>NC_090807.1:7410000-8133750 GCF_036512215.1 Solanum lycopersicum
CCTAGTTGCAAATCTCTAAATGTCTTCAGTCTGGCTTGTTGAGAAGAACTCTTTTTCTCGAGAATTTTTGAGTCCCTCTAAAAAATTTTGTCCCATTTTCTATTGTAAAGAGAAATAGAAATCTTACTGGAAATATGACCAAACCCTTATCGCTACTACATATCCCGTTGAGGTAGAAATCAGGTTAAACGTAGGTCCCCCTCGAAGGCTGACAAAGATAAGGAATTTATAAAGAAAACCGACCGAGGCCGACATAAGCCGCCTGCGTATCTCATTCTTGAGAATTCAGGTCGAACGTAGTTCAAATAAAAGAAATGCTAAATGGGATAAATGGGGTGATCGAGGCCGATATAAGCCGCCTAAGTATCTCATTCTTGAGAATTCTGGTCAGACGTAGTTCGTTACAAGAGGGATAAAAAAATTTAAACAAAGCAATTACAAGTAAAAAGAACAAATACAGGGAATTAAAAGAAATACGAACTGAGGCTTCACACGTAATATCTCTTGACAACGTTTGAGTTGATTGGTTTCGTCCATGCGGTGCCATCCATCTTTGACATAACCAAAGCACCTCCAGATAGTTTCCTGCGAACCATGTAGGGTCCTTTCCGATTCGGCGTGAATTTCCCTTTGTAATCATTTAAATGGGGAAAAATGCACTTAAGGACCAACAGTCTGATTTCAAAAATTCTAACTCTTACTCTCTTATGGAAGGAACGAATCATTCTCTGTCGATATAGTTGACCATGACAAATGACAACCATTCTCTTCTAATCGATCAAGGTTAACTGGTCAATCCGCTTGCGGACCCACTGAGCATTACTTAATTCAACTTCTTGGATGATTCTCAAAGACAATATCTCGACTTCAGCAGGTGTGACTGCTTCTGTTCTATACACAATCAAGTATGGAGTAGCTCCAATGACGTTCTAATAGTCGTTCGGTATCCCAACAAATCATATGGTAACATCTTATGCCAACCACGATGCTTGTCAATCATTCAATGTTCTTATTGGCGGCCTCTACAGCTACATACATTTGAGGACGATAAGTGGTTTTGTTTCGGTGAGTAATCTTAAACTGCTCATATATATCTCTCATCAAGTGACTGTTGAGATTTGCACCATTATCAATAATGATTGTTTCTGGTACTCCAAACTTGTATATTAGATTGTTGCGAACAAAATCAAATACAACTTTCTTGGTCATCGACTTGTACGAAAGTTCTTCCACCCACTTGGTGAAGTAATCAATAGCAACCAAAATAAATGTGTCCATTAGAATCGGCTAGCTTTATCGGACCGATGACATCCATGACCCAAGCTACAAACAACCAAGGTGAACTGATAATATTGAGTTCGTGAGGTGGAACTTGGATCAAATCACGTGCACTTGACATTTATGACATTTCTGCACAAACCTGCAACAATCATGCTCCATATTCATCCATAAATAACCTACTCGAAGGATCTTCCTTGCCAAAGTGAGTCTATTCATGTGCGTACCACAAACTCCAGCATTTATCTGTTCAATAAATTTCATAGCTTCAACAACATCGACAGATCTGAGAAGACCTAAATCTGGAGTCCTCTTATAAAGGAATTCTCCACTTAGAAAAAAGACGAGGGCCATACGACGTATCGACTTCTTCTAATTGGATGTTGCATTTTCAGGATAATTTTCTGTTTCTAAGTACTTCTTTATATCATAATATCATGGCAAACCGTCTGATTCTGTTTCAACATGTGAACAATGGACAAAATGTTCTTTCATCTCTATATCCAGAGGATTAATATAATCATTATCCGGATGCTTAATCATCGACGCGATGGTGACAAGAGCATCGGCCAACTCATTCTAATTTTTGGGAGTATGTTTGAACTCAATCTTACGAATCTTCTGCACAATTTTTGTACATATTACACATATGGCGTGATCTTCGGGTTCTTCCTGGCCCATTCTCTTTGATCCTGATGAATCAACAGATCTCAATCTTCAATAACTAGGAGTTCGTGAACATTCATGTCGATGGCCATTTTCGAACCGACGATACAAGCTTCATATTCAGTGATTTTGTTCATGTAATTAAATTAGAGTCTAGCTGCCATGGGATACTGTTGACCAGATTCTGACGCTAAGACCGCTTCGATACCCTTTCTTTGGTGATTTGCTGCTCCATCAAAGAATGATCTCCAGCCAGGATACACTTTAAAAATATCTTCACCCACAAATGATACTTATTCATCGTGAAAATAAGTCTTAAGCGGTTCATACCCTTCATCAACAGGATTTCCTGCAATATGATCAGCCAAGGCCTGTGCTTTTATCGCCTTCTGAGTCACATACACAATATCAAATTCACTCAAAAGCTTTTGTCATTTAGCTAACTTTCCGGTTTTCATCTCTTCTAGAAAATATACTTCAGCAGATCTATTCTTGAGATAAGGTATGTCGTATAAGAAGACAAATAATGTCTTAACTTCTGAGCGATCCAAGTCAAAGAACAACATGTTCTCTCAGGAAGAGTATAACTAGACTCATATGGGGTGAATTTCTTGCTTATATAATAAATGGCTCACTCTTTCTTCCCTATTTCGTCATGCTTCCCAAGCACGCATCCAAATGCGTTATCTGAGACAGACAAATACAACAACAATGGACTCCCTTCTCGCACAGAAACCTATACCGGTAAATTGAACAAATAGTTCTTGATAACATCAAAAGCAGTCTGACACTCTTCAATTCACTTTGTCAAAGAGTCTTTCTTCAACAGCTTGAAGATAGGCTCACACACCACAATTGATTGAGTTATGAATTGACCGATGTAGTTCAACCTCCCTAAGAAGCACATCACTTCTTTCTTTGTATTCGGAGGAGGTAACTCTTGAATTGCATTAATCTTGGAAAGGTTGAGTTCAATACCTCTTTTGATGACTATAAATCCCAACAACTTGCCGGCTAGAACTCCAAAAGTGAATTTGGCGGGATTTAACTTCAAGTTGTGATGACTTGAATGATTAAAGAACTTCTTCAAATGCGTCAAGTGATCCGAACTCTTGCGGGACTTGATTATGACATCATCCACGTACAACTCGATCTTTTTATGAATCATATCATGAAATATGATCATCTTGAGGCCAAATGACATCACCCTGTAATGATATACACCCCAAGTTGTAATAAAAGTTTTTTTTCTGCATCTTCCTCGTCCATCATGATCTGATGATAACCTGCACAACAATTCACAAATGACTGCATTTCATGCTTAGCGCAATTATCGATCAGTATATGAATGTTTGGCAACGAAAAATAATCTTTTGGGCTAGATTTGTTGAGATCCTGTACGCAACACAAATTCGGATCTTCCCATCTTTTTTGGCAACCAAAACAACATTGGCCAACCAAGTCGGGTATTGCGTCACTTCCACCAGTCGAGACTCGATCTGCTTGGTGATATCTTCTTGGATCTTTAAACTCAATTCGGGATTGAACTTCCGAGTCTTCTACTTCACCGGACTAAACCCTAGATTAATTGGTGATTTGTAAGATACAACATTCATATTCAGCCCTAGCATGTCGCTGACTTCCCAGACGTACACATCAATGTACTCGATGAGTAAATGAATCAGGACTTTTCTTTGAGTTTCATTCAAGTGAATGTTGATTTTGACCTCTTTGATACACTCTTGGTATCCCAGATTTACAGTTCCAATTTCCTCTAAATTCGGCTTATGTTGATTTTCAAACTATCGAAATTCCTTAGCAACATATGCCGGTGTCTCATCCTCTTCTTCATACTCTTCACCCCCATCAACACCTGCCTCATTTTGTTCGTTCAGCTCGTGACATGACATGACATTGGCAGGGCTTAAATTAAAATAACTGAAATCATAAATAGAAAAAGTTAGGGAAATTAACAGCGAATAAATAATTAAGTAAATTTTCAATAAAGGAAGCTTTCAATTAAATTGGAAAACAACGCAAACTTTGGCCATGGCAAGGGCCATGTTGCCTTTTTAAACATCACAAGAAAATTTAAAAGTTCAATTAAGTAAAATGATGGGTCTCGGGCCTCCTTCGGACTACCACCAATTTAAATATGCATAAACGATGTCCTTTTACCAAGGAGTTCAGGGAATCAGAATCGGTGTGGAGGTCCATTTCTGCAGCATCTCCCCAGGCTCAGCATAGCAGATTCCCGTCACCTCGAGCTCGTCCTCAACTACAACATCGATCTCTTCAAAAAAGCCGCAAATCCCTTCCCCAAGGTTGTCGTGATCGGCGTACTTACTAACTGGAAATGATTAATACAAATTGGGGATTTGCTTGGCCAGTGTTTGATAATTGTTCTTCTTCCTCTTCTTCTCATCACCTGTGGGGATGTACCCTAAACCATATCTCCCTCCTTTAAGGCGAACTTGAATAAGCTCAATAATCCCTTGGAAATTCCTTCCCAATCTAAAACTTTATTCAAAACCATTCTGCAGCATGACAGTGGCAATCATCTTGTACACGACAGCTATAGGAGGTTGTGGAGACAATCCTAACCGGTGCCATTTACCAGCTCCACCATGTAGAAATCTGTACCTTACGATACCTTATCAATAATTAGCGCATGTCTGCCGGAGTGAGTCCCTTTGCCATGAATAACCAACTTTTCGTCCTTCCAAATGAGTTTCATCATCTGATGAAGAGTAGAATTCACAGCGCCAGCCATATGGATTATTGGCCTTCCCAGAAGAAACTTATAGCTGGTGTCAATGTCTAAGACTTGAAATTGTGTGCTAAATTCTGTCGGACCCATTTGGATGACCAGGTTCACCGATCCCAACGTGTCTCTCTAAACCCCATCAAAGGCTCTTATATTGACTTAGTTTTGTTCCAACTTCCCCAAGTCAAACTGTAACTGCCTCAATGTCGACAATGAGCAAATGTTCAGACCGGATCCATCATCCACCAAGACACAATTTAAGACCTTCTCACGGCATACGACAGTGATTTTGCAACGTCTTGTTGTGTGACTTCCCTTCAAAAGGCAACTCGTCATCGCAAAAGCTAATCTGCTAGCCTCGAATAACTTGGTTGATCATAGCGACAATATTATCGTTGCTTGTGCCCACGGGCACATAAATATCATCGAGAGCCTTCATCAAGGCCTGCCTGTGCAGTTGGGAGCTCATCAGTAGGGCCCACATGAAAATCTAGGGTGGAGTTCTCTCCAGATGCTTAACAATCAAAGAATCTTTTGGCTGCATCTTTCTCAAGAATTCCTCCGCTTCGCCTTCACTTATCGGCCTTTTACCCTGATCTTTCTTCTGTCCTCTAAGATCCAACTCTTCGGGAGTATAACACCTCCCAGATAGGGTCATACCCTGAGCGGCAGCAGTTTCAATCACAAATTTTGGTCTGACAAGAATTTATGATGGCACCAAGGTAACAACTTTTGCAGGTGTCAGGATCACGAACTCTTTTTTCTCCTTGATGCTCAGTGAGACCACAACCCTTTCTAACTCGTCATGAATAATTGAAGGTATCAACTTTGTCACGCACCAATCATCATTCGTCTCTGTCATGTTGATATTGATGCCTCATTGATTCGGTAAAGTGTTGGGGTTGACATTAGGCGCCTTTGCTTTAAGAGAAACCACCTCTTGGTCGATCAGATCTTGAATGTTGTGCTTGAGGTTGATTCAGTCCTCAGTATCATGTCCAATACTGTTGGAGTGATACGCACACCTTTGATTGGGCTTATAGAATTTGGAACTAGTATACACCAGCTTAGGCCCATTGGGTGGTATATCCAGCCTTAGGCAGTCACTCGTACAACTTTGTTCGCTTTCGACGAGCGCGGTAAAGTTCCTGGGAGGCTTTTTCTCATATCTGGGTCAAGGTGGTTCATAACTGCCTTGTTGGGGAGGAGACACTTATTGATAACTTCTGGTATTTGGACGGGGAGCTATGTTTTTGTGATAGAGATTTGTTTGATAATTTGTTGATGTAGCTTGGTAATTCGGGGGGGGGGGAGGGGTATTTGGTAGAGTGGAGCTTGGACTTGATATATGGGAGGCGGTCCTCTGTAGCTCGACTGCACATTGGCACAATTAGGAGCAACATTTTGGTAGTGGGGGGATGGAATTTTGTAAAGTGGAGGAGGATTTTGATAAATAGGAGATGAACTTTGGTAATTTGGAGGTGGGGCATTTGGGTACTAGGAGGTAACATTAGGATAACTAGCTTGCGTGTAGCAAACTTGATTGGAGTTCTGTGAAGGTCAAGTGCGATCTTGGTAGAATGACGGTCTTTTATGGGTCTTCCTCCCCTCAGAAGAGATAGCCGAAATATATTCTCTCTTCTTCTTCAGCAAGCCCGATGATCCGAGCGACACGGCAATGCGAGCTATTTTCAAACCATCTTCGATTGTCTCACAAATCTTAACTATCTCAGCAAATTTTTCTCGAACGAGCAACATGATTCTGTCGTAATATTTGGGCTCTTGCACCCATACAAACATTTCCACTATTTCTTTCTCGGACGTAGCCGGCCTTACCCTAGCTGCTTCTTTCTCTACTTGTAGGCGAACTCTCTATAGCTTTCAGTCGATTTTTTCTTCATCTATTCAAAAGAGTATCGATCGGGAATGATTTCCACGTTATAAGCAAATCGATCGATAAACTCCTTGGTCAAGGCATTCCAACTAGGACATTGTCTGGTCTCATGCAAGGTGAACCATTCTAGAGCCTCCACGCATAGACTTCGGCTAAAGAGCCGCATCAGCAAGGCTTCATCCCTACCAACTCCGACAAACTGGTCACAATAGGCTCTGAAATGGTCCATAGGATTCCCTACTCCTCCAAAAGTGTCAAACTTCGGAATCTTGAACCCTTCTAGGAGGTCTTGATTCAGATGAATGCACAAATACTCTTAGTTAAGGCCAACGATGTCGGGGATGCATTGGAACTCCTTCACGGCTTTCCTGAGAAAGAGATGTCCTTGTCAGAGGACCGAGCCACGCGAACAAAGTGAGATTAGCGCAATGACCTGATCGATTCGATCAGGCACTCACCATCTATTTTCATTGTTCAAATCTATGACAACACGAGAAAACCATTATTCAACTCTTTGACAACATGAAAAATCTAATCTCTTCTTTTATATCCACCTCTGCATCTTCCTTTGCCCTCCATTCTCTTTCATATTCCTCGTAATGGTCCAGCTTAGAACCATGAATATCGTGCTCAGTTGGGACGCAAATTTGGAAAGTCATTATTTTAGGTAGAGGTGGAGCTACAGAAGGACTTTGTGCACTCATAAACTTTAAGTTGCAAGGTACATTGTCATGATAGGATGAGAACTTAAATGAGATTGCATCAAAATGTATTACAAGAAAATCAAAACTCTAACAAAAGAAAAGTCAATCAACTGGAAATCGGGCAAGAGTGTAAATTGAAAATAAGTTTACACATTGGAAATCTAGCAAAATTTATGTCTACTTGTTCAACTTTGTACAAATTTAAATATATACTTGTGCACACATAATACGTTGTGCACACATAATACGGACCTACAATAGAGAATAGCTAAACATCCGAACAATAGGTCAAACAAAGACTATATTCTCAAAATACCAAATACTTATGTACGAAAGAATATGAGAACGTCCTCCGTGTCAAGTGAATCACATGTATAGAAATTTAAAGAAAATCGATCTGATCTTGGCCATAATCTTTATAAGATTTCCAAAAGGTCAGGATTTAATAGACTTTAAGCTATAGGTATTCTAATCATAAAACGTACCGCATTATCAAATCAATTAGTTCATCAACATTACATAAAAAAGATTGTAAAATACCCTTTAAATCTTAGGACTATAGGATAATATATTTGGTGTTGCTACAAATAAGAGAAATTACAAGTTTGTGTTATCTAAATTGAGATATATTCCTTTATATTCTTTGGAAGGTTAAATAATTAAATAATACCAATTTTTTTGAAAATAGTATAAAAGATTTAATTAAAACCTCCTACAAGAACTTTATCCCTCTTGTTTGTCTTTTTATTTTTATTTTATAAATTTATAGCAATCATGGAAAATTTCAATCATCGAACAAAGCAAGGAGAGGGAAAAAGAAGAAGAATTCTTATTTAAGTTTGGGAATCCTTTCCAAAACCCTTCACGGAAAAAATATGTGGTACATTTTCAACTTAAGTCATCTACGGCTATTTAAAATTGTTTGTATTATTCATTTAGACATTTTAAGTAGGACTAGTACCTATTAAACACTATAATATTAATAAATATGTATGTATTGAACACAAAAATGACAACTAGCTTAAAAAATAATATGCGTTTAATTCATTAGTCATGTCTTGAAAAATTCACAAATACAGACATGTGGCATGTGGGTTCAATCTAATCATAAAAAATAATTTTTTAATAATTAATAATTTAAAATATTAATCAACTAAAAGAAGAAAAACGGAAATTTCCCCCTCCCCAAACCCAACCGCTTACCGTTTGGTCTTTCTTCTTCTTTCCTTGGCTCACGACTATTACCTATGTTATCGACTCCTCCGATAAGATTCATTTGTTTTTTTTATAATAAACTATGAGATTAAATTAATATAAATTGTGACGTATGTTTAGATTAGCGGAATAAGTGTTGATATATTTGTGGAAAATAAATAAATGTCTTTGAACAATGGCGAAGAGAAATTGGGAGTATTCAAGTAAATTCTATAGAATTCTCTAATATTATTATAATAAATTTAACGGGTTTATATTTTAATTTGAATAGTGATATTTGCTTAAAATGATTGAAAATAAGAATTGATGGACGTGGGCCCACTTTTTAACTCCAAATTGAACTCTTCTTTCTTCTGAAAAATTTTGCCAGCAGATCAATTTTTGTAATATAATGAAAGAAAAAGATAACGAAAATAATACAAAAGATTGAGAACTGAAAAATGGAGAAAAGAAGTGTAGAAGTATGAACAAAAAAGAAAATGAGGAAGAAGACAAACTAAATGACTTTGTGATTACATTTTTTTATTAATGAAAAATAGTTATTACTCAATGTCAAATTTTATTTTTTTTAATTATTTTATTTTTTACTATATTAGAAGAGTCCGTATGACTATTGGTAACAACATGCCTGCTTGGCATGTAAAAGATATTTTGGTCATTTAAGTTGCAACTGAGCAATTACATTGGTGGAAAATTTTATTTCTTATAGTTGCTTTGTTATATTTGTTTTATACAGACATTTTTTTCATTCTTGATTAGTGATTATTAAAATGATGATGAAAAGCTACCTTCGTTTGGGCTCAACCTCGCTCTTTGGATAATTTGCTTGCCACCTTTTTTTTCTGTTAGCGTACATTTTATTTCATTAAATCATATAATAATAGATTTTGATATAAACGCTTGATACAGGTAAGTGTTTTCTTACATTTTTCTTTCCTCTATATTTTCCAACTTACCATTATTTAATTATCTAAACATTGTTCAATTATATGTATTATTTTATTAACATAAATGTATTGACATACGAAAATAAATTTTAGCAATATTTAACTAATAATAATAGTTTAATTGTCTGCAAATACATATTTTAGTGGCAATTAGTTCTCTTTATAAGTGTTTCTAAAACTTATAGCGACATTGTATCCAATGATAATTAACTAATGTTGATAACGACTTTAACACTCTTTATTAATATGTATATTTATTGACGCTAAAAATTATTTTTGTTATATTGAAAAAAATTTAATTTTTATTTGATTATTATTATTTATAATATAAGATTTATATTGATACTTATTGTACTTACTAACTAGATTTATTAGAGAAGTAAATTTAATTTTTTTAAAATGTAACTTGAAATATTGAATTTGACTTCATATATATTTCTATAGTCTTATATTTGAATTGCGAATTTGATTTTCTGATTTAATATATAAAGCAAATTAGATTGCATAATTAAAAAATTATTAGTATTATTTTTGAGCTAATTAATTTATGTGACATGATATTTAATTAGACACAAAGCTTCAAAAAATACTTGATATTTATAATTTAAAACATGTCATAAATTTTTGGTGGACTATAATTTAATCTTATTTTAAGAATAAAATGACAAGTCTTAAGCTAAAATTATTTCTACCTATCACGTTAAGTTCTTATCGAAATAAAAATATTTTGATTTATTATTACTTCGCTCGTTTTTAGTCAAATTTTTGTTCAATTAATTGTTGAACTTATTTGGGGTTTGACATTAATTATATCATAATATACATTTTGTTATAGAAAAAAAAGGGGGACATTAAAATTGTAATTTACACTTCTTAAAGAAAACAATTTTTTCACAAATAAACTGTCCAACACTTTGATATTTTAGATGTCTTTGCACAATAACTATGATGGAGAAATGACCAATTTAAACTAAATAGATTAAAAACCGAATGTATTTAAGTTTAGTTAGTTAAATAAATGTATATTTTTAATAATTTAGAGATAAAACTAATAATTCGTGTTATTGTTAAAATTGTTGGGTCGTGCACAGCACGGGCGCTCTTCATCTAGTGTCAATAAAAAGTACAATTTTTTTAATAAGAAAAAATAAGATATATATTATTTGGATCTAGTCACATGTTTAATATTCGTGATATCCATATTTTTTTCACATTCGCACTTTGTATTTAATAGGTACATATTTTAAATATTTTAGGTGTTCAATAGGTACTAGTTTTTATTGAAGTGTGTAAATGAATTATGCAAACAAGTTTAAGGAGTCATCCATCACGTAAACCTATATTTTCTCTATTTTTTTAAACACTTTCAACAAGTTTTTCTACATCTTTCTTGGATAAATGTTTGCAATTATATAAAACCAATGTTATCAATATTAATTTTGTTGTTACTACAAATTTACTGGTAATATAATTATAAAACCTAGATCTAATAACATGTTTGTACGTAAAAGAGAAAAATAATTATGTTTTATGGCTAATTTAAGATTGTGTCACTACAATAAAAATTATTATTAACGGTATTTAATTTTAATTGACAATAAATATATATTTTTAGCGGCAATTGTCACTCTTTGTATATGTCTCTAAAGCTTTTTAGCGACATTGGTTCTAATGACACTTAACTAATGCAGATAAAATTTTTAGCAATCTTTATTAGTATCAATATTTAATATCGCTAAAAATTATTTTTGCCGTAGTGTGTACTGAATCATATATTAATTGGAAGGATTCAATCAAATTATACTTATAACTGAAGAAAAAATATTATATATTATTCTACAATTTAAGTAATTTAGTAAACACTTGCCAAAAAGTGTTAATGTTCCTTAATAATTTCTCCTAATCATTCTTCTACTTTTTGATATTTCAAATGGATATTTAGAGGAAAAAAGGAAAGAGAGAAATAAGATATACCATGGAAGAAACTACAATTATAGCAATTATCACCTCAACAACAGTATTGTCTTGTTCATTGTTTATGATCAATATAAATATCTTAAATAATATAATAGAAATATCAAATGAAAAAAATATTTTCATACCAAAATAATCATATAAATTATCTTAGCGTCCGTTGTTTCTCATTTCATAAAGATGATGATGATCACAGTATTTGATCAGTTAAAAAAAATTGAATGTGCTATATTATAAATACAATTTATTGTTTTTCATCTTGTATTCCAAACATACTTAGAACAAAACTTTGAACATCTTTGTAAGAAAACAAAGTTTAAGAACATTTTCACAACTAAAAAATTAAAACTATTAGCGAAACTAGAATCAGAAACAATTTTTTTTAAAAAAAAATATACAAAATATTTTTCTTAAAGAAGAATTGTTGTTAATATGTGCCTAAAGAATCTTACTGATTCCAACAAACTTTGCAGAAACACGAAGTTATCAAGTTTAATGAACCAGTGAAGAACAAAAGAATAGAAGAACTGAAATTAATTCACAAATCTAAAGTTTGTAAAACACGTACCAGAAGAATAGAAGAACTGAAATTAATTCACAAATCTAAAGTTTGTAAAACACGTACCAGAATCTGGAAAATTTTTAATAGAAAAAAAATCAAGTCCACTGAATTCACAGTGTCCCCTTAAGGAAATTATTCCCCTCTAGTATCCGAGGTTTGATTTGGAATATGACCTCCCAGGGTAAAATGATCTCAATCACCAGAGTATAGATACCAAAAACTCCGATGTCAGCGAACCACTCAACGGCAGTAAAGTACACTTAGAATACTAGATTTAGTAGTTGAAGAAGAAGTCCTTGAATTCTATATTAAAATGAGAGGAAATCCCTCAATTTATAGAAAACAAAGGGTAGTGCGAAAAGGTTCTTATTGTGCCTTACCGGAAAGGTCACAAACCTTTGGAAAAGTCACAATCTTTTAGAAAGGTCGTCACCTTTCATAAAAGTCACAACTTTTCATAAAAGTAACAACTTTTCATAAAAGTCACAACATTTCATAAAAGTCACAACTCTTCATTTTTCATTCACACCTTTTCCAAATCCAACAATCCACCGCATGAATGGGGAATGACTTGAAGACAAAGAAACTGACAAGTATGTGTACTTTACAAGCAAGAACCAATTGCATCTGGATAAGTAGGTTTTTCCTTGGACTTTCCGTAGTGAACATATGTCGGATATACTCGGTCAATCGGTACTTTGAACCATCGAACTTTGGTGTGTAAGACAACCATATGTCACACAATTAAACCTTTACCATTTATGGTTCTTACGGTTGTGTTCGTTTTAGCCATGAACACCTCCTGGTTTCATGAGTGTATAGAGAGATGTGCTTTTGACAATCATCTTCTTTGAAGTGGCTTACATTTCACACTCACATAGGTGATTTCTAATCGTGTTATCGCGTAGATACACTATTTGGTCAACTCTGCCAAACTTAGCAAATCATTAAAATCATTAAGCTTTATTAACTCATTAACAAGCCTTAATGTTGTATTTTTGTCCCTGAGCATTGTCTTCATCGTGAGAATGGATTGAGTTTATTGACAATGCCAAACCGTCATTCACAACTTTGTTTTTCTCTTTGGATAATTTAATAAGAAGGTTACCTGGTAATCTTTAAACAGAATACCATAAAAAAACATTTTTGTTGTTTTTGTTACATTCTCACTTCGACTTTGCTAAAACAAAGCAACGAATTATGGAGAAGTAATGCATTTATCTTCTACTTCCATGATCAGATTCTCTCAATCAGTAGAATACAAAAAAAAATACTAACAATATAATAATTTCCTTAAGATTGTTTTTCATCTTTGAATCTAGCTCTTGGGATCTCCAGTCTGCTAGATAGAGTTACAACCATGATGACTTGTCCTAAGCCGTAAATTCATTCCCTTAGATGATCTTTTAACTTTCTCTCTGGTTAGGCCTTTTTGTAAGTGGATCCGACACATTATCCTTTGACTTTACATAGCCAATTCTTATAATTCCACTAGAGAGTAGTTTTCTAACAGTATCATGTATATGTCATATATGACGAGACTTTCCGTTATACGTCATGCTCCAAGCCCTACCTATTGCATCTTGACTGTGAAAGTGTACGCATACTAATGCCAATGGTTTGGGCCAAAATAGAATATCTATTAAGAAATTCCGGAGTCTTTTAACTTATTCACCGATCTTATCTAGAGCACCTAGCTCAAAGATCATTGTAGAGCTAGCGATACATGTCTCTTTTGAAATATTTCTAAGAGACTGTTCCTCTACCAATAGTAAATACATATCCACTCGTGAATTTTACTTCATTCTTCCGATGATTCAATTTGCATCACTATATCTTTCAATATTGTTGGATATTGTTATAATGCAAGACATAGTTTTAAGTATTATTTTAAATACCCCAAAACTTTATTTATTGTCATCTAATGAATTTATTTGGGATCACTTGTGAATGGGCTCAGTTTAAAATAGCAAATGTTATATCTGATCGCACACACTATATGATATACATCATGCTTCCCAAAAATCTAGCACAATCCAATTGTGAGTCACTTTTGTTTTTCACTTTTTTGAAATGCAAAGCTCACATTTATTGGACACTTGACAATATTGACATTCAAATATTTGAACTAGTTAAGTACCTTTTCAATGCAATGAAACCGTGTAAATGCTAAACATTATGGAGTTCTACAAATTCTTATATCTAGGATCACATTAGCAACTCCAATAATTTTCATTCCACTTGCTTTATAGCATACGTTTAGTAGCATATATGTCATTAGTGTCTATATTGATGATCAACATATCAACGATATACAAACAAACAATGACCTTATGATTTTAATGTGAACACATTTATCACTCCCATCATTCTTCAATCCATTTGCCGACATGGTTTGATTGAATTATGTCATTGTTTTGGTGCTTCCACAATGTGACTTAACAAGTTCACATATTTTCTTTTATTTACCAGGTACCACAAAACCCTCGGGTTGTTCCATGTAAATTTCTTCCTCCAATTCTATATTTAAGAAAGTTCTTTTCACATTCATTTGATGAATTTGGAGGCCATATACCACAGTAATAATTTTTGGATCCGAATGGATGTAATTCTAATTACTAACGAATATATATATCGACAAAATCAAAATCTTATTTTTTTTTCTAAAGCCTTTGACACAAAGTCTTGCTTTATATTTTTCAACAGTTCTATCAACTGTTATTTTTCCTTCTAAAGATTCATTTTGAACCAAAGGTTTATTTTCTTGAAGAAGATAAATTAACTTTCAATATTGTTTATTGACACCATCTTTCCAAAGGATGAGTCTACAGAAGACACAGAGACATAACACCGTAAGACAACTGCTCTCTAGTGGAATTATCACAATTGACTATGTAAAGTCAAGCGATAATGTGTCAGATCCACTAACGACAGTCCTAGTGAGAGAGGTAGTTGAAAGATCATCTAAGGGAACGGGTTTACGGCTTAGGACAAGTCAGCATGACGGTAACTCTATCTAGCAGACTGGACATCCCAAGAGCTAGATTCAAGGAGAAAAACAAAGTTGTGATTGACAGTTCGACATTGTCAATTAACTCAATCCATTCTAATGATGAATACAATATTTAGGAAAAGGTTAAGACTTTAAGGTTTGTTAATGAGGTAATAAAGCTTAAAGTTTTTTAATGATTTGCTAAGTTTGGTAGATTTACCAAATAGTGTATCTACGAGATGACACGGTTAGAAATCACCTATGTGAGTGTGAAGTGGAAGCCGCTTCAAAGAGAATTCTATGTCAAAAGCCTATTCTCTATACACTCATCAAACCAGGAGGTGTTCATGGCTGAAACAAACACAACCGTAAGAATCATAAATAGTAAAGGGTTAATTGTGTGACATATGATTTTCTAGGTATACACCAAAGCTCGACGGTTTAAAGATATCACACTACAGATTGACCGAGCATATCCGACATATGTTCACCACGGAAAGTCCAAGGGGAAACCTACTTATCAAGATGCAATTAATCATTTGCTTGTAAAGTACACAATTGTCCGTGCATTCCTATGTTATAACTATTCCCCATCAATGTGGGGGATTGTTGGGTATGTAGCAAGAATTGATGGGAAATAGAGGGAAGGAGAGAAATTTGAAAAGTTTAGAACTTGAAAGGTTGGGAACTTGAAAAGTCCTCTAATGCTTTAATGAAAAAGGTAAATGTCCCTCATCGGTAATGGAAATGAAAATAGGAGAGTTTAAATAAATAAACACTCCTATTAATTGTTAAAAGGGTTGGAAAGAGGGACCCTCCTCGCGCCATCGTCGTCGTCGCTCGCTTCGGCTTGGCTTTGGCAAATGATCGAGAGATAATTTTTTGGACAAATTTATTTTATTTATTTATTTAATTAATTAAATAGCCAAAAATTATTTTCAACTAATTAGTTGATAACAGAAGTTAACCGAAATGTTTTCAACTTTTTAGTTAACCCGACCCAACTCAGATCCGCGTGCTTGACCCGTTTTAATTCCCGTTATATTTAAAAATTTTCCGCCGTGACTGTTCTGAAAGGTTGCAACTTTCAGGAACAGTCAATACCATTTGAAAGTTTGCAACCTTTCATTAATGGTCGTGCCAATTCTGAAAGGGTTGCAACCTTTCAGAATATATTCTTCTTGCCTATAAATACCATTCAGTCTTCAGAATATTTTCCTATGAATTTCTGATCTTCCTTCTTCTTAGAAAACACATATTTCTTCGTGTACTTTTCTGCTGTGGATTGATTCGCTGACAGTAGAGTTTTTGGTATTTATACTCTACTGATTAAGATCATTTTGCCCTGGGAGGTTATATTCCAAATCAATCTTACGGAAATTATAAAATCTGTGTTTCTGGTGGAGACAAAAATCTTTGTGGTTTTGTACTACTTTAAGTCTGCAATTATAGTTTATTGCTTACTTATATTGTATCAATTTTGTTTATCAGAAATGGGACACTGTGAATTCAGTGGACTTGATTTTCTTCCTAAATTATTAAAAAGAGCATTCCAGATTCTGGTAAGTTTTTACAGATTCAATTATTTTTTTACAAATAAATTTCTGTTCATATTACTTACTGGTTCTAAAAATCTCAGTTACTTCGTGTTTCTGAATGATTTATTACAACACGAAGTTACCAAGTTTAATGAACCAGAGAAGAACAAAATAATAGAAGAACTGAAATTAATTCACATATCTAAAGTTCGTAAAACACGTACCAGAATCTGGAAAATTTTTAAACTGAATTCACAGTGTCCCCTTAAGGAAATTATTCCCCTCTAGTATCTGAGGTT
The DNA here is from genome assembly GCF_036512215.1 of Solanum lycopersicum. NCBI lineage: Eukaryota > Viridiplantae > Streptophyta > Magnoliopsida > Solanales > Solanaceae > Solanum > Solanum lycopersicum. Next base: position 7,426,837 of record NC_090807.1, read on the forward strand.
TGATTTGGAATATGACCTCCCAGGGTAAAATGATCTCAATCACCAGAGTATAGATACCAAAAACTTCGGTGTCAGCGAACCACTCAACGGCAGTAAAGTGCACTTAGAATACTAGATTTAGTAGTTGAAGAAGAAGTCCATGAATTCTATATTAAAATGAGAGGAAATCCCTCAATTTATAGAAAACAAAGGATAGTGCGAAAAGGTTTTTATCGTGCCTTACCAGAAAAGTCACAAACCTTTGGAAAAGTCACAATCTTTCAGAAAGGTCGTCACCTTTCATAAAAGTCACAACTTTTTTTAAAAGTCGTAACTTTTCATAAAAGTCACAACTTTTCATAAAAGTCGCAATATTTCATAAAAGTCACAACTTTTCATAAAAATCGCAACTCTTCATTTTCCATTCACACCTTTTCAAAATCCAACATTTATATTGATCCTCAATTTTTTAAAAGTAGCACAATCAACCAACATAATTTTTACAACTCCACTATAATACAAAAGTAAATAACATTACTATTAAACATTGAAGATAGCCACAAGCAGTCATGTTTTCGTTTCTTATAACATAGCCAATAAATTACCATTTTCACTATTCAACATACATACCAATAAATATATTATCCTTAAATTTAATAATTGTTTATAATTTTATTTTTCAATAAATTTTGAAAATAAGTAATTAATTAATAAAAAATTGAAAAAATATGAAAAAAATATAAAATTAATGTCAAAATTCACAAATAAATATAATAATCTTAAATTCAACAATTTCAACAATTTTTTTTATAAATCGCGAAAGATTTATTAGTGAATAAATTATATATTTAGTAAAACTCTCTAATTAAAATTTTCATATTGATGGAATAATTTCTTTTCGTCGAACATTTATTTTTTAATTAGCTACCTAAAAAGACGAGGGATCATTTATTGAATGACTGTTGTTGGTATTTTTAAAATTGGTTGGTCGATAAAATAATGGGTACTTTTTTATATATAAAAATGAAAAATTGAGATAATATTTTAGGAATAAAATAATAGTAAAAAGAGAAATATTTTAGAAATAAAATAATAGTAAAAAGAGAAAACTCATCTTAAATATTCGGAAGATAAACTAAATAAGTAACATTCTTGCATCTATATCTTGCTTTACAGAAAAAAAGTTATTCTTATTTTTCATAGTTATTTGTGTGATTGGTAAATTTTAGTTATTTTTATCTATCAATTTATCATTATTGTTAATTATAATTATTATGTCCTCTTTTTATTAATTATCTATGTGGCCATTTTTATTTAAATGTTATTTTATATATTTTATAAATACTATAATTTTATTTTTTTATTGATGATATGCGCTTATAATAACAAAAATATTATATTACATTTAACATTATAAAAAGCAATTATTTCTTTATTGTCAAAATTTAATATTCAATAAAACATCTTAAATTACTATAAAATAGGTCAAATTGTTAATGTCAGGGATTAAAAATTGATTTATTGTATCAGAAATTGATTAAGATGCTTAGTCAAAATGAATCCTATTTTAACTATTACTTTTTTCATTACTATGTTCTCATACACAGAAATACCATTAAAATGTATTGTATATAGAATGATTTTTAAAAAAGTATTTAATGTCTATTTTTTATTATTAAATATCGAATCATCAAAATTAAATTTTATAAATACCAAACTTTCACCACTAATGAATTATTTACCATATACATAATATATGAGGAACATCAACTAGTCATTTAGATGTCTTAATGGATCTATGCTTCTAAATTACAATGTTGTGACTTGAAAGTGAAAATATAACCAATACATGAAATTGGTTTAAAAAATAACATATCAAATATTAAACCAATTATGAACATGAAAAATTCATAAAATCCCTACCTACCTTCCCCTTTCCATCCACCCTGAGTAGAGATCTTCTTCACCAAAACTCTTTTTCTCTTCTTAGATTCTTCCTCTTCTATTGTAATTTATCTCTCTCTTTTGGATCATTTTTTCTTTGTTCCATCATTAATTTGAAGGAGAAAAGAGATATCTAAAGAGAAGAATAAGGAATAGAAAGATAATTATGAATTATAAAGATGTTGGTTGTGGAGTGTTGATCGATGATGATAATATCATTATTGTTAGTAAAATAAACAACTACTTCTAGATTTGTAAAATTACTAAAATTCTTCTATTTTCTTTTGATAATTATGGATGCCACTCAATAATTTAATTGATATACTGTGTTTGCAATAATTAATCAAATATATTAGGGAAAAGAGTTAAAAATATTCCTCAACTTTGTTTTATTGATTGACTATTTCTTTCCCATTAAAACGAAATTATTTTTACCCCTGCCGTTATTAATTTCATCATTTTACCCCTTAATTGAATGATTATCCCCAAATAAGTTCAACTAACCCGATTTCAACTAAAATTACCCATTATCTATTTTAACCCAAACTCAAACCCGACCCACCATACTAAATAACAAATAACAACAAATTAATCTTGTTTTATAAACAAACCTAAAGTAAAAAGCCTCAATTCTCTCGTTTTTCCTCTTAATAGAAGCTAACACTCAATTCCTTCATTTTCAATCTTCTTCACAATGAAATCAAGAATTGCCATGAAAAACAAGAGGCAAAGTTGCAGCTACAAACATCATTAATGGTGAAAACACTAAAATTTCATATTTCAATTACTTTGTTTCATCAAATGTCCCAAGTATGAACATCCAAATTCATCTCCAATTGGAATTTGTTCTTCATGTCTCAAAGACAAATTACTCAATCTAAATTGCTCTGATCAATTCTTCTCTTATGATACAGAAAGAAATTCTTCAAATATAACCCATCTACCCACTAATAGAGTCAACATATTGAAAACCATAAAATTTTGAAATTTCCTACACTAATTTGACCCAAAAAATCACAATTATCAACTACACGTCAATCTCAAACCTAGCATTAGAAAGGGGGAAACCCCAAATTTCACGTAGTTGACAATCTGAATCATTTGCTATACATTCCCCTAAATTCAGGCACACATTTGACAACAACGGAAATCCAAATTTCATTACAAGTAAAATTGATCAAGTTTAAAAAAAGAATGGATTAAACTTTAGCTGAAAAATGGAGATGAAAAAACTGATGACAAAATATGCCGCTTGCGAGGTAGAAGGGGATATTGGATTGACTTTTCACTTGTGGACAAACTGCAGTCATCAATTTTCGATCAATTTCACAGCGAAGTCTCAAATATGATTTTGATTTTGAATATTAGGAAATATTAGTATTGTGGGTCGCGTTTGGTTAGGATTAAATTAGATAATTGGGTAATATCAGTTGAAATCATGTTAGTGTAAGTTATTTGGGGCTTTTCATCCAATTGAGGGGCAAAAAGGATGACATTAGTAACGAAATGGGTAATAATAACTTCGTTTTAATGGTAAGGGCATAATCAACCAATAAAACAAAGTTGAGGGATATTTTTAGCCCTTTTGTCAATATATTATTACTGACTTGAGATTGAAATAATATTGTGATGGCTAAATCGTTACTACGACAAGATAGAGAAAACAAAGAGAAGTAAACATTTTTCTCGATGAATCTTTGATAAGTTTTAAGAAAATAATATTATTTTATGCATATATATCATTCTATTGCAATCAAAGTTATCATATACCCATGATTTTTTTTGAATAATTTTCTTCAAGTAGGTTTTTAGATGAATTTGCTAAAAAATAATCGACGATGATAACGAACTGATGAAAAAGAACAATAAAAGAACTTTCATAAATAGAGCCCACAACTTATTATAAATTAAAAAATAATAAAGAGAATTAGCATAATTAATATATTAAAAATTATTTTATACTAAAAATACTTAATTATATAATGATCAATAAAATAGTGTCAGGTTTATAATTTTGTTATTTTTTTCTTCTTCTTACACACTCAAAAGTAAGTGATATCACATTAACCAAGGTTATGTATGTACTAAATTTCCATAATAATTTGATTATTTAATTTATTTTTATTTTTGAAACTAATTTAGGATAAATTCTATACCTTTTTTCTTATGGACATATTTTGTTTAAATATCTTTTTTTTTACATAATTATTAAATTCTCATATAAAATTTATTTTATTAAAGTTTATATACGTATTAAATACTTGGGGAAATGAAGTTTTTAGTCCCTGTTTTATTGCCTAATTTCACTTTTAGTCTCTGTGATATTTGACTGTGCACATTTAACCTTGAATTAACTAGACTGAGCAATTTTGATCTAACCACTAAGAAACGTTAAATTTTTTAACAATCTTTCATTAATGGAAAAGGCTATTTGGGTACTATTAAGTATTTGTTATCCCTTTATTTGTTTCTAGTAAAATAATTCTTTTATCATTTATATTTAGTTACTCTAGGTTCATATGATAGCATACTGTCAGAATTATCGTAGCTTGCATTTACTTTTACTTTTTTCTTCATTTTTAATTTCCCTTTCTCTCTCTTAGAATGACATGAAAATATTTCAGTGTGTTCTCCTTTCTTATATATATATCTCTCTCTCTTAAAAATTAAATGGAGAGCTCCTAAAAATTGATTTAACTAAAGAAAAATATCGATGGAGCTCATCTTGGAATAATTTTTGTTTCAGTTAAATCAATTTTTGAGATTTCTTCTTTGTTCTTCAACTTGAGATATGAGCTAAGTCTTTTCTATTTCGCCTTATCGATTCGGTTAAGCGATTTTGGTTCTTCAACTCTACATTTTCATTGATATTTGCTTAAGCTTTCAAATTCAAGTAATACACTTACATATTTGAAGGTTTTATTTTCTTCTAAAGTATAAATAGTGTGTGCATGACAACTCTAATTTAGTTGATGTGATGAGTATGAGTGTGATGAATTAATTTTGGGGAATCACTTTTCCTTTTGCCTAAATCTATTTGTATCCATTTTAAAATTGTAGTACCCCCTTTTGAAGGTGTTGAAAATGAAAGGTTTGAGCTGGCAGGTCCAATAATTGTTTTACCTCTCGGATTTTAACGGGATCCTTGTCGTTTGCGAATGTATCTTTCACTTTATAGTATTGCAGATTGATTAATAGTGATACTAATAGTTATCAACATTCAAATGTCCTATCTCACTAAAATCAGTAAAATATGGTTAAGTATGAAGTTTGCACTATTTCTGTAGTGCTAGAGTGAAATTATTTATCCATTGTGAAGAGACAATATGCATTTCAAAGTTTTGGTATTATATTGACTTGTAAAGCGTGATAGTGAAAAAATTATTTCTAGATATTAACTTATTGGATTTTTTGATGTAAGATTGTTATATGGATTTTGCATTAACTTAAATGGTGTGTAGACGCAGGAGACGAAATCAATGGCCATAATATCGGAGTCAGAGCTCTGGATTCATATCCAATGAAAGCCAATAAGAATGGTATTGGAGAGAAGCACGTTCCCATAACCATTCTCGGGACTAGAATCTGTGATGCTGAGTGTCTTTATGCAGATACCAATGACATTTTGATTTCTCAAATGGAGTTGTGTTTGAGGACATATATACACCATGCCTTAAGTAAGTGCATATCAATTGTGAACTTATTTTTATGGAGCTTATAGTATAACTACTACTCTTTTATATGTTATGGGAATAGCTAGCTTCATTAATCTATTATATGTTATAAGACAAACTCGTCGCGGACACGTTTTAAGTCTACTCTATTTTGCCTTAAAAGTGATAGGAGCTGCCTTCTTGCTCAAAGGTTTGAAGAGCACTGAAAATTGACCTGACTCAGGTTTTGTTTGCATCTCTGAGACGGGAGCTAAGCAGCCAGGAGTGACAAAGAAAAGCAAGTGTAATTTGGCCGAAAAACCTACAAAATCTTTGACTGTTGATGAGAATATTCATGCATAGATGGAACTTTCAACATTGAAGTGTGAAGATAATGATTCTCATCCTGTTGAGTTATTTGAACAAAATGCTTCTGGGTTTGTAGAATATATTGAAAGTGGTTCTTCTGAGACAAATTCTGCTAAAGATTTTGGTGACGAGTTGGCCACAATCTCAGGTTTCTCCCTTTTCACTTTTGTACAAGCCACCTTACATGTAGATGCAAGAAAATAAATTAGGAGATAGAAGGGTCAAGTTTTAGGCTCTGAATGTAGAAATATAACAATCTTTTTATTGTTAAAACAATGGATTGATGCATGTGATCTTGCTATAGTCATCGTCATCTGCAAAAAGTTCAACTCAAGAACAAAATCAAACTGTTTAAGTTACATCTAGTTTTAAGAGGAAACAAAAACATGTCACCAAAGCATAAACAACTTCAAAGTCAATAGGAAAGAGAATAATCTAAACTCATGCACACATTGTCATGAGAAAACGTTTGGCTTGTATTCAAGGAACATTTTTCTTCTTAGCATATGCTCTATTAATGACTCTCTTGCTAGTTTGAGAAAGCGCCTCCTGTAAGCTTGACAATGGGACATTGTTTTCCCATTCTCTGGATGAAATATGGCCTTGTACCTTCTCTAGAATTCTCATTAATTTCTTCTAAAATGAATGCATAACTCCTCAATGGTATTTGAGGTTGTGCCCTTGGCTTGTTAAGTTGAGTGGCCTACAATACATAATAAAATAAACTAAGTTAATAAAGTTCAATACATACAACATAAATAGACAATGTCAATGGTAATTACAATTTTTTGAGTCACAAATGAGGAGTTGGACTATACTGATGCCACACTATCAATAAGAGTGCTTGAAACCTACATTGAAATAACATTTTTATTATTTTTATTCTTAACATATATTTAAGGGAATCAACTTATTTTGAAAACTTACATTTCATTATTAAGTGTAGATGAACCTTCTTTGTTGACTTCCTGGTGATGCTGTTGAGCCTCAAATTGATTGGTTTTTATAAGAAAAAGACATTTTCTACTATTATGTCCCATTTTACCACACAAGCCACATTTCTTTTTTTTTTCCTTTTCTTGACGATTTTAAAAGGGTACTGTTTTCAAAATCTATTTCATTTTGAGTTGTCTCATCATTTCCTCTCTTTTTTAGTTTTCTTGGTTACCTGGTCGAGCTTTAAATATGGGTGGCAGTGGTGGTTCTACCACATTCTTAGACCATTGCTCAGAGATATTAATTGGCAAAATATATGGATAATAACTCTTCATATACTGCCCAACCGTGTAACATTCATGAACATACTTTTCAAGTTCATCCTTCTTAACCCATATAGTTGCGATAACATGATTACAAGGTATCCATGTTAAATCCCATATCTTATAAGAACACTTCCTATCCTTAAGATCAATAGAGAATAATCTTAGATGAATGTTCTCAATTTGGTAATAAAATTCGTCAGATTTAATGGAAAAATACTCAGCAACCTTATCCTTATTTTTCTCTAGCTTCAATAAGATTCATGGGCAGTTTATGTGGTTATGGTTAATCATTTTATCTCTATTCTTCTGAAGTCTTGACATCATATATATCCTTATTGATTCAAGTATCGTCAGAATATGTTGGTCTTTGCTAGTAGAAGTACGCTATTAAATGACCCACACATATTATTCAATAATATGACACACTATGTGAATGAAGAGAAAAAAAAGCTCTTGACCAGTGAATGAGCGGCTTATTCATGAACCATTTAGGGGCATCTATCTTCTATCTTTGATATTTCTTCCATATGTTTGGAAAATTCAGGTTCTGTAGTTGCCCTAACAGCTTTCCATATGACTTCTTTCAATGCTTGTCCTCCAAACCATTCAATTTTGAAATTATTGTGCAAATGCCTCACGCAAAATTTGTGTGCGACATCTGGAATTATCTCATCAAATGCTGGAATTAAACCTTTTTGTTTATTAGAAATGAAAGTCTAAGCAAAATTTTTTTGGAAAATTCCTAGATACTCATCAAGTGTGTAAGAAGCCAACTTCATGTTTCCTTCAATTCACCCTCCACTATTGTGAATGCAACATGATACATGTTGTTGGCATCAATGCCTAATGCATTCAATAATTCCCTCCCTTTTGGCAGCCTTTCAAATGACATTCATCAACCCTACTATATGTCAACATCCAGCTAAGAATCCTTGTTTGTAAGCTGCAAAACATATATAGAGTCTTAAAAATCTTTTTCAATCTTTGACCATTGTTTCTGATTATCATCCAACTTCAAAATACATGTAGTCCCTGGGTTACTCCTCCTTAACTCTACACAATAGTCCCACAATATATCAAATTGTTTTTGTCTAGTCGTTGTAATCAGATCTAAGGCCTTCTTTTGCCCTATAAGACTGATGCCTATTGAGTGTGATGTTATGCTTCTTAATCACACGAGCTTGAAATTATTTCATACCCAACTTGGACTAATTTTGAACTAATCTTCATATTTCCTAGCAAAAAATTCAGAGTCAATGGTTTTATTTACTCTTTGATTGCCACATGAATGATCAGGACCTATTGTTTTGATCATGAAAGGTTCATCTTCATTAGCCTTTGATGCGTATATAAACCATTTGCAGTTTGATACCTTAAAAATTTCCCTTTCCCTCCTACTTTCATTTTTCTTGAACTTGATTTCTTTTTTCATCATCACAGCACACACTTCTACTGCTCATTTAAGCTCTTTGCTACTCCTGAAAACCATATTAAGTGTAAACTCAAATTTTGGATCTTCTAGATCTCTTTTGCATTAAAAATAATGAATCCTTTTGAATTATTTGTTAGCATGATAAAAATCTAAATAATTCTGTATATTAATGTAATTAAACAGTGATATAAATTAGCATGATCATATAGATTTGTTGTAGAATCAAAAGAATAAATATTGTGATAGAATAGCGGATTTGGAGGGATTAAATAGCAGATTTGTATAGATAGAATAGTTGATCTTTAGAGATAGGAATGATGGATCTTTAGGGATTTGTAATACTCATTATCTCTATATAATGGAAAGACTCTCACTTTGAGAGACATTCAACAAAACTGACATGGTATCAGAGCCTCTTTCAGTGCTTTGATTCTTAGTGTCTTTCATTTTTCATTTCTTTCTAGAGTTTTTTTTGGAAGTTTTGGTTTTGCTTACTATTAGTCAACAACTAGTCTTAAGTATATTGGAAGTTAAGGCATCTTTGAATCTTCTTGGTCATTCTGGTTATTTTGCATCATTGCATTTCTATCTTCCTTAGCTTGTCAAGAACATGTCGTCATATCAGTTTGAGTCCTTTCATGTTTGTTTCACGGGAAAAAAATACTTTGCTGAATTTCAATTCCAAGTATTTGTCACCTTAAAAGAATTATGGGACATATAGATGGAAGCGATCCTACTCCTACCGATCCTAAAATGCTCGATCAATGGAAAGTTAAAGATGCTCGGGTGATGACATGGATTTCAGGGTCAATTGACCCTCTTGTTCTTAATTTCAGGCCATACAAGAAAACAAAGGCCATATGAGATTATTTACGAAAGGTTTACAACCAAGACCATAGCGCAATGTGCTTTCAGTTAGAGCATAAAATTGCTATGAATTGACAAGGAGGTCTCTCTATTCAAGATTATTTCTCTGGATTTCAGAATATATGGGCTGAATTTACCCATATCGTTTATGCTAAAATACCTTCTAAATCTCTCTCCATCATTCAAGGAGTTCATGAACAAATCAAGCGAGATCAATTTTTTATGAAATTACGATCTGACTTTGAAAGTGTTCGTTCCAACTTGATGAGCCGTGATCAATCTCCCTCGTTGGATGTTTGTTTTAGGGAATTACTTCGTGAGAAGCAACATCTCGTCACACAAAATGTTATTCATTAAGGAAATGTTGTCACTGTTGCATTTGCAGTTCAAGAGAAAGGAAAGTGTGTGGATATGGCTAGACCTCAATGCTACAGTTGCAAAAAATATGGTCATTATATTGCTCGCAATTGTGGCAAGAAGTTCTGTAATTATTGTAAACAACAAGGACACATTATCAAATAGTGTCCCACACGTCCTCAATATCGTAGGGCAAACGCTTTCCAAGTTGGGATAAATGATTCTACTATAGATAGCTCATCTTCGGAAGAACAAATTATTACTCCTCAAATGGTACAACAAATGATCTTGTCAGCATTTTCAACTTTGGGATACAAGGTAATGAGGTAATATCTAAATTTTGGCTTGTTGATTCGGGGATTTTGGCGCTTCCAATCACATGACCAACTCAACTGATATACTCAAAAACATCAGTCAGTATAATGGTCCAACACAAATTTAGGTTGCCAATGGTAGTAATTTACCCATTACCAAGGTTGGGGATATTACTGATACTTTCAAGAATGTTTTTGTATCACCAAAGATCTCTATGGTCTTATTTCGGTTGGTCAATTGGTAGATAACAATTGCAATGTGAATTCTTCTCGTAATGGTCGCCTTGTGTAGGATCAGGTGTCGGGTACGATAATCGCATAGGGTCCTAAAAATGAAAAATTGTTTCCTATACACTTTTCTATTCCTCCTGTCCTAGCTTTTGCTTCCACCACTTCTAAGAATGAGGTTTGGCATAAACGTGTAGGACATCCAAATTATATTGTGTTGTATCATTTGTCCAATTCTAATTTATCGGGAAATAAAACCAATTTTCAGTTGCTTCCTTTAATTGTTCTACTTGTAAATTAGGCAAAAGTAAAACTCTTCCTTTTCCTAATTTTGGTAGTCGTGCTGCAAAGTGTTTTGATGTCTTTCATAGTGATGTTAGGGGAATTTCACCAGTAATTTCTCATGCTTATTTCAAGTATTTTGTGACATTTATAGATGACCATTGTCGGTTTACATGGGTGTATTCTCTTTGATCTAAATATGAAGTGTTTTCATATTTAAGAAATTTTTGGCTTACGTTGAGACTCAATTTTTCACATGCATCAAAATATTAAGATCTGATTCTGGTGGAGAATATATGTCCCATGAATTCAATAATTTGTTGCTTGAGAATAGAGCTGTATCACAACGCTCTTGCCCATACACGCCACAACAAAATGGGGTTGCTGAGCGTAAAAACCGTTATCTTTTGGATGTCACTCGTACTTTATTGATTGACTCCTCTGTTCCATCTAAATTTTGGTTTGAAGCTATGTCTACCGGTGTCTATTTGATTAATAGACTTCCATCTAAAGTGTTAAACATTGAGTCTCCATATTATCGTCTTTTTCACACACATCCTAGCAATGCAATAAACTCTCTGTTCAGTATACTAAATGTGCTTTTATGGGCTATAGTACTTCGCAAAAAGGATTTATTGGTTATGATCCAAGTTCTAACAAATTTTATGCTTCTAGGAATGTTATTTTCTTTGAGAATCAGTATTTCTTTCCTATTCATATTGAGTCATCTTCTATTTCTCCTCCTCTTCCTAATTTTGAGGATTTGTAATTGTCTTCTAAGCGGTTCAAACCAGGATTTGTGTATGAACGATATCGACCAACGTTACCCCATCCTAAAATAGATCCGCCACCTAAGACTGCTCACAACCAGAGTCTGAGATTTTTTCAAGGCCTTCTCCTCTTGAGCCTCCTCAGCGATCTACTGGAGTGTCTCAAACTCCTAAATGGTATAATTTTTCTTATACTTTATCCACCATCTCTATTCTAACAGGTTACTCACAAGCCTCCAAGCTTGAATGTTGGCAAAAAGCAATGGAGAAGGAACTTTTGGATCTTAAAGAAAATGACAAATGGGACATTGTTTCATGTCCTTCAAATGTCCGCCTTATTGGATGTGAGTAGGTTTATTCAATTAAACTTCATTCTTATGGAACTCTTGATCGGTACAAAGCTCGATTGGTTGTTCTTGGTAATAAACAAGAGTATGGGGTGGACTATACGGAGACTTTTGCACCAGTAGAAAAAATGACTAAGGTGTGAACTATTATTGTCATTGCTGCTTCACAAAACTAGTCTCTTTATCAAATGGATGTCAAAAATATTTTTCTCGATGGTGATCTCAAAGAAGAGATTTATATGAATCCTCCACCTAGTTTGTTCTCATCACCTACATCAGATGTATGCAAGTTGAAGCGGTCTTTTTATGGATTAAGACAAGCCCCAAGAGCTTGGTTTAATAAGTTCCGGTCTACTTTGCTATAATTTTATTTTGAGCAGAGCAAATATGACTCGTTTTTGTTTCTTCAGAAAACATCTACAGGTTGTGTTCTTCTTTTGGTGTATGTAGATGACATTATCATCACAGGAACTGATTCTTCACTAATCACTAGCCTAAACAGCAGCTTAAAGATTCTTTTCATATGAAAGATCTTGGTAATCTTACATATTTTTGGGTTTGAAAGTTTAATATTGTTTCAGGTGTGTTTCTAAACCAACACAAATATATTAGGATCTGATTTCTTTTGTTGGTCTTCAAGATTCCTCTTCTGTATATACTCCATTGGAATTGAATGTGAAGTATCGTCATGAGGAAGACGATCTTCTTCCTGGATCCAACTATATTTTGACAATTAGTTGGGAGTTTAAATTACCTTACTATTACTCGACCTGATATCTCTTTTACCGTGCAACAAGTTAGTCAATTTATGCAAGCTCCTCATCATCTCCACTTGGTGGCTGTTCGTCGCATCATTCGGTATCTTCTAGGAACATCTACTCATAGATTGTTATTTCCAAGGGGTTCTCCTATTCGTCTTCATGCTTTTAGTGATTTTGACTGGGCTGGATGTCATGATACTCGTTGTTCAGTCACTGGTTGGTGCATGTTTCTTGGAGAGTCATTGGTATCATGGAAAAGTAAAAAGCAAGATCGTGTGTAAAATTCTTCAAATGATGATGAATATCAATCCATGTCTACTACTTGCTCCAAAGTTGTATGGCTTCGTGGATTACCTCCCGAGATTGGATTTCCTCAATCTTATCCTACTTCTGTCCATGCTAATAATACAAGTGCTATTCATATTGCACTAATTCAATTTTTCATGAGAGGACCAAACACATCGAAGTAGATTGTCATTATAGACGAGAAGTTGTAGATAAAGGAGTCATTACTCTTCCAATGTGTCCAGTGTTCTTTAAATAGCTGATGCATTTACAAAATCTATGGCACAACAACGCCATCAGTTTCTAGTAGGCAAATTGATGTTTCTAGATCCACCGGCATCAATTTGAGGGGGGATGTTAGCATGATGGAAATATAAATATATTAATGTAATTAGATGGTGATATAAATTAGCATGACTATATAGATTTGTTGTAGAATTAAAAGAATAATATTGTGATAGAATAGTGGATTTGGAGGGATTGAATAGCAGATTTGTAGAGATAGAACAACTGATCTATAGGGATAGGAATGAAGGATCTTTAGTGATTTGTAATATTTATTCTCTCTATATAATGGAAAGACTCTCACTTTGAGAGACACTCAGCAAAACTGACATTATCATCATCTGAATGTTCTTGCAAACTCATTAGTTCATCATCCGATGCATCAGAAACTTCTTCTTGACTGTTATTGGGAATCTTTGCCATGTTAGAGGCAATTCCAAACTCAATAGTTTTTTCTTTAAATTGGTTGTCTCTGATTTTTTCATTAGCACCAATCCACTCAGCAGTAGAGTCGACAATTTTATCAAAAATCATGTCATCTCCTTCCAAGAAATAACAAGAGTCATGAAATGACTCACATTTGTCACTTGTGGCGTCACTTTTCTCTATTACATCAACATCTACCAAGATCTCCTCACCTTGAAGTCGATCCCCTTCAACATTAACCACATCGTAGGTCCATTGATCTTCATATCTGTGTGTTCCACAAATATCTCCACCTCTCTACAAGAACTTTATGAATAATATTGTATATATCTTTATCAGTTGGCAAAAGTCCTAAGCTTGTTTCAAACTAAGTTCCAAACTTCAAAATCAAAATTTTTACTTTTCTATCATCGACTTTCAACTTTTTTCATACTTTTTGTCATTTGAGTGATAGAATTTTCACCTCCCTTACAGTTGTCTTAGTAGGCTATCTGTCCACCAACATAGTTCATCTCGTGATCAAACACCCATAGACTATTATAGTGCAATTTAAGAGTGTACATTTCTGGATCTTCATCTATTATCAGGAAAATATGATATTTAGTGTCAGTGTAACAAACATCACCAATACAGAAAATACAAAAAGAAACATATAAGTCTAACAACAAAATGTAACATGTCCTTTCAAGTTCAAATATTTGTTGAATTTGAATTGTTAAGTAATTGTGCAACTAATGTCCTTAAAGTAGGAGTTGTCAACTTATCATTTTTTTAATTACTATTCAACTTTTGAAAACTTATTTTTATATATTCTTTTCAGAAAATATGAAGGTGGAGCAGTTTTAGGAGTGAATTATGTGTATTTCATAATAAAATAAGACTTTGAATGTTGACATATATTTTAGCGTCCAATACGAAGGGTGAAATGAGTGTTGTAACTATGGCAAGGTTTAGATCAAAATGAGAGAGTTTATAGGACTCATTCTTCTTTACAAGTTGATCACTAGACATTGTCCAAAGTAACAAGAACATGTTCCTTTTATAATCTAAAGTAAACTTTTCTCTTTATGTGTTCTCCTATATTAGCCATATAAGCAGTACTAGTATTAACTTTTATCCATATAAGCAGTACTAATATTCACTTTTATCTATAGTGAGATAAAAATATTTCATTATGTAGCTTTAATAAACAACATCAATATAAAAATGTGATTAATCATTCAAATTCAGAATATATACTATAAACATGTTATTTTTATGCTTTCTAACACTAGTATAATGCAACTGATTGTTGATTAGTAATTTTGCTTATCATTGTAGTTTCTTGATATTATTTGTTATCAATCTAGTACTGAAGACCAATATAACTTTAATTTATGTAGATTAAGTAATAGATATATAAATATAAACACAGGAACATCTTCTAAGAAGTTATAATGCATATTCATCTAGTATGTATTTATGTTTTGATTAGCTACATCAATGTTTAATCTTTTTCTTGATCAATCAATATCAAAGTTATAGTCTAATTAACTATATAGAATACTTACATGTTGGTGTGAATTGTAGTCCATTTTTATAACGTAATTTCATCGTCATCCTTTTTATTTTTTCAAGAGGTACAATAAACAAACTTTGAATGCCCTATTATTGTTCTAACACAAGAGAAACACAACTAAAGAGAATTTATCATCAAGATATATGAATTCTCTTAATTATTCATGATCAAACCATTAATTTTCATCAAAGCGAAAGAAGTATAAAGATAACATATGATTATGAGGCAAGGATGCGACAGA
The DNA here is from genome assembly GCF_036512215.1 of Solanum lycopersicum. Classification (NCBI taxonomy): domain Eukaryota; kingdom Viridiplantae; phylum Streptophyta; class Magnoliopsida; order Solanales; family Solanaceae; genus Solanum; species Solanum lycopersicum. The sequence continues at coordinate 7,442,197 of NC_090807.1, forward strand.
AATAATTTTAAATTTTTGTACAATTAGATTTTTTCAAGTATTTTAGCTGATAGTACCAGAATTGCCCTTTAAGTGAGTAAAAGATATATTAACAAAATTAATATTTCTTAGTGATTAGATCAAAATCGCCCAGCCTAATTAATTCAAGGTTAAATGTGTACAGTTAAATATCACAGGGACTAAAAGTAATTAGGCAATAATATAGGGACTAAGAACATCATTTCCTCTAAATGCTTTGTGAACTCAATATTGAATCATATATCAAATGTCTGTCTATTAGACCCGCAAACTACTTGATCTAACAATGTGCAGATATGTCAAGGACTTGGGCATTGGTCTTGACATGGATGAGGGCAAAACAGTGCAACACAAGTTCAGGGTGCTTGGGTGTTGGCAAAGCAGCTTGAATGTGCATGGCTTATGCGCGGGCTAAGGGCATTGGCAACACAGCATGTTGACTTGATAAGGCAAGGCTGTGAAGACTTGACAATGTCAAGAACAAAGGCAGTTCACCCAAATTGGTGAAATAAAACAAAGTGTTGAAAGACATCTAAAATATTCTAAGTGTTGGAAGCTGACAGAAATATTCTAAGTGCTGGAATAAATCCTGAAATATTCTAAGTGTTAGAATATTAGTATTTCGTGTAGATAAGAATGTAATTGAATTAGATTCTATCTGTTAGAAATATAGTTGTTGGAAAGTTAGTTTTGAACCATGTGATGACAAGTGTCGGACAGGTGTCATTTGTAACTGCCATTGTGCAGAATTTTTGTTTAAAAATGGAAATTCGTCTAAGGCTTAAGCAGAGTGTTTTATCCTTAGACTAATTTGTGAAGCCTTTCTTTGTATTAATTAAAAATTAATAAAGGTTGGGACAGGTTCCTGTAAATTCTGCTTGCTGTTTGACTTTGCTATTTAAGTATTTTTATACTTAGTCAATTTCGTGGGTGTAAGTAGGCTGAGTGTTACAGACGTTTGTAAGACTGCCTAGAGTGGTGTGCGATAAAAATAAATCGACCATCTTTCAATTGGTATCTGAGCACGGTTGAACGATGGTGAAGAACGCAGAACTGTGGGAACTAGCTAGAAGAATTGAATCCTTCGTTGGGTTTACTGAGGATATTTTGGGAGACCCTACATTTGTGGATTTATTTACACAAGTCATTGATTTGAGACTTGACGCTGAGAAAGTTCAGGGGGAGATTGGTGTATATCGACAGAATGTTGATAATCATATCACTGAAATATTGGATTTTCGTACTACAACTACGCAAAAACTTGAGGGACTGCAGAAGGAAACTGAGAACCTTCGTGCAGAGCTCGTTGTATTGTGTCGGGTTGTGGCTACATTGAGTTCAAATCGTGTGGAGTCATCTAAGGTTAAAATTCCATAACCTAAGGCCTTCAGTGGCGCAAGAAGTGCTAAAGAACTGGAAAATTTCATTTGGGACATGGAACAGTATTTCACTGCTGCAAGGGTGCCTGACGCCGACAAGTTAAATATTACCACAATGTACTTGGCAGGTGATGCTAAACTTTGGTGGAGGACTCGAAATGCAGATGATGTAAGTGCTGGTCGTCCTAGAATTGATACATGGGATAAGTTAATAAAAGAAATGTGTGATCAATTTCTTCATAGCAACACATATTGGCTTGCAAGGGATAAATTGAAAAGGCTAAGGCAGACGGGTTCGGTGAGGGAATACATTAAAGAATTTACCTCTGTGATGTTAGACATACAAAATATGTCTGATGAGGATAAATTACACAACTTCATTTCGGGTATGCAAGGTTGGGCTCAAAACGAACTCAGGAGGCAGAATGTTAAAGATCTGCCTAGGGCAATTGCTGTTGTAGATTCGTTGGTTGATTTCCGGGCGACTCGCCCTTTGACAGATGTCCCCTCCACTTCAAGAACTAAGAAAAAGAATGATAAGAAAGGGGAATAGAAAAAGGATAGTCGTAAGGAGAATACAAATGACAGAGGAAAGACACAGATGAAGGATGAGAAAGACAGACCAAAGAATAAAGATGGTAATTCTAAGGGCTGTTGGACTTGTGGTGGTCCTCATTTGGCCAAATCTTGTCCAAACCAGGAAAAAATGAATGCTTTGCTTGCTGGAAGTATGAATCAAAGGGAAGAGGATGAAGAAATCGTGGCTGCAATGGCAAACCCATTGGGATTGTCCTTCAATCATATTACAGGGATTAATAATGTTGGAGAAATCTCTAGCACTTTGAATCCTCATGCTTCCTTAATTCATATAGAAATGTAAGTGAAAGAACAATGTGTGATGGCAATGGTTGATACAGGGGCCACTCATACGTTTGTAGATGTGAAAATTTCTACAAAATTGGGGCTTAAGTTGTCTAAAAGCCCTTCCTACGTCGAAACAGTCAATGCTAAGGCACAAGCCATCGTGGGCATGGCTTATGGTGTGTCTATGTCGACTGGAAGTTGGGTGGGAAAACATAACTTGATGGTGATGCCGCTTGGTGACTTTAAAATCATACTTAGGATTGATTTCCTAAGAAAATTCCAGTTTGTTCCGTTTCTCACTTAGATGGAGTGATGGTCATGAATGGAGGCAATGCTGGATTTCTCAAAGGTGTTCATCCATTTGAGAACATTAATAAAGTTGCAAAGAAGAAAGATAAGGGAATGTTGTTGTCTGCTATGTCAATCGACAAAGGGCTGAAGAAGGGTGATGACACTTACTTGCTGCCTTGGTCGAAGTGAAACCTGATGTGAAAATGGAAGTGTCTGATTGTGTTGCTGAATTGCTTAAACAGTATGCTGATGTTATGCCGCCTGAATTACCAAATAAATTACCACCAAGGAGGGATATTGATCATAAGATTGAGTTGCTGCCTGGTAAGGTTGCTCCTGCACAGGCTCCTTATTGTATGGCTCCTAAGGAATTGGTTGAATTACGCAAACAATTGAATGAGTTGCTAAATGCTGGATTGATTCAGCCATCTAAGGCCCCATATGGTGCTCCTGTCTTATTTCAAAAGAAACAAGACGGGACGATGCGAATGTGTGTAGATTACCGGGCGCTGAACAAGACAACTATAAAGAACAAGTATCCAGTTCCGTTGGTGCAAGATTTGATGGACATGTTAAGTAAGGCATGCTGGTTCACGAAACTTGATCTCAGGGCAGTTTATTGGCAGGTTAGGATAGCATAGGGTGATGAACCAAAAATAACATCTGTAACTAGATATGGTTCATATGAATTCCTTGTAATGCCATTTGAGCTGACTAATGCCCCGGCAATGTTTTGCAACTTAATGAATAATGTACTGTTTGACTATCTTGATGACTTTTTTGTTGTTTATCTAGATGATATTGTCATTTATAGTCGAACATTGGAGGAACATGTTAATCACCTAAGTTTGGTTTTGTCTCAATTGAGAAAATACACACTTTATGTCAAGATGGAAAAGTGTGAGTTTGCTCAACAAGAGATAAAGTTCTTGGGGCATCTTGTTAGTAAAAACCAAGTTCAAATGGATCCTAAGAAAGTTCAAGCCATTGTTTATTGGCAGGCACCTCGTCATGTGAAGGATTTGAGGTCGTTTCTTGGCTTGGCTAACTATTACAGAAAGTTTATTGCTGGTTACTCAAAAAGGGCAACGGCTTTGACAGATTTGTTGAAGAAAGATACAAAGTGGGTTTGGTCTGAACGATATGATGAAGCATTTCAGAATTTGAAGAATGCTATTGCATCTGAACATATACTCAAATTGCCTGATTTTGAGTTACCATTTGAAGTGCACACTGATGCGTCAGACAAGGCAATTGGTGGCGTATTAGTGCAGGAAGGTCATCCAGTGGCCTTTGAAAGTAGAAAAATGAATGATGCTGAACAGAGATACTCAACACATGAAAAAGAAATGGTTGCGGTAGTACACTGTTTGCAGGTTTGGAGAGTTTATCTCTTGGGTACTCGATTTGTAGTAAGAACTGATAATGTGGCAAATACATTTTTCAAGACATAGAAAAAGTTGAGTCCTAAACAAGCACGGTGGAAAGAATTCCTGACAGAATATGATTTCATGTGGGAACATAAACCAGGAAAACACAACCAGGTTGCTGATGCATTGAGTAGAAAAGAAGTGTTTGTTGCAGTATATTCAATTTCAAAACTGGAAACTGATTTCTATGATAGAATCAGGTTATGTGCTGCAAATGATTCATTGTATGTTAAATGGATGGGTCAAGTTCAAGATGGCACAATGAGATGGTATGGGATCGAGGACGATCTGATCTATTTTAAAGGGAGGAGAATCGTTGTACCAAATCAGGGCGGGTTGCGCAAAGACTTGATGAAAGAGGCACATGATTCTGCTTGGGCTGGACATCCCAGTGTTGAAAGGATGTTAGCCTTACTGTCTCGTGTTTATTTTTGGCCGAAAATGAAAGACGATATAGAGGCATATGTCAAGACTTGTCATGTTTGTCAAGTGGACAAGACAAGACGTAAGAAGGAAGCAGGTTTGCTGCAACCTTTGCCTGTTCCTGAAAGGCCATTGCTATCAGTAAGCATGGATTTCATTTCTGGATTCCCTTAAGTAGATGGCAAAGCATCTATCATGGTGGTAGTTGACAGGTTTTCAAAATATTCTGTTTTTATTGCTGCTCCTGAATTATGCTCATCTGAAGTTGCTGCTGGTATGTTCTACAAAAATGTGGTTAAGTATTTTGGTGTTCCGACTGACATTGTGAGTGATAGAGATACAAGGTTCACTGGTAGATTTTGGACAACATTGTTCAATATGATGGGAACTGAATTAAAATTTTCTACTGCAAATCATCCACAAATAGATGGACAGACGGAAAGAATTAATCACTTGTTGGAAGAATACTTGAGGCACTATGTGACAGCAAGTCAACGGAATTTGGTAATATTGTTAGACACTGCGCAGTTTTGCTATAATCTGCACAAGTCGTCTGCAACAGAAATGAGCCCTTTTGAAATCGTCTTAGGCAGACAGCCTATGACGCCATTAGATATTGCCAAATCTAAAAATCAGGGAAAGTGTCCAGCAGCATACAGGGTTGCAAGAGATAGACTTGAAATGTTATCTGAGGCACAAGATAGCTTGCGCAAGGCTCAGCGACGCATGAAGAAGTATGCTGATCAACATCGCCGCTCAGTTGAGTTCAACGTGGGTGACAAGGTGTTGCTAAAACTTACCCCACAAATCTGGAAACAGATTGTAAGTAAGACCAGACATCGGGGTTTGATTCCTAATTATGATGGTCCATTCGAAGTGGTGAAACGAGTGGGCGAAGTTGCTTATAGGTTGAAGCTGCCAGAAAAGTTGAAAATCCATCCCACTTTCCATGTGAGTTTCTTGAAACCTTACTTTGCAGATGCAGATGATCCGGATAGAAACAGGTCAAAGAGGGCTCCTCTATCAGTACCTACATAATATGATGCTGAAATTGAGAAGATCCTTGATCACCGAGTTTTGGGCACAAGTAAGAAGAATACTAAGAGATAATTCTTGGTTTATTGGAAAGGAAAGAGTGCAGCTGATGCAGTTTGGGAGAAGGCAAAAGACTTATGACAGTTTGATGCTCAAATTGAGGACTACCTTAAAATAGTCTCAATGAGGACATCGAGTTCAAGTGGTGCGGGTGCTCTGTTAGACCCGCAAACTACTTGATCTAACTACGTGCAGACATGTCAAGGACTTGGGCATTGGTCTTGACATGGATGAGGGCAAAACAGTGCAACACAAGTTCAGGGTGTTGGCAAGGCAACTTGAATGTGCATGGCTTACGTGCGAGCTAAGGGAATTGGCAAGACAACATGTTGACTTGATAAGGCAAGGCTGTGAAGACTTGACAGTGTCAAGAACAAATCCAGTTCACCCGAATTGGTGAAATAAAACTAAGTATTGGAAGACAGCTAAAATATTCTAAGTGTTGGAAGCTGGCAGAAATATTCTAAGTGTTGGAATGAAGCCTGAAATATTCTAAGTGTTAGAATATTAGTATTTCGTGTAGATAAGAATGTAATTTGAATTAGATTCTATCTGTTAGAAATATAGTTGTTGGAAAGTTAGTTTTGAACCCTGTGATGACAAGTGTCGGACAGGTGTCATTTGTAACTGCCGCATGTAACTGCCATTGTGCAGAATTTTTGTTTAAAGGTGGAAATTCGTCTAAGGCTTAAGCAGAGTATTTTTAGCCTTAGACTAATTCGTGAAGCCTTCCTTTGTATTAATTGCAGATTAATAAAGGTTGGGACATGTTCCTGTAAATTCTGCTTGCTGTTTGACTTTGCTGTTTAAGTATATCTATACTTAGTCAATTTCGTGGGTGTAAGTAGGCTGAGTGTTACAGACGTTTGTAAGATTGCCTAGAGTGGTGTGCGATAAAAATAAATCGACCCTCTTTCACTGTCCAAGATGACATATGACCACTTATTTTTGGTGTTCAATTCCAATAAAAATTTGGGATTTAACTTAACTTGAATTTTAAAATATTCAAGAATTTGAAAAACAATAATAACCCAAATAAATAAATAAATTATTTTAAGTTGAAATGATTTTCAAAGAAGAAAAAAAAACTAGCCGACTTGCATCAATCATATATTTATATAAAAGAGAATCTTACGCCCGCCTACGTGGCGCCACCACAAGCAAGAATTTCCTTTTAAATTTATTTATTTTCAAAATCAGTCTTCCTCTTGCATCAAAAGATGTGACTTTTATAAAAAGTTGCAACTTTAATGAAGAGTTGTGGTTTTTATCAAAAGTTGTGACTTTTATGAAAAATTGTGACTTTAATGAAAAGTTGCGATTTTAATGAAGAGGTACGACTTTATTAAAAGGTGTAACTTTTATGAAATGTTGTTAACTTTCCAAAGGTTGTATCTTTTCCAAATAGTTGCAACCTTTCTGATAAGACACAATAAATATTTATTCACACTACCCTTTGTTGTCTATAAATAGAGGAATTTTCTCTCATTTTAAAACAACAAGAATTCTTATCTTTTCTTCTACTTTTGCAAAATTAAGTATTTGTATACTTTGCTCATGTTGAGTGACTTCTTGACAACACTGTTTTTGTATCAATAAGTTGGTGAATAAAATCGTTCGATTATGAGAGGATGTAATTCTTTAAACTCTGGTATTGAAGGGGAAACGTTTTCAAAGGGGACATTGTGAATTCAGTCGACTCAATTTTTTTCTTTCTATTTTATTCTATTTTAACATATCCTCGTATATTTTTTTTACCTCATTAGTTTATGCTTATGATATTAATTGTTGTTTTTGAGTACATGTTTTAAACTTTGTTGTTTATGTTTATGCAATGTTATTGTCTCTGGTTAGATTGAACATATACACATATATTATGTATATTCATTGTGCAGAAAATAATTATTATACTCAGTTCAAATTATCTATGTTTTGATATTCTATATTAAATTCTATACTTAAAAATACTATATAGAAGCTTACATATTATCTATTTTTACATAAATATGAAATTTCTCACTTATCAATTGAAAAAATTTATTATGTAAGTTCAAAAGTTATAATTGCTTTCATGTTCAAGCATAATTTCTTTTTGTAAATATGTAAACAAATTTTATAATTTTATCCTAAGACATATATCACAATTGTATACTAACTTAAATGTTTTTCTTTTTATTACGAAATGCCTTTGTATATACATTTTTATCTTCTTCTTTATTTTTCTTCTAATGTTTGATTAAAGAACCAATGATTTATTATTTCGTGAATAATTCATTTATTAGAGGTTCTTGAGTTATTTGAAGAGGACAAATAATGAAATACATGTTGAAACATTGTTAATATTTTTTTAAGAACCTATTTTTTTATTTTTAATGTATGGATATTAGTAAAAAAATTATTAATTAGTTTAATGCAATTACCTAGTTCTTTTTATAAAAACAAAAATTAAATAAAATAGGCTTTATATTTAAACCTTGGATTAGATTGAAGGGTGGAATTGTTCGGCAGTTAAACACAGTAGAAGCAGAAATTTAGAAGAAACAAAGATTGAATTTGGGGAAAACTTGAAAAAATGTCGGTTCGTTTGATGAAGAAAATCTTGAAGGAACAAGAACCAGCTGAGACTCAACAACTAATTAATAGCGAAGATGAATCTGAATCTCCTCCTGCTTCCTCCGCTAATTTTCGTAATCCATTCGATCTCCTTGACGACGAAGATGACGATGATGGTGGTGTTGACCAGGTTTGTATTGTTACTATCGAAAAAAAAGAAGATTTTTATTTATGCCATTTTCGTTAAATTATATTGTTTGATTTTTATTTCTTAGAAAATTGATTTCAGTGATTATTAGTCTGCGAATGAACAAAATCCTGATAAATTTAGGGTTAGATTAAGGTAGTGAGTTGACTACAGATCACTTCAAATCTCGTTCTTGGAATATGATGGAACATGAATACTTGAAAAAATGTAAAGCGAATAGCTTTCACCAAATTGAACAAATTTTTGAAATTTGTGTTGAGAGATGGCTGCAAAGGGGTGTTCCAGTTCAGTGAAGATTTGGGCAGCTGCTTGAAATTTGGATTCAATTCGAGTAGCACCCAGGGTGTGGGTTGGCGGTTGATGAAGTGGCTGAAAACCTTGGAGACTAGGTCAAATCCTAGCACACACAAAAAAATTCTAGGTGTTTTAATACTTTTACCCTTCTGCCCAAGGATAGAGTTATCCAATACATGTGTTGGTCGGAGGGTAACAGGTGGTGTGAACAACCAAGTGAGAATTGTGTATTTACCCTTAGAAGGTTGAATTGACAATTCTAATTGGTGTACACATTAGTAGTTTTTGATGTATAAGATTCCTTTTCTGTAAGGAAGGTGAATAAACAAGAACATGATAAAACTTGAAGATGCTTCTGAGGTTTGTGGATTAGCTTTAGAAAAAAAGGGCTTTTGATTTGGTTAGCTATGCAATTCTATTCTTGATTGATTTTATAGAATTACTTCAAGTAAGTATTTCTTACATTTTCTCTTCTGTTTTTTGTGACCACTTGTATCACGAATATAAAGGTGAAAGCACCAAGAATTTTTTTTGTGATGAACAGAATCAACCTTAGAAATATGGTTAAGGCATTAAGCTATAGACCACTTCGAATTTGTTATCTAGATATCAACCAATTAGGTGAGAAAATGGATGTGATTGATTCCTGATTTATGTGTGTTGAAAAATGGATTCGGAGCGCCACCGCATGAAGATGGAATTAAGTTGCTTAAGATTGTGGTCCAAGCGAGGATGATGAATATAGTAGAATGTTTATGCCCTTAAAGGTTGTTTGAAAATTCTAATTGGTGTATTCACATTAGTTGTTTTTGATCTATAAGAACCCTATTTAGGTAAAGAAGATGAATACACCGAGGTCACTCTACAAATATTACCAAGGCCATTCAGATTATATAATGAGCTATTGCATAAAGAGGACTTCAAGGAGATAGTGCAAAATAGCTGGAACCAATCCATAAATGGTCACACCATGTATAGTGTCTGAAGTCAATTGAAGTTAATTGAACAACTAGCCAAACATATGAACAGGGAAATGACTCAGCTGGACAGGAAGGTTGAATCATTGCACGATCAACTTGCAATAGCTTAGGCACAATTACAGGATGATCTATTCAACCTTGAGCTAATCAGCAAGGAGATAACATTGTTAGTAAAACTTTAAGAACGGTCAATTATTTAGGCATAGGGTTTTATGACAGAGATCTAGAGCTACTTGGATATCCGATGGAGATTCAAACACAGTTTTTTTCATGCGTTCATGATGGCAAGAAAAGCTAGAAACAAGGTGACCAGCACTAGCACTGAAGTTGGGGACCTACTAACTGAACCGACACAAATACCACAACAGTTCCTACTGTTCTTCCAAAACCTGTTGGCGATACAAGCAGCTGAAATGGCCAGTCTCGATATCAACGTTGCCGGAGATGGACCATGCCTTACAATAAGATCAACAAATGAAACTAAAGAAGGATATCACCAGGGAGGAGGTATTATTAGCTCTAAAAACCTACCCTTGGACAATGCCCCAGACATTGATGTGTTTATAGATAAATTCTTTTAAACATCCTGGGGGACAATAGGTGAGGAGGTGCTAGAAGCAATTCTAGAATTCCTTGAAAATGGAAAATTATTGTCTGCTATGAATTGTACCACTGTGAATCTCGTTCCCAAAGTACTAGTGTTGTAAAAAGTGAGGTGAGGCGCTGCTCCTGCGCTTCTAGCTCCTGAGGCGAGGCGATTCGGAAAAGGCGCTCGCTTCTACTGTAGAAGCGAGAAGCGCCAGAAAGGCAAAAGCGCAATAAAGCGCACTTTTTTTAAAAAAGCGACAATTAGTTTTTTTTTAAAAAAATCGTAAGTTTTTTTCTTTAAATTTCTGAAAGATACGACTTCACTCTTTTTTCGCGTCACGATCAAGGTGCGACTGCGTCTCTTCTTCACGACCAAGAAGTGCGACTGCGTCTCTTCTTCACGACTAAAAATATGCGACTGCTTCTCTTCATCAGACTCTTCCTTATGTAAGTTCTCTTCTCCTTCTCTTCTTTAGACTCTTCTCTTCTTCAAACTCTTATGCGATTTTTTTTTCTATTTTTGGTTGGTTGCTGCCAAGTTGTTGTAAGTTTTTTCTTATTCTTCTCTTCTTCTCTACGAAGCTGCTGTGATTTGCTACTGTTTTTTTCTCAATTACTGTCTTTTTTTTTTGTAAATATACTGCATGCTCTATTTTTTCAGTTCTTTTGCTGCTCTTTTTTTATTTCATTTCTATACACTTACTGTGATCAGTATAGTGTGTATGCTTGCTGCTCTGTTTTTATTTTTTTGACACTTCTTTTTTGCTTGTAAGTTGTATTTTCTCATTTAAAATGTCACAAAAAAAGGATCTGGCTTGGGTGTATGGAACTCCTATGGGTAGTAACACAAAAGTCGAATGTAGCTTTTGTGATGTGACATACAATGGCGGAATCTTTCAGCACAAAAAGCATTCATGTCAGGACATTTACATAAGCCACTTATAAGATGCTTTTTGTGACAAAAAATTCCGCCATTGTTTGTCACATCACAAAAACTACATTTGGCTTTTGTGTTATTACCCATAGGAGTTCCATACGCCCAAGTCTGATCCCTTTTTTGTGACATTTTGAATGAGAAAATACAACTTCACTAGATACTACAATCAAAAAAGAAGTGTCAAAAAATAAAAAACAGAGCAACAAGCATACTCACTGATCACAGTGTACAGAAATAAAAACGAAAAAGAGCAGCAAAAGAATTGAAAAAAAACAGAGCAGGCAGTAATGTTAACAAAAAAACAGGTCAGTAATTGAGAAAAAAAAACAGCAGCAGATCGCAACAGATTCATAGAGAAGAAGAAAAAACTTACAACAGCTTGGCAGCAACCAACCAAAAATAGAAAAAAAATCGCTGAAGAAGAGAACTTACATAAGGAAGAGTTTGAAGAAGAGAAGTAGTCACACTTCTTGGTCGTGAAGAAGAGAAGCAGTCGCGAAAGAAGAGTGAAGTCATATCGTTCATAAATTTTTAAAAAAAAACTTAACAATTTTTTAAAACAAACCCTAATTGTCGCTTTTTTATAAAAAGCGCGCTTTATTGCGCTTTTGCCTTTCTGGCGCTTCTCACTTCTACAGTTTAAGCGAGCGCCTTTTCCGAATCCACTTGCCCTAGGAGCTAGAAGCGCAGGAGCAGCGCCTTGCCTCGAAGCGTGCTTTTTACAACACTTCCCAATGGGAGACTATACTTGGCTACCTACTCACCTTATACCATAATCCCCGACCTTCATACCTTCCCAGGGAACTTAGCACCGAAAAGTGCGGGCTAACGAATTATTGAGTGGATTGAAAATCTCGATGACTCGTTAAAAAAAATAAATCAGGATGTCTCAGGTTCAATTCCAACCGAGGAAAACATTTCCTCACTAGGTGATTTTCTCTCATCTATCCTTAGCTTTGGTGGACATAGTCACTTGTGCAATTGTAGCAACCGACTTGTTGTTGTTGGGAGGTGAGAGATATCCGGTGAAATTAGTTGATGTGCGTGCAAGCCACCCCGTTTTTTTCTTTTAAAGTCCATTCGAAGGTATTTGTGAAATTAGGTCTGTCAATTCTTTAATACTCCACCTTACGCGCGTGGAAAATTTTTGATTTTGGAGGTCCTATTATCGGGTGAGACGGGCCTTGCTCTGATACCATGTGAAATTAGGTTTTAGACCTAACTCGCACCCCAAAAGCTAGCTCAGCAAGCAACCACGTTTATATATATTTTTAGGGGTTTTAAATACTTTATTAGATATCGTTAGATGGTTTGGAGTTTCTTGGGTTGTGCCAAGGAGTTGATGCTCAACTGGAAGAGTGGAGCTAGGGGAAGAAGGCACAAGGCTTGGGATGTTACTCCTCTTGCTTTGACGTGGGTTATTTGAAAAGAGAGGAATAAGAGAGCTTTTGAAGGAGTGAAAATAAGCTTTCCTCAATTGAGGAATAGTCTTTGGTCGCTTATTGTCTTTTGGAGCATCTGTGCAATTCCTGTTTGTATGGAATTGGGTGCCTTCTGGAGAGAACCATATCTTATAGGTTTCTCGTCTTCCTGGTATATCACTTGTATACACCAAGTAGATCTTTTTATCAGCAATGAAACCTCTTACTTGATCCAAAAAAAAAAAAAGAATTTTGTTATAATTTGGTGAACTACGGCCAATAGAATATGTTGGTGTGAAGTCCGTAAGTTTGGCTCCAGTTTACTAGATCTCTTCATGGCAGATGACAAATGTATAATACAATGAACATCTGTTATGGATGGAGATTTATATCCAGCACAAGCATAGGAAACTTCAATACTTCTCTTCAGTGGAAATCCTTTCTAGCCAAATGTTATCTTCTCAGTAGCATACAACTGAGGGCTACTGTTTTTCCCCAGTGAACAATGACTCGTGGAACTCTTCATTCTAAATCTCAGTTGATTTTTCTGTTCTTCCTATCCCGAACAGTTGGTGATACTAATATGATGCCAATTTACCTGTGCAATTTTAGTGAAGAATATGTTTTTCATGAGCCAACCAAAGGACTTAGATTAGCCAATTGCTGATGTCCATGTCGGGAGTGAATTATGATCTTTTTCTTCATTTTGAGATGGCTCAGGACCTCTGTACATGATTGTTTTTTGATGAGAAGTGAAAACATGTTGCTTTTGTCATATGCATTGATTGCCATTTTTGTTATTGGTGAAGAGCTGTTTCTTGGCATTACATGATACTGATGTTTATATTCCCAGAAGAGAAATCAGTTTTGAAGATGTATGTTTTGCTTGATTAAGAATTCAACTTGAGTGGATGTTGCATCCCTCTGCATCATGCCATTCTTTCGCTGCTCGCTCTGTGACATGTGTAATTCTTACTTTTGGTGTGTGGTTTAGGGTGCATAAATTGAGGAGGGGATACCATGGTAAGTTGGTGTTATGTGTAGGCACCGAGTGGAGATAATGATCGTCTGCTCTTCAGTATAGACATAAGAACTATTGATTTGGTACAACTGGGTATGCTCTTGATTTTAGTAACCCTAGTTTTCCAAACTCTACTCCCATCCCAATTTGATTATTTAAAAATCAAATCTATCAAAACTATAGAAAGAACTAACCTTTTTGAATTCTCTTCCTAATTTTTTTTTTGCTTCATGAATTCTTTTTGATTGCATTCTCTGGCACGGGAACGAGGTGCCAAACTCTTCATTTTCTTGAAAAGAAGGATTCCTTTGGCTTTGAAATTCCTTTGCTCTCTTTAGAACATTAATATGTAGCTTCTGTTTTTGCTGAAACTCTAGTGCTACGATTTCCCTTCACTAAATTTGTGCAATTTTTTTGCAGTACAAACATTTTAAGTTGACTTTGTTATCTGTAAAATGACCTTTTTTACATGAAAATTACTCGCAAAAAAAATAATTAAATCCCTTTTGCAGTTATACTTGGTTGATAGTAGTTGTGCCTAATAATGGATTTATGCTGCAGGAAAACAATGCAGATATCAATGGCGGATCCTCAAGTGAGAACAACAATGAGAAGCAAGTGTCCACCACAAAAACCACTCCGGAAGCATTTGTGTTGTCAGATAGCAAATTTAAGAAAAAGAAAAAGAAGAAAAACAAGCAGAAGTCACAACCAGGAGCTAAGGATAAAGGGAACTCTTGGAATGAGTCATTAGAACAGTTATCAATTGAAGATGACTCTTCTCATCTGGAGCATGTTGCTCCTGATACTGGAAAATATAATCCGACAAATTTAAATGGCAGAGGAAAAGTGGTTAAGCAATGTATATCTTCTGTCTTACAAGTGGACCCAAAATTTCTTAATGCAGAAAATGAGCTCCGAAGGATATTTGGTTCTAAAGTGGTGAATTCATTCGAAAAAGGTCATCAAACTGGAAGTTCCAGACAGTCAAGAGGTGGAAGACGTGGGAGCCAGAGCCATCGAAAGACTATTCTTGTTTGTCCTTTAGAACATTGGCCAAAGTGGGATGGATCACTGTCGATGGAACTTGTGGAAACCAGAGATGGGATATCTGATTTTAGGTAAACGTCATTGCTTCTCTTGATAGGATTGACATGTCAATTTTATATGCTTTTGCTAGTGGAATAGGGTATTAATGCTGGACGAGACATAGCCTTGGACTTCCAATTTAATGTGCTAGATAAAACACTATTAGAAACATTTAGACCATATTTTAGAGTAAAGAAAACTGCAAGTTTCCACCATTAACATGTTCTTTTTGTAATTTGTCTCTAGATGGTTTGTGACAACATATTAAGTAGTACTAGTTAGCAAATTCTAGGAAATATGTTAACCTTTAAAGTTGGCTTACTACCTGCGTTCCTTGCAATTTTGTCTTGGTTGATATTTTGTCTTATCTTAAAAAATGGATGCACAACTTTTTTTAGAAGATGGGCAAAATAAAAAGCAAGGCAAAAACAAAAAATGGATGTCGTTTACTATAGTAAATTCCACCACAAAATCTTGTGCAAATAATTTGCATAATCTACATGTATGTTAACGCATATATCATTATTTACTTTTTTTCTTTGTCTATAACTTCGATAAATATGATCTGTTTTCATTTATATGCTGCCATTCTGAGTTTTTTTTCCAAGTCTGATTATGCATTTCTTAGTATAAGCTAGCAGAATAGTTATGACCTAGCCTCCGTTGAACATCAAATGATAAGGGGTTTAAATAGAATACCAACAACAACATGTCCAATGTAATTTCACAAGTGGGGTCTTGAGAGGGTAGTCTGAATGCAACTTACTCCTGCCTTATGAAGTTAGAGAGATTATTTCTGATAGAATCTCGAATCAAGTAAAGCATATTAAAATCAGTTGGAAATGAAATATAATAGATAAATAGTGAAAATGATGGAGATAAGAAATAGTAGCAACAACAACAACAAATAGTAGGATAATTGAAGCAAAAGGAAACAATATATAATGATAAAATTGAAACATAAGATAGTAGGAGAGTATTAGTAATACTACTGGTATCAGCTAGGGGTGTGCAAAAACTGGTTTAGTTGATAAATCAGATTGACAAAATTGTATTGGTTTATCGGTATTGGGTTGGGTTAACAAATTTTAATCAATTCTGTAATTTTTTTATTGGACTGCCCAGTGTTTTGGAGAGAGAAGTGAAAAGAGACAGTAAGGGCTCGCTCCCTCGAATCAAGAAGCATGAAGAGAAATACATGTTTTTTCAACTGAAGTGCAATTTAACAAAAATTAAAAATATTAAATTTTGATGTATGAATAGCCAAGAACTCAATAGAAATAACCTATAAAGCAAATCTCTCAGTTCTTAAATTAAAATAAATAATAGATGTAGAACTAGAAATTTAATAATCCTCATGAGTCCTAACATATTAAGCAAATGCAAAACCAATTCCCAAATGGAGCAACATCCTATTTTTCAACAAGAACTCCAAACTTTTCAAGTGTCATCATGTTAGTATATTGGTCATCATCTTCTTTATCATCATAGGCTTCATCAACTAGGGTTCTTCTTGAACTTGTAGCTACTCTTCACTCGCTCCTTAAAGTACTCCCCTGGACCTTCAAAATTCTCCTTAACACCACTTGCCATAGCATCATGGTAAATAAGTGAGATCTTCTCCTTCATACACTTCTCCATCTTTATGATGTTGAGGGGCTCTAGTTAACCAATCATTTGCTTCATCAATATTATCCGAACAAATTGGAATGGTATTGCGAGCATATTCCTCTTTTTAATTTCAATATGCACATAAGTTGTAGAAAGTAATTAATAGGAGTACTTAGGACAATCGAGATACAGTTTACTTACGGAATATTGTAATATAGCTTCTCATATGTTCATACAACACTCCAAATTCTTTCGCATCCGAATGAGCTACAAGTTAACGTTGAACTCCAATTGAAAACTGGTGCAAGTTTGGAACTTTATGACCCTATAACATCCACAATCAACTGTACTAGAATTGATTTTGACGTCAACAACTTATAAGTGGAAGTTTTGAAGACTATGAAAACAACTTGAGTACTAATTTGAGCTACATGCTAGTGTTTCTATTTATCTTATTATCTGAACTGTTCTTGAAATAGATTTAATGT
Source organism: Solanum lycopersicum (assembly GCF_036512215.1). Lineage (NCBI taxonomy): Eukaryota > Viridiplantae > Streptophyta > Magnoliopsida > Solanales > Solanaceae > Solanum > Solanum lycopersicum. The sequence continues at coordinate 7,458,887 of NC_090807.1, forward strand.
ATTATCTTACCTTATTATTTTTAAAATATATTCTCATGCTCTCAAAATAATATCCTGCCTACAGATTACTGAATGGCTTTAACTCGTGCAACTGTGTACTGCATGAAAGCTCGCCATGTTTTCCTTTTAGTAAATTCCAACAACTGGAAAGAGAGCCTATATATGAGTGGCCGATTGAAATAAATGGATTTCAGCATCTTGGTTCCTTCGCGTTATGATTAGTTAAGTTTTTTTATTATTGTTTTATTCAGGCTAAATTGCTCAACTTAGTTTGACCCATGAAACTAAAAACTTGAAGAGTTGAAGCTTCAGCCCTATATCTTTATTTCATTTGAGGATAACTTTTCTTGTCCTAGAAGACGGATGTTAAGTTTAACAGAAGTTTGTTTTATTGTGTAAAAGTGTAAACTAACTGGGTTGATATTGTGTTCCTAGGTATGTACATACATCATCCTATAGCCAAGCCCAGAAAGCATTTGAAAGTGCTAAGGCAGTTCATGATTTTAATGGTATCGTGAATATTCTGTTGCATCATCCGTATCATGTTGACTCACTCATTACATTAGCTGAATATTACAAATTCAGTGGTGAACAACAAATGTCGGCTGATTGTACTGCAAGATGTCTGTATGCATTGGAATGTGCTTGGCATCCAATGTTCACTCCTTTAGTGGGCAACTGTCAACTTAAGTTTAGTTGTGAAATCAACAAACCGTTGTTCTCTGTGCTTTTCTCCCACATGAAAAACATGGATAGACGTGGTTGTCATCGGTCTGCCCTTGAGCTCTGCAAATTGTTGCTCCTACTAGATCCAGACGATCCAATGGGTGTCTTGTTCTGCATTGACTACTATTCTTTAAGAGCGGAGGAGTATACATGGCTTGAACAGTTCTCCGAGCAATATAAGAGTGATAATTCTTTGTGGTTATTTCCAAATTTCTCCTATTCTCTTGCTGTGTGCCGATACTATGTCGAAAATGATGAACATGCTAAAGAGATAAAGGCTGAAGATTTAAAAGCTTCTTCAGTAGATCTTGTGAAGCAGGCATTGATGCTACATCCTTCAGTCTTGAAAAAGTTGGTGACGAAGGTACCTTTAAAGGATAGAGCCTGGACTAGCATAATCAAACACAATTTCTTTAGCTCTGATCAAACTGGGACACCCTCCTTAGACCACTTGATAAACATATATGTCGAAAGGAGCTACATTATATGGAGGCTTCCTGACCTCCAGAAGTTTCTCAGGGATGCCGCACTTTCGGTGATTGAGACACTGCAGAATGATGGGACTTATGCCAGAGACTGGACATGTGTGAGAAAAGAAGCGTTTTCATCTGAGAAAAATGAGTGAGTACTACCTATCACGCTGTCCTCCTCATCAATGAAACCTTTTCTTGGTGTTGCTTGTATTCCCCATATGGCAGTATTATTTTCAATTCACTACTCATCAACTGTCTACACATTCCCTTCATGCATGTGGGGCTTAAAACTTGTCTTTTACTTTTACCAGGTATTCTCACTTGCTGGTATCAGATTTTTCTGATTCAGTTCCGACTTTGCCTCCTGATAACTTGCAAAATTTCATGGTTGACCCAAGGGGAGAGGTGCCAAATGATGCACAGCCTGCAAACCACCGTGTCCAAGATCTGACAGATCGAAATGCAATTGCTGTCTTGCTCGAGTCTATGTTACCGTGGATTAACTATGGTTCAGGCCATGATCAGCCTGAACATGATGAGCAGGCCAATGAAGGATAGTTTTCTTTCAGTGAGGTATTAATTTCATCCAATTTGGTATCCGGAATTGCTCCGCAAGCATAGTTGTCTTTTATATCCAACTTATTTAGTGATTGGTACTTTTTTCTGGGGCAAGTTCTGTATATCGTTGAATTTCCCTCCTCTCTCCACTGCCCACCCATAGTTTGATGCTTCGAGTATTTAAGAGAATGATTCGAGTATTGCTGCTCGAGGCTTGAGCTCTATAGTGAGTAAGGTATTAGAACTGTACAATTACTCCAGTAAATTTTATGGGATGGTTAGTTTTGATGTGGTTTGATCAAAAAATGATACTGCAAATTTAAAGAGTCCGTTTTGTTTAACAACACAGATAAACCATAAATAAGTTAATTATAAACTTAGATTTTGGAATATTTCACTTATTCTTTAAACGAACTAACTTTATTCGAATTTAAAGCTGTTCGAAATATAGTACAAGTTGTATGTTTTATTGGCAAACGCCCTTCGCCATTTTTATTTTATTTTATTTGTTGGTGATATTCATTTCATAGTTTATCGGTGTACTATCCTTTACAGGAAGATACATATTTCGGGCGTGTTCGATAGGAATATTTTTCAATTTTTTCATGTTTTGATTGGTCTTTTAATGTTTTTCATTTCAGCTCAATTTTATCAAATTTTAAAAAAAAATGTCTTTTCTTCAAAAGTTAAAGAAAAACATTTTTCAAACCTTGCGTCATCCAGAAAAAAATTTCTTACTATATCCCATATCCGACATCCTTATCAGAAATTTCTTTTTTCATATTTTTTAAAATTTCAAATTATTGTGCCCCTGCCCTCAAAACCAGGTTGCCAGCTTCCTACCCCCAAGTCTTACCCACCAACCCAACAAATAAAAGAAACTAACAATTTTAATTATTTTTTGAAAATATTCTAAATTAACCCCCCCCCCCCCCCCCCACAAACACACATACAGAAAATCATATTTTACTCCCCGCCGCCCGTTTTTGAAAAATATTTTTCTGAGTTAGATCCTGTGTCGAACGTCTAGGTACGGTCATGGGTCATATTTCAGTGTTGAATTTTGGAATGGTCATCGGGATCTTTTCTTAGTTCAGATTTGAGGGTCGAGTCGTGGGTCAATTATTGTGATTAATTTTCGAATAAAGAGTTATAATTTTACAGAATATGTTATAGTTTCAAGACAAAAATAAAAGATATTTTTCAGAAAATATTTTTCATTCACCAACCAAAAATGAACTTATAAGTTAAAAATTCACTTAAAGAAAACATATTTTAGAAAAACAGTTTTCTTTATACCAAACACACCTTCTGTCAACTTTATACCAACCACACTAAGACTGGGCAACGGAACGGGACGTACCGGTACCGTTCCGGTTCGTTCCGGTTCGTCCCGTTTCGGTTGCCTACGGGACGGGTCGGGATATTCTAAACCGGTACACGGAACGGGACGGAACCGTAGTTTCGTACCGGTGTACCGGTACCGGTTCATCCCGGTTCATTCCGGTTCCGGTCCGGTTTATTTAATATATATTAATTTTTTTATATTTTATATTTTATATAATTTATATTTATATTTTTTATAAATTATATTTTAAAATTTAAATTTTTTTCAAAAATCCCGCCCATTGAAATTGTAATTTGTTACAAATTTAAATAAATTAAATTGATATTTTTTAATTTTTGTAATTTAATTTACTTTTTTAAAATTACAAATTTTATTTATTTAATATTTACAAGATACAAGTTATAAATATAACTTATAAAATAAATATTAATAAATATAAGTAATAACTTATAAAGTATAAACTTCAAAAGATTTAAATTTTGAAAACTTTATTAGATTACTTGCAAACTTAACAATAATAAAAAAAATTAATAAAATATCTTTAAAATAAACTTAAGTTAAAAATTATAGTATAAATTTAAAAACTATTAATTTATACTTAAAAAATAAAAAAAATTATATTTTCGTAATTTAAAAAATATCGTCCCGTTAATTCCGTCCCGTTCCATCCCGGTCCGTTCCGGTTCATTCCGGTTCCGTCCCGGTATATAGTGGAACGGGACGGAACCGATGAACCATCCCGGTAATTCCGGTCCGGTTCATCCCGGTACCGGTCAAAATTCCGGTCAACGGATTCCGGTCCGGTCCGGTACCGGTTCATTCCGATCCGGTGACCCGATTCCGGTCCGTTGACCAGTCTTAAACCACACCCTCTGTCATTTTAAAACTAATGAATTCTCGAAAAGAAAAAGCTCATCTGTCAAACATTTTAGCAATAATCCTACATTAAGATGTTGCCTTTTCAATTGAGATGGAACTAAGCTTCAAACCAAAGGATGCTCAATAATATCAAGGTACATTATCTCCTGCTTCTATTGATGGGGCTAAGTAATTGTAAGGTGGAAATCGAATCGTCACCAACAAAATATTATTTAGCAATACATTTATGTGACATTTTGCTCAGACATGTTCCAATTTTATCTAGCGATGAATTTGCAACATATTGATTATATCTAAGAGTAACTTCACGATAAATTAGCAATGAAATTTTAATTATCAATTTCATTTTTTTAGAGGTTCACACAAAGCATTTTGCGTTTGTAGCATCCGAAAATGATTGGTGGTAAGCTTACATTATTAAGCATAAAACTTTAGGACAATTAATTAAGTAGAATTATATACTAGTTGACAGCCAGTAAAAGTTTAATAATTCAATAAAACAACAAATAATGTCCAACGCAGAGATTTATTCAAAGTCTTGTAGGACAAAGATAAGTCGTGAAGATCAGAATTTTTGCACATGGAAAAAATAAAAGATCTGCAATACTTTAGTATCAGTGATTATATGATTAAAAAAATATATATGGAAAATAATCTTATGTAACACCACACCTAATATATTTCTTATGTAACACCACACCTAATATATTTATTTGGTTGATATCATGACAAAAATGTCTTTGTTGCTGGACTCACTCACTCGTGGGCGGCCGTAGAATTTTAAGGCTGTGAGTGCTCGAGTCAAAATTATAAAAAAAATATGTTAAGAATGAGATTTGTAAACTCAGGTTTATCAACACAAGAGAGACTTATGCACACACCCAAAAATCACTAGACTAATTAGATCATTTGGTTATTGGGTGCTCTATGTTCATTTAGTTAATACCTTTTAATTTCTACATAGATATATATATTTTGAAACGAGGCTAATAGGTGCTCGAGCACCCATAGTACACCACGTACGTCTGCCAGATCGAGGGTAACTTTAAAATAATCTCTTAAATATGCAATGAGCAATTTTGATCTTTTAACCAGAAAATTTGGCCGAAGAGTTTAAAAAAAATTATAATACTTTTTTTTATTCTAGAAAAAATGCACAAGTACCCCCTTAACCTATGCCCAAAATCTTAGAGACACACTTATACTATACTAAGGTCCTATTACCCTTGAACTTATTTTGTAAGTAATTTTCTACCCTTTTTCGGCCTACGTGACACTAGTTTAGAAAAAAAAGTCAACCAGCATCTGGCCCACAAGATAGTGTCACGTAGGTAAAAAAAGAGTAGAAAATTATTAATAAAATAAGTTCAGGGGTAATTGAACCTTAGTATAGTATAAGTGTTTCTCTGAGATTTCGGGCATAGGTTGAGGGGGTACTTGTGCATTATCCTTTTATATTAAAATAAATTAATATTTTTCCTATGTTTTAGTTAAGAGGTATTCAAGTTAAAAGGGTAAAACTATTTTAAGATATAAATTAAATAGAAAAAAATGTCATTCTAGCCAAAGAGATTTTTCCGTAGTTCTAGTCAATTTTTTTTTATTAAACTTTTATTTGTTAGATTTGTGAAAAATCACGAAGAAGGTGAAATTAGTGGGAACGGATAACTACACAAATTGGATTCATTAGCCAAATTATTTTTTAAAATTGAGCTCAATTCAAACTATTTATTTTGATTGGATTCACGCCTTACAATATTCATTTGACTGATCCTTGTTCTATTCACTGAACCATTGTTTCGTCATCCTTGATATTATCGGAGTATATATGTACTCTGATGGTATCTATATACTCTGGTATCAAGCAGTGATCGAGTAATGTTTTCACTGAAACACACTTCTTCCTCTTTGATACTATCAGAGTACATATATACTTTAATGATACCAAACGATAAAGATATACTAATATTAAAAAACAGAGTATGAAAGTAAGAAAGATGGATAATGATCCGATCAAGTAATATTATGTCAAGTAATGTTTGATGACCTTATAGATTATGGTTGAGATTCATTTAAATTATATACTTATTATAATAACAAAAACAACAAAGTTGTCAACTTTTTTATTTTTCAAAACTATCAAATAAAGCAATTAAGTGTACCAAAATAATATTTTCAAGAAAAATATTTAAGATTAACGGGAATAAGCGAACTTCCTGACTTTTTACCCACTAAACTTATTTGGGAGTAATTTCACACCTGTTTACTCAAAATTTTGAAGCAATCTCCAAAAATAGATCAAACTTAAAAACAACATTGAATTATAAATAAAGTTTCAACTAAAGTACATGTTAATACATTTAAAAAAAACTTATTTGGAGGTTTTCAAAATATATTTAATCAGATTCTTCAAAAGTTTCGGGTTCTTTAAAATTATTATTAATTTAAAAAATTCAATACAAGCACGAGGTTTGGCAGGTAAAAAAGTCGGGAAGTCTATATATTCCTGCTAGTCTTATTTTTTTCTTGAAAATATTAGATAGGATACAGTCAATTGTTATTTTATAGTTTTAAAAAATAAAAATAATTGACGATTTTGTTGTTATTATTATTATAATGAGTATATAATTTAAATAGATTTCAACCATAAATTATTATATAACACACATGACATAAATCTATAAGATCATTGAACATTACTTAACGTAATTATATTTGATCGGATCTTTATCCAAAAGAAAATAACCGCTTATAAATAGTTTTTCTTTTTGGATAGACGTGCTCTTTTCCCTTTCAAAATTTGATGACATTTCCTTAACATTTAAGATTGATATTTCTTTCTACTATTTTTGTTAAATCTAATCAACAAACTTCAATATATACTTAACAGAAATAAAAAGTACTAATCTTTGACAAATTTTTTAAAAATATTTTTTGAATCTATTACCTCAAACAGAAAGGATCATTTCTGTCATTTTCTCATATAAATAAAGACTGGATCTGAACAAATTATTTTGGAAGATTTACCAACTCATATAAAGTTGTAGGCTTTATGATTAACCAACCAACTAATAGCTTATTTAACATTTTTTTGTTTACTTTGTTTGTGTTTGTGTTTTTTAATTTTATTTTATTAGTTGATGATCTGTGCTTTTAACAACACCCTGTCACCTTATCTGGATGATGCAATGTTCCACAACTTGTATAATAGTTTTAACACATTAATTCGAGATCGGAGAGATATATTCGAAAGGAAAATTAAAATATATTAGGAGGAGATTGAAATGTATCAGCGAAAATAGAGTAATATTTATGAGAAATTTTTTTATTTTTTAAAATGATAAACAGATTTTAAAGATTTTTATAATATAATATATATATTTAAATAGTTTATTTTATTTCGATCTAACAAATTTACTATTGCTATTTTTTTTTTATAGTATACATTAAGTAAATATTAAGCAAGCAAGTCTTTTGTCATTTACAAAGAAAGGAGCGGCATCTATATTTCTAGTAATTCTAACTTTATTTAAAAGCAGAATTTGACATTTATATCACGCAATAAACAAAAATATTGTCTATAAATTTTACCTTTTCTTGAGAATTATTTTTTCTGTTCATTTTTAATTGTCGTAATTTGATTAATTATAAAATTTTGATTAATATTTTATAATGTATTTTTCATTGCATTAATATGTAAAAATTGCAACTTATAATACTTTTCGTATAGTTTTTTAATATCTATATTTTAAAAAAAATAAAAAATTAATGTAAGTTAATTTAACTTTGAAAATTAAATTAGTCAAATCAGTTGAAAAATTCAAACACTAAAGGTAGATATCCCATGGAATCTTTAGTAGTTACAAATTTACAATTAATATAAAATATCATCTTAAACATGTTTTTTTGACTAGATAAGGTAAATTTTATAAGTAGTTATTAATCACAAATTCTCAGTATTTAATCTTATCACTTTTATTACTTGGAATTGTGTATATTTTATTTATATGTTGTGAGAGTAACAACAATATGTGTGATACACTTTTATAAAAAAAAATGTCGACTACAGAATAATCTTTTTATCTCTTTGTTTTTCCTTTTTTCTTTTTCAATCTTTACATGCGCCTTTTATGATACAGCTTGAATATTGAGACTTGGTAGTGGGAAAAAATTGTGAATTACTCTTCAATTTTTAAAGGTGTATGCACACTCCAACAACTAAATGATTACGTGGTAATTATTTAGCGATAATAATATAATTATTATTTATTATTATTCTTTATCGTTGATTATAAGTATGAGTATTTATAATAACATTTTATATAAATATAGTAAAAGCTTTAACAACTTTGGATGATATTAAGTCAATTATTGCTAAAGATAATTTTATTTTCACTAAATGTTTTTTTTAGTGACATTATGTTCTCATTACAAGGAAACTAGTTCAATTTTGTTTTTGAAACTTTTACAATCAAATTAATCAGTTTTACATTTTAGAATTTAATTGGCGAGTTTTAAAATAATTTGATTCTGAAATAGATTTAAAAGACAAATATATTATAACAACAAATTTCAAGCATGAATTTGAATTTTATCGAGTTGCACTATGGGTATCGAACACTGATAAATATAAAATTTGAGAAAAGTGATGTGTGTACAGACTTTATTCCTGTCTTCATAGAATAAAAAGGTTATTTTTAATTTACCTTTTAGAAAATATCGTCAATCAAAATTATTTATTAGATAGTATATTTTGACAATCAAGCATAGAACATACAATTGAATATATATATAAAATAGTAATGAATTACTCATATTAATCATTGATCTAAAATGAATGTCAAATTCAAAGTAAACAAATAAAAATAACAGAAAAAAACAAAAAATATAGATGAAGTCCAAAAAAAATAAAATTTCATGAACCTCACCCAAATGTTAATGATCTTAAATAGGAACTGTTAACAATATTGTATTTGCTTAAAATCATTCACATTTATTAAGTAGTACTTCTGTAAAAATCTGATTAGTTAGCAAATATTATCTTTTCTATTTGAGCAACAAATAGAAGACCTATATCATTAATTTACACAAACTTAGAATATCGATGCAAGCATATATTTATTTTAAGATATCTATATTTAATATTATACAAATTATTAATTTAAATAATTAACTTGAAATGTTATTCTTTTCGGTCCATATATATTAAGTGATGCTTTTAGTTCGACAGACCCTATTAAGTTTTTAGAAAGTAATATTTTGTTTGTACTAAAATACTCGTACTTAAATATAAACTCTTGATTAATTAAAATCCAAATACGGAAAACTTTGGAAGAAAATAATCAATACCATTTTTAATCATGTGAAACACTATTTATTTAATTTTAGAACAGACTAAAATAGTATAAAAGACATCACTTATATGAGCCGGAAGAGTGTGATGAATGGTGATTATAGAGACGATAGTAGAATTTCAATTTTATACTGAAATTTATTGTGATGATTTTTAAATAATAATGATTGGATTGGTAATAAATTTAATATTTTTTCTACATTTAATGAATTTATTATCATAAATTTATTATTTAAGCAAAATTTACTGTGTTAGACTAAATTCAGAAAAGACGTGTAAACCCAAAAAGAAGAAAACATCCGCTTCAATTCGAAAATCTAAAACAATATCGGCAAATATACATACATTTTTTTACGTAACTTCCAATTAATTTTTAAATTTCATATGAAACATCATTTATTTTAGATAAGAGTAAAACAATAAAAAGCATTGGTTAATATGAAATAGAAGATTTGGCTATTTGTTCCTAGTATTAGATGATAATAAAAAGATCAATGCACGATTATTTATTAATACACGATCACGTAAAGTTATTCATACACTTTCTTCTAGACTCCAACCCCCCCAACTTTGACTTTTTCATAAATACCTTTATTCCATAACCTTATATATATAGTTACCAAAACCCCTCATCAAATTCATCATCTATTATTATCTCAAAAAAAAAAAAAAAACAAACCAAGTCAAGAATCCAATTGATTTGAGAATTCATATGACGTCAGATTCAATTTCAAAGGTCAATTACATCTTTTAATTGATTTGAGAATTCATACGAAGTCAGATTCAGTTTCAAAGAGCAGTCAGACATCTTAAATTTGTCGAAATTATCTTTATAGTCTAAAAATTCTTGCTACATTCAGATTATTTAGACATGAAAGTGAACATCCACTTGTTATCGTTCAAGAGATTGAACAAGAATAACAATGGAAACAATATTGGCTCATCTAAAAGTCTTAGCAATGCTAGTGCTTCTCAAGGGGAAATAATAAGAAGAGATGAAGATAATTGTAGTACTAAAACATCATCATTGAGGTGGAGATTCAAGAAGAGTCTATACAAATTACACCATTGGTTTGTTGACTCATTTTTATTCAAGATTATCTCTATTTTTGAAGCAATTAGTTTGGTTTCCACCTTAGCTTTCTTCTTCTTCTGTTATGGTTTTCATATTTGATAACCTTTTAAATTTTTCATATTTAGTTTTGTTTGTAAATTAAGGGTTCATTAATAATATTGGACAAAAGTTGATATCAAATGGGGTGTAAGCTAAGGTTCATTTGATTTATTTATTTAGTTTTCTTTATCATATTCTCAATGTTATGAAAATGTGATGTGTAGATAAGTACCTTAAACAACAAGAAGTGAAACAAGATGGAATTGTTAATAGTTAAATAAAGAAATAATAACAATTAACTTCTTAAAATTGTTAATTACTGAGTCTTCATTAAAAACTTGTTACATCCAAATGCACATGCAAACATACAGATCCACCAGGACTTGTGACTAAAATCGGATCACACTCCTGCAGAGCTCATTCGAGAATGACAACAAAATTTTCTTCATATCAGAGCTCGAATCTAAGACCTCTGATTAAGGATGAACACTTTGACCAGTGTACCACAATCCACATTGATCGATCAGTGGTTTAATAGAATAACCTATTTGGCTTGCTTAACATATCATTATACAAAAAATTATGAATACGTTCTTGTTAATCCTCATTCCATAGCCGAAAGATCCCCATGAGTGAAATTAATCTAGGTAACTCAAATAAATTAATTAGTTAAAAAATATTCAATATGATTGCAAGATGATTATGCTCAAAACTCATTCTAAAAAGATACGTGGCTACTGGTCACCATAGATATAATGTGACTAAATCTGGAGTCGAATTTAAAGAGAACTGTTATTTAGTTATAATTATTAAATATCACTAAAAAAAAATAGAAACAATTATTTAGTTTTAAATATTAAGATTCTTATTTCTAAAAAATATTAAAACAATAAAAATTATGAACTAAAGAGAATATAGGTTGACTTCAAGGTTAACGAACTAATTCTTATCAAATTATCTGAATCTTCTTTACTATAAATATTTCTCGACCAAGTGTAGTAATTTCCTAACGTTATTTTCTCGAATGAACCTTAGCTATCCTCCATTTTTAAATCCCAATCATTGATCTTTTAATGCTTCAAAGTGATATTGTTAACACTGTTAACTGCTAATTAGTTACAATCATTACATAGTTGAACAATTAAAAATTAAAAAAAAAACTCAATTTTATAAAAATGTAACAAGAATTAATCCAACAAAAGGTTCTATCAAAACTCTAGAAAATAATCTTGGTACTTATAATAGAGTTTAAGAACTTAACCATATATTTGCATAACGAATAATAAAAAGAGTAGAAGAGAATGAAACTCTACCACGAATTCCAATGTGTCGTAGAGTTGTGTAACCCCATAATATCTTAGGTTAATACATTATTCATACCGTACTTATTTAATTTGTGGACAAAAATAATCTTTACCCAAAATAAATTCGATTATATATATTTTTAGCTATAACTAATATTCGTAGATTTTACCCAATTTTAAAATATTTACATATCTCACAAAAGTGATATTTGATCACATACTTTATATATTCTTGTCGATGGTATATAATATATTTGTCTGCGTGTTCTTAAAGTAAGAAAAATTAATCGTAGTAAATTTAAGAGGAATGTCGATTAATATAGCATGTGTATATCTGGCAAGATATAAATCAAAGAATTATTCTCAAACTTCTTTCTATATCTTTCTTATTTTCAAACTTTACATGCTCCTTTTATGTCACTTCAGATAAAGTCATGATTAAGAATTTTGGGATTTTAAATTTTATTAATAATTATTCATTAATTTTGTTGGATTCATAAATTGAATATATATATATATATATATATATATATATATATATATATATATTTATTTATTTATTTATTTATTTATTATTTAATTAATTTTAATATAAATTTAAAATCTACGAAAAGCTATTGAATTCGTCCAAGCTCATAAATCTCACCTAGCTCATCATCTTATTGTGATAGTGATACTGCTAATTTTTCAATCTCTACTGGAATAAAGGTGCATGCATTAATAACGTTCTCATTGCGAGGAAACTTCTTTGATTCTTTAAAAAATAAAAAAACTTTTATTACTAATTTTATATATTTAATTGGTGAGTTTCACATTATTTAATAAGGTAAATGTGTTAGAATGACAATAATTTTATCAATAACATCTTTGGTGTAATTTTATAAAAGGCAACTTTTATGTATAACAAATAAAAAATTTATATTTGTATGCTATAGTAAAGTTTGCATAATTGCACTCCATAGCAAATATAGAAAATGTATAATTCGCTATACATATACAGTTGAAACAAATTGTATAAAACAAGAAAGAGTAAGATATTTGGGCGGAAAACTGCATAAAAACAAATTGTATTATTATAAGTGTATAAAACGAATTGTATTACTATAAGTGTATAGAACAATTATATACAATTTGAATTTTTATAAAATGAGAAAGAGAGAAAGACAAAAGAGACTTGATAAGGAATATACAACTGAATCGAATTGTATAAAACAAAAAAGAGAGAAATTAGATACAATTTGAAAATTGTATAAAACGAGAAAGAGAGAAAGACAAAAGAAACTGGGAAGGGGGGTATTTTTATTGTATAATTATAAGTGTATAGGACGAAAATATATGTACTTGAGTGTGTATATACAATTTTGTCACGCTTTATACAAACAGAAACGCAATTTATACATTTCGCTTCTGTTTGTATAAGTGAGAAAGGTGAGGGTGGCGAGCGAGATCTTGAAGAGGAGAGAGACGGGAACAAAAATATATGTATTTATATAATTTTCTCTGCTTTATACAATTAGAAACAATTTTTATACACTTGTGTTTGTACAAAAGTGAAGAAGAGAGCGAGAGATTGGAGGAGAGTGGCAACGAGGTATTTGGGAGAGAGGTACCTGGCAATTTTTCGTAAACATTTGCTACGGAGCACAATTTAATCAAACCCTAGCTACTCCATTTATTTTATATTATTAGTTTGCTATTATATACAATTTTACTTTTTATAAATAGGTTATTTTGAAGATGATGATGTGTATCATGTTTACTTTGTACCTTTCATTATTAGGTAAAGAGTCTGATTTTGATAGACTCTTAGCCTAGGAAAATATTATTAGACATGATTATTTTCTAAATATTACACCTTCTATTTTAATTTGACATATAGTTTTTTTTTTTAAAATAAGACTTTGAATTTTATAATTTTAAATTAAAAATATATAGAATATATCAAAATATTATTTAATCTTATTGTCTTAAGTATCATCACGCAATAACACAATTTTTAAAGTATTTATTAAATAAGTCATGGTTTTAATAATGTATAACTTACCTAAACCCCATAGTGTAATGACCTAAATTACATTCTATCCCTACTATTTTTCAATTTTCAAAAATTCCTCAAAATAAGTGCTATCCGGATACATAGCAAACGAGCTGGATACATAAATTTCAATACATTAAAACAAATTCAATTACACTTTTAAAGGAAAGAAAATCTATTTTGAATGTGACTTCCCCGAATCATGCTAATCAATTTAATGTCAATCTCTCCCAAATGGTAAAAACTTCAATCAATTCAAAATTCAAATTTTCTTCCATCAATGCTCTTCCAAACATTCAGTCAGATGCAAATCCTTCCAAAATCAACAAATTCAAAATTTATTTTTTTCTTTCTATTCATCATCTCATGTTTATCAAATAATCATTCAAATTTATCAAAAATTTGATACGATACATAATGAACAGTAGTTGGACAAATAATTTTGTGTGAATCTCTAATTCACTATTGTAGTATATCGATGAGATGAGGAAGAACTTGAAAATTCGATATATAGTAGAAGGAAATCACAGAAAAATGTTGATTATGTTGCTTGGCCTCCTTTTCGTTCCATCTCGATCGTAGGCACTATAGTAGGAAATGATCAAAGAAACTATATCCATTTGAATTTGTATTTCATAATACATTATAATCTAGTTAATGTATCCCAAAATTTTTCTTCTGATTCTTTCTAAAATAATATCAATTTTTTATTTCAAAGTTGTCGACAAATTGTACTGATACAACTTGAACATATCGATCTTGTTGAAACATTTCAAAATATGAGAATGTGAGGTGAGGTATGAACGATACAAAAGTGATGAAATTCTTGTTAGTCAAAATATTGATTTGTGAATCTCAAATGAACCATTGTAGTTGAATTAAAGATCGATAAGTTGTTGAAAAATTTGGAGATCGAATACATTGTTGAGGTGAAGGAATAAGAGTTGAGATTTTCAATGTATTCGTTATGCATTGATACAACAAACACAAATGCTAAAGTGATGCATAGCATTGGTAGATCATTCATATCTTCTGCAATGTTGCGTAATCCTTTTTTGAATTTTGTTTTTGATATGGATAGATTTATAAATACATTTTTATTTATGTATCTCGTTTAAATTGATAGTTTTGTATTTCTATAAGATACATTAAATAAGTAATTGTTGTCCATACAAATGTTATGTTTGAGATTGATACATTACTTTATGGTAGATTCTACGTATCAAATACCATTAGTATATATTCAAATTTACGTAGCATGGCTAAAATATTGTGCATTTGCTCATGCAAAAATAGAATGTTGTGTATCTGATACATAGAGTATCATGTATAAATTATATGATTTCAATAGATATAAAATTGTGTATCTAACACACAATTTGTATAGTTGTGTTTGATAAAAGGGTAATTGATATTAACATTGTTTAAATGACAGAAAATATTGGGTACATGATCTTCAAGATCTTCACATATTGCCTCAAACTAAATAGACTTTTGATAATAACATTTACGTATCATCATTTATGAATTTGATACATACTTGTGTGATACTTTAATGTATCATGTATTGTGTACGTATACATATCCTTCTAAATTTGAACAGGATAGAAGATAAATAGCAACACCTAGATACATGATGCATTTGGTAGAAATTTTGTATCAAGTATGAAAACTAATTATGTTTATGCATCAAAACTAATATTTGAACACGATATAATGTGTATAATAAAATTGTAGTGTATCGAAGAGTTGAAACAAAGACATTATACATTAATTTGAGAAACAAAGTTAACTAGATACATTAAAAAACAGTTAATGTATCCCAAACTATAATCATAAGAATAATTTAGTATTTAAAACGATACATTGTACATCATAAAATTACAATGTATAATAACTTTGAAATTAAGATTTTATACATTAATTTAATAAACAAAAACAACAAGATACATTAAAATCTGAACCCATATATATCAGAAAAAGATGAACAAGAAAATCAACAACTTGATCTATTTCGACTTTTCCTTCTCAATATTCACTTTAGAAGATAAATGTAAATTTATTTTTTTTACATTTACCCTTGAATCCTTTTTTGAACTATTAACATAGACATCAGTCATGGGTCTCGGTCCAATGTCCTTACCAAAGCCACCAGTAGATCAATTTTTTTGGTCTTTTTTAGCGTTTCTCCATATCTATTTAGAAGTCCTAGATGCATGCTTCTTCAAATAGTTGAGTAATTATAATACTAAAATAAGGATCTTAATCCGTGTGTATCATGAAATAAGAAGAAGAAAAATAAAATTGAAGACGACGACTATGGAGGTGGCACACTTTATCAGGAAATAAAGAAGAAGAAAAAATAAAATTGAAAAAGGCAACTATTGAGTAGTCTAAATTTGATTTAGTGGAGAGAGTATCCTTTTGTAAATCAATTAATATGAAAAGTGTAATTGATAAGATTATGGAATGAAATTAGGGAGAAATTAAAGAAAGAAATTCGTATGTTAAGGCTGTGATATCTATGTATCTTGTTGACTTGAGAATTTGGAAAAAAATAAGGAATTTTAAAAATATTTTAAAATAATAGGGAATAATAGAAATTATGAAAAATAAAAATGTGTATATAGATAATTTATCCTTTTTAAATTTGCACTCAAGCAAAAAGGATGCTAACCTAATAAACATATTACGTGTTGTGATGTAAGATTATTTTTCTTAATATTATTTTTATTTAATTATAAAATTAGCCATTGTAAAGTATGGTAGACCTGTAATTAGTCTTTCCAACTATGCAAAAATAATGTGTCTTGAGAGTCAACGCTTATCTAATTAAATCGTATTGTCAACCCTTTTGTCTTAAGTAGCTTTGAAGAAATCTCTCAGCGTTGGACATTATTTGTTATTTTATTCAATTATTGAAATATTTACTGGTTGTCTACTAGTATAATATATATGATTATTTTTAATTAGTTGTCCTCAAGCTTTATGTTTAATATAACTTAAGTTTACGGCTAAATGCACCATATTAAAAATAATTATTTGTGGTAATTAATTTTTATTAATTACTATTAAGTATATACTTTTAATGATATTTAGCTCAATTTTTAAATGATTAAAGTCTTTAGTGACATTAATTTTAATGACACTTAACTAATAGTGATAAAGACTTAAATATTCTTTATTAATGATAATATCTATAATCGCTAAATACAGTTTTTGTTGTAGTAACGTGTGATGTAGTCTTTTTTCAGGTTTTATACAGTCTTTTTCAGGTTTTGTATGAACATATAATATTTTGAATATTAAACTTTCTTTATTGTTGTTGTTGCTTACTACCAATTTTGGATATGTGAACTACTAAAAGAAATGAATTTAATGAACTTAGTTATTAATCTACGGTATAAGTTTTTTAAAAGGATATTTTTCAAAGTTCTTTCTTCATGTTTTGTTGTATAACATTTATTTTCCACGTGGTTTATGATAGTACACATATTTTTCTAATTTTTAACATTTTTAAAATCTATTTAATATAAATATAAATCAATTATAACTTTTGATAAATTTGTCCTTAATGGATAAATTAAAGAAATATACGCCTTTTATTTCACTTATTTTTATTATCCCCTATTACTTTTAAATTTTTTGAAAATTTCTTATTTTTTTAATGTATCCAAGCTACATATTAATATATTTGAGTCAGTATTTAATGTATTCGAGCTGATTTTAATGTTTCGAGCCAATATTTAATATATCTGAGGTACATATTAGGCATCCGAGCTAGTTTTCAATGTAACCGAGCTACATATTAATATATCCGAGCTTCAATTATTCTATCCTTTTTTTTAAAGAAATTAATGTAATAAAAACTTTTTAGGATAGATTGTAATTTCATAT
Organism: Solanum lycopersicum; assembly: GCF_036512215.1. Classification (NCBI taxonomy): domain Eukaryota; kingdom Viridiplantae; phylum Streptophyta; class Magnoliopsida; order Solanales; family Solanaceae; genus Solanum; species Solanum lycopersicum. The sequence goes on from NC_090807.1 coordinate 7,476,574, forward strand.
TAAAACTATGAGATTTATCTAATTAGACCATTTAAAAATGGATAATTATATGGTTAAAGCAAATTATATTACTTAATTACTCATCATAGTTATAGTTTGTTATAAGTATTATTCACGACTAACATTAACTATTAATTACATAGGCTAACTTCGAGTTTGTATAATTAGGTATGACATATATCTATAATTCACTACATTTGTATAATTGATAACTAACAATTTTTTGCTTGATTTGTATTTGTATACACGATTATTTGTATTTGTATATGATGATGATTTCCTTTGAATTTTCAGTTCTGTCACATGCATTCAATCTTTTGGTGTATAACTTTATAAAGTTTGTATAAACGTGTAGTTTTCAGATTTTGTATAATATAATTTATATAATATATTTTGTATAATCGTTTTAAAGTTCATATGTTTATGTTTGTATCAATTCGTTATTTCGAGTTTATTATATTTGTATAACACCTGACTTTATATTATCCAATTATACAAAAACATGTGAATTATACAAATGAGATGTGAATTATACAAATTATTGTCATCTCTCGCTCGTCTCTCTCCTCCCTCTCCCAATTTCTCTCACCTCTCCCCTCTCTCTCCCGATATCTCTCCCCTCTCTCCTCCGTAGCCCAATTTCCCTCGCCATGATATACAAATACATATGTGTAATATACAATTAGCTAACCAGTATGCATATCCAATTCACCTTTCTCGCACCATCTGCCTTCTGTTGCTCACCTCTCTTCTCCCTCTACCAATCTCGCTCGCAACTCTCCTTTCTATAACATCTTAATAAGAATCATAATTGATAAAACATATCCATGAAACGTAATTAGGCTATTTTTGAATGGCTATATGCAAAAGTTCCTTCATTAAAATTCACCGAACAATTTAAATTTTTGAAGTTTATCAAAATTTAACACTTTCAGTTTTTATTAATATTTTGCAAAACTCAATTTGTCAAATTTGTGGAATTTACATGTAATTTCGTTTCGAAAGGGGGGGGGGGGAGATTTTGTTGAGAATGATAATGAGGACCTTGCCGTAGGAGTTGTTTCTAAAGTTCAATTCGATCCAATGTTCAAAACTCAACATTTAGATTAATACTCTCGATCAAGAAAGCCCACACACTCATAACCCAATTTACATTTAATCAGTTTTCATTCATTTTGTACATAACACAAGATTCATTCTTAGATACGTCTTCTAGAATTTGTATAGGTGTACAAAGTTTGTTAGATCTCTAGATTATTTTACATTTCTGCCATTTTGTATTAGGATAAATTCCTAATTCTTCTTCAATAAAATTCACTCAGAGAATTTCCCACATTTTGCCTTCATAATTCTTCTAACTTTCTATATGGTATCAGAGCACCCTTGAAGATCTTCACTGTCATATCCTCAATGACTAACTCTTCTACCACTAAGTCGAGTTCTCTCTCCTGCATTCAAAATTCCGGATATAAAGAAAATTCTATTTCCTTCATCCTTCTGATTCATCGGGGATGTCCTGGGTAAACTCCAATTTCAAAGGAAAAGTTTATGGAGGATGGAGAAGATCCATGCTCATCGCTCTCTCAGTTAAAAACAAGTTGGGATTCACAAATGAAAATTGTAAATCCCCTATTGCCAGCAGTCCAGATCTACAGTCATGGAACAAGTGCAACGACATGGTCACCAGCTGGTTGTTGAATTCATTCTCTAGGGATATTGCTGATAGTGTCCTCTACTTCAAAATAACTGAATAACTCTAGAATGATCTCGAAATCAGGCTTGGGCATTCAAATGGAGCCCAATTCTACATAGATGAGTAATTTCTTCCAAAGATCACTCAACATTGCATCTTATTATACCAACATTAAGGGGTTATAGGATGAACTTAATACCTTGAAAACTAAGTTCATTTGCTCATGCACTTGTGATTGTGATTGTGATTGAAAGGAGAAAATGGTGAAGTCATAACAAGATGAAAGGTTTATTCAATTTCTTATGGGATTGAGTGAGGCCTATGCTGCTGTAAGAAGCAACATCTTGATGATTTCTCCCTTACCCTCTAATATTCTTGCTTACACTCTTCTCATTCAAGATGAGAAACAAAAAGAGATATTTGTTTCTTCTTATCATGTAGGAAACCATTCATCTTATTTGGTGACCGATTCAAATGCACCACCTCAATATATTGGACACAGGAACAGGTCTTAAACACCTGAATACAAGAGTGAGAAGGGTAATTCATCATTGATCTGTTGCTATTGCAGGAAAATGGGACATTCTGTTGACAAGTGCTACTGAATCAATGGTTTTCCCAATAATTTTAAGTTCACTAAGACCAAAAGGGAACCTATTGCGATCAGGAGAAATGTTGTGCTACTTTTTGAACTAGTTCTCTTTCTTATTTTGCAGGCAATGCTGGAAATTAGTTAACGCAGGAAATATGTCTGTCATCTGATTCATCTTATGAATCAGGCCAATGTCACTTAACCAGATGCCAACGTTGCTGATCAAAGTGCAATAGCTGCTTATGCTTGTAATCCTTCAGCCTCATGCTTATTCTCCTTCAATCTGAACCTTGGATTTTACTTTTTGGTGCATGCCAACACATGTGTTCTGATTCTAACATGTTTCAAACTCTTTAATCTCTTCCTCAAACCATCGATGCTACTTTACGTAATTCCCCTAATGTGAGAGTCACTCATTCAGGAATTGTTGATCTTTTTCCTGATGTTTTTATTCATGATGTTCTCTATATTTCTTCATTCAATTTAAATCTTTTATATATACATTCAATTTAAGTGTTTCATCAGTTTCTCATTCCCTAAATGTGTTTTGCAGGCCCATACAATGAAAAGGCCTCTAATATTTGGTGAAACTAAGAATGGTCTCAATCAAATGTTCCCTTCAAGCATCAAGTCTCAACGTCATTCCAACAAAGCTGAAGTTTCCTATCTAGTCATAGTTTTCCTTTTTGTGATTCTGTATCTAGTAAAGATAGTTTTATTTTCCATTTATTGCTTTTAAGGTTGGGTCATCTCCCTATTTCATCAATGACAAAATTGTTTGGTTTTTCTAAATCTGATTCTGATTATGCTTGTGATGTGTGCCCTCTTGTGAGCGCAAACCAAATTACTCTTTCCTATAAATATTATCAAAATCAAGATGATATTTGAATTAATTCACATTGACACATGGGGACCCCATAAAAATACAACTTACAATGGTTTCAAGTATTTTCTCACCATCGTAGATGATTACAGTAAAGCTACTTGGACCTAATTTTTAAGTACCAAATCAAGGAAAGATATCAAAATAGTACCTTTTCTTTGGGTTAAGGCTCAAATTAATCCTTCAGTTTTCATATAGAGCACTAATAGTCCCTCATGTTTTCAATAATGGTTCAATTTTGGTCCTCCTCCAAAATTCTACATATTTTTTAGCATTGATTTTATCCATGACCTCTGTATGGGATGTTCAATCGTCATTTTATCTATTTAGTAGAAATAACAACTCCATATGAAAGAATATGAGAAGAAAAACACTTTGTTTTGTTTAGTAGAAATTGTATTGCAGGTAAAGTCGAGAGGTTTATCACAATAATTTCACGGTTAATAGTACATTTTTTTCTTTTTCTGCAAAGTCATATGTTAAGATGATTTTAGTTTAGATGCAGTATTATTTCTAGTGAATAAAACAAGGTTTTTTTTCTTATCACCTTCTCTTAGATAAAGTTATTATTTCTATTATACATATAAAAAGACGATTGGACATTTCTTATATAAAATTTTGGACAAAATTAATGTTAAAAAATAGGCAAAATTTTACGGGAGGATCAAAAGTGCATCAATATTGCAAACATGAGGGAGTATTAGTGCTCCATGTGAAAACTGAAGGATCACTTTGAGTCTTAACTCAAAAATGAGGGACTATTTTGAACCTTTCCTCTACCAAATCTAATGCATTCCCAATGTTGAAAAAGTTTATTTTCTTGGTCAAAAGACAGTTTAACAAAAAAATAAAATCTATACGTTATGACAATGCTCTACAATTGGGAAAGGAAACTATTACCTCTGAATTTCTTCTTTCTCAGGGCATTTTATATCAAACATCTTACATTTCCACTCCACAATAAAATGAATTGTGTAAAGAAAACATATACATCTTTTAGAAACCTCTTGAGCATTATTGTTTTAATCCAATGTTCCTGTTTCCTATTGGGGTTAATGTCTACTCCCTGCTACCGTCTCAACTATCAGGTTTCCCTACAGAGTTCTCAATGGTAAAATCCTCATGAGATCTTGTTTAGTTCTCCTCCTAAGTATAAGTTCCATAAGGCCTTTGGGTATATTTTTTATGCTTCTACTTTAACTCAAAATTGATCCAAGTTTTCACCTAGAGTTGTCTCTTGTATTTTCTTGGGGTATCCTCCTAGACAAAAGTGATCCAAACTTTTATCTTTGGATTATTAAAAATTTTTGTTTCAAGGGATTCCCATTTTCTAGAATCTGTTTTTCCTTTCAAGTTTACTTCCTCCTACCCTCCTATGTCCCCCTCTTGTTATCAATGAATCTCCTTTTACTAATCCTACTCCACCAACAGATCGTGTACATCCAAACCAACTTGATCTTTTCGATTTACTAGGTACCTCTGTCCATGAATCTGGATTCACCAATCAGTTTCATTTAATCCCTCCCTCCTCTTGTTCCTATACATTTACCTCAAAGATCTTCCCAAACTCACCAACACCCTACTTAATTGCATAATTATCACTGCAATAATGTTTTTATCATTGATTATACTTCTTTTTGTTTCTCTCCTCCCATCCATCCACCAATCTTCAATTTCGTAGATTTATCTTCTTATAACCAACAAGTGGCCACTTCTTTTTCTCCCATTGTTGAACCTACTAGCTGTGCACAGGCTGCTTTGCACCCAGGTTGACAGGCGGCTATGGATGATGAGATTAAGGCTTTAATTGCCAACAAAACTTGGGATGTTGTTGAGTTACCTAAAGGTAAAAGGGTTCTACCATGTAAATGGGTTTATAAGGTAAACCATAAGTCTGATGGAAGAATTGAAAGGCTTGAGGTTCGCCTTGTGGTCCGTGGTGATATTCAAAGAGATGGAAACTATAACACTTCAAAAGCTAGATCAATGAGGTACTAGCGTGTCTTAACACATATTAGAGTTAATTCATAGTCTAAACATCTGGGCACAACTCCCCAAGGAACAACCAAGGGCCCTTGAGGAGGACCTTTGCAAAAGTGACCAGAAGCTGTCAAGCGACAATATCACCAACGAATGCCACCAACAGACTGTTGGTGAATCGATGGGGTGTCGATGTCTCTTGTCGATAGTCACTTAGAAAAAATCTTGGAATGCCTCTTTTTCATAGTCTCTGAACTCATCGACGGTTGTGCAGCACGGAAGGGAACAATCGTCGTCGATTGACCCACGAGGCATTGATCGGGGTCTTGTCTGTGAGGATCTGGTTTTGCTAAACGTTTCTAATTAATTCATTTAATTAGATAGATTAGTTAGGAGGTTAATTAGGGGTTAGGTACGGTATAATTAAGTTAGTTAACAACTTATATAAAGCCTCTAACCTAATTAGACTACCCTAATCTCTCATAATTCCAAAACCCAAAACTCTCTCCCTTCTTTCTTCTTTCTCTCTCAAGTTGAAGAACTCCATTGAATACCAAGCTAGAGGTGGGTTAATGGGATTCAAAGGGTCAAGTTTCTCCATAAATCTTCATCAAACATTAAGGTATGAGATTCCTTTCACCTTTGAGACCTCTATCCTCGAAGGGTTCTATCAGATTGATTTCAAAAGTTGAGTTTTCATGTGGGTCTTTTCCAATCTCGAAATTGATCTTGTAAACTAATTTTTTTATGATTTCTTTTAGATATAATATATTAACATGTATTTTAACTCAATTATGTTATATCTTGATGAACTGGTCTAGTATGTAGAAGATGACTTATTCCCATTAAACCTGAGTTATGATCTTAATATGAATTGTGTACTGTTGGTTTGATTGAATTGGTTATTGGTTGAATTACTACTAGATGAAGTTATTGTATCAATTATGAATACATTAAGATTAATTTGAGTCCTATCATTCTATTTCTTGAGTAATTGATCTAGGTTATGAAATGTATTATGGAATTGACCTAAGCATCTTATCTTAAGCTATGAACTAGTAATGGATTGTGATTTAACGACTCAATTGACTTTGTTATCATGTTGGTTATTGACATGTGATGATATTTGATACGCTTAAACTTACTTCTCAAATAAGAAGTAAAGCGGCCGTATCAAGTAAAAAACCCAACTAATGAGGTTAGGATCGTTCCGACGAGGAATATAGTTCAGACTTAACTTCAATCTATCATTACTACTATTTAGTCAATTATTTCCTTGGAAAACATAGAAAATAAAAAGGGGGGTTTTTATTTCTAAATGAATGAAAATAACTAGCTAAATTAAAGGAGACAACTAACAGATTCAAATGTTGGAGATTAATCAATTAATAAAAGTAACTAGGATTTACGTGTTCCCCACAGGTTTCTAACTTGATAATTCTAACTATAATAATTCTTTCGTAGTATCTTGCATGCAAAGTGATAAGCTATGTATTTCTAAATCCTTGGTCCGGCATCTCGAAAATTTCACTCCGCACCTTGGTCCGGCTATTGTTTTGCTATACTAACCCTAACCTTTACCTTATATTAAACATTGTATTCGATATTTGACTAAGTTATTACCTAGTACCAATCAATACTAGCCTATTAGATAGTATACACTAAATCTATGTTGATAATTTTTTTTCCTATTATCTACATCCTTGGTCCGGCAAGTAGCATTAAGGCGACGTTGGCTATCCGTTAAAAAGACTGCTAAGTGAAAGAATTATCAATACATGGAAGACACTATTCTAGAATTGTTATTTTAGTTAGGTTTTACCTCATTATTCGCCTATGGTTCTCACAACCCTAGTTATGGAGTTTAGTTACCCATAGTCATAATTACAATATTCAAATATGTAACATGAGAATTCATGCACTTACTTCAATGATAAAGAATGAAATTTAGAATTTACTTGATTAATCGACAAAATCACCAACAATCAACTCCAGAAAAAAGTGTAATAATCCAAAGTGTAATAATTAAAATAATCTCCTCAACAAAGAATCTAACATAAAAGTGTCTAATAGCCAAGAGTCTAACTATAAAAGAGTCTAATCACCAAGAGTCTAACCCCAAAAACGAGGTTTTTTGAACTATTTATAAAAAACAAAAACCTAATCAAAGAAGAACTCTAACTACTGAAAATCTATCAAAATGCGGCTGGGTCGACGGACCTCGCGACGTGGTCACGACGGGCCATCATGGACTCTTTCATCCCATACTTTGCAAATTTTTCTTCTGCTCTTTTTATTACCCTCGACGTCAGGTATGACGGATTTTCATAGGCATAACAGTCCGTCGAGGTTCTTCGTTCCATAACACTTGAACTCGTTGAATTTGGGTATTGTGACTATTTTTCTGATCATCACGACGAACCAGCAGGACTGACCGTTATGGCTACGACGTTTCGTCACGCACTTTGTAACCCCACACTTGGTCAGACTTCCCCATCTTCCTTCAGTAGCTTTACTATGATGCCACCTACGAACCGTCAGAGGCATGACGGACCGTCACAAGCTCCGTAGGTGGTACTTTTCTGCATTTCTTACTAAAAAACTTTCGCGTTCATCTTTAGACATATTTCCAGCAAATAAAGAGAAACTTTCATAAAAATTAATACAAAAAGGCTTTTGGACACACACTAAACTTAAGGAAAAAACATTAAAAGTACTGTGAAACCATGATATATCAATATTATAACCTTGTTGGGTTGAATTAAGGGTTGATGGTAAGACCTTGATAATAAATTATGAGGAGGCTTGGTAAGTTTTGTGATCCCTATTCTTTACTTCAATTATGGTTAATTGTGATTAAACCATGATGTTGTATTGGAGTATGACTCTGTATGAGGATTGATAGGGTTGGTATGATATTGAATTGAAATGTATTGACTATGTATTGTGAGGTGTTGGCTAATATCTAAATGTTATAAGGATGGTGATGATTTACCAATGTGCCTTAATATGATGTGCCTCACATGTATGAATTGTAATGAAAGGATTATACTCATGCAATTCTTATTGAGCTATGATGACTATGATGTTTATACAAGGGTTAGACCCTATGACCTACATTAAGTTATTATGATTAATAAAGGTATTAAAGACATTTCAAAATGGGATTTATCTTAACACCGAGTGAACATGACAATGGGAGGTGTTGACTTTCCATAGAGGAAAATTCACCCTATGGTTCCACATGAGGTGTTGAATCCCCTATGAGGGATACTTGCTTTATGCATTCCCGTGAGAGGAGGCTCCAATTTCCAAGTGGCATGTAGAGAGTTTGTACCTATCTCTTAGTTCTTGAACTATTTTTCCCGCATAAGAAGACTAGCTAGTGGATCAACCTAGAAAGCTACATTTATGTTTGGTTTTGCTTTGGCCGGTAGACCACCTTCCATCGGGTAAGGTTTTACAACACCGAATTCCACACTTAGATATTGTGGTCTATGTCGGTTAAGGCAAATGTTCCCTAAACTAAAATGAATTAATGAAGTACAAACCAACTAGGGTGACTTGAGAGGTTGACTTAACTTAGGTAGGGGTATGAGACTCTACCTACGCCTTGCACTAGTTTGCCTTGAGGGAAACCTTAATAGGATTTACTTATCTATTCATATGCTTATAAATTGAAATGATATGTATATGATGATGTTACATGTAAATGACACTACGTGATGTTGATTACTCTTATGAACATGTATTTGGTCTCTATTGCTAAGGTATGATATTATGTACTCTTAATGTTATGTTATGTGAAGTTGGACATTGATTATGGTTCTTGCTAAGTTTACTTGATTAAGTAAGGTTATGGGGCTTTTCTTAGTTATTGCACAAGTAGACTTAAAAAGGGTCATCAATTATGGTCTTGCTCGGGTTATGTTATAATGAGCTCTTCTTCTTGATTTTTGCTACTATAACTTGATGATAGAGTTACCTTGACTATGTGTATTCAATCATATTATATGCATGTTGACTTGACTAGACTTAGTGTTGTTTTTCTTGTGATGTACATGCTTATGACTTAACGAATATGTCTTATTGATTGGTAGGATCTTATTGAATGTGCATAAAGCTTTTCAAAGTAAATTGCATACCTTTATGAAATGTCCCTTTTCTTAGCATGATTTCATGATATGTGTGCATATAGTCTCATACTTAGTATAAGTTGTGTAATAACCCCATTTCTTCTTTCCCCCCAACATTTTAGGTTCCAGTCGTTGGAGGTATTTTGGAGACGACTTTGAAAAAGACTTGGAATTCTTAATCATCCAAGTTGGGTAGGTCCTCACTTTTCGAGGGCAATGCCCACTATCAATCTTATGAAGTTGTTTTAGCATTAAGACTCTTATGTTTCTTTCCTTTTCATTTGAGTACTAAACATTGTATGACATATATGTGGTCTTATTTCATTGATGTATGGGATAGGCCCAAATTGTTATACTTCTATTCGATGTTTATGAGATGAGACATGATTTTGAGACTATGTTATATTCTATATATCTATGTAAAATAAAAGTAGAAGACTAAGTAATCTTCCTATAAGAAAGGTCTATGTATACTCGATATATATATATATACTATGTGTATGAAGAGGTCTATGTAAACCTCAATGTAGAAGTGATAAAAAAGTTTTAAATTTCCACTGATTTTGACCTATGAATGTAATAATGTAAGATAAGAGTCTAGAATTAGTTCTCCAAAAGAACGACGACCCCGGTTACGTCTAAGGGGTGCTCCCCGGATGTGAAAGAAACACATGTTATAAAGATTACAACAATCCGTTGTTTTTTAGCTATTGCTGAAAATAAGGACTGGCGTTTTTATCAGCTGGAGGTGAACAATGTGTTTCTCAATGGAGACCTCAATGAAGAGGTGTTCATGAAATTTCTGCAGGTTTGGATGTACCTGGTCCATCCCATGTGTGTCCACTTCATAAATCTCTCTATGGTATGCATCAAGCTTCTCGACAATAGTTTGCCAGATTATTAGTTGCTTCACAATTCAAAGGATTTATTCCTTCCCTCAATAATTACTCTCTATTTTACAAACATTCAGATAGTCTTCTTACTATCATTGCCATTTATGTCGATGATATTATTATCACAGGTGATGATGCTGCCACCATCACTTAGTTGATGTTCCTTGATGATGAATTTAAGGTCAAAGATTTGGGATTTTTGACTACTTCTTAGGTCTTGAAATATTTACGGAAGCTCAAGCCTTACTTATCATCCAACAAAATTCACTCTCGAACTAGTATTTGAGTTCGATTGTGATCACTTGCCTCTTATATTTTCTCCGTTGGATCCATCTGTTAAGCTTTCATCTCATTTTGGCGAACTTATTGTTTATCATATTGCCCCTCATCGTTTGGTTGGTAAGATCAACTACCTTACTCATACTCAACGTGGCCTCTTATATTCAGTCCAACATTTATCACAGTTCCTTCAAGAGCCTCGTCTTCCACACTTCGATGCTGCTCTGCGTGTGTTTTGTCATCTTCGCCTTAATCTTGGTCAAGGTTTATTCTTTACTCTAGACCGTTGTGGCTCTCTTCTTGCATTTTGTGACGCGTATTGGGGATCTTGAATTGATTCGCGATGATCTGTCAGTGGCGTTTATATCATTTTTGGTGCTTCACCCATATCTTATAACTCAAAGAAACAAACCTCTATTTCTTTATCATCCGCTGAAGTTGCATATCATTCAATGCGAATCATAGTGGCTGAGGTAACCTGGCTCAATCGTCTTCTTTATTATTTGGTACTTCCTCCTACACTCCTCATATTTGTTCATTTTGATAGCTAGGCCGCCATACACGTTGCCAAGAACCCATTTTTTCATGGACGAACAAAACATATGGAACTTGATTGTCATTATGTTAGACAATAATTTATTGTTGGCTTGATTTTACTTTCATATGTTTCAACTCCATCTCAACTTGCAAATCTTTCACAAAATCTTTATCTGGACCATCACACCACGAACTTCTAGGAAAGTTGGGAGTCGCCCTCTTCCCTCCAACTTGGGGGGTGGGGTGTTGAGAATCATAATGAGGACCAAGTCGCAGGAGTTGTTCCTAAAGTCCAATTCGACCTAATGTTCAAGACCCAACATTCAAATCAATACTCTCGACTAAGAAATCCCACACACTCATAACCCAATTTAAATTTCATCAATTTTTATTCATTTTATACATAACATAAGATTCCTTTCTTAGATGCTTCTTCTAGAATTTTCATAGGTGTACAAATTTTGTTATATCTTTATATTATTTTACATTTCTGCCATTTTGTATTAGGATAAATAGTTGATTCTCCTTCACTAAAATTCACTCAGAAAATTTTCAATATTTTTCCTTCATCATTCTTCTAACCTTCTATACATTTATGTGTAATTTCGTGTTTTCTACTATTTTGATTTATCCTAAGGGTGTAGCTTTTTGAGTTTAAATTTATGATATTTTAATTTTTTTTCATGTTTGATATAATTTTTTGTGTTTCATATTTTAGAATTTAAATAGACATTTTCAATGATTATAAACATTTTTGATTTTTTATAACTGTTTTCATGATTTCAAACGGGCAAAGTTTAATATATATAGAATGAAATTGGAAATATTAACTTTTGACAAATTTAAATGATCAAAATTGTTAATAAAGGACTATCGTTTTAATCTATGCATGTCCTCAAAAATATTTGACCATTTTAGTGCACAATAGGTAAATTTTAATTTACTATATTAATCTGTAGAACAAATTAGTTATATATTTTCTTTTTTTTCTACTATATTAGAAAAGAGCTATTTCAACATGTTAGCTTAAAGTCACTAAATTTTCAAGTTGAGGGTACATTTGACTTTTCAAACTTTATGTTATACGTGTCTTTCATCCTACAACTAAATGGACATATAAGATTTTCTACATCTGTCTAGAATAGTAACAACTATTTCACTTCTCTTCTGACTCTCTTATTACAAAATACAAATGTAAAAAGCTCACAAAGGAAAGAATAAGGATATGCATAGTGTAAAGGAGAAAGTTGAAAGGGCACTATTACTGCTTTCTATTTGCCATGCTTGTAACTTTAATTTTGCTGTGAAAATAAATAAAAGTTGAACATCATTTTTACATTAAATATGTAGCAAAAGACCCTAATTATCTTTGCTTGATCTCTCAAAATTCTCAACCCCAAATTGAGAAATAATATTAATTGTTGGCAAAATACCAATGTTACGTTGATAATTTTCTTTTTTCTCTGACCATAAATGGATAGTGCATGATAGAAATTGGACATGTATCTTGGCTGATCAACACATATAAAAGATGAACCTGAAACCAGTCAGAAACAATTTTGTGACCTCCACAAGGTAGGAGTGGGGTTACACTAATCTTCTTCTTGTTGTTGCAACTGTAAACTTTACAGGTAGAGAAAGATATGCAAATTTATCTTTTAAAAAAAAGAAAGTTTATCTTAGACACGAAGAAAGTAGAGGAAAACATTTCAAAGGCTTATTGCTCCTCTTTGCAATGCTTTTAATTTCAATTTTTGCTAAGAAAAATATAGATTGAACAACTCCTATATGTTAATTCAACTACCAAATGATCACCTAATCTTTGCTTGTTCTCTCGAAATTCTCATCCCAAAAGTAAGAATTTAAGAGTAGTAGTAATAATACTAATAATTTTTGCAGAAATTATGATGTTATGATGATGATTTTCTTCTTTCTCTAAAAAAATCGATAGTGTAGGAATGAAATCATTGCAGGGTAACACCCAATTTGCTAAAAAATAACATGTATTATAATCTTTGCTCTTTTCAAATGAATTTTTGTGTTTTACTCTTTTCTCCATTTTCATTCAAAAAATTGGTTGTGCAAATTGCAGACCATGAAGACATTAAAATAGACATTTAGGTTATCTTACCTCTGGACTCATGTTTAATTATACTACTTATGATATGGTAAGAGATATTGGAGTCGCTGCCACACATGACTACAAGTTTGAATTTTTTTGAACAAAATCTATTTTTTGCTACTTTTTTCTTTGTTATTAAAACATATGTTTTACCTTTCTATCTCCTTTTAATTTTTCCATTTTCATCATTTGGATCTATTTATTGAGGTTCTCATCTATGGTGTATTGGTGCTAATACGTGATTTTTTAAAAACTGTTAATATTTATGCAAGGTTGTATTTCGATATCAATGATGCAAAAGGAATGCCAAGGACTCATTAGTAATTCCATAAGAGTTACTTTTATCAATATAGGTCAACAACTAATGTTAATTTATAAAAAGGCTTGATAGGAGATGTATATTAGAATTCTATTATATTATTTTGTTGTGCAGATTCAGAAAATGCAGCATCACTATAAGTCCCCCTTATTGTGTGGCTCAATGGAGGTATATTTATCTAATAACATTATTTTTCATATTATTGATTTGATTGCCTTGACATAACAATTTTAATTGAAACTTTGTTTTAATGGTAACTTAAAAATTGATGGTTTATTTGTATGTGTGTGATGTCAAAGCTGAGTCTTTCAGACTGCTTACTTTTGTTTTTCTTAAAAGAGAGAATTATTCATGTTGAGATGTAGTATCGATATTTACACTCTTGATTGTGATTACATTTTCTTTTTGCAGGATATTAATGATGAAATGACATTACACTTGAATCGGTTGGCAGGTTTAATATTCATGATTAGAATGAACTCTTTTTTCAATTTTAGAGGATATTGGTTCCTTGAGAGATGTATGTATGATTAATGACACACAAGTAGTCGGAGGTGGTTATAACGTCGTACAATTTTTATTGTCAGTTCTTATACTCCATATTTTTTTTGAAGAAAAACTCAAAGAAGCGGAGAACCTATAGCATGGCACAACAACTACGGGTAAATTTGTTTGCAAAACTGGCGAGTTCAGTCAATTATAGCTTTTTAGGGATAGAATCATGTTTGATGAATATATGTAAGCCTTTTTGTTCGAGATTTCATTTTGTGAATGATTGGTTCCATTAGTTAAAAATAAAGTTTCTTCATTTGATGTAATCCTCTTATTTGTTCTTGAAATATGCATATGTGATATGTTAATCTTCAACTAAATACCTCAACTTATCCCTCAAGCAAATTTTATCACATAAAAAGTGAAATCGCACTCTCTAAGCAAATTTTATCACAAAAAAAGTGAAATTCAAATACAAGCTAAATAGAAACAATCTAGTTATCTCCCTTATTTAGAAGGGACAGTTGGAGAGGGACGAACACAACAAAACAAATTTGTATCAAAAGCAAGTTTAATTGTACGACCTTTTCTTTTCATAAAACACATGTTTTTTAATATTTTAAACCACAAGTACCTCTCTCTCTCTGCATAACACACGTATACTATATTTACCCATCTAAACCCTATTACTGAAGTAGAACCAAACATTACTTTTTCTCAAAGTCGGTGAAAGAGGATTAGAAATTTCTCCCTGTTCACATTCAAATTTTTTCTTCTATTTTGATATCTTCTGATGATTATTGAAGGTATTTGTTTATTTATTATAGGAAAATCTTAGTTCCATTCTTATTTATATATTTATTATTTCTAGGGCTCTTCTATCTTTGGCCTCTATTTTAGCCTTATTGTATAATGAAAATGTAAAATTCTAAAGTGGAATTATTTTAGAGTTCTCTTATCTACTTTTACGGAAATAAAAAGACATTATTGGCTGGTTTTTACAGTTTTGGAGTGGTTGGAATGTGAAGAACCAGTTTCTAAACATCAGGCAACAAACTAGGATGCGACAAGTTGTTTTGATAAGAATTGTATATCATGGTTGCTCGCCTAATAATAGTAGAGAAGTATCTTCAAAGGCAAGGTAAGATTCTACATTTAATGGATTATGTGCAGCAACAAATTTTTAACATATTCAAAACTACCTTATTCTGCTTCTTTTGTAATTTAATTCTATCACTTCTCTTTACATTATCTCAGTTGAACTTTGTTTTAACAACATGAACTCAATAATTATTTGTAGATGTCTACATCTTTATGGGTTTGACATTTTTTGAAGAACTTTTCTTTAGCAATATAAAATTTCAATATGTAAATGACCCTAGAGTCCAAACTGAAAAGACGCTGACTTTTTATATTTAGGTGAAAATATTTTATGCTTAGGAAAACTTGATTCGAATCCTTTTTGAATAATGTAGTTTATCCCGTCTTAAGTGTTGTTTACCATGATTAAAGTACTGAGAATTGAATTCATTGATGAGGCACCGATTATGAGAGGAAAAAAAGTTGGAGGATTCAAACCTACGAAGAAGAGTGAATTTTCAAGTTTGATTAATTATTGAAAACCTACTCAAATCCTATAATTATGTTGCATTCAACATTTTATTTTGTAATTTAAGCTTATTTTTTTGCAATTTCATAGAATACATTCTGTTATTGGTTAACTCATCTTCTTCTATCCAATACTTACTACTTCTGACCTCAGTCTTCAAGATCATTTGTTATCTTTCTCTGGATAAGTTTCTCAGTTCTTCGACACTTTTTTACTGCTATTTAGGAATGTGGTGAATTCTTCAGCCTAAACATGACAATTGTTGTACAATTGAATGACAGGAAATATCTGTTATATTTATAGCGGACAACTTTATGCAGAAGTTAAAAAAAGAGATATCTCATGTGATGTTTTTCACATTCACTTTAGACTGTGTTTTCCTCATGAATCACGCTCAAGGTTACTCTATCCATTGTTGTCACACTTTCCTAGATTTTGGTATTTAATTGCTCAACTTTCAAATATACACCAAGAGTAGCCGTTCTGTTTTGTAGCTAATATGTTTTCTTTCGTCGAGGCTAGGATCATGACGTGGCTTATTATGGAGTTTTATTCTTGATCGGATGAATACATGTTTGGGGTAAATTTTCTTTATTTATTTGATTATGTTATCCATATGTCTTTCGTAGTTATTGTTTTTTTTAGGAAACACTCTCATTCAATTTCTCGAAGTAAATTATTGAGGAATTTAACATAATAAGAAATATGTTAAAGAAGAGGATCGCAACATAAGAAATTATTAATGTTTCTCTTCCAACCATCCATGATTGGTATAGAAGTTGCAAGTATCCATGAAACTACCTAGACTCTTAGTTGAATGGACTCTTCACTTTTGATGTGATGTCACATCTGTGTCGGATTCTCTGAAAATACATTACTTTTGATGAATTCAACACACAACCGTTAACAATTTTGACTAGTCTAAGCAACATAAGTACCTTCAACTCCATTATGAAATGTGATGTTAATATCAGGAAGGACCTCAACGGTAGCATTGTGCTAAGTACTGCTCAACCATGTTTCCTGGTATTGCTGATATATGAGCAAAGAAATCACTGCGTTGACTCCCATTACAGATTAAGGTTGTTCCTCCACCAGAGAGAAAGCACAGTGTATGGATTGGAGTATCCATCCTTACTTCACTTCATCATTACCCTTATTTACAAGGGACAGTTGGAGAGGGACGAAAACTGCACCTAAATGTGGTACAAAAAGCGCTGTAAGGTGTATTTCAACTTGAGTTGTACAAGTAGATTAAAATAGTAAATTCAGTTTATTAAATTTTTAAAAAGTGCATAGTGTATACTGCTTTCTGTAAACACTGTGTATCACAATTTTTTGTGTAAAAAATGGAACATCTGAATTCGTTATTGACTCTCTCACCTCTACTCTTTCAGATTGACAATCATTTTAAACCTTCGACGGAGTTAAACTTTACTTCAAAGTCTCGCTCCAACTTCTCAAGTTTTTTAAATTGTTTATGTGGTAAGTATTCTTGTGTAGTATTAGTCCTCTTCCCTTATGAATTTTCATGTTTTTGGATGATTATCGTGTTTATGCTTCCTATTATTTTGTTGATTTTTCTTATTTTAGGTCTTCCACAATTTTTCTTGGATTCTTTTGAGTTCTGATAGATGCCTCTTGAAATACATGCATAATTTTGTTTTTAATATTATGCTGTTCTAGCTCTAAAATAATAAAAATTAGTAATATTTTCTCATCAATATATGATACTTTTTTGTAGATAATTTATGACTTGATGTGGTCACATGTTTGACAAATTTTCCCAGTGAAGGTAAGACTTGTGTATGAAGAAAGATCAGTTATATGAGTTGATTATTTTGGCTGATGATTCAAGGTGCTAATGAAGTTAAACGGTGGGCTTAGGTGAATAGACATTTTCCTGTATAATATCTTTTTTTCATATGGTATTTCTTCCTTAAAAGTAAATAATTTTTATATGTTATAGGTTTCTGCTTTGGAGTGATTTTATTTTCTTGTGATGTCACAACTTTCATGTAATTATTAAGAAAGAATATGGGTTGCCAAATTTTTGATGCTGCCACAAAATTAGAAGTTATATCGTAATGCTGAAAATGATAAGCTTTTATTGTTGATCTTTTTGTTGGTGTAACAAGCCTAAAAAATTGAATAGATAAATACTTAAAGTGATTTAATTATTATTTAAAAATCTGAAATTTTAAGGGCATAATGGTCCTTTCACGTATTGATTAAAATAAATCAGATTTTTGTATTAATATAATTAAAATCCTATTTTGACTAAGTCTTGGATTTAGTCTCCTAATCCTAATAACTCTCTCTCCCTCACGCTTCTCAACTCTCTCTCACGTTCTCAATCGCTCTCTCACATTATTCTGCCAAACACAACAAAAACCAAAAAAGACATCAAGAGTTCTTCACACTTAA
Source organism: Solanum lycopersicum (assembly GCF_036512215.1). Lineage (NCBI taxonomy): Eukaryota > Viridiplantae > Streptophyta > Magnoliopsida > Solanales > Solanaceae > Solanum > Solanum lycopersicum. The sequence goes on from NC_090807.1 coordinate 7,494,536, forward strand.
AGAACTCACAAGAATTTTTAAGTGAAAGACAAAGTAATCAAAACGTCAAGACTAAGAGAGGTTCGTCGAGTGGGGTGTACGTTGAAGTAAATTGGGCGTGGTTTGGAGGAGTTTCCGGGTAGCAACTTCACACTTGAACAACATCAAAAGGTATGGGTTTCTTCTCAATTGTACCCTTTCCCAAGAGACCCCTTACGATTCAAGAAATTCACTATGAAACTAAGGTTGTTTCCTGTTGCATGCCCCTGTCAGTAGTCCCCAATGAATTTTATGTTGGGTATGATTGCTGGTAGATTTAGGTGTATATTCTGTTTTCATGAAGAATATGATTATGTTTGTGTACTTTAAATCGTATGAAAGGCAACCATTTTTTTCAAAATTATGTGCAAGTGTGTGTGTGTAAGTATGTTACACTGAATGAGGTTCTCTGTGCAATGCTCCAAAAGTTTAATGTATTCTTGTTGTATATTTTTCGTGAATAAACTGATGTAAGGCGTGAAGTTCATATGAAATGTTATGTGGCTTGATTGAGGGAGAAATTCTTGGCTAAACTAATCTATGAAAATGTACCTAAAACGTTATAAATGAACCATGAAATTTTCCTAAGAACTAATGTGAAATTTGATGAAAAAGGTGCAGAAAAATCGTGGAATAAATTTCCAGAACCTGGAAATGGGCTTTAGAAAGAATCTGAAAGTTTTTGGACGTCAATGAAATAAATAATAATAATAATAAGTGAGGCCTACAGGGATCGAACTCAGGACCTCACTAAAGCATACCTTAACAAATTAATTAAAAGGAGTGTGCTAAGTGGGGCTCGAACTGGGGCTGGGGCTCCAGCGAAATTCGAAAAAAAAAGGAAATATGCTGTTGTGGGGTTTCGATCCCACAACACGGAAGACCCCTATAAAAAAGTATATATATGGAGTCGTGGGGAATCAATACCACGCCCCTCAACGCCTGCAACAAAAAAAAAAGAAGGGAGGGGGGGGGGGGCTTTGGGGGATCGATCCCCTAACCCCTTGGTCAGTAGCGAACTAAGAGCACAGGAGGAGAATGGAGAAGTTCATTAAAAACTATGGGACCGTGGGGAATCGATCCCACGCCCCTCAGTAAGCTGTAAAAATCTCAAAGGAGAAAGGAAAAATGAAAGGAAAAGAATTGTGAGGCGTGGAAATCAAACCCACGACCTCCTAGACAGATTCAAATAAAAAAATTAAAGAATAAAATAGAAGAGGTTGTGGGGTCTGAACCCACAACCCTTCGGCCAACCTAAGAGCAAAATTATGTAGAAAATTAATCCTTTCATGCAAATGTTGACATTTAATTTATAGTTCTAATTAAAATAGAAAATTAATCCTTTCATGTAAATGTTGAAATTTAATTTACAGTTCTAATTAAAATAGAAAATTAATCCTTCCATGTAAATGTTGAAATTTATTTTAGAGTTCTAATCAAAATAGAAAATTTATCCTTCCATGTAATCAAAATAGATTTAATTTAGAGTTCTAATGTTATGAATATTAGAAATAAAATTAATGAAAAATATAAATGATATCCGAGTGATCCAAGATTTTGGTTCCCTTGCCCAAATTTTTGTATTGATGCATATGTTATATATGAGTAAAGTATCCAGATTAATGCCATATACTTAGATAAAAAATTAAGATCTTGACATATATACAAGATACATAAGTCTTGATAATCACTTAGCAAACTACGAATGAAGCCCCATAGCTTGTGTGTATAGACACATAAGTCTAACATACGTTCAAAAATAAGTGAACCTAAGATGTACGTAATGAAATGATGAACCTTAGGAGGGTTAAGTACGAGTGTAAGATATAGTAAATGGACAAGTGCATTGGCATATGATGAGATGAACTATGAAATGATGAAATGAACATTCACGTATTAAGAGGTGAGTAACTATGAAAAGCAAGGGTGATAATAATGAAGAATGTGGTGATAACATAGCTAATGTATAGGATGAAATCAATCTCAAATGAGCCTAAATAAATGTTACCAATACGTACTCACCAATGAGAGTGTAAGATAATGAAGAGATCAGTCTCTATGATCACTCTAATGAAAGTATTGAGTTTAACATACTTAATGCCAATGAGGAGATGAGAAATCAACTAATGAGCTAAGTTGTCCTCATACTAGAAGCCAACTTCCATGACGTATGAGTTGAATGTAATGGAAATTTATACAGAGCACCGATAGGCTAGCTATGAGCGGTGATGCCTTCTTTCGGGAAAGGCGAAGGTTCACGTAACTCTCATGAGATGAGACTATATGACTTGATGGGTATGGATCTCCATACATCTCCTAGTCTTTGAACCTATACTGCCAATATAGGGATCTGGCAGGGTTAAATTCCCATATACGCTAGCATGTTATTGAGTCACTTTGGCCGGTGATTCCACCTCTTTTCAGTGTGAGGGAGACACTGAATTTAATAATTCTCCCATGATGTATGTACGTTAAGGTTAATGTTCCCAATGAATGAATGAGGCTAGATTCAAATGAAGTATATAAGGAAATGAATGATACCGAAGATGTTAAGATAGGATAATCAAGAGGTGAGCTAGACTCAGGTAATGACATTAGGTTATTCCTGATCATTGCACAACAAACCCGAGGAAAGTCTTAAACTACATCCTAAGTATAGCTGGTGTTCACACTGGCCTCTGAATGAAATGTAGTATGTATGAATGAATGAAGCAGACTTTGTGTTTGCTAATGAAGAATCTCTACTTGAGGCCTCAGGTGTTGAGCCCTCATTTTGGAAAGTCTTAATGTCAAGTCTATGATCCCAAGATCTCATGGCATATGAATGAATAATACGAAAGAAGTTATGTGCCATATGTTATGTGTTATGGTATATGCTATGATATGTACTATATGAAGATGTTATGTGTTGTGTGCAATACGGTATGTATAATGATGCATGTTCCTCTCATGGCCTGACTTTCCTAACTCAATTTGAAAAGTTTACTAACTTTCCTAATCTCAATTTGGAAAGTCTACTGACTTCACTTACAAAAAAATATGTTGTTAGGAAAGAATTGTTCTTTCTCATGCATGTCCTTGGTGTGTGCTTGCATATAGCCATACTTAGTACAAGTGTGTACTAACCCTATACATCTATACTATTTTAGGTGCAGGCACTGGTGGGTGATAGAGATACAGGTTCATTATTGCAGCTATTCGGACATCAGCATTCATCCTGAGTTTGGTAGGTCCTCATGCTTTCGAGGATGCTACTATTTTACATTCTAGCGTAGTTTTAGAGTTGACCTAGTGGAGCACGTTCTAGTAGCGTTTCTTTCCTGTTTTGGTTCAGACTTTGTATTGGTGCTATTTTGGACATTATACAATTGATACTTAATGAATTATTTCTTTCAGTTGCTTATCTCTTTAATGTTATATAGTTGATCATGAACGATTATGAAATGTTAAGAATGTTTAGCAATTATGTTTAAGAATCAAAAGTTTCAAATTTTCCGCTAAAATTAACCTATGTAAAGTAAGGATGACGTAAGTAGGCTTGTTTGCGACCTTTGAGAGGTCAATGACGCCGGTCTCTTCTAGGGTCTAGATTCCAGTCGTGACAAAGTTGGTATCAGAGCCCTAGTTTAAATTTTTAGAATAATGAGTTCACATCAACCACATTGAGTAGTTTCTAAGTCATGGTAGTGAAGTGCACCACTACCCTGGATTAGAGACTGCATGATGCCTAGGAAAAATTTCCTTTCTTCTGTTGTTATCGTGCTTTTCCTAATGTCTGAGTTCTTGTTATTATGAACGTGTCGAACTTCAATCCTTGTTGTTTTCAAAGAACGAACACTTAGAGAACTAAGGGTATGAGAAGGGGAGGAGCAGCTGCTAGGGGTGATCAGAATTCACCCCAGGCTCCAGCTGAAGGAGTGGCCATGCCAGTTAACCCAGCTCGGTTGACTGATGCTGAGGTGAGGGCATATCTAGCCCAGATGGCATAGACCATCATAATGTAGGTCAGGCTATGACTGCCCAAGTCAACCGGCACGATGTTTAGAGGGAGAACCCACCGATTCGAACCATAGCTGACATACTATGAGATTTAAAGAGGATAAATCCTCCTATATTCGCAGGGGCTAAGACATCAGAGGATCTTCAAGAGTTTGTAGAAGAGGTGCATAAGATCCTGGTAGATATGGGGGCCACTTATTTTAAGAAGGCTGAGCTGGCTCCTACCATCTCAAGGATGTTGCACAGACTTGGTGCAAGATGTGGCAAGATAGCGTTCTTAGGTGGAGTGATTGTCACATAGGGCTGTTCAAGACAAAATTTCTAGAGAGATTCTTCCCCAGAGAGATAAGGGAGGTCAAGGTTGAGGAGTTCATCAACTTTAAACAAGGCTCTATGATTGTCAGGGAGTATTCCCAGAAGTTTATTAAGCTATCAAGGTATGTTACTTCCCTTAATATTTAATAGCAAGAATGAGAAGAGTACTTAGTTTTGTTGGAATAATCCAGGTATGCTACTTCCATGGTTTCAAACAGCAGGGATTAGATGAGCAAGTTCCTCACTTGAATCAATGGAGACCTTGAGGAGGAGTGTCGGTCTGCGATGCTCCATGATAGTATGGACCTTTCCAGGTTAATGGTGTATGTACAGGAGGTAGAGGACAACCGCTAGAGGAGAGGTGTTCGTGATGTTCAGAGGCCTAGGACTCAAGATCAGGCAGGTACCAGCCATGGATGCCACAGAAACAATTTTGGCATCCGTGAGCAGCCCAAGTTCAAGAAGGGGAAACAGAGTTCTGGGAATTCTAAACCTCAGAATAGTACAACACCTAGAGTAGGAAGACCCGAACCCAAGAGGGGCAATGGAGGTGAGATGCAACGTCCTAAGAAGAACTGTGTTAAGTGTGGCCGAGCTCACAGTGGAGAGTGCAGACAGGGCACTAATGCCTGCTACAGTTGTGGTAAGAGTGGACACTTGGTCAGTGAGTGTCCACAGAATAGAGGTCAAGCTGGAGGTAATGCTGAGCCTAGGCCTAACCCTCAGAGTGCAGCAGCAGCCGAACCTCTCAAGAGGAAAAAATTCTATGCCCTGTAGGGCAGGGAGGAGCAGGAGAAGTCCGCTGATGTGGTCACAGGTATGCTGCAAGTATTCTCAACTTCTGTATATTTTTTACTTGATCCAGGGTCTACGCTTTTCTTTGTGACTCCTTTGCTTGCCCTTACTTTTGAAATACTACCTTAGGTTCTGCATGATCCTATAGTGGTTAGTACGCCTTTAGGAGAAAATGTAAGAACTGATAGGGCATACAAGGATTGCCCAATAGTTGTAAGTGGAAAGACTATGTGTGCAAACTTGATTGAGTTACCCATGCATGATTTTGATATTATTCTTGGCATGGACTAGCTTCACAGTTGTTATGCTTGCTTTGACTGTCGTAGTAGACTGGTGAGATTTCTCTTCCTTGATGAAGAAGAATTAATCTTGGAGGGGTACAATTCGAGTCGTCCTAATCCCTTGATTTCAAATCTTAAGACTAATAAAATGATGTCCAAGGGAATCGATCTCACGCCCCTCAATGCCTGCAACAAAAAAAAGAGGGGGGCTGTTGGGATCAATCCCCCAATCCCTTGGTCAGTAGCGAACTAGGAGCATAGGAGGAGGATGGAAAAATTCATTAAAAACTATGGGGTCGTGGGGAATCGTTCCCAGCCCCTGAGTGAGCTATAACAAGCTCAAAGGAGAAAGGAAAAATGAAAGGAAATGAATTGTGAGGCGTGGAAATCGAACCCACGACCTCGTAGACATATTCAAATCAAAAAAATTAAAGAACAAAATAGAAGAGGTTGTGGGGGTTCGAACCCACAACCTTTCGGCCAACCTAAGAGAAAATTAATCCTTTCATGTAAATGTTAGATTTAATTTAGAGTTCTAATTAAAATAGAAAATTAATCCTTTCATGTAAATGTTGAAATTTAATTTAGAGTTCTAACTAAAATAAAAAATTAATCCTTCCATGTAAATGTTGAAATTTAATTTAGAGTTCTAATTAAAACAGAAAATTTATCCTTCCATGTAAAAATTGAGATTTTAATTAGAGTTCTAATGTTATGAATATTAGAAATAAAATTAATGTTAAATATAAATGATATCCGAGTGGTACATGATTTTGGTTCCCTGGCCCAAATTTCCGTATTGATGCATAAGTCATACGTGAGTAAAATATATAAGAATAATGTCATCTACTTAGATAAAAAATTAAGATCTTGGCATATATACAAGATACATATGTCTTGATAATCACTTAGCAAACTATGAATGAAGCCCCATGGCTTGTGTGTATAGACACATAAGTCTATCATACGTTCAAAAATAAGTGAACCTAAGATGTACGTAATGAAATGATGAACCTTAGGAGGGTAAAGTACGAGCGTAAGATGCAGTAAATGGCCAAGTGCATTGGCATATAATAAGATGAACTACGAAAGGATGAAATGAACATTCACGTAATAAGAGGCGAGTAACTATGAAAATCAAGGGTGCTAATAATGAAGAATGTGGTGACAACATGATATGATGCTAATGTATATGATGAAAGCAATCTCAAATGAGCCTAAATAAATGTTACCAATACGTACTCACCAATGAGAGTGTAAGATAATGAAGAGATCAGTCTCTATGATTAGTCTAATAAAAGTACGGAAAAGGGCCTAAAATACCCTTAAAGTATTGAAAATGGTACAAAATTACCCTCCATCCACCTATTGGCTCAAAAATGCCCTTTTCATCCACCTATTTGCTCCAAAATACCCTTGTCATCCACCTTTGGGTTCAAAATTGACCACTTTTTTAATTGTTTTAAAATTTAACTCTTTAAATATTTTTTAAAATACTTGGCGTTCAACTGTTGATTATAATTTTAATTTATTAATATAATTTATAAATCAATCCACTACCCACTCATTACTAACTAAACCTTACTCAATTAATGATTCAATTATAATATCAAAATCGTCATAAACACTACTAAAACACGACGAAATTATAGATTCCATAAAATGACATACAAAATTATTCGAGTCCGAATCAAAACCCCAATTAAATTTAGCTTGAGCCGCTTATTTAGCAGGACACTTTCTTTCAAAATTGAATTAGAAATTTATGATTATAGGTAAACAAGTAATACATCCCAAATTAATTCATGCATTTTTTTAAATATAATTTTACAATATTTATGATTTGTTTTAAAACCTTTAATATATTTGAAAAAAAGTTACCAATGAAGTAACATCACATAATTGAGACGTAAGAATAATTAAGATGAACATAATCAGACTTTTACGTTTATCAGTGATTTTTATTTAGCCACTTGAATGTATGATAATTTACTTCTATAATTTTTAAAAACAATCAATTGGAAGTAGCTTGCATTAATAATGTGACGGTTTATTAAGAGGAATTTAATTAGTAATGGGTGGGTAATGGATTGATACATATATTATACTAATAAGTAAAATTATAACAAATAGTTGAGCACCACGTATTTTTAAAAAATATTTAAATAGTTTAAATATAAAACCGTTAAATAAGTGGTCAATTTTGAACCAAAAGGTGGATGACAAGGGTATTTTTGACCCAATAGGTGGGTGGAAAGGAGTATTTTGGACCCAATAGGTGGGTGGAAAGGGCATTTTAGAGCCAATAGGTGGATGGAGGATAATTTTGTACCATTTTCAATACTTTAAGGGTATTTTAGGCCCTTTTCCGATAAAAGTATTTAGTTTAACACACTTAATGCTAATGAGGAGATGAGAAATCATGTAATGAGCTATGTTGTCATCATACTAGAAGCCAACTTCCATGACGTATGAGTTGAATGTAATGAAAATTTAAAATGAGCACCGATAGGCTAGCTATGAGCGGTGATGCCTTTTTCGGGAAGGGCGAAAGTTTATATAACTCTCATGAGATTTAGTGGGCGCAACAATTTCAATATCTAGAAAATCCTGATGATGGCAATACTGTGGGAAGGTTCAATCCATGATATTGACGGAAAATATCCCGAGACGCTTACATGTTCTTTGCTATTTTCATTGACTTCAAAATACTGTGACATTCAAAATTCAATGATTTATACCAAATAACCTATCAAACTTGATCAAGTGGGGTTCTAGACAACAGGGAAGGAGAAAATCAAAATACAGATCAAAGTCTCGTGTGAACAAAAAGAATCCAGAGTGTCGGGGCTGTCAAAAGAAGGGGTACTTTGAACGAGATTGCCCTATGTTGAAGTCCAAAGAAAAGGCGAGTGCATCCATTTTTGAGAAAGTACATGATAATGATGACGATTATGTACTAACAATATCATGCAATAGTGGAGTCTATAACAACAAATGGATCGTAGACTCTGGTTGTACTTTGCATATTACATTCCGAAAGATTGGTTCAACAGCTATGAAATAAGCAGAGGAACTGTATTAATGGGAAGTAATGCACTTTGTAAAATATTTGGCATTGATTCAGTTTGTGTTCGCTGCCATGCTGGAATTCTAATGACTATTATAGAAGTCCATCATGTTCCTGATCTGAAGAAGAATTTGATCTTCTTTGGTACTTTGGATAATAAAGGTTATAAGTACATGAGTGAAGGAGGAACTATGAAAGTGACTAAAGGATGTTTAGTCATGTTAAAGGCAAAACTGGATGATGGCCTTTACACACTTGTGGGAAGCACCATTATTGGCTCTGTAAATGAATCTACACTGCAGTACTCTAATGATGACAAGGCAAAATTATGGGACATGAAAATTGGCCATATGAGCGCATGAGTATTGAAGATGTTGATCCACTGCAACATTTTGAATTGTGAGAAGATCAGCACACTTGAGTTTTGTGAGCACTACGTCTTAGGGAAGCAAAAAAAATTCCAGCTTCATCACTGGCAAGCACAAGACGGGAGGGGTGCTATACGACATCCATTCAGTTTTATAGGGTCCCTCTAAGATTCCATCGAAGGAAGGAAAGAGGTATCTTCTCACATTCATTGATGATTTTTCCTGGAAGATTTGGGTGCATTTCCTGAAGACAAAAGGTGATGCTTTTGAAGCATTTAAAGAGTGGAGGATTTTTGTTGAATATCAAATGGAGAGAAAATCAAGTATCTTTGCATAGACAGTGGCTTGGAGTTTTGCAGTGAAGAGTTCAATGATTTCTGCAAGGTTCATGAGATTGCAAGACATAAGACGGTCGGCACACACCATAGCAAAATAGAGTTGCCGAGAGAATGAACCGAACTTTTCTTGAGAAGGCTTGCTATATGCTCTTATAAGCCAATATGTCTAAATTATTTTGGGTTGAATCAGTTCATACTGCTTCTCATGTTGTCTATCGATATCTACCATAAACTATTGACTTTAAAACTCTGAATAAGGTCTAGTCAGGTGAACCCTCTAACTATTCATACTTTTGGGTGTCCATCTTATTACCATGTTAATGAAGGAAAGCTTGAATTAACGGCTAAAAAGGCCATATTCGTAGGGTATGTACATATAGTAAAAAGGTACAAACTTTGGTGTTTGTATTTACTCAATTTTGTAGTTAGTAGAGATGCCATCATTGATGAATCCTCTATACTTGATCCTCATAAATTTTCTGTGGAGTTATCAAGAAGCGAAAACAATGAATAAGTGAAGCTAACGGTGGAGCTTACTAAGGAACGAGATAAAGAGACTCAAATTGATGAGTCAAAAGATTAAGATATTGAAGACTTTATTGCGATGAACCATACACAATTGTGAAGGGAAGGGATACGAAAACCAGAATGTCTTATAGAGCAAGAAAATCTAATTGCACATGCATTCGTAGTTGCAGAAGAAGAGATTAAGGATCCCAAGCCCTCTTCTTATTTTGAAGCAACTTCTTGCAAAGATGCTGTACAATGACAGTCATGATGGAAGAGATGGAGTCTCTTCACAAAAATGAGACATGAGTCTTAGTTAAAAGGTCAGAGGGGATGAGGACAGTTGGATGCAAATGGGTCTTCAGAAAGAAATAAGGTATTCCATAAGTGAAAGATGTTAGGTTAAAGGCGAGATTGGTTGCAAATGGTTTCAGTCAGAAGGAGGGAATTGACTACAAGAAGATCTTCTCTCTAGTCGTGAAACATAGCTCAAGTCACGTTTTACTAGCATTGGTTGCACAATTTGATTTAGAGCTTCAACATCTTGATGTCAAAATAGTTTTCTTAACTGGTGATCTAGAAGAGACAATCTATATGGATCTGCTTGAAGGTTTTCTAGTAGAAGGAAAACAAAACCATGTATGCCAACTGAAGAATTGTTTGTATGGTTTGAAGCAATCCCCTAGACAGTGGTACAAGAGATTTGACGCATTCATGAGTACACATGAGTTTTTTAGGATTGCATTTGATAGCTACGTGTATCACAAGAAGATGTATGGTAATTGTATGATTTATCTATTGTTTTATGTTGATGATATGTTTATTTCTTCTAACAACATCACAAAGATAAATATTTTAAAGAAACTGTTTAGCAAGGAATTTGACATGAAGGATTTGAGAGTTGCAAAGAAGATTCTTAGAATAGAGATTTCAATAGAAAATGGTGTTGTACATCTTTGTCACAAAAGGTACATAAAAAAAGTTCTTGAGAGATTAAATATGCATATGAGCAAGCATGTAAGTACACCTTAGCACCTCATATCATGCTCTCAGAGTTACAAATGTCTTAGTCTATGGATGAGCTGGAGCATATGTCAAAGCTTCCTTATGCAAGCGCAGTTCATAGCATTATGTATGCTTTGGTGTGCACACACCCATATATTGCTCAATGTGTAAGTGTGGTAAGCAGGTACTTGGAAAATCCAGGAAAAATGCACTAGGAACTCTCAAGTGAATATTGAGATATCCCAAAAGAGCTCCTGTTGTTGGCCTAATCTTCCATAAAAGTGAAGGTATTTCAATTCTCGGTTATGTAGATTCTGACTATGCTAGGGATCTTGATCGAAGGAGGTCAACAACTGGATACATCTTTACTCTCGTTGGTAGTGCCGTTAGTTGGAAATTGACTTTATAGTCTATTGTCTCTTTGTCTACAATAGAGGAAGAATATATGGTTGAAAGGTTTTGTGGAAAAATTGAGTTTGGTTCAGCTTGAATCAATTCTAAGATGTGATAGTCAAAGTGCTATTCATTTGATTAAAAATCAAAGATTTCATGAGCGCATCAAACACATTGATGTCAGATTCCATTTTATTCGAGATGTTGTAGACGAGGGAGTTATCAAGTTGAGAATGTTATCACAGACGATAACGCTGCAGACATGCTGACCAAAGTAGTTCTGCTTGCCAAGTTTGCACACTGAAAGGACATGTCGGGAATATGCATCAAGTGATGCAAATCTAGGGGAACAATTGCTAGGTAGAGCTAGTATGTTCGACAAAGTTTTGATTCATCTTGTTTCTTACAACAGACTTCCATGTAAGCTTAGAAGTTTGGGCCAAAGTTGTTTATACGCATACTCGGAACACAAACCAAGGTGGAGATTGAAAGAGGTTGCTTGGTTCTTGTGGAATGAAACTAAATGGAAGATGAATTAACATGAATATTTGGTAGGAAGATAATTAATACAAAATAAAAGTCAAGATAGTATCTTGGTAGGTGAAGTTTTCGGAAAACCATGAAATGGTTTCATACATATTCTTAACCTTGACATTTTTGACATAAAGTGATGTCATGGATGACATCAATAGGATGAATTCATTCCTATAAATAGGTAGCTCTTAATTGTATAAAACATCATCTCACTTGCCTTCTCACCTTCTAAGAAATTTGTTTTCTCTCTCTTGTAGTATTTCACTTGTATTCTTTGTAGAGTGAAATAAATATTGATGTAGTTTTTCTTTGGTGGACTGTCATGCCCCAAGATACCCCCAAGAAGAGAACACAGAATCTAGGACCACAAGTGATCCCAAGCTAACGCTGTTGGCCTAATCATGAGCATACTAAAGATAATAAACTGAATGTGAAAGCTAAATCATAATTTAATATGAAAAGATAGGGAATACCCATATTCTATAACTGAGATATTTGAAAACATTGAGTTTAATACAAATGAAATATTTACTCAATTCTAAGATGAAACTAACTTTGTCTGAAATAAGCCTCTAACTGACTAGAAATGCTGGAACAAACCCTAGTCAAGTCTTGTAAAAAATTGAAACTAAATGACTAACAGACTGAACTGAACTCATGACTATTTTCCTCGGAGAATAAGGACTCACCACTAAATCTGCTGAATTGGAGATCGAGAATCGATGTATGCATGATCTGGATGCTGAGAACCTGAATATACATCACAAGAAGATATAGCGCATATATGCGTCAGTACTTGAAGGTACTGAGCATGTAGGGTAGAATAAAGCTGAAATAATACATTATTGAACAAGCACAAAAGCAAGTATATTATCTGAACATGATATAGATTTTGAATACTGAGATAATTGAATACAATGACCAATTTATAACATGCTTAAACTAAATACTGAATATACTAATAAATGGTCAATACAATGGAATCTGACTGATCTATGGGAGATACTAATAACCAATAATAACACCACATGAGCTAAATGTGGAGTCCGGTGTATACGTCCCATCGAGAGGACCCAATATACCCTACCAGAGGTATAAAGGCATGCTGACGTGAACACTAAATTGATACCCACAGAAGGGACTTACTACCTACTTGGCTAGTAGTTTTGGGCCTATTGGGTACGTTGAACCCTAGTCCAACTCGATATTAATACTACTCCCAATGAATTATGTAAAAACTGATTATGACTGAGTTTCTATAAATACTGGATAGCTCAAAAGTGAACATGGAAACTGAGAATGCAACAATTAATCTGGTAATTATGCATTTATAATCGAGGCATGCATATCTGAAGTAACAAAAATATCTGATCTAGCATGTCTAATTCAATAACTAAGCAAATACATAGCTAGGGTTCTGAAATTCATGCAACAATCTAAGTAATAACATGGAAATCATATTTGAAACATATAACTAATTAATTCATGTAGTTTTGTTGAAGTTCTAGAAACTCTTGGTCTAAGCATGATATGGGAATCATGATCTGGCTGAAAACTAGGGACCCAATGGGTGAAAGGAACCCACTGGTGAAATCCCATATACATGATGATGACCTTTTTATCCTTTCCACATAACTGGAATTGCTGCAACCTTGTTGCATTCTTGAACTAGGGTTCTTGACCTTTTTCTCCTTTCATGCTTCTAATTTTTCTATGTTTTGATTTTATGATTCAATTTAGGTAAGTTTTAGTTATGTTTCTAGGCTTAAATTGACTAAATTATGATGATTTAGGGTCAAAATTACGTATGTTAGAGTTTAAACGAAGTGAAAAAAGACCAAAAGACCCCCGAGTTAATAGTTGTCCGACCAAACGACGACCTGGACTGAAGGACCGTCGTTCAATTGATGATCCGTCCTTTGGGTCCGTAGGTTGAGTCTGTTCAACATGCCTTTACTAAAACGGGCATAACTTTTTACTCACATGTCTGATTTTAGAAAGGTTGGTGGTTATGGAAAGCTAATTCAATTATCTATCTTTTGGTATATAATGGGATACCTAATTCATTTTGGGCTAAGAGTTATGATCATTTGAGGTTGACCCAACTACATTTTCCCCCTAAATGTCTGCTAATTTCCACCTACGTCCATAGGTCCATCTACGGACCGTGATGCTCAATCATGGTTCTTGTCATAGAGTGGGTAAATGGGTTGTTGATCGAAGGACACAAACTACGAATCGTAGTCTGACCTACGAACTGTAGGTCCATCCGTCGTACGACACTTGTTCACATTTTTTGAGCTGCGTCTTGGGGGGGGGGGGGGTTCAGTCACAATCAATGGATGTGCTGCATGGGGCGTGGGTCAGGCTACGGTCCATCGGTGGTAAACGTCGACAGCACCTGCAGATTTCTGAAAAGCTGATTTTTGGTCTGTTTTGAATTTGGGGTGTTACATGGACATAGGATTATTTTGATCCAAACCACGTTAAATATTCCTTGTTCTTTAATTTCACGTTTCCGCTAACAAACTTTAATATTGAAAATTCTATTAATACATTGAGTTCTAGAAGTCTGTCATATGATCTTATACTTTCTCGAAGTTTCCACTTCATGTGTTCATATTAATTAGATGCAATTGATAATGTTAGAAATATTTTCATCTGATCAATTCCAGAAAAAATGAACATGAGATATCTAGCAACTAAGTAACAATGTTGACGCTAGAAAAAAATTGAGAAATGAGAGTAATAAAATGTCCACGTAATGGAAGAATCCTATAAGACTATTAATATAACGCAAAAATAAACTTTTTTCTTTAATCTCGAGTTTGTTGCTCAAGATTAGCTACTAACTACTAAACTTTTATTTTATATCATATGTGAAATAGTAGTAATTTGAGTAGGCAATATGATAATATTGTGTTAAAGTGTTGTCATACGCTTCTTGTAGATACACTTCATGTTTTCTCTTTTATTTGTAGCATGGAGTTCTTATACTTGGAATTTTGTATCATGGTCATTTATGGGTTCCTTGTGTTTTGCTTATTGCATTTGCAGGTTTGGCAATGAAATAGATGAAAAAATGGAGGTTTTATGTAGTCCAAGTATACGCTCTAAAATGTATGTGACTGTTCAGCAAACAGTTTTAGTAATTTATCCTCACATTCATTTTTTTTTGAATATTTTTACTCTTTTTATGCCCCTCGATAAAAGTAAAATAAACATTTATTTTGTATTTCACGAGGGTGAGACGAAAAGAAGCCAACATTTTAGTATGTGCTCTTTCTACATAGCCGGATTAAGAAGCATAAGGATAGGTAGAGCATGAGCTCTTGAAGACTAAGTTGTTGTATTATATTTTAATACTGTTGGTCTTCCCCATTTGAACATTAACCAAAACCTCTTTGTTTTACTCTTTTATTTCCTTACTATTTCTACTTATTAAAAGAGATTTCATGGTGAAGTTTTCTCCCTCTAGTATTGTGATTTCCCTGTGAGATCAGTTCAAATGGAGAATTTAGCTGTCATCGATTATTTATTTTGTTTTTGTTCTAATTTAGGCTAATTTTTTATTCGATTGGTTTAACTTCTTTTTCAATATATGTTGGCGATTGATTTGGTATTCGGGCTGTTTTGCCATTGCATGCACTAAATTTGGAGTTCATGTGTCGCGGAGTTCCTTCTTATTTACGACTTTGTGTTTCAAATTTTATTCATATCTTTATACAACGATTCTAATTTTATTAAATCAATCGTTGGAGAGAAATTAATTTTTTCAAGAAATAAATATTAATCACTTGGTTTATCGACATGATTTAGTGGAACAACTGTTATTGATCATTTCAAATATAAAAATCTTGTTTATGTAATTTTTATTTAATTAAGAAATATTATGTGTTAATACAAATAAATCATCCTCGAAGATTTATTTTCATGAGGTTGAGTTGAATAATATTTTATTATATAAATAAATAAGAAAGTAAGCACGATTTATTAAAATATCAATAATCTCCTTTTATTTAGGTACTAGCTTTCTAGAAAGACAAATTAATTTACAATGATTATATAAACTACCTATTTTTTAATGAGTTGTTCAGCAATTTTTGCCATTAATACAAGATCAAATTGTTTTCTACTTCTATCTACCATTTCACGCGTTGTCTTACTACCAAGTACATTCTGACAGTCACTTACAAATCGGGGACACTTTGCCAGGTCATTTTCTAAGCCATTATAATCCTTGTTAGTTAAGGATTTAGAAGCATCTTGAAGAACGGTTATCAATAATCCATAACTGCTGTCACAAATACTATACAAGTCTTTAGTCTCTTTGTCTTTTGCATTTGCTTTAGCTTTCTCTACGAAAGCACGGTTATCATTAGCATTTTGTAATGATTTGGTGATAGCAGCTCTAGTTACTTCTTCAGGAACATATGGATGAGAAGGTATAATTTGTCTAAAAGTGGTTAAGCAAAATTGAAGATTTTGTACTTGTCTACATATACCTGTTATTAATGCCTCGTCTGCACGAATGTCACATAAAGAAGTTTGAAAGTTGAAAATGGTTGCGATAAGTACTAAAAGAAGCAAGTATGGAGTAAAAAGAGAAGTCATTTTCATTTCTACAATAATTGTTACTATGATTTTTGAGGTGGATGCTACTGAATATATATATAGGAGTGACATTGAAGCAAAACAGGAATAAATATAAATTTTATCTATTTCAAAATATATTGACATATATAGAAATAATGTTAAGTTATTTACTTTTTCAATTTCCAATCGTATATAGAAATAATGTTAAATTTTGATATATCTCTTTCCAACTAATTAAGTTATTTCTTCATATGAGCGAGACATATTTAGTAAAAACATAATAATTACTAACAATTTTTTGAGTTCTTCTATTTTACTTGGATTTTATTAAAAATAGCTTGTTATTTTTTACTGCTCAGTTTAATAAATTAAAAGCCTTTTTCTCCCAATATTATATTTATCATGGTGGGGTTGGCTCAGGATTTTCAAATATCAAATCTAATCATTTGTGTTGGATTTTAAAATCTATAAACCAAATCAAATCAATAAAACTGGGGTTTTTAAACCTTGGATTTTTTTGAATTTTTTGGATGTTCTGATTTTCAGCTAAAGTATTCATACAAACATATAATTCACTTGTATGTCAAATATTTCTCCAGTCCAACCAAAACATAACAATCTAAAGTGTTTCTTAAGAATATAACACAAACAATGATATGATAATGACACCAAAATATCCAAAATAAAAATAAAAATAAAAATATCATAATAATGAAATCGCGTAAACAAATATCGCAAATTAACAAGTCATAATGAAAATGATCATAATTTAATTGTACGAAATCATGCTAAAATAATTTAAATAAGTATTAGTTACATGACTAAATATTAAAAGGAAATTAAAATTAGATTATGAATTTTAATTGTCTAAACCAAAGAAAAAATATTCAATATTATTTTCATACTCAGGGTTAAATTATTTTTCTTTTTGCATCAGTATTAATTTGATTTTTATTTAAGTTTTATGATAATTACCAACATCTGTGGACTATAATCTTTATGGAACCATTTAAAATTCTAAGTTTCAAAATTGAAATAATATATTAAAAGATAAAAACTATGAAAAATAGAAGAAATATATCCCACCCCAAGCTACCCTCGAGACGCGGATAGAGGGCCTAGGAACACAAGTGATCCCAAGCTTACCCTGCTGACATGATCATGAGCATACTAAAGAAAATAAACTAATGCGGAAGCTAAAACATATTTAAAATGAAAGATGGGGAATACCCATATACTATAACTGAGATATTTGAAAACCAATGAGTTTATACGAAGAAGTTATTAACTCAATACTAAGCTGAAACTAACTATGTCTGAAAATAGCCTCTAACTGACTTGAAATTCTGAGACGAGCCCCAACTAAGTATAGCAAAAACTAAAACTAAATGACTAAAATGAACACATGACTCTTTTCCTCGTAGAATATGGACTCATCACTGATACTACTGAATTGGAGATTGGGAATCGTTCTAAGTGTGATATGGACGCTTAGAACTTGAACCTACATCATGAGAAAATGTACCGCACGTATCTGTCAATACTTAAAAGGTACTCAGCATGTAGGATAGAGTAAAGCTAAAATAAAACATAACTGAACAAGCATAAAACCAAGTATACTATACTGAACATGATATCCTGATTTTCTGAGCTAACAAGATGCAATGATCAAATTTAGTACATGCTAAGACTGAATACTAACTGAATTGTAAATATGGTCAATGCAATAGAGTCTAACTCAAGTGTGGAATCTACTAATAACCAATAGTGAAACAACATGAGCTAAATGTGGAATCAGATGTATACACCCCATGAGAGGACCCAATATATCATGCCAGAGGTATAAAAGAATGCAGGCGTGATCACTAAACTGATGCCCATATAGGGGGACTTACAACTTACTTGGCTATTAGTTCTGGGACTAGTTGGGTACACTGAACTCTAGTCCAACTCGGTATTATGCTACTCTTTATAAATTGAGTGATTAACACATTATGACTGAATTCCTGTAAATACTTGATAGCTCAAAACTGAACAGACAAACTGAGAATGCAACAATTAATTTGATAATGATGCATTAATAATTGAGGCATATATATCTGAAGTAACCGAAATACTTGCATGTGTAATTTAAGAACAAAAGAAAAACATAGCTAGGGTTCTGGAATTCATGCATTTATCTAAACATTAGCGTACTAATCTTATTTGGATCGTTCTATCAGCTAAAAACACAATAATTATAACATTCAAGAAACCCTAAGTCTAGTCATGATATGTGACTCCAGAGACTGAGTGAAAACTATGGATATAATGGGTGAGAGGAGACAACTAGTGAAATCCCACACACCTGGTGAAGAAATCCACGGAGAAATCTTTAGATTTCAGGGCTGGAACTGATGGAATCTATATGCGTTCTTGAACTAGTATGGAGATATGAGTGTGCTCCATACTAAACTTAGCAAGATTCAACTCATATTTGCTAAGTTTAGTATGGAGACATGAGTGTGCTCCATGCCAAGGAAAGCAACGGATTGCAACCACAACTCACATTTGCTAAGCTTAGCAAGTAACTGACGATCTTTGAGAGTTTGCAGAACAACTCTCAAATGAATCACATGATCTTCCTCACCCCTAAAGTAAATGAGAATAACATCAATAAAGAAGATAATGAAAAAGAATAAGTATTGTTTGAACACTCTTTTCATCATATTCATTAATGCTACAGGAGCATTGGTTAGTCAAAATGACATAAGTATATATTCATAATGACCATAGCGAGTTTTGAAGGTTATTTTGGAATGTCACTGTCTCTGACTCTGAGATGATGATAACCCGATCTGAGGTCTATCTTTGAGAAATGACTAGCACCCTAAAGATGGTCAAACGAGTCATCAATATTGGGGATGGGATACTTATTCTTGATTGTGACCTTTTTCAATTGTCTATAGTCAATGCACATCCTGAGAGAACCATCTTTATTCTTTACGAACAACATTGGTGCACCCCATGGCGAAATACTAGGTTTGATGAAGCCCTTATTTAGAAGGTCTTCCAACTGCTCTTTCAATTCCTTAAGCTCTACTGGATCCATTCTATAAGGAGGAATAGAAATAGGTTGGGTATTTGGATGGAGATTAATTCTAAAGTTGATTTCCCTTCCGTGAGTAACTCCGAGAAGATCTTTTGGAAACACTTCTGGAAACTCACTGAATATTGGAACTAACTCTAGAGTTAAGTTTTCAGATCTAGAATCCTTAACCCAAACTAGATGATAGAGATAACCCTTAGAGATTCTTTCTGGCCTTTAGGTAAGAAATGAATCGCCCCATAGGATGTAAGCTACTACCCTACCATCTAAGATTGGATCGTTTGGAAACTGAAAATGAACAATCCTAGTTCTACAATTGACCAAGGCATAATGGGGATGTAGTCAATTCATGCCTAGAATGACATCAAAGTTTACCATTTATAAATCTAAAAGATCTGCTGAGGTGACTTTCTGAGATACTGTGACAGGGCAATTTATGTATACTCGTCTAGCTATAACTGGGTCACCGAGTGGAGTAGAGACTAAAAAAGGTTCTGAGAGAGTTTCTGGACTAACACTGAATTGGAATGTATATATAGAGTTAAAAAATAAACAGTAGACCCAGGATCATTCCATTGAGTGTACCATATGTGAGTTACATCCTTAAGCTGGTAGGATGTAAACTCAACCCTACCATTCCCAGTTACTTGCATCACTCCAAAGATTTTCTTAGACTCATCAATGAAGTTTTGTGACTTTAAAACTAAAGTGGTTAATCTTAACAAAATCCCACACTCTAACTGTCACCGATACATCATTTCAATTAGTAAGTACTTGAGTCTACACACCATTCTGGTTGGTCATACTCTAAGCCAAAAGCTGAATCAACGTTTTAAAATTCTGAATTCATTTTTTTTATCCGGATTAGAAAAAAAACTGCATTAGCATTGCGTGAATTAGCATTCCATGTGTAAGCTTTACGCGGACGCATGATCCTAAATGCTGATCAGTGGATTAGAGAGGACATCATACCTTACGCACGATAAGAATATCAAGAAAGTGGAGTTTTCCTTACACACTTCGTAGCCTCCCTCTTATTATGGTGCACTTCACTCTACTTGGTGCGAGTTTTTAGACATCCTAGGAAACTTAAACCTAAAGATTTGATTGAGACGCGGACACAGAATTTAGGACCACAAGTGATCCCAAGCTAACCCTGCTGACTGCTGGCATGATCACAAGCATACCAAAGAAAATAAACTGATGCGGAAGCTAAACATATTTAAAATGAGAAGATGGGGAATACTGATATACCGTGGTTTCACGGTATTATTAATACTTTTTCCTTAAGTTTAGTGTGTACAAAAGCCTTTTTGTGCAAATTTTTATATAAGTTTCTCCTTATTTGCAGGAAATTGTCCAAAGATGAATGCGGAGATTTTGAGCGAAGAAATGCAGAAGATACCCCCTACGGAGCGTGTGACGGTCCGTAGGTGGCAACGTAGTGCAGCTGCTGAAGGAAGATGGGGAAGTCTGACCAAGTGTGGGGTTACGGAGTCCATGACGGTCTGTCGTGTCTATGATTGTCCGTCCAGCAGGTTCATCATGAAGTTCAGAGAAGTAATCCTAGTACCCATATTTCAAGAGTTTAAGTGTTTTGGAACGAAGACCCTTGACGGACCATCGTGTCTGTAACGATCCGTCATACTTGCCGTTGAGGGTAATGAAGAAGGCAGCAGAAGAAATTACACAAGTATAGGACGACGGAATCCATGACGGTCTGTCGTAACCACGACGATCCGTCGCGAGGTCCGTCAACCCAGTTGCATTTTGACAGATTTCCAGCAAATAAATTCCTTGTTTAATTAGGTTTTTATTTTCTATAAATAGTTTGAAAAACCTCATTTTTTTAGGTTAGACACGATATTATTAGTTAGACTCTTGATTATTTGGTTAGGCTTTTGATTATCATTAGACTTTTGTGAGATTCTTGATTACTTTGAGATTCTTGCAAGTGGTTGTTGGTGATTTTTGTTGATTAATCAAACAAACTTTCGGATTTTACTCTTTCACATTGAAGTAAGTACATGAATTCCTATATAATATATTTGAATATTCTGATTATGACTATGGGTAACTAAACTCCATAACTAGGTTTGTGGGAACCATAGGCAAATAATGAGGTAAAACCTAACTAAAATAACAATTCTTGAATAGTGTCTTGCATGTATTAATAATTTTTTCGCTTAGAAGTCTTTTTAACGGATGACCAACGTTAGAACTCGCCTTAATGCTACTTGCCAGACCAAGGAGGTAGATAATAGGAAAAGAATTATCAACATAGATTTAGTGTATACTATCTAATAGGCTAGTATTAATTGGTACGAGGTAATAACTTAGTAAAATATCGAATATGATTCTTAATATGAGGTAAAGATAAGGGTTAGGATAGCAACACACGTAGCCGGACCAAGGTACGAAGTGAAGTTTTGTAGATGCCGGACCAAGGATTTAGAAATACATAAATTGTCACTTTGCATGCCAGATACTAGGAAAGAATTGTTATAGTTAGAATTATCAAGTTATAAATCTATGGGAAACACGTAAACCATAGTTACTTTAATTAATTGATTAAACTCCAACATTTAAAGCTGTTAAGTGTCTCTTTTAATTTCGTTAGTTATTTTCATTCATTTAGAAATAGAAACCCCCCTTTTATTGTTTTTACTTTCCAAGGAAGTAATTGACTGAACAATAGGAATAATAGATTGAAGTTAAGTCTAAACTATTTTCCTCGTGGAAACGATCCCAACCTCACTAGTTGAGTTATTTACTTGACACGACCGCTTTACTTCTTATTTGAGAAGTAAGTTTGAGCGTATCAAATTTTGGCGCCGCTGCTGGGGGTTATAACTTTTAGATTAACTTGAACTTATTATTATAGTTTAGTTGATATTTTCTTGATCTTACTTTATTTTTATTGTTTTTTATTCATGCAGAACCAAACTCCTTGTATGCCAAATACATGAAGAGGAAGAGAACCCTTGTTTCCCTACGATCACGAATTAGAGAGTACACTACGCAACATAAATCGAAACTTGGGAATTAATGATTAGGATCCAAACCAGAACATCGCAGCTTCGGTTGATGTTCATGGTCAGTTGTTACCCGATGCCCCGGGTGAACACCAACAGAGGGGACAAAATCCCGTTCTATGGCCCCAAGCATACTACAGAGGCTATGATAACATAGCAGACTGCGATGGGCCACTTCTCTTGCCTCCTCTACCCACAGACCACACCTTTGTGGTAACTAGTAGCCTGATGCAAATGCTCACTGACAGAGGTTTGTTTTCAGGGCTACCTTCTGAGGATCCACATTCTCGTATAGCTAAGGTAAGACAGTGTGTAAAAGCTGTGTAGGGAGGCTTGACTTGGGCTTAGATGTAATAGGGCTTAGAGTGTTTCCTCTCTCACTGACGGGAGAGGCTTCTATATGGTTCACTGAGCTCCCGTACAACTCAATTTTCACTTGAAACCAACTAAAGGATGTTTTCTTAGCACGCTACTATCTGGTCTCCAAGAAACTAAACCACAAAGACAGAGTGAACAACTTTGTGGCACTAGCAGGAGAGTCAGTTAGTAGCTCTTGGGATAGATTCACCTCATTCTTGAGAAGTGTCCCAAATCACCGTATAGATGACGAGTCACTAAAGGAATACTTCTATCGGGGACAAGATGATAATAATAAAGCGGTGTTGGACACTATAGTAGGTGGTTCTTATGGGGAGTGTCCTTATGCTGAGATTTCTGAAAAATTAGAGAAAATCTCTTGGAATAATAAAGCTTGAAGTACTAGGAAGTCAGATACAGGGAGAAATACCTTCGCAGTGCAGTCCACTCACAACCCAGCCACAGATGAGATTCGCGAAGAAATGGCTCAGATGAGAACAAAGCTTGGGTTGGTACTAAAACATGTCACTGGGGATACAAAAAAGATAAATGCAGTCAACTACTTGTCGAAACCCCCATCTAATGATGGATGCAATTATGCGGAGGACTCCTATGCAGTAAATGAGCAGACATGGGGTTTCCAACCGAGCGCCCAAGGCTCTAATCAGGATAATTGACACCAAGGTCAAGTGAACCAAGGTCGGATCTATGGTAACTATAACCGTGAGGGTCATTATGTTCGAGATGGAAACTACAACCGCGACAACAACTTCAACAGGGGTAACTACGGTAACAGAAATGATAAAAATGGGCCCTATGTCCTTCATCAAAATCGTGAAGTTACTCCTAGGGATGGTGGAGATAGTATGGCGCGAGTTGAGGATATGTTGCACAAAATGATGAGGAGGTTCGATGCTAGTGATGAGCACATTAAAGAGTTAAGGTGTGATTTAGCAAGTATTGGGCAAAAAGTTGATACACATGCAATATTGATTAAGCAGATCGAGTTGCAAATGGCCCAATTATCCGCGACAGTGAACACACGGCAACCAGGCACTCTTCCTAGAAACACTGTCCAAAATCCAAAAAATGATGCGCACTGTATGGCAATCACTACTCGGGTTGGTAAGCAAACCATTGACCCACTTATGCCGTCTAATGAGGAAAATGTGAGAAAGGATGATGATAAGGTGCTAAAGGGTAGTGGTGAAGTAGAGGAAAGTAATGGAAAAGATGTAGAAGTCCCTATGAAGGTAGTTTCCATGCCTAGGACACCACCACCCTTCCCTCAGAGATTAGTGAAGACCGAGGATGGTAAATATCAGCATTTCATAACAATGCTGAAGCAGCTTTCTATCAATGTCCCTTTGGTAGAAGCTCTAGAACAATTGACCGGTTATGTCAAGTTTATAAAATATCTGGTCACAAAGAAAAGATCGGTCACTTTCAAGGATGATGATAGACTGCAGCATTGTAGTGCTATTGCTACAAGATCCCTCGTACAAAAGAAAGAAGATCCGGGTGCGTTCACTATTCCTTGTGAAGTTGGGTCATTACATTTTGCGAAAACATTATGTGATTTTGGGGCAACCATAAATCTTATGCCCCTCTCCATTTACAAGAAGTTGGGTTATGGGTATCCAAAACCCACGGCGATGCGGCTACTGATGGCTGATCGGATAGTGAAAAGACCTATAGGGATACTCCATGATGTGCTAGTGAAAGTGGAGTCATTCATCTTCCCGGGTGATTTTGTTATTCTTGATTGTGAAGTCGATTTTGAAGTGTCTATTATTATTGGGAGGCCATTCCTTGCTACAGGTAGAGCCTTAGTTGATATGGAAAAAGGACAGATGAAATTTCGGTTGAACAATGAATAAGCGACCTTCAACATTTGTAGGACCATGAGGCAGAGTGGTGCGCTTCAATCGGTATCCGCCATATCCCACAAAGAAAAGATGAAGAAGGAAAATGAACAAAAAAAATGAAAAACAAGAGTTTATGATTGGGGATTTAGTGCTTTTAGACAGTTCTGGTTCGCTTTGTCTTCCGGGCAAGCTCAAGTCCAAACGGACTGGCCCTTACTTGATTACCCAAGTATTCTCTCATGTAGCAGTTGAGTTAAAAGCCAAAGAGGGAGTGCGGTTTAAGGTGAATAGAGAAGAATAAAACTCTATTTTGGGCATAAAGCATCGGGGAATGAAGTGATAGAGGCATACCATCTTGATGAAGTCTGAGTAATCAAGTGTCCCCAGTCGTGCCGCGACATTAAATCAGGCGCTTGTTGTGAGGCAACCCAATACTTATAGTCTTTTTAGTAATGGTAGCATTTTTCTACTAATGGGTTTTAAATTTGCAGGCACATCACCAGGAAATTCTGCAGAAAATTAATCTGCAGTATTCACTGATGGATACAACGACGGACTGTTGCGCTTGCGACGGACCGTCGCATGAATCCGTTGTGCCAGGTACGTCTTTTTTTTTGTTATTTTCAAACTAGGGCACACACGATTGGACCAATGACGAATCATCATAACTGATACGGACCGTCGTCGGGGAATCGTCGCGTCATTAATGAGGCGTACCCGACGTGACCCGGCTGGAGTTTTTTACAAAATCTTACCGTTTAAACTCCTCAACCCCTCATTTCACCCCATTCCTTCACTACTCCTCCTATTTCCTCCATTTTCAACTTCCAAAATCTCTCCCTCTATCAACCCACCATTGTTCCCCCTAAATTCTCCAAAGCCCTAAAAGTTATCATCTACTAGTCAGAGTTAGCGGCTGGGGCGTCTAGCTCCCGAATTGTGGAGATAGCGGGAGGCACTGCTGATAGTACTGTTGTTGCTGAGGACACCACTGAGGGTATCAAGATTACAGAGGAAGTGGGTTCCGGGGAACCGGACCCATCAACTTGCCGATCGTCGGCTCTTTGTGCCCCACGTTTGTGTCACCTACAAATCTAGTATTTCAATTTTTATGCATTGGGGACAGTTGCATGTCTTTTTGTTGGGGGTGGGGTAAATGGAAAGTGAGTGCTAGAGTGAAGTCTGAGTAGCCCAATTCACTATCATCTTTTGGGGTTTTCTTGCCTGTGTTCTTTTTCCCCAAGAGACTGATTACTTTTTCTGTTGAACCGGCATGTCTATATCTTGTGTACATAGTTTAATTTTGGAGCATGATGTCTAAAATGATATCCTGGTAACTAGGCATAGTAATTGATAAATGTGTGGCTCTAAGCATGACATAGAGATACACCACTGCATTACCCTAAGTCTGAAATTCGAACTAGGTGTCTGATAATCTGGTAGAGTGATGAGATGTCAAGTGAGTGTGAGGATGATTTGAATAGTCCGCTATTTGTACTAAGTTAGAACTTGCCTGGTTAGTCCTGCTAAAAGTAAGCTGTAATAGACAATTAGGAAATGATCATAGGCCCTTATTCAATATAGCCCATTTTTAGCCTAAATAAAAGAAAACCAAATGAAATTTATCATTCTTTGATTCAAATGATCTAAGCTTAAATTAGACCTTTCTTTTTCACCCCAACTGATCTTTTTCTGGGAATAATGTGTTGGCCCTGGTCCCTCCTTGGACATGTGCACCTCAGCTTATGCCAAAAGCATAAGTTGAGGGTGGCTAATGCAGTAAACAACCTTCGTTATGGCCCTGACCCAACTTTGGGTATTGTGTACTTTGACTTATCGCAAAGCCATGAGTTGAGGGTGACTATTATGAGGAATGCTCTGGAAAGTGGGGTTGAAAGAATAAAGAGAGAGAAAGAACAAAACTAAAGTGACTCAAGAATTAGTTGAAAAAAAAGTAAGGAAAAAGAAAAATATACAACAAATACAAGCAAGATAAGAAGAGAGTCACTTACACAAATGAAGAAAGAAGAGAAAATAGCAAGGTGAAAGAATATGAGAAACTTGGCGAGATAAAATGATTGAAAATGGTATTTTAGCCGATATGTCAAGGAGGGCAAAAAGTCACTAAAGTATACCTAAAATATACCCTACCTGACCCTGAGCCTATGTTACAAGCTAAGAAAGTCCTATCGTGATCCTAAGGGTTGTATAGCGAACTTAAGGTAGTGAAAATAAGAGCAAGCTTATGTCAATAAGTATGAATGAGTGTGAATTTGTTCTGAGAGCGAGTGTTGAAAAGTAATCCTTATACTCGAACTGAAATCATTGTGTTAAAAATGAGGATTTTGTTTTAAAGTGAGGACACTAGTTGCAATACCGGAAATATTAGCATCTCGGTGATAAATTGAAGAGGATAGGTGTTAGTGCATGGTTAGTCTGTGTCATGCTCTGATCCCACATAATTCAAGCCTAATAGTTATAGCATGCATAAATATGATGAGATTAATCGGGATTGATAGCCAAATGATTGCAAGGGATAAAACATGGATACTATTGTACAAAGATTTTGTATTGGGTCATAGTGCGTCGCTTGAGGACAAACAATAAATTTAAGTTGAGGGTGTTGATATACCGTGGTTTCACGGTATTATTAATACTTTTTCGTTAAGTTTAGTGTGTCCAAAAGCCTTTTTGTGCTAATTGTTATATAAGTTTCTCCTTATTTGCAAGAAATGTGTCCAAAGATGAATGCGGAGATTTTGAGCCAAGAAATGCAGAAGAGACCACCTACGGAGCTTGTGACGGTCCGTAGGTGGCAGCGTAGTGCAGCTGCTGAAAGAAGATGGTGAAGTCTGACCAAGTGTGGGGTTACGGAGTCCATGACGGTCTGTCGTGTCTATGACTGTCCGTCCAGCAGGTTCATCATGAAGTTCAGAGAAGTAATCCAGTACCCATATTCCAAGAGTTTAAGTGTTTTGGAACGAAGACCCTTGACGGACCGTCGTGTCTATGACGATCCGTCATACTTGCCGTTGAGGGTAATGAAGAGAGCAGCAGAAGAAATTGCACAAGTATGGGACGACGGAGTCCATGACGGTCCGTCGTGACCATGACGGTCCGTCGTGACCATGACGATCCGTCACGAGGTCCATCGACCCAGCTGCGTTTTGACAAATTTCCAGCAAATATAGTCCTTGTTTAATTAGGTTTTTATTTTCTATAAATAGTTCAAAAAATCTCGTTTTTGAGGTTAGACACGGTATTATTATTTAGACTCTGGATTATTTGGTAAGGCTTTTGATTATCATTAGACTTTTTGTGAGATTCTTGCAAGTGATTATTGGTGATTTTTGTTGATTAATCAAGCAAACTTTCGGATTTTACTCTTTCTCATTGAAGTAAGTACATGAATTCTTATATAATATATTTGAATATTGTGATTATGACTATGGGTAACTAAACTCCATAACTAGGGTTGTGGGAAACATAGGCAAATAATGATGTAAAACCTAACTAAAATAACAATTCTAGAGTAGTGTCTTGCATGTATTAATAATTCTTTCGCTTAGAAGTCTTTTTAATGGATGGCCAACATTAGAAATCGCCTTAATACTACTTGTCGGACCAAGAGGCAGATAATAAGTAAAGAATTATCAAGATAGATTTAGTGTATACTATCCAATAGGCTAGTATTGATTGGTACGAGGTAATAACTTAGTCAAATATCGAATACGATGCTTAATATGAGGTAAATATAAGGGTTAGGATAGCAACACACGTAGCCAGACCAAGGTACGGAGTGAAATTTTCTAGATGCCGGACCAAGGATTTAGAAATACATAGCTTATCACTTTGCATGCAAGATACTACGAAAGAATTATTATAGTAAGAATTATCAAGTTATGAACCTTTTGGGAACACGTAAACCCTAGTTACTTTGATTAATTGATTAAACTCCAACATTTAAAGCTGTTAAGTATCTCTTTCAATTTCTTTAGTTATTTTCATTCATTTAGAAATAGAAACCCCCCTTTTATTGTTTTTACTTTCTAAGGAAGTAATTGACTGAACAATAGTAATAATAGATTGAAGTTAAGTCTAAACTATTTTCCTCGTGGGAATGATCCCAACCTCACTAGTTGGGTTATTTACTTGACACGACCACTTTACTTCTTATTTGAGAAGTAAGTTTGAGCGTATCAAATACCCATATACTATAACTGAGATATTTGAAAATCGATGAGTTTAACATAAAGAAGTTATCTGAAATTAGCCTCTAACTAACTAGAAATTTTTGGACAATCCCGAGCTAAGTCTAATAAAAACTAAAACTAAATGAATAAGAGACTGAAATGAACTCATGACTGTTGTCCTCAGAGAATGAGGACTCACCATTGATTCTGCTGTGCTGGAGATTTGAAATCGATCTATGCGTGATCTGGATGCATAAAATATGAACCTACATCATGAGAAGATGTACGCATGTATGCGTCAATACTTGATAGGTACTGAGTATGTAGGCTAGAGTAAAAATTAAATAAACATGATTCAACAAGCATAAAAGAAAGTATAGTATTCTGAACATGATATATTGAATTTTAAGCTATCTGGATACAATGACCAAATTTATAACATGCTAAGATTGAATACTACTGAACTGTCAATATAGTCAATGCAGTAGAGTCTGAATGAACTGTGGGAGCTAATAATAACCGATAATAAAATTACATAATCTAAATGTGGAGTCCGATGTATACGCCCATCAAAAGGACCCAATATACCCTGCCAGAGGTATAAAGGTATGCTGGTGTGATTACTAAATTGATTCCCATATAGGAAATTTACAACTTACTTGGCTAGTAGTTCAAGGAATAATTAGATACGTTTAACCCTAGTCCAACTCGGTATTATGCTACTCCCAATGAATTAAGTGATTAACACATTATGACTAAATTTCTGTAAATATTGGATAGTTCAAAACTGAACTAGCAAACTAAGAATGCAACAATTAATCTGATAATGATGCATTAATAACTAAGGCATGTATATCTGAAGTAACTGAAATAGTTAACCTAGTGTGTGCAATTCAAGAACTAAAGAAATACATAGTTCGGATTTTGGAATACATGCATTTATCTGACCATTAACATATTAATCTTATTTGGACCATTCTATCATCTTAAAACCCAATAATTATAACATTCAAGAAACCCTAAGTCTATTTATGATATGTGAATCAAGAAACTGACCTAAAACTAGGGATCTAATGGGTGAAATGAGCCCACTAGTAAAATTCCACATACCTGGTAAGGAAATCCACGGAGGAACTAATGGAATCTAGATGTTTGAAATCTATATGAGTTCTTGAACTAGTATGGATATTTCCCCAAACACTTAGAATCACTAAAATTTTGAATACCCAATAGCTAAACTCGAAAAAACTCCCGGAAATACAAATCAAAACAACTAAAGGCATACTACAACTCCAACAACAAGAATACAAAAACAATTCATCAAGAACTTCAATATTGATCATTTTATCTATTCAAAACTCATTGAACTAAACATGTTGGTGTGTGGCCAAACGAACCAAACACAGAAAGCTCTCACGTTTCTTAAAGGGATCACCCCCACGAAATCAACTCAACAATATTGACATTCATGGCGAAATATTTGCCTTCCTCTTCTGTTCCCTCTTCTCCCAAGCGCTAATCTTATTAAACTTTTCTAAAACTGAAAATTAAAGATTGGTTTTACCCCTAATAAATCCTTTAAACGAATTAGGAAATAGTAGGGTGAAAAGACTATTTTACCCTTACTAAAATATGGATGGACTTTCCCCATTCCAACAAGCTAAGAATTTTGAAAGGCATATCTCCCTCATACAACATAAAAAATGAGAAAAGTTGGTGTCATTGGAAAGATCTTCCCAAGGTATTTCCATCCATATAAATACTTGCCCCTAATTCCTCTTGAGCTAAAAGTTATGGCCGTTTCAAAATGACCAAAAAGTTACTTTTATGCTCGTAAAATTTTCAAGATTTTTCCTGTTCTTTTCATAGATAACTATCCTAAATTTGTTTGTTTAATCCTAGGTATTTCGGTTTACGAAATGATACAATATCTCCCGCATGGAAACATTCGTCCTCAAATGAGAACTCTTTCACTAAGCTAAGGGTAGTAACATATTTCACCACTCAACAAACAAAAGCAAGTAATAACATTCTTACACATAATCTTATAAAGTACTAAAACGAGAATGTATTCCCTTAATCTGCATTCTCTCCGGATTCAAAGAGATGTGGATACCTCTTCATCATACTTTTCTCAGCTTTTCAAGTCGCTTCTTCAATGAATTGGTTCCTCCAAAGGACCTTGACTGATGCAACTTCCTTTGTTCTCAACTTGCGAACTTGACGATCTAAAATCTAGACTGGATCTCTTCATCGGATAAGCTATCCTTAATCCTAATATTCTTAGTCAGTATAATCAATGCAGGATCACCCAAACATTCTTCAACATAGAAATATGGAATACTGGATGAACCATTGCTAACTCTTGGGGTAACTCCAACTCATATGCAACATTGCCAACTCTCTTGGAGATTCTTTAAGGAACAACATAACGGTGACTAAGTGTTCCCTTCTTACCAAACCTCATAACCCCATTCATGGGTGAAACATTCAAATACACTCAATCATCCACTAGAAACTCTAACAGCCTTCCCATAACATTTGTGTAGGATTTTTGGCAACTTTGTGCCATTTTCAATCTATCTTGGATCACTTTCACCTACTCCATATTTTGGTGAACTTGATCTGGTCCTATCGACCCTGCTTCACCAACTTCGAACCACCCAATAGGAGATCTTCATCTTCCCCCATAAAGAGCTTCATATGGAGACATTTGGATGCTCGAATGGTAGCTATTGTTGTAAGGAAACTCAATGAGGTACATGATCATCCCAACTCCCTTTGAAATCAATCACACAAGCTCTCAACATATCTTCTAAAGTCTAGATGGTATGCTCTGCTTCACCATCTGTCTAAGGATGAAAGGCAATGCTTAAGTTCACCTTTGAACCCAAGCCTTTCTGGTAAGATTTCTAGAACTGTGCAGTTAATTCTGCACCTTTATCTGGAATAATAGAGAACTGAACTCCATGTAGTCTTACTACCTCTTGAAGGTACAATGTAGCATAATCCTCTGTCAAATAGGTAGTATTTACCGGCAAGAAATGGGCGGACTTTGTCCTTCTACCGATAATCACCCAAATAGAATCATGTAGCTTGTGAGATCTTGGCAAGCCTGTTATGAAGTCCATATAAATCATCTCCCCCTTATATTCTAGAAGTTCTATAATCTGAGCCAAACCTCCCCGCCTTTGGTGTTCTCTTTCAATTGTTGGCAATTTGGGCACTTGGCAACAAACTCAACAATATTTTTATTCATGCCTAACCACCAATATACCTCTCTCAAATCGCGGCACATCATGGTGGACTTCCTATGGATAGAATATCTAAAGCTATGAGCGTCCTCTAGGATCCTCTCTTGGAGTCCATCCACCCTAGTACACACAATCTACCTTGGTACTTAAGCACACCATCTCCCCCTTATTTAAAAACCAATACTCTTTGCTTATGAACATTTGCATTCAAGTCGACCAAAATGGGATCGTGGTCTTGCATCTCTTTCACCTTTGACACTAATGATGACTTAACCCCGACGGTCACCACTATTCCTCCTTTTGTTGAATTCGACTCCTAGACATGCAAGCTTGTGTACATCTTTAGCTAACTCCCTCTTTTCTTCGTTAACATGCATGATACTTTCATGGATAACCTGCTTAAGGCATCAAAAACTACATTAGCCTTACCTAGGTGGTAAAGAATACTCATGTCATAGTCCTTGAGTAAATCTAAGTAATGATGACATATCTTCAAGGCGAAAACTACACCAGCCAATTCTAAGTCGCGAGTTGGATAATTCTTCTCATGAACGTTCAACTGCCTGGCGGCATAAGCCATAATCTTGTCATTCTACATTAACACATATCCCAAACAAACTCTCTATGCATCATTGTACACACAAAACCCTGAGTAGCCTCTGGTAAAGTCAAAACCAGAGCGGTAGTCAATCTCTTTTCAACTCCTAAAAGTTTTTCTCATAATAGTCCATCTTCCATGCGCATATTATTTTTGCATAAGTACTACGATAACCA
Organism: Solanum lycopersicum; assembly: GCF_036512215.1. NCBI lineage: Eukaryota > Viridiplantae > Streptophyta > Magnoliopsida > Solanales > Solanaceae > Solanum > Solanum lycopersicum. The sequence goes on from NC_090807.1 coordinate 7,527,324, forward strand.
AACAACCCCCAATTTTATTTATAGATGACAACTTGAAAAACACTTACTGCAAATCAAATGACAAAAACAAGAAACCTACTAAAACTGAATTGCCTGTTAAAGAGAACGAGGATGATCGGTGTACTACTTTCTCGTATACAAGGTCCAAACCATTGAAGCTTGTCTGTCTTCTAATTTAGCTTGGTCAAATAAGATGAGATAGATGAAAACCCTTTAGCAAATCTCTATTGGAGATGTGGGTTTAGGCCATCTCTTAACTGCTTCTATCTTCTAGGTGTAAATTCTAATCCCATCACCGGAAACTATGTCTCCCAAGATTGCCATAGACTTAAGCCAAAACTCAAACTTGGAGAAATTGGCATATAATTTTTTATCTTTCAATGTCCGAAGAACTATCCTGAGGTGTCTAGCATGATCTTCTCCATTACTTGAATAAATAAGTATGTCATCAAGATGATGACAAACATATGTAAACAAGGTTTGAAGACTTTTTTTCATAAGATCCATGAATGTTGCAGGTGCATTTGTCAAACAAAAAGACCTGACCAAAAACTCATAATGCCCATATCTTGTTCTAAAAGTTGTCTTTGGAATATCACATTCCAAAACTTTCAATTGATGATAGCCTGATCTGAGATCAATTTTTGAGAAGCAAAAAGCACCCTAAAGTAGGTCGAAAAAATCATCTATCCTTGAAACATGATACTTATTCTTGATGGTCACCTTATTCAAATGGTGGTAGTCTATAAACATCCTAAGGGAACCATCCTTCTTCCTCACAAACAAGACTGGAGCACCCCAAGGTGAGATACTTGGTCGAATAAAACCTTTATCTAATAGATTTTTAGCTACTGTTTCAATTCTTTTAACTCTGCTGGTGACATTGTATATGATGGAATAGAGATAGGATGAGTATCTGAGATGATGTCTATGTTGAAGTCTTTCTCACTCTCAGGATGGACTCCAGGTAGATTATCATGAAAGACTTCTGGAAACTAATTTACTATTGAAACTAATTGAAGAGAAGGTACCTCAACATTTAAGTCATTAATTCGGACTAATTCATAGATATATCCCTCTGGAACTAACTTTATCGCCTTAAGGTATGAAATGAAACGACCCGTAGTCACTACTGAACTACTACTCCACTCTCTAACTGGATCATTTTGAATTTGAAACTTGACAAGTTGAGTTTTGTTATCTATTGATGCATAACAGGAATAGAGTCAATCCATACCTAGAATGACATAAAAATCTACCATGTCTAACTCTATTAAATAAGTCACGGTACTCTTGTGACTGACGGAAATAGGACAATCACGATAGACTATTTCTGCTATAATGGATTCACCAACATATGTGGAAATACTGAATGGTTCGCTAAGTTGTTAAGGATTAATCTCAAAGTTCATAGTAACATAGGGAGTCACATAAGATAAACTCGCTTCTAGGTCTAACAATGCATAAATAGTAAAGTCAAAGACTCGAATCATACCAGTGAAAACATCTGGTGATTTCTACTACTTTTTACGGTTATTGAGAGCGTACAAGTGGTTTATTCTTTCGTAAGCACCAAAAGTACCTCCCCTAGGTGCAGCCCTATTTGGTGAAGCCACTGATGAAGATTAAGCTCTATTGACCCCATTACCACCACCTTGTTTTCTCTTTGGATAATCTCTAGTTTGACCGCACTTGAAAAAACCCATGAATCCTTAACAACAAATGACAGAGTGATTTCTACCACACTTGTTCCTGAGGTTCAACATTCCTCCAAGTTGGACGACTTCTTGTTGCTCTTTGTGGAGGCATAGTTTTCTGAAATACGTGCAAGCACGAATTAGAGAGAGACTTTAAGAGATAAACTCTATCGCACGAACAGGAATATGAATGAAGTGAGAAATTATTAAATGTTTTAGCCTCTTCATCATAGATGTGAAGTGTTTCACATTGATGACTAAGACTTTACCAACACGGTTGCACAGACTTCCTAGGACTTTTGAACTCTGTGCTCTGATATCAAGTTTGTCACGAACTGAGCCTACACCATGTACGTGGCCGGCACCCAATGACCATGATTGGCCTTGAGTAAGCCCTTGGACTGACTTGCTCAACTCAGTAGAAGACTTAGCATAAGATATAATCTTAAGAAATAACTTTAAAGAGAGTAATTACCAAAGTGGAAACCCAAGTATTTGTCAAAAACAAGTGAAGGAAAAAACTATGAAAAGCTAAAATCATATGTCTATGAAGCCTCTAATATATAGATGGATGTTGGGATACAACTAAATACTAAACAAATAGTTAAAACTAAAGATGCCTTCGACAATTAAAATAAGCTCACCAACTAATTCTAAGCTGCTCAGTGGATAAATGGTGAAGCGAATGTTAATCCTAGTTACATGCGTAAGCACCATAATATGATGCAAGACAACTAGCATCTGTACATTGAATGTATGGGTATGTGAGTTGGAATGATACAACAATACTTAAGCTTGAAAAGGAGTAAGAAGAAACACTTACCTTAGATTTGTTCAACTTATGAATAACTACTCATTTGAATATAATGCAATTTAAAAGTGACGCAATATAAAGAAAAATCGGTTGAAAACTTACTGCAAACCCTTAGTGTATATATGGATACAATAAATCTTTGAGATGTATGTAAGAATACAAATAAATGATTTATATAAATATACAATAACTTCTATGGGAGCTTCTCTAACTGAGAACCTTCACTTAAGAGTTATAGTGATGATACATCGTTACTCGTCCCACTTTTCCAGGCCATCCTAACCTTGCTAGAGTATAAGACCTGTACTGCCTAATGGATCCTCTAGTATTATGTGAAAAGGGTTCATCGAAAAAGTATGACCCTCTTCTACCCATGATTGCTACATGATTTTCATGGAGACTTGAGTTAATATGAACTCGCATCCCCACATCGATTCTGAATACTATTCCCTAAAATATACTAGCTCTTATGTTTTTAAAACATACTGATTCTTTGACTTGAGATTAGTGCTCAAAACTTAGCTTTAAAATCTCTCTTGGAAATCATAATTTCCCCTGCTTGCTTTATTTTATAAAGCTATTAATTCTGTCAAAAAATTAGCTCGAAAGCTCTATACTTGGTTTAAGATGTAAAGCCATTTGTAGATCTTAGGGATTACTCAGTTCCCTTATAGCTTTTGAGAATGAAATAAACTATTTACTCTTTCTTAACTTGAACTTGAGTCTTAAAACAAGGTTAAAAATGTTTGTTAAAGACCCTTGGAACTTTAGGAACTCATTGTGACTTACTTCATAGCATTAAGACTTGACTTTCAACATCCTTGACTTTGATCTAAACTTTCCTTGAATTGGAGTACGGATTCAAGGATCACGATCTCATGTTTATAGATGATTTCATGATGTTTATATGTATTTTATAGTGTTAGGATCAACCAAGAAATGTGGGTACATCACTTAGGAACTAGTACGAAAATATAGGGAAAGAATAGGGTCGCCAAGTGACCTTGGCGCTCTGAGAGGCACAGAGCGCCAAAGCCTGACAGACAGACTCTGGTCTAATGCAATCTTGCTGGCACGGCGGTTCAGGTCCTGTCAGACAGAGCCTGCCCTAAGGGGCTTTGGTAGGGACGGCGCCCCAGGGTCTATTAGACGAGATTTTTGAATTTTTTCTTCGATTTTAAACTTTTAACCTTCTAAAATCCCATGAATATTTCCCCAAAAACTTAGGATCACTAAAATTCGCAATACCCTATAGTTTAGACTCGTAAAAAAACCCAAAAACACGTATCAAAATAACTAAAGGCATACTACAACTCCACCGACAAGAATTCAGAAATTGTTCATCAAGAACTTCAATATTCATCATTCAATCTATTCAAAACTCAATGAATTAAACATGTTGGTGTGTGGGTAAACGAATCCAACACATAAAGATCTCACATACCTTAAAGGGATCACCCCCAACGAAATCCACTCAACGATCTTTGCATTCTTGGCGTAATCTTCGTCTTCCTCTTCTCTTCCCTTTTCTCCCAAGCCCTAAGCGTATTCAAAATTTTCTAAAACTGAATTAAGGCTTGGTTTAACCCTAATAAACCCTTAAAATGAATTAGGAAATAGTAAGGTAAAAAGACTATTGTACCCTTACTAAATTCCAGATTGAACTTTCCTTAGTCTAACAACCCAACTTTTGAAAGACATATCTCCCTCATACGACATCAAAAATGAGAAAAATCGACGTCGTTTGGAAATATTTCATCCATATGAAGAACTGTCCTTAACTCCCCCTGAGCTAGAAATTATGGTCGTTTGAAAATGACAAAAAACTCACTTTTATACTTGAGAAATTTTCAGATTTTTCCTAATCTTTCAAAAAAATAACTATCCTTAGTTTCTTTGTTTAATCCTAGCTATTTAAGTTTACGAGATGCTACTATTTTTTCCTAAATATCAAATTTTCTACAATCATGTATATGTTGTAAAATCAAAGTAAAATAAGACAACAGATAGAAAAGATTGAAGCAATAGAAATAGGGAGACAAAAGATGAGAATACTTCTTCTTCTTCAAAGTATATCAAACCATCAAGTGTCTACAATATGAATCTTTATTCCTCTATTTATAGTGTAACATAGAGGCATACAAAATTTCAGTTATAGACATGACACTAACATGAATATAATGGAGGAGGTTATGAAAGTGAAAGGTTATAAGAATAATGGTTATAAAGTTGGAGGTTATGAAGGTTATGATTATCTCCATAATGGAAGAAAATAATGGATATAATGGGTGAGTAACTTCTTAGAGTAGTGGACATCCACAATATAATATTTTATAAAACTCCCCCTTGGATATCCATAGATAATATGTCTCGTTAAAACCTTATTAGGAAAAAACCTCGTTGAAAAAAAATAGTGAAGGAAAAGGAGTGAACATATCTTTCAATACACTTTGAATGTTGACTCGTTAAAACCTTATCAGGAAAATCAAATTGGGATAAAATCATGGTTAAGGAAAAGAGTAGAACACGTATTTACTTGATATCTTGGAAACTATGTATTCCAATCCTGTATCACAACTTCTCAAATATTGATATTGGCAATATTTAGTGAATAAGTTTACAAGATTATCACTTGAATGGATCTTGAACGTTTATCTCATCATTTTGTTGAAGATCATGTGAAAAATACTTTTGGAGAAATATGATTAGTCCTCCTTTGATTGTATCATCCCTTAAATGTTATTTTCGTATATGGTTGATGGAATATACTTTACCAAAGAAAAATCACATATTTTCTGAATATGATAGATTGTGAATCCAACCAAACACACTCCGACTTACTTCATATATCAATCTTATTTCTGCAAGAATTTGAAGAAGCGGTTACCAATATTTGATTATTTGAACGCCAATATATTATTGTTCCTTCAAATGTAAATAAATTGTCCATTTATGATCGATCTTTATGCGGATCAAATTTACATAATCAAATCATTTTTTACTCGGAGATTGATCTTTTCAATTTTATTGAAGCTCAACTTTTCTTCTAAAAAAAATCACACATCTTCTATGTGTTAAGTCATTTGCTTTATTAGTTTCCTGTCATGACTTGAATGATAATATGGCAATCCTTTCATAAAACTTTGGTTATGTATATCAAATAATCTTCTACCATTTGCAAAACTAACAATCTATAAGTGTGCCAATTGCACTTATACATGACATTTTTAATCATTTCACAAGGATAAAAAGATTCTTTCTTTATTTTAAGCAATGTCAGAACCATTGGATACTTAATGGAATTGTTTTAAGACCTTTTAAATCCTTAAAGAAATTTCAAATACAACACTCATCATCTAGTTAGACATGATAATTAGTCAATATACATATCCAAGTATTTCATTTATTCCCAGATTGAAATAAGTTTCATTGCATCCCCCAGTGGAGAACATATTTCCATTTAATAATGCCAGGACTTATGCGAAAACCCTTTATGCCCCAAGGCACGAACCATACTTTATATCTTACGATTATAGTTTCGCACAATGATTCATTTGTACCCCGACCCCCCCTCCGGATATACATTTTGATTTATGAACTATATGTTTAAAAGCATCACTTTTCTAAGTGAAATAAAATATATTTGAATAGTGGCGATCATTTATCTATCCATATTATATGAAATATTGGAATTTAAGATTCTCATAACCATTTATAGCATTGAGTGCTAAATCATGTCAAATATACCTTCGACGATCATCTTGATATCACTTCTAATACGACATAACTTATTGAGATCTTTTAATTTTTCATCATTTTAAGGTGCCTGAATCTTTGGCAAGGTATTATGAAATGTTATGTCATAGTACTCTTTCAAAGCGCTTGCCTCATTTGCAATGAAAATTTTGATAATTTGCTCCTCTCCTTTCTCAAGGAGTTTTACATTTGAAATCGACAGGTCTATCATATTTCTGGCGTACCATATACTCTGTTCTTCAAAGACTATTATTAGAGCATTTGCTGCTTGATTAAAATATTGGTTCAGCAAATACATTTGGCATGGAATATCACATTCCCTAACTTTCAATTGATGTTAGCCTGATCTGAGATCAATTTTTGAGAAGCAAAAAGCACACTAAAGTAGGTCGAAAAGATCATCTATCCTTGGAACATGATACTTATTCTTGATGGTCACCTTATTCAAATGGTGGTAGTCTATACACATCCTAAGGGAACCATCCTTCTTCCTCACAAACAATACTGGAGCGCCCCAAGGTGAGATACTTGGTTGAATAAAACCTTTATTCTAACATATTTTCAGCTACTATTTCAACTCTTTTAACTCTGGTGGTGACATTCTGTATGCTGGAATGGGGATAGGATGAGTATCTGAGATAATGTCTATGTCAAAGCCTTTCTCACTCTCACGGGGAACTCCAGGTAGATCATCAGGAAAGACTTCTGGAAACTCATTCACTATTGAAACTCACTGAAGAGAAGGTACCAAAACACTTGAGTCATTAATTCAGACTAATTCATAGATATATCCCTCTGAAACTAACTTTATCGCCTTAAGGTATGAAACGAAACGACCCTTAGGCACTACTTAACTACTACTCCACTCTATGACTGGCTCATTTGGAATTTGAAACTTGATAAGTCGAGTTCTGTTATCTATTGATGCATAACAGGTATAGAGTCAATCCATACCTAGAATGACATAAAAATCTACCATGTCTAACTCTATTAAATAAGTCACAGTACTCTTGTGACTGACGGAAATAGGACAATTACGATAGACTATTTGTGCTATAATGGATTCACCAACATATGTGGAAACACTGAGTGGTTCACTATGTTGTTCAGGATTAAACTCAAAGTTCATAGTAAGGGAGTCACAAAAGATAAACTCGAATTTGGGTCTAACAATGCATAAATAGTAAAGTCAAAGACTAGAATCATACCAGTGAAAACATCTGGTGAATTCTACTACTTTTTACGGTTATTGAGAGTGTACAAGTGGTTTATTCCTCCTTAAGCACCAAAAGTACCTCCCCTAGGTGCAGCCCTATCCGGTGGAGCAGATGAAGATTAATCTCTATTGACCCCATTACCACCACCTTGTTTTCTCTTTGGACAATCTCTAGTCTGACCGCACTTGAAACAACCCACGAATCCTTAACAACAAATGATAGAGTGATTTCTAACACACTTGTTCCTGAGTTTCAACATTCCTCCAAGCTGGACGACCTCTTGCTGCTCTTCGTGGAGACATAGTTTTCTGAAATACGCGCAAGAACGAATTAGAGAGACTTTAAGAGATAAACTCTATTGCACGAACAGGAATATGAATGAACTGAGAAATTATTAAATGTTTTAGCCTCTTCATCATAGATGTGAAGTGTTTCACACCGATGACTAAGACTCTACCAACACGGCTGCATAGACTTCCTAGGACTTTTGAACTCTGTGCTCTGATACCAAGTTTGTCGCGAACTAAGCCTACACCCTGTACGTGGCCGGCACCCAATGACCATGATTGGCCTTGAGTAAGCCCTTGGACTGACTTGCGTAAGCACCATAATACAATGCAAGACAACTAGCATTTGTACATTGAATGTATGGGTATGTGAGTTGGAATGATACAACAATACTTAAGCTTGAAAAGGAGTAAGAAGAAACACTTACCTTAGATCTGTTCAACTTATGAATAACTACTCATTTCAATATAATGCAATTTAAAAGTGACACAATATAAAGAAAAATTGGCTGAAAACTTACTGTAAACCCTTAATGTATATATGGATACAATAAATCTTTGAGATGTTTGTAAAAATACAAATAAATGTTAACATGGTTCCTGACCCTAAACCAATTGTGTTTGGGAGAACTTTATTGGCTTGATTCATACATGTTAAATAAATTCATCTCATACCAAATTTTATTTGAGAGATTCGTTCTAATAATCAATGGTCTAGCTATAATTTGAGGCATACAATTTCTGTTAAATCCACCAGCATTATCAACATGGTTGTGGTCTTAATTTAATAATTCGAGCAAACAACCTTACAAAAATCAATTTGTTAGTTAGTACAAATGCACGTGTGACCATACCATAGATGAATCTATTAAATCATAATAGTGTATGGTCCACATGGCAGGTGAACGGGCTCATATTAACCTTTTTATATGTTCCAAATATTTTTAGGGGATACAATCCCAAAATTAGCTGGTAAAATGATCATTTTATCACGACAACAAGCTACAAAAGAGAATTTTTGAAGAATCTTTTATTTCTTCAACATCTAGCTGCGTGAATTCTCAACTTTTTTTCATCACATTCGAATCGAAATGGCCAACTGATTATGCCAACTGATATTTATTCTAGTAAACCTCTATTTTACTTTTGCATGTGCTTCCATCATCATGTTCATGTTTGTATACGACCAATAAGAGGGAAAAATGAAAAATCTTATACATAAATATTTAAAACCCCTTTTGTTGTAGTAATTTGAAGATATTAAATTTTTCCATAATTTATAGTCTCAATATGATATTTTTCTTTTCAATTTTGTCAAAACTCAAAAACTTTCTTTTGATACTCACTAGAACCCCAATATTATGAACAATTTCATTCCACCGAATGGTAACAAATTAGCCCTTCCAGCACTTCAACTGATTTTGTGTACTATCATAAATTTCACAACGCCATTCTTATGGTGACCGTCTCCTTCAAGAAGAATATTATTATTATTGTCATGGTTAAATTTTCACATGCAAGACTTGTTTGTTGATAATCAATGACAAACTTGTTTGGTCATAACCACAACCTTTATAGGAAAGAACTATTTCATTCTTTTGTCCTTCAAGTTGAGGGTACATTTGACTTTTCAAACTTTATGTTATACGTGTCTTTCATCCTACAACTAAATGGACATATAAGATTTTCTACATCTGTCTAGAATAGTAACAACTATTTTACTTCTCTTCTGACTCTCTTATTACAAAATACAAATGTAAAAAGCTCGCAAAGGAAAGAATAAGGATTTGCATAGTGTAAAGGAGAAAGTTGAAAGGGCACTATTACTGCTTTTTATTTGCCATGCTTGTAACTTTAATTTTGCTGTGAAAATAAATTAAAGTTGAACATCATTTTTACATTAAATATGTAGCAAAAGACCCTAATTATCTTTGCTTGATCTCTCAAAATTCTCAACCCCAAATTGAGAAATAATATTAATTGTTGGCAAAATACCAATGTTACGATGATAATTTTCTTTTTTCTCTGACCATAAATGGATAGTGCATGATAGAAATTGGACATGTATCTTCGCTGATCAACACATATAAAAGATGAACCTAAAACTAGTCAGAAACAATTTTGTGACCTCCACAAGGTAGGAGTGAGGTTACACTAATCTTCTTCTTGTTGTTGCATTTGTGAACTTTACAGGTAGAGAAAGATATGCAAATTTATCTTTTAAAAAAAGAAAGTTTATCTTAGAGACGAAGAAAGTAGAGGAAAACATTTCAAAGGCTTATTGCTCCTCTTTGCAATGCTTTTAATTTCAATTTTTGCTAAGAAAAATATAGATTGAACAACTCCTATATGTTAGTTCAACTACCAAACGATTACCTAATCTTTGCTTGTTCTCTCGAAATTCTCATCCCAAAAGTAAGAATTTAAGAGTAGTAGTAATAATACTAATAATTTTTGCAGAAATTATGATGTTATGATGATGATTTTCTTCTTTCTCTAAGAAAATTGATAGTGTAGGAATGAAATCATTGCAGGGTAACACCCAATTTGCTAAAAAATAACATGTATTATAATCTTTGCTCTTTCCAAATAAATTTTTGTGTTTTACTCTTTTCTCCATTTTCATTCAAAAAATTGGTTGTGCAAATTGCAGACCATGAAGACATTAAAATAGACATTTAGGTTATCTTACCTCTGGACTCATGTTTAATTATACTACTTATGATATGGTAAGAGATATTGGAGTCGCTGCCACACATGACTACAAGTTTGAATTTTTTTGAACAAAATCTATTTTTTGCTACTTTTTTCTTTGTTATTAAAACATATGTTTTACCTTTCTATCTCCTTTTAATTTTTCCATTTTCATCATTTGGATCTATTTATTGAGGTTCTCATCTATGGTGTATTGGTGCTAATACGTGATTTTTTAAAAACTGTTAATATTTATGCAAGGTTGTATTTCGATATCAATGACGCAAAAGGAATGCCAAGGACTCATGTTAATTTATAAAAATGCTTGATAGGAGATGTATATTAGAATTCTATTATATTATTTTGCTGTGCAGATTCAAAAAATGTAGCATCACTATCAGCCACCCTTATTGTGTGGCTCAATGAAGGTATATTTATCTAATAACATTATTTTTCATATTATTGATTTGATTGCCTTGACATAACAATTTTAATTGAAACTTTGTTTTAATGGTAACTTAAAAATTAATCGTTTATTTGTATGTGTGTGATGTTAAAGCTGAGTCTTTCAGGCTACTTACTTTTGTTTTTCTTAAAAAAGAGAATTATACATGTTGAGATGTTGTATCGATATTTCCACTCTTTATTGTAATTACATTTTCTTTTTGCAGGATATTGATGATGAAATGACATTACACTTTAAGCGGTTGCCAGGTTTAATATTCATGAATAGAATGAACTCTTTTTTCAATTTTAGAGGATATTGGTTCCTTGAGAGATGTATGTATGATTGATGACACACAAGTAGTCGGAGGTGGTTATAATGTCGTACAATTTTTATTGTCAGTTCTTATACTCCATCTTTTTTTTGAAAACAAATTCAAAGAAGCGGAGAACCTATAGCATGGAACAACAACTACGGGTAAATTTGTTTTCAAAATTGGTGAGTTCAGTCAATTATAGCTTTTTAGGGATAGAATCATGTTTGATGAATATATGTAAGCCATTTTGTTCGAGATTTCATTTTGTGAATGATTGGTTCCGTTAGTTAAAAACAAAGTTTCTTCATTCGATGTAATTCTCTTATTTATTCTTGAAATATGCATATGTGATATGTTAATCTTCAACTAAATACCTCAACTTATCCCTCAAGCAAATTTTATCACATAAAAAGTGAAATCGCACTCTCTAAGCAAATTTTATCACAAAAAAAAGTGAAATTAAAATACAAGCTAAATAGAAACAATCTAGTTATCTCCATTATTTAGAAGGGACAGTTGGAGAGGGACGAACACAACAAAACAAATTTGAATCAAAAGCAAGTTTAATTGTCCGACCTTTTGTTTTCATAAAACACATGTATTTTAATATTTTAAACCACAAGTACCTCTCTTTCTCTGCATAATACACGTATACTATATTTACCCATCTAAACCCTATTACAGAAGTAGAACCAAACATTACTTTTTCTCAAAGTCGGTGAAAGAGGATTAGAAATTTCTCCCCGTTCATATTCAAATTTGTTCTTCCATTTTGATATCTTCTGATGATTATTGAAGGTATTTGTTTATTTATTATGGGAAAATCTTAGTTCCATTCTTATGTATATGATTTATTATTTCTAAGGCTCTTCGTTATCTTTGGCCTCTATTTCAGCCTTATTGGATAATGTAAATATAAAATTCTAAAGTGGAATTATTTTAGAGTTCTCTTTTCTACTTTTTAGGAAATAAAAACACATTATTGGCTTGTTTTTACAGTTTTGGAGTGGTTGGAATGTGAAGAACCAGTTTCTAAACATCATGCAACAAACTAGGATAAGACAAGTTGTTTTGATAAAAATTGTATATCATGGTTGCTTGACTAATAATAGCAGAGAAGTTTCTTCAAAGGCAAGGAAACATTCTACATTTAATGGATAATGTGAAGCTACAAATTTTTAACATATTCGAAACTACCTTATTCTGCTTCTTTTATAATTTAATTCTATCACTTTTGTTTACATTATCTAAGGTGAACTTTATTTTAACAACATGAACTCAATAATTATTTGTAGATGTCTACATCTTTATGTGTTTGACATTTGTTGAAGAACTTTTCTTTCGCAAATGAAATTTCAGTATGTAAATGACCCTAGAGTCTAAACTGAGAAGACGCTGACATTTTATATTTAGGCGAAAATATTTTATGTTTAGGAAAACTTGATTCGAATCCTTTTTGAATAATGTAGTTTATACTGTCTTAAGTGTTGGTTACCATGCATAAAGTACTGACAATTGAATGCATTGACGAGGCACCGATTATGAGAGGAAAAAAGATGGAGGGTTCAAGTTTGATTAATTATTGAAAACCTACTCAAATCCTATAATTATGTTTCATTTAAGATTTTATTTGGTAATTTAAGCTTATTTTTGTGCAATTTCACAGAATACTTTCTGTTATTGGTTAACTCATCTTCTTCTATCCAATACTTACTACTTTTGACCTCAGACTTCAAGATCATTTGTTATCTTTCTCTGGATAAGTTTCTCAGTTCTTCGACACATTTTTACTTCTATTAAGGCATGTGGTGAACTCGTCATCCTAAACATGACAATTGTTGTACAATTGAAAGGCAGGAAATATAGCCTGTTATATTTATAGCGGACAACTTTATGCAGAAGTTAAAAAAAGAGGTATCTCATGTAATGTTTTTCATATCTTCACTTTAGACTGTGTATTCCTCATGAATCTCACTCAAGGTTACTCTATTCATTGTTATCACACTTTCCGAGATTTTGGTATTTAATTGCTCGACTTTCAAATATACACCAAGAGTAGCCGTTCTGTTTTGTAGCTAATATGTTTTGTTTCGTCGACGCTAGGAGCATAACGTGTCTTATTATGGAGGATTTTTCATGATTGGATGAATACATGTTTGGGGTAAATTTTCTTTATTTATTTGATTATGTTATCCATATTTCTTCCGTAGTTATTGTTTTTGTTAAGAAACACTCTCATTCAATTTCTCGAAGTAAATTATTGAGGAATTTAACATAATAAGAAACATGTTAAAGAAGAGGATCGCAACATAAGAAATTATTAATGTTTTGTTGCACAGAGGTCCTCTTCCAACCATCCATGATTGGTACAGAAGTTGCAAGTATCATGAAACTACCTAGACTCTTAGTTGAGAGGACTCTTCACTTTTGATGTGATGTCACTTCTGTGTCGGATTCTCTAAAAATACATTACTTTTGGTGAATTCAACACACAACCGTTAACAATTTTTACTAGTCTAAGCAACATAAGTACCTTCAACTCCATTATGAAATGTGATGTTGATATCAGGAAGGACCTCAACGGTAGCATTGTGCTCAGTACTGCACAACCATGTTCCCTGACATTGCGGATCTATGAGCAAGCAAATCACTGTGTTGACTCCCATTACAGATTAAGGTTGTTCCTCAACCAGAAAGAAAGCACAGTGTCTGAATTGGAGTATCCATCCTTAATTCACTTCATCATTACCCTTATTTAGAAGGGACAGTTGGAGAGGGACGAAAACTGCACCAAAATGTGGTACAAAAAGCGGTGTAAAGTGTATTTCAACTTGAGTTGTACAAGTAGTTTAAAATAGTAAATTCAATTTATTAAATTTTTCAAAAGTGCATAGTGTAAACTACTTTCTGTAAACACTGTGTATCACAATTTTTTGTGTAAAAAATGGAACATCTCAATTCGTTATTGATTCTCACACCTCTGCTTCTACTCTTTCAGATTGACAGTCAATTTAAACCTTCGGCAGAGTTAAACTTTACTTCAAAGTCTCGCTCCAACTTCTCAAGTTCTTTAAATTGTTTATGTGGTAAGTATTATTGTGTGGTATTGGTCCTCTTCCCTTATAAATTTTCACTCTTTTTTGGATGATTATCGTGTTTATGCTTCCGATTATTCTGTTGATTTTTCTTATTTTAGGTCTTCCACAATTTTTCTTGGATTCTTTTGCGTTTTAATAGATGCCTCTTGAAATACATGCATAATTTTGTTTTTAATATTATGCAGTTTCTATCGCTAAAATAATAAAAATTAGTAGTATTTTCTCATCAATATATGATACTCTTTTGTAGATAATTTATAACTTGATGTGGTCACATGTTTGACGAATTTTCCCAGTAAAGGTAAGACTTGTGTATGATGAGAGATTAGTTATATCAGTTGATTGTTTTGGTGGACGATTCAAGGTGCTAATGAAGTTAAACGGTGCGTTTAGGTGAATAGACACTTTCCTCTATAATATCTTTTTTTTCATATAGTATTTCTCCCTTAAAAGTAAATAATTTTTATATGTCAAAGGTTTTTGCTTTGGAGTGATTTTATTTTCCCTGTGATGTCACAACTTTCAGGTAATTATTAAGAAAGAATATGAGTTGCCAAATTTTTTATGCTGCCACGAAATTAGAAGTTATATCGTAATGCTGAAGATGGGTAAGCTTTCATTATTGATCTTTTTGTTGGTGTAACAGTCCTAAAAAAATTGAATAGATAAATACTTAAGGTTATTTAATTATTATTTAAAAATCTGAAATTTTAAGGGCATAATGGTCCTTTCACGTATTGATTAAAATAAATCAGATTTTTGTATTAATTTAATTAAATCCTATTTTGACTAAGTCTTGAATTTAGTCTCTTAATCCTAATAACTCTCTCTCCCTCACGCTTCTCAACTCTCTCTCACGTTCTAAATCGCTCTCTCACATTATTCTGCCAAACACAACAAAAACCAGAAAAGACATCAAGAGTTCTTCACACTTGAAGAACTCACAAGAATTTTTAAGTAAGAGACAAAGTAATCAAAACGTCAAGACTAAGAGAGGTTCGTCGAGTGGGGTGTACATTTAAGTAAATTGAGCGTGGTTTAGAAAAGTTTCCGGGCAGAAGCTTCACACTTGAACAACATCAAAAGTTATGGGTTTTTTCTCTCTTTGCCCTTTTCCCAAGAGACCCCTTACAATTCAAGATATTCACTCTGAAACTAAGGTTGTTTCACGTTGCATGTCCTTGTCACTAGCTCCCAATATATTTTAGGTTGGGTATGATTGCTGGTAGATTTAGGTTTACATTTTATTTTCATGATAAATATGATTATGTTTGTGTACTTGAAATTGTATGAAAGGATACCATGTTTTTTCGAAATATGTGCAAGTGTGTGTGTGTGTAAGTATGTTACAGTAAATGAGGTTATCTGTGTAATGCTCCAAGAGTTTAATGTATATTTTTCGTGAATAAACTAAGATAAGGCGTGAAGTTCATATGAATGTTATGTGGCTTGATTGAAGGAGAAATTCTTGGCTAAACGAATCTATGAAAATGTACCTAAAACGTATAAATGAACCATGAAATTTCCCTAAAAACTAATGTGAAATTTGATGAAAAAGGTGCAGAAAAATCGTGGAATAAATTTCCAGAACCTGCAAATAGGCTTTAGAAAGAATCTGGAAATTTTTAGACGTCAAAGAAATAAAATAATAATAATAATAATAATAATAATAATAATAATAATAATAATAAGTGAGACCTGCAGGGATCGAACCCAGGATCTCACTAAAGCATACGTTAACAAATTAATTAAAAGGGGTGTGCTAAGTGGGGTTCGAACTGGGCTAGGGCTCCAACGAAATTCAAAAAAAATGGAAGGAAAAATGCTTATTTTGGGTTTCGATCCCACAACACGGAAGACCCCTATGTAAAATAATATATATGGGGTCATGGGGAATCGATCCCACGCCCCTCAATGCCTGCAACAAAAAAAAAGGTGGGGGCTTTTGGGATTAATCCCCCAACCCCTTGGTCAGTAGCGAAATAGGAGCATAGGAGGAGGATGGAAAAATTCATTAAAAACTATGGGGTCATGGGGAATCTATCCCAGCCCCTCAGTCAGCTATAACAAGCTCAAAGGAGAAAGGAAAAATGAAAGAAAGAGAATTGTGAGGCGTGGAATCGAACCCACAACCTCCTAGACATATTCATATCAAAAAAATTAAAGAACAAAATAGAAGAGGTTGTGGGGGTTCGAACCCACAACCCTTCGGCCAACCTAAGAGAAAAATTAAATAAAAAATAAATCCTTTCATGTAAATGTTTAGATTTAATTTAAAGTTCTAATTAAAATAGAGAATTAATCATTTCATGTAAATGTTGAAATTTAATTTAGAGTTCTAATTAAAATAAAGAATTAATCCTTCCATGTAAATGTTGAAATTTAATTTAGAGTAATAATTAAAATAGAAAATTTATGTTGAGATTTAATTTAAAGTGCTAATGTTATGAATATTAGAAATAAAATTAATGATAAATATAAATAATAACCGAGTGATCCAAGATTTTGGTTCCCTTGCTAAAATTTTTGTATTGGTGCATACGTCATACGTGAGTAAAATATCTAAGAATCATGTCATCTACTCAGATCAAAAATTAAGATCTTGGCATATATACAAGATACATAAGTCTTGATAATCACTTAGCAAACTACGAACGAAGCCTCATGGCTTGTGTGTATAGACAGATATGTCTAACACACGTTCAAAAATAATTGAACCTAAGATGTACGTAATGAAATGATGAACCTTAGGAGGGTTAAGTACGAGCGTAAGATACAGTAAATGGACAAGTGCATTGGCATATGATGAGATGAACTATAAATGATGAAATGAACATTCACATAACAAGAGGTGAGTAACTATGAAAATCAAGGGTGCTAATAATGAAGAATGTGGTGACAACATGATACGAGGCTAATGTATATAATGCAAGCAATCTCAAATGAGCCTAAATAAATATTACCAATACGTACTCACCGATGAGAGTGCAAGATAATGAAGAGATCAGTCTCTATGATTACTCTATTGAAAGTATTGAGTTTAACACACTTAATGCTAATGAGGAGATGATAAATCATGTAATGATATATGATGTCATCATACTAGAAGCCATCTTTCATGATGTATGAGTTGAATGTAATGAAAATTTATACTAAGCACCGATAGGCTAGCTATGAGCGGTGATGCCTTTTTTGGGAAGGACGAAAGTTCACGTAACTCTCATGAGATGAGACTGTCTGGCTTGCCGGGTATAGATCTCCATACATCTCCTAGTCTGAACCTATATTGCAAATATAGGGATCTGGCGGGGTTAAACTCCCATATACTCTAGCATGTTATTGAGTCACTTTTGCCGGTGATTTCACCTCTTTCAGGTGTGGGGCAGACACTGGATTTAATGATGCTCACATGATCTATGTTGGTTAAAGTTAAAGCTCCCAATGAATGAATGAGGCCAACTTCAAATGAAACATATAAAGAAATGAATGATATCGAAGTTGTTAAGATAGGATAATCAAGAGGTGAGCTAGACTCAGGTAATGACATTAGGTTATTTCTGATCATTGCACAGCACACCCGAGGAGAGTCATAAACTACATCCTAGGTGTAGCTGGTGTTCATACTGGCCTATGAATGAAATGAACTGAAGTCTGTATGATTAACCTATGTAAAGTAAGGATGACGTAAGTAGTCTTGTTTGCGACCTTAGAGAGGTCAACGACGCCGGTCTCATCTACGGTCTAGATTCCAAGTCCTTTAAGGTACCATTCCACATTTTCTTAAGAAGCTTTAAACTTTTTGACCGTTTTCTTTTGAATATTAAACTTTTTTGCTATTCTTTATTATTTATTGATAATGGCCCATGATGTTGGTGTTGCATTTATTTTTAGCAGTTGTTCTTGGATAAAAGCTGAAACTTGGAAAGAGTTGGTTCTGTTCTTGTGGAATCAAACTAAATGGAAGATAAATTAACATGAATATTTGGTAGGAAGATAATTAGTACAAAATAAAAGTCAAGATAGTATAAAGCTGAAACTTTGAAAGAGTTGATTTGGTTCTTGTGGAATCAAACTAAATGAAAAATGAATTAACATGAATATTTGGTAGAAAAATAATTAGTACAAAATAAAAGTTAAGATAGTATCCTGGTAGGTGAAGTTTAGGCAAACCATAAAATGGTGTTTCATATTTTTAACCTTGACATTTTTAACCATTAGTGATGTCATGGATGACATCAATAGGATGAATTCATTCCTATAAATAGGTAGCTCTTAATTCATTTTCAAAACATCCTCTTTCTTGCCTTCTCACTATCTAAGACATTTGTGTTTTCTCTTTTGTAATATTTCACTTGTATTATTTGTAGAGTGAGATAAATATTGGTGAAATTGTTCTTTGGTGGACGTAGGATCATTTTGATTCGAAACATTTTAAATATTGTTGTTCTTCCTTATTTTTTAATTTCACGTTTCTGCTAATAATTGGTATCAGAGCCAATGTTCTGTCTGAGTATGCTCTATGATTGCAGCATGGTCTGAACTTTCACATCAGAATAAAATTACTTTTTTTTCTACAGTTCCAAAAACATTGTAGTAGAAAAGAAAGAATAAGTTAAATGAGTTCCATGAAATTTGAAATTGATAGATTTAGTGCGCGCAACAACTTCAATATCTAGAAAATCCTAATGATGGCAATACTGTGGGAAGGTTCAATCCATGCTATTGACAGAAAATATCACGATAAAATATCGGATTTCGACAAGAAGCAGATTGAAGGAGATTCATTGAGTGCAATCCAACTGTCCCTTGCACCTAACATAATTTGTTAAGTGAGTACAAGTATCGAAGAGACGGCCAAGAAGTTATGGGAAAAGCTGGAAGGGCCTTACCATGACCAGTAACTGACAATAAGAATGTTGTTACAACAAAGTCTTCATACATTTAAGATGGATTCAGGTACTTTGTTGGAAGACCATCTAGATGCGTTCAATAAACTTGTGATGGACTTACAAACTATTGGAATTAAAAAGGACACTAAGACGCTTGCATGTTCTTTGCTATTTTCATTGACTTCAAAATACCGTGACGTTGAAAATTCAATGATTTATAACAAATAACCTATCAAACTTGAGCAAGTGTGACAAGCACTTAATTCTTGTGATGTGCGGATGCATTTTGAAGGAGACAAAAATGATGAAGGTAGTGGACTCTTTGTGAGAGGCCGTTCTAGCCAATAGGGAAGGAGAAAATCAAAGTACAGATCAAATTCTCGTGTGAACAAAAAGAATTCGGAGTGTTGGGGCTGTCAAAAGAAGGGGTACTTTGTACGAGATTGCCCTATGTCGAAGTCCAAAGAAAAGGCGAGTGCGTCCATTGTTGAGAAAGTACATGATAATGATGATGATTATGTACTAACAATATCATGCAAGAGTGGAGTCTATGACGACAAATGGATCGTAGACTCTGTTGTACTTTGCATATGACATTCCGAAAGATTGGTTCAACAGCTATGAAATAAGCAGAAGAACTGTATTAATGGGCAATAATGGACTTTATAAAATATTTAGCAGTGATTCAGTTTGTGTTCGCTCCCATGATGGAATCCTAATGACTATTATAGAAGTCCGTCATGTTCCTGATCTGAAGAAGAATTTGATCTTCTTGGGTACTTTGGATAAGAAAGGTTATATGTACATGAGTGAAGGAGGAACTATGAAAGTGAATAAAGGATCTTTAGTCATGTTAAAGACCAAGTTGGATGATGGCCCTTACACACTTGTGAGAAGCACCATTATAGGATCTGTAAATGCATCTACATTGCAGTTATCTAATGATGACAAGGAAAAATTATGGCACATGAGACTAGGCCATATGAGCTCATGAGGATTGAAGATGTTGATCCACTGCAACATTTTGAATGGTGAGACGATCAGCACACTTGAATTGTGTGAGCACTTCGTCTTAGGGAAACAAAAAAAGTTCAGCTTAAGAACTGGCAAGCATAAGACGGGAGGGGTGTTATACTACATCCATTCAATTTTATGGGGTTCCTATAAGCTTCCATTGAAAGAAGGAAAAAGATATCTTCTCACATTCGTTGATGATTTTTCATGAAAGATTTGGGTGCATTTCCTGAAGACAAACGGTGATGCTTTTGAAGCATTTAATGAGTGGAGGATTTTTGTTGAAAATCAAATGGAGAGAAAATCAAGCATCTTTTCATAGAAAATGGCTTGGAGTTTTGTAGTGAAGAGTTCAATGATTTCTGCAAGGTTCATGAGATTGCAAGACATAAGACGGTCGGCACACACCACAGCAGAATGGAGTTGCCGTGAGAAGGAACAGAACTCTTCTTGAGAAGGCTCGTTGTATGCTCTTATAAGCCAAGATGTCTAAATTATTTTTGGTTAAAGCAGTTCATACTGCTTCTAATATTTTCAATCGGTATCTAGCATCATCGATTGACTTTAAAACTCTGAATGAGGTCTAGTCAAGTGAACCCTCTAACTATTCTGGGTGTCCAGCTTATTATCATGTTAATGAAGGAAAGCTTGAACTAATGGCTAAAAAGGTCATATTCGTAGGGTTTGTAATGGAGTAAAAAGGTACAAACTTTTGTGTTTGTCTTTACTCAATTTTGTAGTTAGTGGAGATGCCATCATTTATGAATCCTCTATAGTTGATCCTCATAAACTTTTTGTGGAGTTATCAAGAAGAGAAAACAATGAACAAGTGAAGCTACCAGTGGAGCTTACCAAGGAAAGGGATAAAGAAAATCAAATTGATGAGTCAAAAGATTCAAATATTGAAGAATTTGTTGAGAATGAACCATACATAATTGTGAAGGGAAGGGACAAAAGGCATATACGGAAACCAGAACGTCTTATAGAGCAATAAAAATCTAATTGCACATGCATTCGTAGCTGCAGAAGAAGAGATTAGGATCCCGAGCCCTCTTCGTATTTTGAAGAAACTTCTTACAAAGATGCAGCACAATGACAGCCATGATGGAAGAGATGGAGTCTCTTCACAAAAATTAGACATGAGTCTTAGTGAATAGGTCAGAGGGGATAAGGACAGTTGGATGCAAATGGGTCTACAGAAAGAAAGAAGGTATTCCATAGATGTTAGGTTAAAGGCGAGATTAGTTGCAAATGGTTTCAGTCATAAGGAGGTAATTGACTACAACAAGATCATCTCTCCAGTCGTGAAACATAGCTCAAGCCGTGTGCTACTAGCATTGGTTGCACAATTTTATTTAGAGCAGCAACATCTTGATGTCAAAATGTCTTTCTTACACGGTGATCTAGAAGAGACAATCTATATGGATCTGCCTGAAGGTTTTCTAGCTGAAGGAAAACAAAACCATGTATGCCAACTGATGAATTCTTTATATGGTTTGAAGCAATCCCCTAGACAGTGGTACAAGAGATTTGATGCATTCATGAGTACACATGAATTTTTTAGGACTGCATTTGATAGCTATGTGTATCACAAGATGATGTCTGGTAATTGTATGATTTATCTATTGTTGTATGTTGATGATATGCTTATTTCTTCTAACAACATCACTGAGATAAATATTTTAAAGAAACTGTTGAGCAAGGAATTTGACATGAAGGATTTGAGAGTTGCAAAGAAGATTCTTGGAATATAGATTTCAATATAAAATGGTGTTGTGCATCTTTGTAACAAAAGGTACATGAAAAGAGTTCTTGAGAGATTAAATATGCATATGAGCAAGCATGTAAGTACACCTTATCTCCTCATATCAAGCTCTCAGAGTTACAAATGTCTTAGTCTATGGATGAGTTGGAGCATATGTCAAGGGTTCCTTATGCGAGCGCAGTTGGTAGCATTATGTATGCTTTGGTGTGCACACACCCATATATTGTTCAACGTGTAAGTGTAGTAAGCAGGTACTTGGCAAATCCAAGAAAAATGCACTAGGAACTCTCAAGTGAATATTGAGTTATCTCAAAGGAGCTCCTGTTGTTGGCCTAACCTTTCGTAAAAGTGGAGGCATTTCAATTCTCGGTTATGTAGATTCTTACTATGCAGGGGATCTTGATCGAAGGACGTCAACAACTAGATACATCTTGACTCTCGTTGGTAGTGCTGTTAGTTGGAAATTGACTTTATAGTCTATTGTCGTTTTGTCTACAATAGAGGAAGAATAAATGGTAGAAACAGAGGCAATGAAAGAATCTATCTGGTTGAAAGGTTTGGTGGCAAAATTGAGCTTGGTTCAGCTTGAATCAATTCTAAGATGTGATAGTCAAAGTTCTATTCATTTGATTAAAAATCAAAGATTTCATGAGCGCACCAAACACATTGATGTCAGATTCCATTTTATTCGAGATGTTGTAGACGAGAGAGTTATCAAGGTTGAGAATGTTATCACAGACGATAACGCTGCAGACAAGTTGACCAAAGTAGTCCCGCTTGCCAAGTTTGCACACTGAAAGGACATGTGGGGTATATTCATCAAGTGATGCAAATCTGGGGGAACAATTGCTAGGTGGAGCTAGTATGTTCAACAAAGTTTTGATTCATCTTGTTTTTTACAACGGATTGCCATGTAAGCTTAGAAGTTTTGGCCAGAGTTGTTTATACGCATACTCGGAACACAAAGCAAGGTGCAGATTGAAAGAGTTGGTTTGGTTCTTGTGGAATGAAACTAAATGGAAGATGAATTAACATGAATATTTGGTAGGAAGATAATTAATACAAAATAAAAGTCAAGATAGTATCTTGGTAGTTAATGTTTAGGCAAACCATAAAATGGTTTCATACTTATACATAACCTTGACATTTTTCACATAAAGTGATGTAATGGATGATATCAATAGGATGAATTCATTCTTATAAATAGGTAGCTCTTAATTTATTTTCAAAACATCATCTCACTTGCGTTCTCACCTTTTAAGGAATTGGTTTTCTCTCTCTTGTAGTATTTCACTTGTATTCTTTGTAGAGTCAAATAAATATTGATGTAGTTGTTCTTTGGTGGACTGTAATGCCCCAAGATACCCCCGAGAAGTGAACACCGAATCTAGGACCACAAGTGATCCCAAGTTAACCCTGCTGGCCTAATCATGAGCATACTAAAGATAATAAACTGAATGTGAAAGCTAAATCATAATTTTATCTGAAAAGATAGGGAATACCCATATTCTATAACTGAGATATTTGAAAACATTGAGTTTAATACAAATGAAATATTTACTCAATTCTAAGTTGAAACTAACTTTGTCTGAAATAAGCCTCTAACTGACTAGAAATGTTGGAACAAACACCATTCAAGTCTGGTAAAAAGTTGAAAATAAATGACTAAAATACTGAAATAAACTTATGACTATTGTTCTCGGAGAATGAGGACT
This sequence comes from Solanum lycopersicum, assembly GCF_036512215.1. NCBI lineage: Eukaryota > Viridiplantae > Streptophyta > Magnoliopsida > Solanales > Solanaceae > Solanum > Solanum lycopersicum. The sequence goes on from NC_090807.1 coordinate 7,551,031, forward strand.
CATCATTGAATCTGTTGAACTTGAGATCGAGAATCGATCTATGCGTGATATGGATGCTGAGAACCTGAATTTACATCACAAGAAGATGTATCGCACGTATGCATCAGTACTTGAAGGTACTGAGCATGTAGGGTAGAATAAAGCTGAAAGAATACATAATTGAACAAGCACAAAAGCAAGTATATTATATGAACATGATATCAATTTTTAATGCTGAGATAATTGAATACAATGACCAATTTATAACATGTTTAAATTGAATACTGAATATACTAATAAATGTTCAATACAGTGGAATCAGAATGATCTATGGGAGATACTAATAACCAATAATAACACCACATGAGCTAAATGTGGAGTCTGATGTATACGTCCCGTCGAGAGGACCCAATATACTCTGCCTGAGGTATAAAGGCATGCTGACGTGATCTCTAAACTGATACCCACATAAGGAACTTACTACCTACTTGGCTAGTAGTATTCGGACTATTGGGTACGTTGAACCCTATTCCAACTCGATATTAATACTACTCCCAATGAATTATGTAAAATCTGATTATGACTGAGTTTCTATAAATACTGGATAGCTCAAAAGTGAACATGGAAACTGAGAGTGCAACAATTAATCTGGTATTTATGCATTTATAATCGACGCATGCACATCTTAAGTAACGGAAATATCTGACCCAACATGTGTAATTCAATATCTAAGCAAATACATAGCTAGGGTTCAGAAATTCATGCAACAATCTAAGTAATAACATGGAAATCATATTTAAAACATATAACTAATTAATTCATGTAGTTTTGTAAGAGTTCTAGGAACTCTAGGTCTAAGCATGATATGGGAATCAAGAATCTGACTGAAAACTAGGGACCCAATGGGTGAAAGAAACCCATTAGTGAAATCCCACATACCTGGTGATGAAATTCACGGAGAAATAATCAAATTTCGGGGCTTGAATTGCTGCAACCTTGTTGCATTCTTGAACTAGGGTTCTTGACCTTTTTCTCCTTTCCTGCTTCTAATTTTTCTAAGTTTTGATTTTATGATTCAATTTAGGTAAGTTTTAGTTATGTTTCTAGTCTTAAATTGCCTAATATCTGATGATGTAGCAAAGTGGAAAAATATCAAAAGACCTCTGATTTAATGGTTGTCGGACCAAAAGATGACCTGGACTGAAGGGTCGTCGTTCAATTGATGATCCGTCATTTGGGTTCGTAGGTTGAGTCTGTTCAACATGTCTTTAGAAAAACGGGCATAACTTTTTACTATGATGTGCGATTTTAGCAAGGTTGGTGGTTATGGAAAGCTAATTCAATTATCTATCTTTTGGTATATAATGGGATACCTAATTCATTTTGGGATAAGAGTTATGATCATTTGAAGTTGACCCAACTATATTTCCCCTCTAACTGTCTGCTAATTTCCACCTACGGTCCATAGGCCCATCTACGGACCGTGATGGTCAATCATGGTTCTTGTCACCTAGTGGGTAAATGGGTTGTTGATTGAAGGACACAAACTACGAACCGTAGTCTAACCTATGAACTGTAGGTCCTTCCGTCGTACGACACTTGGTCAAATTTTTTGAGCTGCGTCTTGGGGGGATTTCAGTCACAATCAACGGATGTGCAGCACGGGGCATGGTTAAAGCTACGGTCCATCGGTGATAAACATTGATTGCACCTGCAGATTTCTGAAAAGCTGATTTTTGGTCTGTTTTGAACACGGGGTGTTACATGGACATAGGATCATTTTGATCCAAACCACGTTAAATATTCCTTGTTCTTTAATTTCACTTTTCCGCTAACAAACTTTAATATTGAAAATTCTATTACTACATTGAACTCTAGAAGTCTGTCATATGATCTTATACTTTCTCGAAGTTTCTGCTTCATGTGTTCATATTTGTTAGATGCAATTGATAATGTTAGAAATATTTTTCATCTAATCAATTCCAGAAAAAATTAACATAAGATTTCTACCAACTAAATAACAATGTTGACTCTAGAAAAAAATTGAGAAATGAGAGTAATAAAATGTCCACGTAATGGAAGAATCCTATAAGACTATTAATATAACGCAAAAACAAACTCTTTTCTTTAATCTCGAGTTTGTTGATCAAGAGTAGATACTTACTACTAAACTTTTTTTTATATCATATGTGAAATAGTAGTAATTTGAGTAGACAATATGATAATATTGTGTTGAAGTGCTGTCATACGCTTCTTGTAGATACACTTCATGTTTTCTCTTTTATTTGTAGCATGGAGTTCTTATCATTGGAATTTTGAATTATGGTCATTTATGGGTTCCTTGTGTTTTGCTTATTGCATTTGCAGGTTTGGCAATAAAATAGATGAAAAAATGGAGGTTTTATGTAGTCCAAGTATAAGCTCTAAAATGTATGTGACTGTTTAGCAAACAGTTTTAGCTAATTTATCCTCACATTCATTTTTTGAATATTTTTACTCTTTTTATGCCCCTCGATAGAAGTAAAATAAACATTTATTTTGTATTTCACGAGAGACAATTTTGTATATGAGATGTAGGTGAGACGAAAAGAAGCCAACATTTTTAGTATGTGTTTTTTCTACATACCCGGATTAAAAAGCATAAGGATAGGTAGAGCATGAGCTCTTGAAGACTAAGTTGTTGTATTATATTTTAATATTGTTGGTCTTCTCCATTGGAACATTAACAAAAACCTCTTTGTTTTACTCTTTTATTTCCTTACTATTTCTACTTATTAAAAGAGATTTCATGGTGAAGTTTTCTCCCTCTAGTATTGTGATTTCCCTGTGAGATCAGTTCAAATGGAGAATTTAACGGACATCGATTATTTATTTTGTTTATGGTCTAATTTTAGGCCAATTTTTAATTCGATTTGTCTAACTTCTTTTTCAATATATGTTGGCGATTGATTTGGTATTTGGGCTGTTTTACCATTGCATGCACTAAATTTGGAGTTCATGTGTCGCGGTGTTCCTTCTTATTAACGACTTTGTGTTTCAAATTCTGTTCACATCTTTATACAATGATTCTAATTTATTAAATCAATCATTGGAGAGAAATTAAATTTTTCAAGAAATAAATATTAATCACTTGGTTTATCAACATGATTGAGTGGAATAGCTATTATTGATCATCTAAAATATAAAAATCTTGTTTATGTAATTTTCATTTAATTAAGAAATATTATGTGTTAATACAAATAAACCATCCTCGTAGATTTATTTTCATGAGGTTGAGTTGAATAATATTTTATTTATATAAATAAATAAGAAAGTAAGCACGATTTATTGAAATATCAATAATCTCCTTTTATTTAGGTACTAGCTTTCAAGAAAGACAGATTAATTTACAATGATTATATAAACTACCTATTTTTAATGAGTTGTTCAGCAATTTTTGCCATTAATACAAGATCAAATTGTTTTCTACTTCTATCTACCATTTCACGCGTTGTCTTACTACCAAGTACATTCTGACAGTCACTTACAAATCGGGGACACTTTGCCAGGTCATTTTCTAAGCCATTATAATCCTTGTTAGTTAAGGATTTAGAAGCATCTTGAAGAACGGTTATCAATAATCCATAACTGCTGTCACAAATACTATACAAGTCTTTGGTCTCTTTGTCTTTTGCATTTGCTTGAGCTTTCTCTACGAAAGCACGGTTATCATTAGCATTTTGTAGTGATTTGGTGATAGCAGCTCTAGTTACTTCTTCAGGAACATATGGATGAGAAGGTATAATTTGTCTAAAAGTGGTTAAGCAAAATTGAAGATCTTGTACTTGTCTACATATACCTGTTTTTAATGCCTTGTCTGCACGAATGTCACATAAAGAAGTTTGAAAGTTGAAAATGGTTGCGACAAGTACTAAAGGAAGAAAGTATGGAGTAAAAAGAGAAGTCATTTTCATTTCTACAATAATTGTTACTATGATTTTTGAGGTGGATGCGACTCAATATATATAAAAGAGTGACATTGAAGCAAAACAGGAATAACTATAAATTTTATCTATTTCAAAATCTATTGACATATATAGAAACAATGTTAAGGTATTTACTTTTTCAATTTCCAATCATATATAGAAATAATGTTAAATTGATATATCTCTTTCCAACTAATTAAGTTATTTCTTCATATGAGTGAGACATATTTAGTAACAGCATAATAATTACGAACAAAATTTTGAGTTCTTCTCCAGAAACAAACTTTTATTTCCTGCATTTCCCATCTATTTCTATTTTACATAGCTTTTATTACAAATAGCTTGTTATTTTTTACTGCTCAGTTTAACAAATTAAAAGTTTTTTTCTCCCAATATTATATTTATCATGGTGGGGTTGGCTCAGGATTTTCAAATATCAAATCTAATCATTTGTGTTGGATTTTTAAATCCATAAACCAAACCAAATTAATAAAATAGGGGTTTTTCAACCTTGGATTTTTTTGAATTTTTTGGATTTTCGAATTTTCAGCTAAAGTATTCATACAAACATATAATTTACTTGTATGTCAAATATTTCTCCAGTCCAACCAAAACATAACTATCTAAAGTGTTTCTTAATAATATAGCACAAACAATGATATGATAATGACAACAAGATATCCAAAAAAAATAAATATATATCATAATAATGAAATTGCGTAAAATAAATATCGCAAATTAACAAGTCATAATAAAAATGATCATAATTTAATTGTACTAAATCATGCTAAAATAATTTTAATAAGTATTAGTTACATGACTAAATATTAAAAGGAAATTAAAATTAGATTATGAATTTTAATTTTCTAAACCAAAGAAAAAATATTCAATATTATTTTCATACTCAGGGTTAAATTGTTTTTCTTTTTGCATCAATATTAATTTGATTTATTTTTAAGTTTTATGATAATTAACAACATCTGTGGATTATAATCTTTATGGAACCATTTAAAATTCTAAGTTTCAAAATTGATATAATATATTAAAAGATAAAAACTATGAAAAATAGAAGAAATATATCACGCCCCAAGCTACCCTCAAGGCCCGAATACAGGGCCTAAGATCACAAGTGATCCCAAGCTTACCCTGCTGACATGACCATCAGCATACTAAAGAAAATAAAATAATGCGGAAGCTAAAACATATTTAAAATGAGAGATGGAAAATACCTATATACTAGAACTAAGATATTTGAAAAACAATGAGTTTATACGAAGAAATTCTGAGACAAGCCCCAGCTAAGTCTAGCAAAAACTAAAACTAAAATACTAAAATGAACACATCACTCTTTTCCTCGGAGAATGAGGACTCACCACTGATACTGCTGAATTGGAGATTGGGAATCATTCTAAGTGTGATCTGGATGCTTAGAACTTGAACCTACATCATGAGAAAATGTACCGCACGTATCTGTCAGTACTTAAAAGGTACTCAGCATGTAGGATAGAGTAAAGCTAAAATAAAACATAACTGAACAAGCACAAAACCAAGTATACTATACTGAACATAATATCCTGAATTCTGAGCTAACTAGATGCAATGACCAAATTTAATACATGTTGAGGCTGAATACTAACTGAATTCTAAATATGGTCAATGCAATTGAGTGTGACTAACTGTGGAATTTACTAATAACCGCTAGTGAAACAACATGAGATAAATGTGGAGTCGGATGTATATGCCCCATGAGAGGACCCAATATACCATGCCAGAGGTATAAAAGAATGCAGGCGTGATCACTAAACTGATTCCCACATAGGGGACTTACAACTTACTTGTCTAGTAGTTCTGGGACTAGTTGGGTAAGCTGAAACCCTAGTCCAACTCGGTATTATGCTACTCTTTATGAATTGAGTGATTAACACATTATGACTGAATTTCTGTAAATACTTGATAGCTCAAAACTGAACATACAAACCGAGAATGCAATAAATAATCTGATAATGATGCATTAATAATTGAAGCATGCATATCTGAAGTAACCGAAATACTTGACCTATCATGTGTAATTTATGAACAAAAGAAATACATAGCTAGGGTTCTGTAATTCATGCATTTATCTAAATATTAGCGTACTAATCTTATTTGGATCGTTCTATCAGCTAAAACTCAATAATTATAACATTGAAGAAACCCTAAGTCTAGTCATGATATGTGAATCCAGGACTGAGTGAAAACTATGGATCTAATGGGTGAGAGGAGCCAACCAGTGAAATCCCACATACCTGGTAAGGAAATCCACGGAGAAATCTTTAGATTTCGGGGCTGGAACTGATGGAATCTATATTCATTCTTGAACTAGTATGGAGATATGAGTGTGCTCCATACTAAACTTAGCAAGATTCAACTCATATTTGCTAAGTTTAGTATGGAGACATGAGTGTCCTCCATGCCAAGGAAAGCAACGAATTTCAACCACAACTCACATTTGCTAAGCTTAGCAAGTAACTGACGATCTTTGAGAGTTTGCAGAACAACCCTCAAATAAATTGCATATTCTTCCTCAACCCTAAAGTAAATGAGAATAACATCAATAAAGACAATAATGAAAAAGAACAAGTATTGTTTGAACACTCTTTTCATCAAATTCATGAAAGCTACAGGAGCATTGGTTATTTAAAATGACATAACTATAAATTCATAATGACCATACCGAGTTTTGAAGGTTATCTTTTGAATGTCACTGTCTCTGACTCTGAGATAATGATAACCCGATCCGAGGTCTATCTTTGAGAAAAGACTAGCACCCTAAAATTGGTTAAATGAGTCATCAATATTGGGGATGGGATACTTATTCTTGATTGTGACCTTTTTCAATTGTCTATAGTCAATGCACATCCTGAGAGAACCATCTTTCTTCTTTACGAACAACATTGGTGCACCCCATGGCGAAATACTAGGTTTGATGAAGCACTTATCTAGAAGGTCTTTCAACTGCTCTTTCAATTCCTTAAGCTCTACTGGATCCATTCGGTAAGGATGAATAGAAATAGGTTGGGTATTTGAAAGGAGATTAATTCTAAAGTTGATTTCCCTTCTGTGAGTAACTCCAGGAAGATCTTTTGGAAACACTTCTGGAAACTCACTGAATACTGGAACTGACTCTAGAGTTGGGGTTTCAGATCTAGAATCCTTAAACCAAACTAGATGATAGAGACAACCCTTAGAGATTCTTTCTGGCCTTTAGGTAAGAAATGAATCGTCTCATAGGCTCTAAGCTACTACCCTACCATTCTAAGATTGGATCGTTTGGAAACTGAAAATGAACAATCCTAGTTCTAAAATCGATCGAGGCATAACAGGAATGTACTCAATTCATGCCTCGAATGACATCAAAGTTTACCATTTATAAATCTAAAAGATCTGCTTAGGTGACTTTCTGAGATATTGTGATAGGCAATTTCTGTATACTCGTCTAGCTATAACTAGGTCACCGAGTGGAGTAGAGACTAAGAAAGGTTTCGAGAGAGTTGCTGGGACTAACATTGAATTGGAATGTATATATAGAGTAACAAAATAATGAGTAGCCCCTGGATCATTCCATTGAGTGTACCAAATGTGAGTCACATCCTTAAGCTAGTAGAATGTAAACTCAACCCTACCATTACCAGTTACTTGCATCACTCCGAAGATTTTCTTAGACTCGTCAACGAAGTCTTATGGGTCCTCAACAACCTATGACCTTAAAACTCAAGTGGTTCATCTTAACAAAATCTCAAACTCTAACAGTAATCGATACATCATTTCAATTAGTAAGTACTTGAATCTACTATCACTCTGGTTGGTCATACTCTGAGCCAAAAATTGATTCAACATTTTAAAATTCTGAATTCAAAACTTTTTGATATGGATTAGAAGAACTACATTAGCATTGCGTGCATTAGCATTCCGCGTGTAAGCTTTACGCGGAGGCATGATACTAAACGCAAATCAGTGGATTAGAGAGGACATCATACCTTACGCACGATAAGAATATCAAGAAAGTGGAATTTTCCTTAAACACTTCGTAGCCTCCCTCTTATTAGATGTGGTGCGCTTCAATCCCATGAAAAGAACTCTACTTAGTGCGAATTTTTAGACATCCTAGGAAACATAAACCTTAAGATTTGATTGAGACGCGGACACAGAATTTAGGACCACAAGTAATCCCAAGCTAACCCTGCTGAGTGTTGGCATGATCACAAGCATACCAAAGAAAATAAACTAATGCGGAAGCTAAACATATTTAAAATGAGAAGATGGGGAATACCCATATACCATAACTGAGGTATTTGAAAATCAATGAGTTTAACACAAAGAAGTTATTAACTCAATACTAAGCTGAAACTAACTATGTCTGAAATTAGCCTCTAACTAACTAGAAATTTTGGGACAATCCTGAGCTAAGTCTAATAAAAACTAAAACTAAATGAATAAAGGACTGAAATGAACTCATAACTGTTGTCTTTAGAGAATGAGGACTCGCCACTGATTCTGTTTTGCTGGAGATTGGAAATCAATCTAAGTGTGATCTAGATGCACAGAATATGAACCTATATCATGAGAAGATGTAGCGCAGGTATGCGCCAATACTTGAAAGGTACTGAGTATGTAGGCTACAGTAAAAATGAAATAAACATGATTCAACAAGTACAAAAGAAAGTATAGTATTCTGAACATGATATACTGAATTTTGAGCTAACTGGATACAATGACCAAATTTATAACATGCTAAGATTGAATACTAATGAACCGTCAATATAGTAAATGCAATAGGGTCTGAATAAACTGTGGGAGCTACTAATAACCGATAATAAAATTACATAAGCTAAATGTGGAGTCGGATGTATACACTGATCAAGAGGACCCAATATACCCTGCCAGAGGTATAAAGGCATGCTGGTGTGATTACTAAATTGATACCCATATAGGACATTTACAACTTACTTGGCTAGTAGTTCTAGGAATATTTAGATACGTTTAACCCTAGTCCAACTCGGTATTATGCTACTCCCAATGAATTAAGTGATTAACACATTATGACTAAATTTCTGCAAATAATGGATAGTTCAAAATTGAACATGCAAACTAAGAATGCAAAAATTATTTTGATAATGAGGCATTAATAACTGAGGCATGTTTATCTGAAGTAATTGAAATAGTTAACCTAATGTGTGCAATTTAAGAACTAGAGAAATACATAGTTCGGATTCTGGAATTCATGCATATATATATGACCATTAACATATTAATCTTATTTGGACCATTCTATCATCTTAAAACCCAATAATTATAACATTCAAGAAACCCTAAGTCTAGTTATGATATGTGAATGAAGAAACTGACTAAAAACTAGCGATCTAATGGGTGAAATGATCCCACTAGTGAAATTCCACATACCTGGTGAGGAAATCCACGGAGGAACTAATGGAATCTAGATGTTTCAAATCTATATGAGTTCTTGAAATAGTATGGATATTTCCCCCAAACACTTAGTATCACTTAAATTTTGAATAACCAATAGCTAAACTCGTAAAACATCCCGGAAATACAAATCAAAACAACTAAAGGCATACTACAACTCCACCAACAAGAATACAAAAACTATTCATCAAGAACTTCAATATTGATCATTTAATATATTCATAACTCATTGAATTAAACATGTTGGTGTGTGGCCAAACGAACCAAACACAGAAAGCTTTCACGTTCCTTAAAGGGATCACCACCACGAAATCAACTCAACAATCTTGACATTCTTGGCGAAATCTTCGTCTTCCTCTTTTGTTCCCTTTTCACCCAAGCTCTAAGATTATTAAGCTTTTCTAAAACTGAAAAATTAAAGAATGGTTTTACCCCTAATAAATCCTTAAAACGAATTAGGAAATAGTAGGGTGAAAAGACTATTTTACCCTTACTAAAATATGGATAGACTTTCCTATTCCAACAACCTAAAAATTCTGAAAGGTATATCTCCCTCATACGACATCAAAAATAAGAAAAGTTGGTGCCGTTGGAAAGATCTTCCCAAGGTCTTTCCATCCACATAAATACCGTCCCCTAATTCCTCTTGAGCTAAAAGTTATGGTCATTTGAAAATGACCAAAAAGTTACTTTTATGCTTGTAAAATTTTCAAGATTTTTCCTGTTCTTTTCATAAATAACTATCCTAAATTTGTTTGTTTAATCCTAGCTATTTCAGTTTATGAAATGATATAATATCTCCCCCTTGGGAACATTCGTCCTCAAGTGAGAACTCTTTCACTAAGCTAAGGGTAGTAACATCATTTCACCACTCAACAAACAAAAACAAGTAATAACATTCTTACACGATCTTATAAAGTACTAAAACGAGAATATATTACCTTAATCTGCCTTCTCTCCGGATTCAAAGAGATGTGGATACCTCTTCTTCACACTTTTCTCACCTTTTCAAGTCTCTTCTTCAATGAATTGGTTCCTCCAAAGGACCTTGACTGATGCAACTTCCGTAGTTCTCAACTTGCGAACTTGACAATCTAAAATTTAGACTGGGATCTCTTCATCAGATAAGCTTAATCCCAATATTCTTAGTCAGTGCAATCAATGCAGGATCACCCAAACAGTTCTTCAACATAGAAATATGCAATACCGGATGAACCGTTGCTAACTCTTGGGGTAACTCCAACTCATATGCAACATGTCCAACTCTCTTGGAGATTCTTTAAGGAACAGCATACCGGGGAGTAAGTTTTCCCTTCTTACAAAACCTCATAACCCCCTTTATGGGTGAAACATTCAAATACACTCAATTATCCACTTGAAACTCTAACAGCCTTCTCATAACATCTGTGTAGGATTTTTGGCGACTTTGTGCCATTTTCAATCTCTCTTGGATCACTTTCACCTACTCCATAGCTTGGTGAACTTGATATGGTCTTATCGACTCTACTTCACCAACTTCGAACCACCCAATAGGAGATCTGCATCTCCCCCCATAAAGAGCTTCATATGGAGACATTTGGATGCTCGAAAGGTAGCTACTATTGTAAGAAAACTCAATAAGGTACATGATCATCCCAACTCCATTTGAGTAAGACCTTGGACTGACTTGCGTAAGCACCATAATACGATGCAAGACAACTAGCATCTGTACATTAAATGTATGGGTATACGAGTTAGAATGATACAACAATACTTAAGCTTGAACAGGAGTAAGAACAAACACTTACGTTAGATCTGTTCAACTTATGAATAACTACTCATTTCAATATAATGCAATTGAAAAGTGACGCAATATGAAGAAAAATTGGTTGAAAACTTACTACAAACCCTTAATGTATATATGGATACAATAAATCTTTGAGATGTATGTAAAAATACAAATAAATGTTAACATGGTTCCTGACCCTAAACCAATTGTGTTTGGGAGAACTTTATTGGCTTGATTCATACATGTTAAATAAATTCATCTCATACCAAATTTTATTTGAGAGATTCGTTCTCATAATCAATTGTCTAGCTATAATTTGAGGCATACAATTTCTGCTAAATCCACCAGCATTATCAACATGGTTGTGCTCTTAATTTAATAATTCGAGCAAACAACCTTACAAAAATCAATTTGTTAGTTAGTAAAAATGCATGTGTGACCAAACCATAGATGCGTCTATGAAATCATAATAGTTTGCGGTCCAAATGGAAGGTGAACAGGCTCATATTAACCTTTTTATATGTTCAAAATATTTTTAGGGGAAACAATCCCAAAATTAGCTGGTAAAATAATAATTTTTTCATGACAACAAGCTACAAAAGAGAATTTTTGAAGAATCTTTTATTTCTTCAACATCTAGCCACGTGAATTCTCAACTTTTTTTCATCACATTTGAATCGAAATGGCCAACTGATTATGCAAACTGATATTTATTCTAGTAAACCTCTAGTTTACTTTTGCATGTGCTTCCATCATCATGTTCATGTTTGTATACAACAAACAAGAGGGAAAAATGAAAAATCTTATACATAAATATTTATAACCCACTTTTGTTATAGTAATTTGAAGATATTATTTTTTCAATAATTTATAGTCACAATATAATATTTTTCTGTCAAAACTCAAAAACTTTCTTTTAATACTCACTAGAACCCCAATATTATGAACAATTTCATTCCACCGGAAGGTAACAAATTAGCCCTTCCAGAACTTCAAGTAATTTTGTGTACTATCACAAATTTCACAACGCCATTCTTATGGTGACCGTCTCCTTCAAGGAGAATATTATTATTATTGTCATGGTTAAATTGTCACATGCAAGACTTATTTCTTGATAATCAATGACAAACTTGTTTGGTCATAACCACAACCTTTATAGGAAAGAACTAATTCTTTCTTTTGTCCTTCAAGTTGAGGGTACATTTGACTTTTCAAACTTTATGTTATACGTGTCTTTCATCCTACAACTAAATGGACAAATAATATTTTCTACATCTGTCTAGAATAGTAACAACTATTTCACTTCTCTTCTGACTCTCTTATCACAAAATACAAATGTAAAAAGCTCACAAAGGAAAGAATAAGGATTTGCATAGTGTAAAGGAGAAAGTTGAAAGGTCACTATAACTGCTTTCTATTTGCCATGCTTGTAATTTTAATTTTGCTGTGAAAATAAATAAAAGTTTAACATCATTTTTACATTAAATATGTACCAAAGGACCCTTAATTATCTTTGCTTGATCTCTCATAATTCTCAACCCCAAATTGAGAAATAATAATAATTGTTGGAAAAATACCAATTTTACGATGATAATTTTCTTTTTCCTCTGACCATAAATGGATAGTGCATGATAGAAATTGGACATGTATATTGGCCGATCAACACATATAAAAGATGAACCTCAAACTAGTCGGAAACAATTTTGTTACCTCCACAAGGTAGGAGTGAGGTTACACTAATCTTCTTCATGTTGTTGCAACTGTGAACTTCACAGGTCGAGAAAGATATGCAAATTTATCTTTTAAAAAAAGAAAGTTTATCTTAGAGACGAAGAGAGTAGAGGGAAACACTTCAAAGGCTTATTGCTCCTCTTTGCAATGCTTTTAATTTTAATTTTTGCTAAGAAAAATATAGATTGAACAACTCCTATAAGTTAATTAAACTACCAAACGATCACCTAATCTTTGCTTGTTCTCTCGAAATTCTCATCCCAAAAGTAAGAATTTAAGAGTAGTAGTAATAATACTAATAATTGTTGCAGAAATTATGATGTTATGATGATGATTTTTCTTCTTTCTCTAAGAAAATAGATAGTGTAGGAACGAAATCATTGCAGGGTAACACCCAATTTGCTAAAAAATAACATGTATTATAATCTTTGCTCTTTCCTAATGAATTTGTGTGTTTTACTCTTTTCTCCATTTTCATTCAAAAAATTGGTTGTGCAAATTGCAGACCATGGAGACATTACAATAGACATTAAGGTTATCTTACCTCTGGACTCATGTTTAATTATAATACTTATGATATGGTAAGAGATATTGGAGTCGCTGCCACACATGACTACAAGTTTGAATTTTTTTGAATAAAATCTATTTTTGCTACTTTTTTCTTTGTTATTAAAACATATGTTTTACCTTTCTATCCCCTTTTAATTTATTCCATTTTCATCATTTGGATCCATTTATTGAGGTTCTCAACTATGGTGCGTTGGTGCTAATACGTGATTTTTTAAAAACTGTTAATATTTATGCAAGGTTGTATTTCGATATCAATGACGCAAAAGGCATGCCAAGGACACATTAGTAATTCCATAAGAGTTATTTTATCAATATAGGTCAACAACTAATGTTAATTTATAAAAATGCTTGATAGGAGATGTATATTAGAATTCTATTATATTATTTTGTTGTGCAGATTCAGAAAATGCAGCATCACTATCAGTCCCTCTTATTGTGTGGCTCAATGGAGGTATAGTTATCTAATAACATTATTTTTCATATTATTGATTTGATTGCCTTGACATAACAATTTTAATTGAAACTTTGTTTTAATGGTAACTTAAAAATTGATGGTTTATTTGTAAGTGTGTGATGTCAAAGCTGAGTCTTTCAGACTACTTACTTTTGTTTTTCTTAAAAGAGAGAATTATACATATCGAGATGTTGTATCGATATTTCCACTCTTGATTGTGATTACATTTCCTTTTTGCGGGATATTGATGATGAAATGACATTACACTTGAAGCGGTTGACAGGTTTAATATTCATGATTAGAATGAACTCTTTTTTCAATTTTAGAGGATATTGGTTCCTTGAGAGATGTATGTATGATTGATGACACACAAGTACTCGGAGGTGGTTATAATGTCGTACAATTTTTATTGTCAGTTCTTATACTCCATCTTTTTTTTGAAGAAAAACTCAAAGAAGCGGAGAACCTATAGCATGGCACAACAACTACGGGTAAATTTGTTTTCAAAATTGGTGAGTTCAGTCAATTATAGCTTTTTAGGGATAGAATCATGTTTGATGAATATATGTAAGCCTTTTTGTTCGAGATTTCATTTTGTGAATGACTGGTTCCATTAGTTAAAAACAGAGTTTCTTCATTCGATGTAATACTATTATTTGTTCTTGAAATATGCATATGTGATATGTTAAACTTCAACTAAATACCTCAACTTATCCCTCAAGCAAATTTTATCACATAAAAAGTGAAATCGCACTCTCTAAGCAAATTTTATCCAAAAAAAAGTTAAATTAAAATAGAAGCTAAATAGAAACAATCTAGTTATCTCCCTTATTTAGAAGAGACAATTGGAGAGGGACGAACACCACAAAACAAATTTGTATCAAAAGCAAGTTTAATTGTACGACCTTTTATTTTCATAAAACACATGTATTTTAATATTTTAAACCACAAGTACCTATCTTTCTCTGCATAATACACATATACTATATTTACCCATCTAAACCCTATTACTGAAGTAGAACCAAACATTACTTTTTCTCAAAGTCGGTGAAAGAGGACTATAAATTTCTCCCTGTTCACATTCAAATTTTTTCTTCCATTTTGATATCTTCTGATGATTATTGAAGGTATTTGTTTATTTATTATGGGAAAATCTTAGTTTCATTCTTATGTATATGATTTGTTATTGCTAGGGCTCTTCGTTATCTTTGGCTTTTATTTCAGCTTTATTGGATAATGTAAATATAAAATTCTAAAGTGGAATTATTTTAGAGTTTTCTTTTCTACTTTTAAGGAAATCAAAACACATTATTGGCTGTTTTTTACAGTTTTTTGAGTGGTTGGAATGTAAAGAACCAGTTTCTAAACATCATGCAACAAACTAGGATGAGACAAGTTGTTTTGATAAAAATTGTATATCATGGTTGCTCGCCTAATAATAGTAGAGAAGTATCTTCAAAGGCAAGGTAAGATTCTACATTTAATGGATTATGTGCAGCAACAAATTTTTAACATATTCGAAACTACCTTATTCTGCTTCTTTTGTAATTTAATTCTATCACTTCTGTTTACATTATCTCAGGTGAACTTTATTTTAACAACATGAACTCAATAATTATTTGTAGATGTCTACATCTTTATGGGTTTAACATTTGTTGAAGAACTTTTCTTTCGCAATATGAAATTTCAGTATGTAAATGACCCTAGAGTCTAAACTGAGAAGACGCTGACATTTTATATTTAGGCGAAAATATTTTATGTTTAGGCAAACTTGATTCGAATCCTTTTTGAATAATGTATTTTATCCCGTCTTAAGTGTTGTTTACCGTGAATAAAGTACTGACAATTGAATGCATTATGAGGGACCGATTATGAGAGGAAAAAAAGTTGGAGGATTCAAACCTATGAAGAAGAGTGAATTTTCAAGTTTGATTAATTATTGAAAACCTACTCAAATCCTATAATTATGTTGCATTTAAGATTTTATTTGGTAATTTAAGCTTATTTTTGTGCAATTTCACATAATACTTTCTGTTATTGGTTAACTCATCTTCTTCTATCCAATACTTACTACTTCAGACCTCAGTCTTCAAGATCATTTGTTATCTTTCTCTGGACAAGTTTCTCAGTTCGTCGACACTTTTTTACTAGTATTAAGGCATGTGGTGAACTCGTCAATCTAAGCATGACAATTGTTGTACAATTGAATGGCAGGAAATATAGTTTGTTATATTTATAGCGGACAACCTTATGTAGAAGTTAAAAAAAAAAGGCATCTCATGTAATGTTTTTTATGTTTTCACTTTAGACTGTGTTTTCCTCATGAATCTCGCTCAAGGCTACTCAATCTATTGTTATCACACTTTCCTAGATTTTGGTATTTAATTGTTTGACTTTCAAATCTACACCAAGAGTAGCCATTCTGTTTTGTAGCTAATATGTTTTCTTTCGTCGACGCTAGGAGCATAACGTGGCTTATTATGGAGGCTTTTTCTTGATTGGATGAATACATATTTGGGGTAAATTTTATTTATTTATTTGATTATGTTATCCATATTTCTTCCGTAGTTATTGTTTTTGTTAGGAAACACTCTCATTCAATTTCTCGAAGTAAATTATTGAGGAATTTAACATAATAAGAAACATGTTAAAGAAGAGGATCGCAAGATAAGAAATTATTAATGTTTTGTTGCACACAGTTCCTCTTCCAACCATCCATGATTGGTACAGAAGTTGCAAGTATCCATGAAACTACCTAGACTCTTAGTTGAACAGACTCTTCACTTTTGATGTGATGTCACATCTGTGTCGGATTCTCTAAAAATACATTACTTTTGGTGAATTCAACACACATCCGTTAACAATTTTGACTAGTCTAAGCAACATAAGTACCTTCAAATCCATTATAAAATGTGATGTTGATATCAGGAAGGACCTCAACGGTAGCATTGTGCTCAGTTGACTCCTATTACAGATTAAGGTTGTTCCTCCACCAGAGAGAAAGCACAGTGTCTGAATTGGAGTATCCATCCTTACTTCACTTTGTCACTACCCTTATTTAGAAGGGACAATTGGAGAGGCACGAAAACTGCACCAAAATGTGGTACAAAAAGTGGTGTAAGTGTCTTTCAACTTGAGTTGTACAAGTAGTTTAAAATAGTAAATTCAGTTTATTAAAGTTTTCAGAAGTGCATAGTGTATATTGCTTTCTGTAAACACTGTGTATCACAATTTTTTGTGTAAAAAATGGAACATCTCAATTCTTAATTGATTCTCTCACCTCTGCTTCTACTCTTTCAAATTAACAGTCATTTTAAACCTTCGGCGGAGTTAAAATTTACTTCAAAGTCTCGCTCCAACTTCTCAAGTTCTTTAAATTGTTTATGTGGTAAGTATTCTTGTGTGGTATTAGTCCTCTTCCCTTATGAATTTTCACTCTTTTTTGGATGATTATCGTGTTTATGCTTCCTATTATTCTGTTGATTTTTCTTATTTTAGGTCTTCCACAATTTTTCTTGGATTCTTTTGCGTTTTGATAGATGCCTCTTGAAATACATGCATAATTTTGTTTTTAAAAATTATGTAGTTTCTAGCTCTAAAATAATAAAACTTAATAGTATTTTCTCATCAATATATGATGCTTTTTTGTAGATAATTTATGACTTGATGTGGTCACATGTTTGATGAATTTTCCTAAAGAAGGTAAGACTTGTGTATGAAGAGAGATTAGTTATATCAGTTGATTGTTTTGGCGGATGATTAAAGGTGCTAATGAAGTTAAACGGTGGGCCTAGGTGAATAGACACTTTCCTCTATAATATATTTTTTTCATATGGTATTTCTCCCTTAAAAGTAAATAATTTTTATATGTTAAAGGTTTCAGCTTTGGAGTGATTTTATTTTCCTGTGATGTCAGAACTATCAGGTAATTATTAAGAAAGAATATGAGTTGCCAAATTTTTGATGATGCCACGAAATTAGAAGTTATATCATAATGTTGAAAATGGGTAAGCTTTCGTTATTGATATTTTTGTTGGTGTAACAATCCTATAAAAAATTGAATAGATAAATACTTAAGTGATTTAATTATTATTTAAAAATCTCAAATTTTAAGGGCATAATGGTTGTTTCACGTTGCATGTCCCTGTCACTAGCTCCCAATGAATTTTAGGTTGGGTATGATTGCTGGTAGATTTAGGTGTATATTTTATTTTCGTGATGAATATGATTATGTTTGTGTACTTGAAATTGTATGAAAGGCAACCATGTTTTTCGAAATATGTGCAAGTGTCTATGTGTGTAAGTATGTTACAGTGAATGAGGTTCTATATGTAATGCTCCAAAAGTTTAATGTATATTTTTCGTGAATAAACTGAGGTAAGGCGTGAAGTTCATATGAATTTTATGTGGCTTGATTGAAGGAGAAATTCTTGGCTAAATGAATCTATGAAAATGTACTTAAAACGTATAAATGAACCATGAAATTTCCCTAAAAACTAATGTGAAATTTGATGAAAAAGGTGCAGAAAAATCGTTGAATAAATTTCCAGAACCTGGAAATAGGCTTTAGAAAGAATCTCGAAACTTTTAGACGTCAAAGAAATAAAATAAAAATAATAATAATAATAATAATAATAATAATAATAATAATAATAATAATAATAAGTGAGGCCTGCAGGTATCGAACCCAGGATCTCACTAAAGCATACGTTAATAAATTAATTAAAAGGGGTGTGATAACTGGGGTTTGAACTGGGGCTAGGGCTCCAACGAAATTCGAAAAAAATGAAGGAAAAATGCTGGTTTGGGGTTTCGATCCCACAACACGGAAGACCCCTATATAAAAATATATATATGGGGTCGTGGGGAATCGATCCCACGCCCCTCAATGCCTGCAAAAAAAAAAAGAGGGGGGCTGTTGGGATCAATCCCCCAACCCCTTGGTCAGTAGCGAAATAGGAGCATAGGAGGAGGATGGAAAAATTCATTAAAAACTATGGGGTTGTGGGGAATCGATCCCAGCCCCTCAGTAAGTTATAACAATCTCAAAGGAGAAAGGAAAAATGAAAGAAAAAGAATTGTGAGAAGTGGGAATCGAACCCACAACCTCCTAGACATATTCAAATCAAAAAAATTAAAGAACAAAATAGAAGAGGTTGTGGGGGTTCGAACCCACAATCCTCCGGCCAACCTAAGAGCAAAATTAAGTAGAAAATCAATCCTTTCATGTAAATGTTTAGATTTAATTTAGAGTTGTAATTAAAATAGAAAATTAATTATTTCATGTATATGTTGAAATTTGATTTAGAGTTCTAATTAAAATAAAGAATTAATCCTTCCATGTAAATGTTGAAATTTAATTTAGGGTTATAATTAAAATATAAATTTTTTCCTTCCATGTAAATGTTAAGATTTAATTTAGAGTGCTATTGTTATGAATATTAGAAATAAAATTAATGATAAATATAAATGATATCCGAGTGATCCAAGATTTTGGTTCCCTTGCCAAAATTTTTATATTGATGCATAAGTCATACGTGAGTAAAATATCTAAGAATAATGTCATCTACTTAGATCAAAAATTAAGATCTTGGCATATATACAAGATACATAAGTCTTGATAATTACTTAGCAAACTACGAATGAAGCCCCATGGCTTGTGTGTATAGACACATAAGTCTAACATACGTTCAAAAATAAGTGAACCTAAGATGTACGTAATAAAATGATGAACCTTAGGAGGGTTAAGTACGAGCGTAAGATACAGTAAATTGACAAGTGCATTGGCATATGATGATATGAACTATGAAATGATGAAATGAACATTCACGTAATAAGAGGTGAGTAACTATGAAAATCAAGGGTGCTAATAATGAAGAATGTGGTGACAACATGATATGAGGCTAATGTATATGATGAAAGTAATCTCAAATGAGCCAAAATAAATGTTACCAATATGTACTCACCAATGAGAGTGTAAGATAATGAAGAGATCAGTCTCTATGATTACTCTAATGAAAGTATTGAGTTTAACACACTTAATGCTAATGAGAACATGAGAAATCGTGTAATGAGATATGATGTCATCATACTAGAAGCCAGCTTCCATGACGTATGAGTTAATTGTAATGGAAATTTATACTAAGCACCGATAGGCTAGCTATGAGCGGTGATGCCTTTTTCGGGAAGGGTGAAATTCACGTAACTCTCTTGAGATGAGACTGTCTGGCTTGCCGGGTATAGATCTCCATACATCTCCTAGTCTTTGAACCTATACTGCCAATATAGGGATCTGGCGGGGTTAACTTCCCATATACGCTAGCATGTTATTGAGTCACTGTTGTCGGTGATTTCACCACTTTTAGGTGTGGGGGAGACACTGGATTGAATGATGCTCACATGATCTATGTCGGTTAAAGTTAAAGCTCTCAATGAATGAATGAGGCCAGCTTCAAATGAAACATATAAAGAAATGAATTCTACCTAAGGTGTTAATATAGGATAATCAAGAGGTGAGCTAGACTCAGGTAATAACATTAGGTTATTTTTTATCATTGCACAGTAAACCCGAGGAAAGTCATAAACTACATCCTATGTGTAGCTTGTGTTCACACTGGCCTATGAATGAAATGAAATGAAGTATGTATGATTAACCTATGTAATGTAAGGATGACGTAAGTAGGCTTGTTTGCGACCTCTGAGAGGTCAACGACGTCGGTATCATCTAGGGTCTAGATTCCAAGTCCTTTAAGGTACCATTCCACATTTTCTTAAGAAGCTTTAAACTCTTTTGCCGTTTTCTTTTAAATATTGAACTTTTTTCTATTCTGTATAATTTATTGATAATTGCCCGTGATGTTGGTGTTGCAACAATCGTTCTTGGATAATATCTGAAACTTTGAAAGAGTTGGTTTTGTTCTTGTGGAACCAAACTAAATGGAAGATAAATTAACATGAATATTTGGTAGGAAGATAATTAGTACAAAATAAAAGTCAAGATGGTATAAAGCTGAAACTTTGAAAGAGATGGTTTGGTTCTTGTGGAATCAAACTAAATGGAAGATGAATTAACATGAATATTTGGTAGAAAGATAATTAGTACAAAATAAAAGTCAAGATAGTATCCTGGTAGGTGAAGTTTAGGCAAACCATAAAATGGAGTTTCATATTTTTAACCTTGACATTTTTGATATTTAGTGATGTCATGGATGACATCAATAGGATGAATTCATTCCTATAAATAGGTAGCTCTTAATTCATTTCAAAACATCCTCTTCTTGCCTTCTCACTATCTAAGACATTTGTGTTTTCTCTTTTGTAATATTTCACTTGTATTCTTTGTAGAGTGAGATAAATATTGGTGAAATTGTTCTTTGGTGGACGTAGGATCATTTTGATCTGAACCACTTTAAATATTGTTCTTCTTCCTTGTTTTTTAATTTCACGTTTCTGCTAATAATTGATATCAGAGTCAAGGTTCTGTCTGAGTATGCTCTATGGTTGCAGCACAGTTTGAACTTCCACATCATAATAGAATTACTTTTGTTTTCTGCAGTTCCAAAAACATTGTAGTAGAAAAAAAAGAATAAGTAAAAAATGAGTTCCATGAAATTTGAAATTGATAGATCTAGTGGGCGCAACAACTTCAATATCTAGAAAATCCCAATGATGGCAATACTGTGGGAAGGTTCAATCCATGCTATTGACGGAAAATATCTCGATAAGATATCGGATTTCGACAAGGAGATTCATTGAGTGCAATCCAACTGTCCCTTGCACCTAACATACTTTGTGAAATGAGTACAAGTATCGAAGAGACGGCAAAGAAGTTATGGGAAAAGATGGAAGGGCATTACAATGAGCAGTCAGTGACAACAAGAATGTTGTTACAACAACGTCTTCATACATTTAAGATAGATTCAGGTACTTTCTTGGAAGACCATCTAGATGCGTTCAATAAACTTGTGATGGACTTACAAACTGCTGGAATTAAAAGAACACTGAGACGCTTGCATTTTCTTTGCTATTTTCATTGACTTCAAAATACCGTGACATTGAAAATTCAATGATTTATACCAGCTATGTCGAAGTCCAAGGAAAAGGCGAGTGCATTCATTGTTGAGAAAGTACATGATAATGATGATGATTATGTACTAACAATATCATGCAATAGTGGAGCCTATGACAACAAATGGATCGTAGACTCTGGTTGTACTTTGCATATGACATTCCGAAAGATTAGTTCAACAGCTATGAAATAAGCAGAGGAACTGTATTAATGGGCAATAATGCACTTTGTAAAAATATTTGGCAGTGGTTCAGTTTGTGTTCGCTGCCATGATGGAATCCTTATGACTATTATAGAAGTCTGTCATGTTACTGATCTGAAGAAGAATTTGATCTTCTTGGGTAAGCACCATTATTGGCTCTGTAAATGCATCTACAGTGCAGTTATCTTATGATGACAAGGCCAAACTATGGCACATGAGACTAGGCCATATGAGCGCATGAGGATTGAATATGTTGATCCACTGCAACATTTTGAATGGTGAGAAGAACAGCACACTTGAATTTTGTGAGCACTTCATCTTAGGGAAGCAAAAAAAAGTTCAGCTTCATCACTGGCAAGCACAAGACAGGAGGGGTTCTATACTACATCCATTCAGTTTTATGGGGTCCCTCTAAGCTTCCATTGAAGGAAGGAAAGAGGTATCTTCTCACATTTATTGATGATTTTTCATGGAAGATTTGGGTGCATTTCCTGAAGACAAAAGGTGATGCTTTTGAGGCATTTAAAGAGTGGAGGATTTTGGTTGAAAATCAAATGGAGAGAAAATCAAGTGTTTTTGCATAGACAATGGCTTGGAGTTTTGTAGTGAAGAGTTCAATGATTTCTGCAAGGTTCATGAGATTGCAAGACATAAGACGGTCGGCACACACCACAGTAGAATGGAGTTTCCGAGAGAATGAACAGAACTCTTCTTGAGAAGGCTCGTTGTATGCTCTTATAAGCTAAGATGTCTAAATTATTTTGGGTTGAAGCAGTTCATACTGCTTCTCATATTTTCAATCGATATCTAGCATCAGCGATTGACTTTAAAACTCTGAATGAGGTCTAGTCAGGTGAACCCTCTAACTATTCTGGGTGTCCAGCTTATTATCATGTTAATGAACGAAAGCTTGAACTAACAGCTAAAAAGGTCATATTCGTAGGGCATGTAAATGGGTTAAAAAGGTACAAACTTTGGTGTTTGTCTTGACTCAATTTTGTAGTTAGTAGAGATGCCATCTTTGATGAATCTTCTATAGTTGATCCTCATAAATTTTCAGTGGAGTTATCAAGAAGAGAAAACAATGAACAAATGAAGCTACAGGTGGAGCTTACAAAGGAACGGGATAAAGAGACTCAAATTGATGAGTCAAAAGATTCAGATATTGAAGAATTTGTTGTGAATGAACCACACACAATTGTGAAGGGAAGGGACATAAGGAAGATACAGAAACCAGAACGTATTATAGAGCAAGAAAATCTAATTGCACATGCATTCGTAGCTGCAGAAGAAGAGATTAAGGATCCCGAGCCCTCTTCGTGTTTTGAAGCAACTTCTTACAAAGATGATGCACAATGACAGCCATGATGGAAGAGATGGAGTCTCTTCACAAAACTGAGACATGAGTCTTAGTTAAAAGGTCAGGGTGGATGAGGACAGTTGGATGCAAATGGGTCTACAGAAAGAAAGAAGGTATTCCATAGATGCTAGGTTAAAGGCGAGATTAGTTGAAAATGGTTTCAGTCAGAAGGAGGGAATAGACTACAACAAGATTTTCTCTCCAGTCGTGAAACATAGATCAAGCCGCGTGCTACTAGCATTGGTTGCACAATTTTATTTAGAGCTTCAACATCTTGATGTCAAAATATCTTTCTTACACGGTGATATAGAAGAGACAATCTATATGGATCTGACTGAAGGTTTTCTAGCTGAAGGAAAACAAAACCATGTATGCCAACTGAAGAATTCTTTGTATGGATTGAAGCAATCCCCTAGACAGTGGTACAAGAGATTTGATGCATTCATGAGTACACATGAATTTTTTAGGACTGCATTTGATAGCTATGTGTATCACAAGATGATGTCTGGTAATTGTATGATTTATCTATTGTTGTATGTTGATGATATGTTTATTTCTTCTAACAACATCACAGAGATAAATATTTTAAAGAAACTGTTGAGCAAGGAATTTGACATGAAGGAATTGAGAGTTGCAGAGAAGATTCATGGAATAGAGATTTCAATAGAAAATGGTGTTGTACATCTTTTTAACAAAAGGTACATGAAAAAGGTTCTTGAGAGATTAAATATGCATATGAGAAAGCATGTACACCTTAGCTCCTCATATCAAGCTCTCAGAGTTACAAATGTCTTAGTCTATGGATGAGTTGGAGCATATGTCAAAGGTTCCTTATTCAAGCGCAATTGGTAGCATTATGTATGCTTTGGTGTGCACACACCCATATATTACTCAATGTGTAAGTGTAGTAAGCAGGTACTTGGCAAATCCAAGAAAAATTCACTAGGAAGTCTCAAGTGAACATTGAGATATCTCAAAGGAGATCTTGTTGTTTGCCTAACCTTCCGTAAAAGCGAAGGTATTTCAATTCTCGGTTATGTAGATTCTTACTATGCAGGGGATCTTGATCGAAGGAGGTCAACAACTGGATACATCTTTACTCTCATTGGTAGTGCCGTTAGTTTGAAATTGACTTTATAGTCTATTGTCATTTTGTCTACAATAGAGGCAGAATATATGGTAGAAACAGAGGCAATGAAAGAATCTATCTGGTTAAAAGGTTTGGTGGCAAAATTGAGCTTGGTTCAGCTTGAATCAATTCTAAGATGTGATAGTCAAAGTTCTATTCATTTGATTAAAAATCAAAGATTTCATGAGCTCACCAAACACATTGATGTAAGATTCCATTTTATTCGAGATGTTGTAGACGAGGGAGTTATAAAGGTTGAGAATGTTATCACAGACGATAACGCTGCAGACATGTTGACCAAAGTAGTCCCACTTGCCAAGTTTGCACACTGAAAGGACATGTCGGGAATATGAATCAAGTGATGCAAATCTGGGGGAACAATTGCTAGGTGGAGCTAGTATGTTCAACAAAGTTTTGATTCATCTTATTTTTTACAACGGATTGCCATGTAAGTTTAGAAGTTTTGGCCAAAGTTGTTTATACGCATACTCGGAACACAAAGCAAGGTGCAGATTGAAAGAGTTGGTTTGGTTCTTGTGGAATGAAACTAAATGGAAGATGAATTAACATGAATATTTTGTAGGAAGATAATTAATACAAAATAAAAGTCGAGATAGTATCTTGGTAGGTGATGTTTAGGCAAACCATAAAATGGTTTCATACATATTCTTAACCTTGACATTTTTGACATAAAGTGATGTCATGGATGACATCAATAGGATGAATTCATTCTTATAAATAGGTAGCTCTTAATTTATTTTCAAAACATCATCTCACTTGCGTTCTCACCTTTTAAGGAATTTGTTTTCTCTCTCTTGTAGTATTTCACTTGTATTCATTGTAGAGTCAAATAAATATTGATGTAGTAGTTGTTCTTTGGTGGACTGTCACGCCCCAAGCTACCCCCGAGAAGAGAACACCGAATCTAGGACCACAAGTGATCCCAAGTTAACCCTGCTGGCCTGATCATGAGCATACTAAAGATAATAAACTGAATGTGAAAGATAAATCATGATTTTATCTGAAAAATAGAGAATACCCATATTCTATAACTGAGATATTTGAAAACATTGAGTTTAATACAAATGAAATATTTACTCAATTCTAAGCTGAAACTAACTTTGTCTGAAATAAGCCTCTAACTGACTAGAAATGTTGGAACAAACCCCAGTCAAGTCTGGTAAAAAATTGAAACTAAATGACTAAAATACTGAAATAAACTCATGACTATTGTTCTCGGAGAATGAGGACTCACCACTGAATCTGTTGAACTTGAGATCGAGAATCGATCTATGCGTGATATGGATGCTGAGAACCTAAATCTACATCACAAGAAGATGTTATCTGAACATGATATTAATTTTTAATGCTCATATAATTGAATACAATGACCAATTTATAACATGTTTAAACTAAATACTGAATATACTAATAAATGGTCAATACAGTGGAATCTGACTGATCTATGGGAGATACTAATAATCAATAATAACACCACATGAGCTAAATAAGGAGTCTGATGTATACATCCCATCGAGAGGACCCAATATACCCTGCAAGAGGTATAAAGTCATGCTGGCGTGATCACTAAACTGATACCCACAAAAGGGACTTACTACCTACTTGGCTAGTAGTATTGGGACTATTGGGTACGTTGAACCCTAGTCCAACTCGATATTAATACTACTCCCAATGAATTATGTAAAATCTGATTATGACTGAGTTTCTATAAATACTGGATATCTCAAAAGTGAACATGGAAACTGAGAGTGCAACAATTAATCTGGTAATTATGCATTTATAATCGAGGCATGCATATCTGAAGTAACGGAAATATCTGACCCAACATGTGTAATTCAATAACTAAGCAAATACATAGCTAGAGTTCAGAAATTCATGCAACAATCTAAGTAATAACATGGAAATCATCTATCTTTTGGTATATAATGGGATACCTAATTCATTTTGGGATAAGAGTTATGATCATTTGAAGTTGACCCAACTACATTTTCCCCCTAACTGTCTGCTAATTTCCACCTACGGTCCATAGGCCCATCTACGGACCGTGATGGTCAATCATGGTTCTTGTCACAGAGTGGATAAATGGGTTATTGATCGAAGGACACAAACTACAAACCATAGTCTGACCTACGAACTATAGGTCCTTCCATCGTATGACACTTGGTCAAATTTTTCGAGCTGCATCTTGGGGGGTTTCAATCACAATCAATGGATGTGCAGCACGGGGCATGGTTTAGGCTACGGTCCATCGGTGGTAAACATCGACTGCACCTGCAGATTTCTGAAAAGTTGATTTTTGGTTTGTTTTGAACACGGGGTGTTACATGGACATAGGATCATTTTGATCAAACCACGTTAAATATTCCTTGTTCTTTAATTTCACGTTTCTGCTAACAAACTTTAATATTGAAAATCCTATTACTACATTGAGTTCTAGAAGTCTGTCATATGATCTTATACTTTCTCGAAGTTTCTGCTTCATGTGTTCAAATTAAATAGATGCAATTGATAATGTTAGAAATATTTTTCATCTGATCAATTCCAGAAAAAATGGACATAAGATTTCTAGTAACTAAGTAACAATGTTGACACTAGAAAAAAATTGAGAAATAAGAGTAATAAAATGTTCACGTAATGGAAGAATCCTATAAGACTATTAATATAACGCAAAAACAAACTCTTTTCTTTAATCTCGAGTTTGTTGATCAAGAGTAGCTACTAACTACTAAACTTTTTTTATATCATATGTGAAATAGTAGTAATTTGAGTAGGCAATATGATAATATTGTGTTAAAGTGCTGTCATACGCTTCTTGTAGATACACTTCATGTTTTCTCTTTATTTGTAGCATGGAGTTCTTATCATTGGAATTTTGTATCATGGTCGTTTATGGGTTCCTTGTGTTTTGCTTATTGCATTTGCAGGTTTGGCAATGAAATAGATGAAAAAATGGAGGTTTTATGTAGTCCAAGTATAAGCTCTAAAATGTATGTGACTGTTCAGCAAACAGTTTTAGCTAATTTATCCTCACATTCATTTTTTGAATATTTTTACTCTTTTTATGCCCCTCGATAGAAGTAAAATAAACATTTATTTTGTATTTCACGAGAGACAATTTTGTATATGAGATGTAGGTGAGACGAAAAGAAGCCAACATATTTAGTATGTGTTTTTTCTACATACCCGGATTAAGAAGCATAAGGATAGGTAGAGCATGAGCTCTTGAACACTAAGTTGTTGTATTATATTTTAATACTGTTGGTCTTCTCCATTGGAACATTAACAAAAATCTCTTTGTTTTACTCTTTTATTTCCTTACTATTTCTACTTATTAAAAGAGATTTCATGATGAAGTTTTCTCCCTCTAGTATTGTGATTTCCTTGTGAGATCAGTTCAAATGGAGAATTTAACGGACATCGATTATTTATTTTGTTTTTGGTCTAATTTTAGGCCAATTTTTTATTCGATTGGTTTAACTTATTTTTCAATATATGTTGGCGATTAATTTGGTATTTGGGTTGTTTTACCATTGCATGCACTAAATTTGGAGTTCATGTGTCGCGGTGTTCCTTCTTATTTACGACTTTGTGTTTCAAATTTTGTTCATATCTTTATACAATGATTCGAATTTATTAAATCAATCGTTGCAGGGAAATTAAATTTTTCAAGAAATAAATATTAATCACTTGGTTTATCAACATGATTGAGTGGAATAGCTATTATTGATCATCTAAAATATAAAAATCTTGTTTATGTAATTTTCATTTAATTAAGAAATATTATGTGTTAATACGAATAAATCATCCTCATAGATTTATTTTCATGAGGTTGAGTTGAATAATATTTTATTATATAAATAAATAAGAAAGTAAGCACGATTTATTGAAATATCAATAATCTCCTTTTATTAGGTACTAGCTTTCAAGAAAGACAAATTAATTTACAATAATTATATAAAATACCTATTT
The DNA here is from genome assembly GCF_036512215.1 of Solanum lycopersicum. Lineage (NCBI taxonomy): Eukaryota > Viridiplantae > Streptophyta > Magnoliopsida > Solanales > Solanaceae > Solanum > Solanum lycopersicum. Next base: position 7,579,710 of record NC_090807.1, read on the forward strand.
TTTAATGAGTTGTTCAGCAATTTTTGCCATTAATACAAGATCAAATTGTTTTCTACTTCTATCTACCATTTCACGCGTTGTCTTACTACCAAGTACATTCTGACAGTCACTTACAAATCGGGGACACTTTGCCAGGTCATTTTCTAAGCCATTATAATCCTTGTTAGTTAAGGATTTAGAAGCATCTTGAAGAACGGTTATCAATAATCCATAACTGCTGTCACAAATACTATACAAGTCTTTGGTCTCTTTGTCTTTTGCATTTGCTTGAGCTTTCTCTACGAAAGCACGGTTATCATTAGCATTTTGTAGTGATTTGGTGATAGCAGCTCTAGTTACTTCTTCAGGAACATATGGATGAGAAGGTATAATTTGTCTAAAAGTGGTTAAGCAAAATTGAAGATCTTGTACTTGTCTACATATACCTGTTATTAATGCCTCGTCTGCACGAATGTCACATAAAGAAGTTTGAAAGTTGAAAATGGTTGCGAAAAGTACTAAAGGAAGAAAGTATGGAGTAAAAAGAGAAGTCATTTTCATTTCTAAAATAATTGTTACTATGATTTTTGAGGTGGATGCGACTAAATATATATAAAAGAGTGACATTGAAGCAAAACACGAATAAATATAAATTTTATCTATTTCAAAATCTATTGACATATATAGAAATAATGTTAAGTTATTTACTTTTTCAATTTCCAATCATATATAGAAATAATGTTAAATTGATATATCTCTTTCCAACTAATTAAGTTATTTCTTCATATGAGTGATACATATTTAGTAAAAGCATAATAATAACGAACAAATTTTTGAGTTCTTCTCCAGAAACATACTTTTATTTCATGCATTTCCCATCTATTTCTATTTTACATGGCTTTTATTACAAATAGTTTGTTATTTTTTACTGCTCAGTTTAACAAATTAAAAGTTTTTTTCTCCCAATATTATATTTATTGGTGGGTTGGCTCAGGATTTTCAAATATCAAATCTAATCATTTGTGTTGGATTTTTAAATCTATAAACCAAACCAAATCAATAAAACTGGGGTTTTTCAACCATGGATTTTTTTGAATTTTTTGGATTTTCGAATTTTCAGCTAAAGTATTCATACAAACATATAATTTACTTGTATGTCAAATATTTCTCCAGTCCAACCAAAACATAACTATCTAAAGTGTTTCTTAATAATATAACACAAACAATAATATGATAATGACAGCAAGATATCCAAAAAAAAATATCATAATAATGAAATTTCTTAAAACAGATATCGCAAATTAACAAGTCATAATGAAAATGATCATAATTTAATTGTACTAAATCATGCTAAAATAATTTTAATAAGTATTAGTTACATGACTAAATATTAAAAGGATATTAAAATTAGATTATGAATTTTCATTTTCTAAACCAAAGAAAAAATATTCAATATTATTTTCATACTTAGGATTAAATTGTTTTTCTTTTTGCATCAGTATTAATTTGATTTTTATTTAAGTTTTATGATAATTAACAACATCTGTGGACTATAATCTTTATGGAACCATTTAAAATTCTAAGTTTCAAAAATGAAATAATATATTAAAAGATAAAAACTATGAAAAATAGAAGAAATATATCACGCCCCCTACCCTCGAGGCGCGAATACAGGGCCTAGGACGACAAGTGATCCCAAGCTTACCCTGCTGACATGATCATGAGAATACTCAAGAAAATAAACTAATGCGGAAGCTAAAACATATTTAAAATGAAATATGGGGAATACCCATATACTAGAACTAAGATATTTGAAAACCAATGAGTTTATACGAAGAAGTTATTAACTCAATACTAAGTTGAAACTAACTATGTCTGAAAATAGCCTCTAACTGACTAGAAATTCTGAGACGAGCCCCAGCTAAGTCTAGCAAAAACTAAAACTAAAAGATCTGCTGAAGTGACTTTCTGAGATACTGTGACAAGGCAATTTTTGTATACTCATCTATCTATAACTAGGTCACCGAGTGGAGTAGAGACTAAGAAAGGTTCTGAGAGAGTTTTTGGACTAACACTGAATTGGAATGTATATATAGAGTTACAAAATAAAGAGTAGCCCCTGGATCATTCCATTGAGTGTACCATATGTGAGTCACATCCTTAAGCTAGTAGGATGTAAACTCAACCCTACCATTACCAGTTACTTGCATCACTCCAAATATTTTCTTAAACTCATCAATGAAGTTTTGTGGGTCCTCGACAACTTATGACCTTAAAACTCAAGTGGTTCATCCTAACAAAATCTCAAACTCTAACTATAATCGATACATCATTTCAATTAGTAAGTACTTGAATCTACTATCATTCTGGTTGGTCATACTCTGAGCCAATAGCTGATTCAACATTTTAAAATTCTAAGTTCAAAACTTTTTTATCTGAATTAGAAGAACTGCATTAGCTTTGCGTGCATTAGCATCCATCTGTAAGATTTACGCGGAGGCATGATACTAAATGTAGATCAGTGGATTAGAGAGGGCATCATGCCTTACGCACGATAAGAATATCAAGAAAGTGGAGTTTTCCTTAAACACTTCGTAGCCTCCCTCTTATTAGATGTGGTGCACTTCACTCCCATGAAAATAACTCTACTTAGTGCTAATTTTTAGACATCCTAGGAAACTTAAACCTAAAGATTTGATTGAGACGCGGACACAGAATTTAGGACCACAAGTGATCCCAAGCTAACCCTGCTGACTGCTGGCATGATCACAAGCATACCAAAGAAAATAAACTGATGCGGAAGCTTAACATATTTAAAATGAGAAGATGGGGAATACCCATATACTATAACTGAGATGTTTGAAAATCGATGAGTTTAACACAAAGAAGTTATTAACTCAATACTAAGTTGAAACTAACTATGCCTGAAATTAGCCTCTAACTAACTAGAAATTTTGGGACAATCCCGAGCTAAGTCTAATAAAAACTCAAACTAAATGAATAAAAGACTGAAATGAACTCATTACTGTTGTCCTCAGAAAATGAGGACTCACCACTGATTCTGTGTGCTGGAGATTGGAAATCGATCTAAGCATGATCTGGATGCATAGAATATGAACCTAAATCATGAGAAGATGTAGCGCAGGTATGCGCCAATACTTGAAAGGTACTGAGTAAGTAGGCTAGAGTAAAAATGAAATAAACATGATTCAGCAAGCATAAAAGAAAGTATAATATTCTGAACATGATATAATTTTGAGCTAACTAAATACAATGACCAAATTTATAACATGCTAAGATTGAATACTACTGAACTGTCAATATAGTTTATGCAATAGAGTGTGAATGAATTGTGGGAGCTACTAATAACCGATAATAAAATTACATAAGCTAAATGTGGAGTCCAATGTATACGCCCATCAAGAGGACCCAATATACCCTGCCAGAGGTATAAAGGCATGCTGGTGTGATTACTAAATTGATGCCCACAAAAGAAATTTTTAACTTACTTGGCTAGTAGTTCTAGGAATATTTAGATACAGTTAACCCTAGTCCAACTCGATATTATGTTACTCCCAGTGAATTAAGTGATTAACACATTATGACTAAATTTCTGTAACTATTGGATAGTTCAAAACTGAACATGCAAACTAAGAATGCAACAATTAATCTGAGAATGATGCATTAATAACTGAGGCATGTATAACTAAAGTAACTGAAATAGTTAACCTAGTGTGTGCAATTCAAGAACTAAAGAAATACATAGTTCGGATTCTGGAATTCATGCATTTATCTGACCATTAACATATTAATCTTATTTGGACCACTGTATCATCTTAAAACCCAATAATTATAACATTCAAGAAACCCTATGTCTAGTTATGATATGTGAATCAAGAAAATGACTGAAAACTAGCGATCTAACGGGTGAAATGAGCCCACTAGTAAAAATTCAACATACCTGGTGAGGAAATCGACAGAGGAACTAATGGAATCTAGATGTTTGAAATCTATATGACTTCTTGAACTAGTATGGATATTTCCTCCAAACACTTAGTATCACTTAAATTTTGAATACCCAATAGCTAAACTCGTAAAACATCCCGGAAATACGAATCAAAACAACTAAAGGCATACTACAACTCCACCAACAAGAATACAAAAACTATTCATCAAGAACTTCAATATTGATCATTTAATCTATTCAAAACTCATTCAATTAAACATGTTGGTGTGTGGCCAAATGAACCAAACACAGAAAGCTGTCACGTTCCTTAAAGGGATCACCCCCACGAAATCAACTCAACAATCTTGACATTCTTGGCGAAATCTTCGTCTTCCTCTTTTGTTCCCTTTTCTCCCAAGATCTAATCTTATTAAACTTTTCTAAAACCGAAAAATTAAAGATTGGTTTTCCCCCTAATTAATCCTTAAAATGAATTAGGAAATAGTAGGGTGAAAAGACTATTTTACCCTTACTAAAATATAGATAGACTTTCCCCATTCCAACAACCTAAAAATTATGAAAGGCATATCTCCCTCATACGACATCAAAAATGAGAAAAATTGGTGTCGTTGGAAAGATCTTCCCAAGTTCTTTCCATCGACATAAATACCAGCCCCTAATTCCTCTTGAGCTAAAAGTTATGGCCGTTTGAAAATGACCAAAAAGTCACTTTTGTACTTGTGAAATTTTCATGATTTTTTCTATTCTTTTCATAAATAACTATCCTTAATTTCTTTGTTTAATCCTAGCTATTTCGGTTTATGAAATGATACAATATCTCCCCCTTGAGAACATTCGTCCTCGAATGAGAACTCTTTCACTAAGCTAAGGGTAGTAACATCATTTCACCACTCAACAAACAAAAACAAGTAATAACATTCTTACACATAATCTTATGAAGTACTAAAATGAGAATGTATTACCTTAATCTGCATTCTCTCCGAATTCAAAGAGATGTGGATACCTCTTCTTCATACTTTTCTCAGCTTTTCAAGTCGCTTCTTCAATGAATTGGTTCCTCCAAAGGACCTTGACTGATGCAACTTCCTTTGTTCTCAACTTGACGATCTAAAATCTAGACTGGATCTCTTTATTGGATAAGCTATCCTTAATCCCAATATTCTTAGTCAGTACAATCAATGGAGGATCACCCAAACACTTCTTCAACATAGAAATATGGAATACCGGATGAACCATTGCTAACTCTTGGGGTAACTCCAACTCATATGCAACAGTGCCAACTCTCTTGGAGATTCTTTAAGGAACAACATACCGGGGAGTAAGTTTTCCCTTCTTACCAAACCTCATAACCCCCTTCATGGGTGAAACATTCCAATACACTTAATCATCCACTTGAAACTCTAACAGCCTTCTCAAAACATGTGTGTAGGATTTTTGGTGACTTTGTTCCATTTTCAATCTCTCTTGGATCACTTTCACCTACTCCATAGCTTGGTGAACTTGATCTAGTCTTGTCGACTCCGCTTCACCAACTTCGAACCACCCAATAGGAGATCTGCATCTTCCCCCATAAACAGCTTCATATGGAAACATTTGGATGCTCGAATGGTAGCTATTGTTGTAAGCAAACTCAATAAGGTACATGATCATCCCAACTCCCTTTGAAATCAATCATACAAGCTCTCAACATATCTTCTAAAGTCTAGATGGTATGCTCTGCTTCGCCATCTGTCTGAGGATGAAAAGCAATTCTTAAGTTCACCTTTGAACCTAAGCCTTTTGGATAAGATTTCCAGAACTGTGCAGTTAATTCTGCACCTCTATCTGAAATAATAGAGACCTGAACTCCATGCAGTCTAACTACCTCTTGAAGGTACAACGTAGCATAATCCTCGGCCAAATAGGTAGTCTTTACCCGCAAGAAATGGGCGGACTTTGTCATTCTACCGATAATCACCCAAATAGAATCATGTTGCTTGTAAGATCTTGGCAAGCCTGTTATGAAGTCCATATAAATCATCTCCCACTTATATTCTAAAAGTTCTATAATATGAGCCAAACCTCCCCGCCTTTGGTGTTCTCTTTCAATTGTTGGCAATTTGGGCACTTGGCAACAAACTCGGCAATATCTTTATTCATTCCTACCCACCAATATACCTCTCTCAAATCGCGGTACATCATGGTGGAACTCATATGGATGGAATATCTGAAGCTATGAGACTCCTCTAGGATCCTCTCTTGGAGTCCATCCACCCTAGGTACGCACAATCTACCTTGGTACTTAATCACACTATCTTCCCCTTTTTTAAAAACCAATACTCTTTGCTTATGAACATTTGCATTCAAGTCGACCAAAATGGGATCTTGGTCTTGCTTCTCTTTTACCTTTGACACTAATGATGACTCAACCCCGACAGTCACCACTATTCCTCCTTTTGTTGAATTCATAAGTCTGACCCCTAGACATGCAAGCTTTTGCACATATTTAGCTAACTCCCTCTTTTCTTAGTTAACATGCACGGTACTTCTCATGGATAACCTACTTAAGGCATCAAAAACTACATTAGCCTTACATGGGTGGTAAAGAATACTCATGTCATAATCCTTGAGTAAATCTAACCACCTTCTCTGTCTGAGATTAATCTCCTTCTGAGTAAACACATATTAAAGGCCACATATGATCAGTGCATATGTCAACATGAACACCATATAAGTAATGATGGCATATCTTCAAGGCGAAAACTAAACCAGCCAATTCTAAGTCACGAGTTGGATAATTCTTCTCATGATTCTTCAACTGCCTGGAGGCATAAGCTATAATCTTGTCATTCTACATAAACACACATCCCAAACCAACTCTCGATTCATCACATACACACAAAACCTTAAGTACCCTCTTGTAAGGTCAAAACTAGAGCGATAGTCAATCTCTTTTCAACTCCTAAAAGTTTTTCTTATAATAGTCCATCTTCCATGCACATATTATTGTTGCATAACTAGTACGATAACCAAACAACCCCCAATTTGATTTATAGATGATAACTTGAAAAACACTTACTGCAGATCAAATGACAAAAACAAGAAACCTACTAAAACTGAATTGCCTGTTAAAGAGGACGAGGATGCTCGTTCTACTACTTTCTCATACACAAGGTCCAAACCATTAAAACTTGGCTGTCTTCTAAGTAAGCTTGGTCAAAGAAGATGAGATAGATGAAAACCCTTTATCAAATCTCTGTTGGAGATGTGGGTTTAGGCCAACTCTTAACTGCTTCTATCTTCTGGGTGTAAATTCTAATCCCATCACCGGAAACTATGTCTCCCAAGAATGCCATAAACTTAAGCCAAAACTCACACTTGGAGAACTTGGCATATAATTTTTTATCTCTCAATGTCCGAAGAACTATCCTGAGGTGACTAGAATGATCTTCTCCATTCCTTGAATAAATAAGTATGTCATCAAGATGATGAAAAACATATGTAAACAAGGTTTGAAGACTTTTTTTCATAAGATTTATGAAGGTTGCAGGTGCATTTGTCAAACAAAAAGACATGACCAAAAACTCATAATTCCCATATCTTGTTCTAAAAGTTGTCTTTGGAATATCACATTCCCTAACTTTCAACTGATGATAGCCTAATCTGAGATCAATTTTTGAGAAGCAAAAAACACCCTAAAGTAGGTCGAAAAGATCATCTATCCTTGGAACATGATACTTATTCTTGATGGTCACCTTATTCAAATGGTGGTAGTCTATACACATCCTAAGGGAACCATCCTTCTTCCTCACAAACAAGACTGGAGCACCCCGAGGTGAGATACTTGGTCGAATAAAACCTTTATCTAACAGATTTTTTAGCTACTATTTCAATTCTTTTAACTCTGCTGGTGACATTGTGTATGATGGAATAGAGATAGGATGAGTATCTGAGATGATGTCTATGTCGAAGTCTTTCTCACTCTCAGGATGGACTCCAGGTAGATTATCATGAAAGACTTCTGGAAACTAATTTACTATTGAAACTGATTGAAGAGAAGGTACCTCAACACTTAAGTCATTAATTCGGACTAATTCATAGATATATCCCTCTGGAACTAACTTTATCGCCTTAAGGTATGAAATGAAACGACCCGTAGTCACTACTGAACTACTACTCCACTCTATGACTGGATCATTTGGAATTTGAAACTTGACAAGTTGAGTTTTGTTATCTATTGATGCATAATAGGTATAGAGTCAATCCATACCTAGAATGACATGAAAATCTACCATGTCTAACTCTATTAAATAAGTCACGGTACTCTTGTGACTGACGGAAATAGGACAATCACATTAGACTATTTCTGCTATAATGGATTCACCAACATATGTGGAAATACTGAATGGTTCGCTAAGTTGTTAAGGATTAATCTCAAAGTTCATAGTAACACAGGGAGTCACAAAAGATAAACTCACTTCTAGGTCTAACAATGCATAAAGAGTAAAGTCAAAGACTCGAATCATACCAGTGAAAACATCTGGTGAATTCTACTACTTTTTACGGTTATTGAGAGCGTACAAGTGGTTTATTCCTCCATAAGCACCAAAAGTACCTCCCCTAGGTTCAGCCCTATTTGGTGAAGCAGCTGATGAAGATTAAGCTCTATTGACCCCATTACCACCACCTTGTTTTCTCTTTGGATAATCTCTAGTCTGACCGCACTTGAAACAACCCATGAATCCTTAACAATAAATGACAGAGTGATTTCTACCACACTTGTTCCTGAGGTTCAACATTCTTCCAAGTTGGACGACTTCTTGTTGCTCTTTGTGGAGGCATAGTTTTCTGAAATACGTGCAAGCAGGAATTAGAGAGAGACTTTAAGAGATAAACTCTATCGCACGAACAGGAATATGAATGAAGTGAGAAATTATTAAATGTTTTAGCCTCTTCATCATAGATGTGAAGTGTTTCACACCGATGACTAAGACTTTACCAACACGGCTGCATAGACTTCCTAGGACTTTTGAACTCTGTGCTTTGATATCAAGTTTGTCACGAACTGAGCCTACACCATGTACGTGGCCAGCACCCAATGACCATGATTGGCCTTGAGTAAGCCCTTGGACCGACTTACTCAACTCAGTAGAAGACTTAGCATAAGATATAATCTCAAGAAATAACTTTAAAGAGAGTAATTATCAAAGTGGAAACCCAAGTATTTGTCAAAAACAAGTGAAGGAAAAAACTATGAAAAGCTAAAATCATATGTCTATGAAGCCTCTAATATATAGATGGATGTTGGGACACAACTAAATACTAAACAAATAGTTAAAACTAAAGATGCCTTCGACAATGAAAATAAGCTCACCAACTAACTCTAAGCTGCTCAGTGGATAAATAGTGTGGTGAATGTTAATCCTAGTTACATGCGTAAGCACCATAATACGATGCAAGACAACTAGCATTTGTACATTGAATGTATGGGTATGTGAGTTGGAATGATACAACAATACTTAAGCTTGAAAATGAGTAAGAAGAAATACTTACCTTAGATTTGTTCAACTTATGAATAACTACTCATTTCAATATAATGCAATTTAAAAGTGACGCAATATAAAGAAAAATTGGTTGAAAACTTACTGCAAACCCTTAGTGTATATATGGATATAATAGATCTTTGAGATGTATGTAAAAATACAAATAAATGATTTATATAAATATACAATAACTTCTATGGGAGCTTCTCTAACTGAGAACCTTCACTTAAGAGTTATAGTGATGATACACCGTTACTCGTCCCACTTTTCCAGGCCATCCTAACCTTGCCAAAGTATAAGACCTGTACTGCCTAATGGATCCTCTAGTATTATGTGAAAAGGGTTCATCTAAAAAGTATGACCCTCTTCTACCCATGATTGCTACATGGTTTTCATGGAGACTTGAGTTAATATAAACTCGCATCCCCACATCGATTCTGAATACTATTCCCTAAAATATACTAGCTCTTATATTTTTAAAACATACAGATTCTTTGACTTGAGATTAGTGCTCAAAACTTAGCTTTAAAATCTCTCTTGGAAATCATAATTTCCCCTGCTTGCTTTATTTTATAAAGCTATTACTTCTGTCAAAAAATTAGCTCGAAAGCTCTATACTTGTTTTAAGATGTAAAGCCATTTGTAGATCTTAGGGATTACTAAGTTCCCTTATAGCTTTTGAGAATGAAATAAACTATTTAATCTTTCTTAACTTGAACTTGAGTCTTAAAAAAAGGTTAAAAATGTTTGTTAAAGACCCTTGGAACTTTAGGAACTCATTGTGACTTACTTCTTAGCATTAAGACTTGACTTTCAACATCCTTGACTTTGATCTAAACTTTTATTGAATTGGAGTACGGATTCAAGGATCACGATCTCATGTTTATAGATGATTTCATGATGTTTATATGTATTTTATAGTGTTGGGATCAACCAAGAAATGTGGGTACATCACTTAGGAACTAGTACGAAAATATAGGGAAAGAATGGGGTCTCCAAGTGACCTTGGCGCTCTGAGAGGCACAGAGCGCCAAAGCCTGACAGACAGACTCTGGTCTAATGCAATCTTGCTGGCACGGCGGTTCAGGGCCTGTCAGACAGAGCCTGCCCTAAGGGGCTTCGGTAGGGACGGCGCCCCAGGGTCTATCAGACGAGATTTTTGAATTTTTTTTCTTCGATTTTAAACTTTTAACCTTCTAAAATCCCATGAATATTTCCCCAAAAACTTAGGATCACTAAAATTCGCAATACCCTATAGTTTAGACTCGTAAAAAAACCCAAAAACACGTATCAAAATAACTAAAGGCATACTACAACTCCGCCGACAAGAATTCAGAAATTGTTCATCAAGAACTTCAATATTCATCATTCAATATATTCAAAACTCAATGAATTAAACATGTTGGTGTGTGGGTGAACGAATCCAACACATAAAGATCTCACATACCTTAAAGGGATCACCCCCAACGAAATCCACTCAACGATCTTTGCGTTCTTGGCGTAATCTTCGTCTTCCTCTTCTCTTCCCTTTTCTCCCAAGCCCTAAGCGTATTCAAAATTTTCTAAAACTGAATTAAGGCTTGGTTTAACACTAATAAACCCTTAAAATGAATTAGGAAATAGTAAGGTGAAAAGACTATTGTACCCTTACTAAATTCCAGATTGAACTTTCCTTAGTCTAACAACCCAACTTTTGAAAGACATATCTCCCTCATACGACATCAAAAATGAGAAAACTCGACGCCGTTTGGAAATATTTCATCCATATGAAGAACTGTCCTTAACTCCCCCTGAGCTAGAAATTATGGTCGTTTGAAAATGACAAAAAACTCACTTTTATACTTGAGAAATTTTCAGATTTTTCCTAATCTTTCAAAAAAATAACTATCCTTAGTTTCTTTGTTTAATCCTAGCTATTTAAGTTTACGAGATGCTACTATTTTTTCCTAAATATCAAATTTTCTACAATCATGTATATGTTGTAAAATCAAAGTAAAATAAGACAAGAGATAGAAAAGATTGAAGCAATAGAAATAGGGAGACAAAAGATGAGAATACTTCTTCTTCTTCAAAGTATATCAAACCGTCAAGTGTCTACAATATGAATCTTTATTCCTCTATTTATAGTGTAACATAGAGGCATACAAAATTTCAGTTATAAACATGACACTAACATGAATATAATAGAGGAGGTTATGAAAGCGAAAGGTTATAAGAATAATGGTTATAAAGTTGGAGGTTATGAAGGTTATGATTATCTCTATAATGGAAGAAAATAATGGAGATAATGGGTGAGTAACTTCTTAGAGTAGTGGACATCCACAATATAATATTTTATAAAACTCCCCCATGGATATCCATAGATAATATGTCTCGTTAAAACCTTATTAGGAAAAAACCTCGTTGAAAAAAAAATAGTGAAGGAAAAGGAGTGAACATATCTTTCAATACGCTTTGAATGTTGACTCGTTAAAACCTTATCAGGAAAAACAAATTGGGATAAAATCATGGTTAAGGAAAAGAGTAGAACACATATTTACTTGATATCTTGGAAACTATGTATTCCAATCCTGTATCACAACTTCTCAAATATTGATGTTGGCAATATTTAGTGAATAAGTTTACAAGATTATCACTTGAATGGATCTTGAACGTCTATCTCATCATTTTGTTGAAGATCATGTGAAAAATACTTTTGGAGAAATATGATTAGTCCTCCTTTGATTGTATCATCCCTTAAATGTTATTTTCGTATATGGTTGCTGGAATATACTTTACCAAAGAAAAATCACATATTTTCTGAATATGATAGATTGTGAATCCAACCAAACACACTCCGACTTACTTCATATATCAATCTTATTTCTGCAAGAATTTGAAGAAGCGGTTACCAATATTTGATTATTTGAACGCCAAGATATTATTGTTCCTTCAAATGTAAATAAATTGTCCATTTATGATTGATCTTTATGCGGATCAAATTTACATAATCAAATCAATTTTTACTCGGAGATTGATCTTTTCAATTTTATTGAAGCTCAACTTTTCTTCTAAAAAAATCACACATCTTCTATGTGTTAAGTCATTTGCTTTATTAGTTTCCTGTCATGACTTGAATGATAATATGGCAATCCTTTCATAAAACTTTGGTTATGTATATCAAATAATCTTCTATCATTTGCAAAACTAACAATCTATAAGTGCGCCAATTGCACTTATACATGACATTTTTAATCATTTCACAAGGATAAAAAGATTCTTTCTTTATTTTAAGTAATGTCAGAACCATTGGATACTTAATGGAATTGTTTTAAGACCTTTTAAATCCTTGAAAAAATTTCAAATACAACACTCATCATCTAGTTAGACATGATAATTAGTCATTATACATATCCAAGTATTTCATTTATTCCCAGACTGAAATAAGTTTCATTGCATCCACCAGTGGAGAACATATTTCCATTTAATAATGCCAGGACTTATGCGAAAACCCTTTATGCCCCAAGGCACGAACCATACTTTATATCTTACGAATACACTTTCGCACAATGATTCATTTGTACCCCGGCCCCCCCTTCCGGACATACATTTTGATTTATGAACTATATGTTTAAAAGCATCACTTTTCTAAGTGAAATAAAATATATTTGAATAGTGTCGATCATTTATCTGTCCATATTATATGAAATATTCGAATTTAAGATTCTCATAACCATTTATAGCATTGAGTGCTACATCATGTCAAATATACCTTCGACGATTATCTTGATATCACTTCCAATACGACATAAATTATTGAGATCTTTTAATTTTTCATCATTTTAAGGTACCTGAATCTTTGACAAGGTATTATGAAATTTTATGTCATAGTACTCTTTCAAAGCACTTGCCTCATTTGCAATGAAAATTTTGATAATTTGCCCCTCTCCTTTCTCAAGGAGTTTTACATTTGAAATCGACTGGTCTATCATATTTCTGGCGTACCATAGACTCTGTTCTTCAAAGACTATTATTGGAGCATTTGCAGCTTGATTAATATATTGGTTCAGCAAATACATTTGGCAAACTACTTGCAACATTTTGAAAATAAATTATCTTTTGAACTTCAAGTTCACATTTTTTAATGAGGATCTAGATAATTCACCCCACACATAATCTTCAGCTGCTACACATATATCTACTGATGTTAGGAAATCTAACAATCACTCTCAAGCTCATTTAGGGGATCCATCTTGGTGTGTGGTGGAGAAGTAAAATTATATGTGAGCACATCAAATTTTTAGATGACAACTATTTGGTTCCTGATCCTGAACCAATTGTGTTTGGGAGAACTTTATTGGCTTGATTCATACATGTTAAATAAATTCATCTCATACCAAATTTTATTTGAGAGATTTGTTCTCATAATCAATGGTCTAGCTATAATTTGAGGCATACAATTTCTGCTAAATCCACCAGGATTATTAACATGGTTGTGCTCTTAGTTTACTAATTCGAGGAAACAACCTTACAAAAATCATTTTGTTAGTTAGTACAAATGCATGTGTGACCATACCGTAGATGCATCTATTAAATCATAATAGTGTACGGTCCATATGGCAGGTGAACGGGCTCATATTAATCTTTTTATATGTTCCAAATAATTCTAGGGGATACAATCCCAACATTAGCTGGTAAAATGATCATTTTATCACGAGAACAAGCTACAAAAGAGATTTTTTGAAGAATCTTTTATTTCTTCAACATATAGCCACGTGAATTCTCAACTTTTTTCATCACATATGAATCGAAATGGCCAACTGATTATGCCAACTGATATTTATTCTAGTAAACCTCTAGTTTACTTTTGCATGTGCTTCCATCATCATGTCCATGTTTGTATACAATAAACAAGAGGGAAAAATGGTAAATCTTCTACATAAATATTTAAAATCCACTTTTTGTAGTAATTTGAAGATATTAAATTTTTCCATAATTTATAGTCTCAATATAATATTTTTCTTTTCAATTCTTCCAAAACTCAAAAACTTTCTTTTGATACTCACTAGAACCCCAATATTATGAACAATTTCATTCCACCAGATGGTAACAAATTAGCCCTTCCAGAACCTCAACTAAGTTTGTGTACTATCACAAATTTCACAACGCCATTCTTATGGTGACTGTCTTCTTCAAGGAGAATATTATTATTATTGTCATGGTTAAATTGTCACATGCAAGACTTATTTCTTGATAATCAATGACAAACTTCTTTGTTCATAACCACAACCTTTATAGGAAAGAACTATTTCTTTCTTTTGTCCTTCAATAGTTCATAATTTAACATGTCACAATATATGTGTAGTACTCAAAGTATATGACTAAATGATCATTTATGTCAAAATATTTCTTTTGAATATCTCAAACCTCCTGTAGAGGTGAGATGTGATATTTATCCAACAATTTGTGGACATGTTCTTATCCATAAGAACAAAAGTCACAATTTCTTTACGAAATGGACCATAACATTTAAACATGCTCAATAAGTTTCTATTAGAAACTCATTGTCATACTTTCACATTTATCAAATTTATGTTACTCAACTCAACATCACTTTAAGAGATCAAATGTGTCAAATGTACTATCACTTACTATTTTTTTATTTGATGGAGAATTTACAAAACTTTTTAAATTTGGATTGCACCAACAACAATGTACCTAATAACTTCTTTACCACTTTGATGGAATAAAAATTACCTTCACATTTGAAGAACAATCTTAAGAACCCATAATGTTCTTCCTTTTCACTACCACAATGATGATCATTAACATTTTACCACACCCATATTCATATCAGCACTATAGTGCATTGGGACTTAAATCCAATGTCTTAACCATGTAAATACGCCTTTGGTCATAAATCAATTGGACTTGAACCCAACTTCTTATTATCATGGTGCACCAAGACTTTGCTCGATATCTTACTTACTTGGCCCGGTGAAACCTAAATTCACCGTCTTACCCTCAACCAATGTCTTATAAACCAAATACATTATCAAAAACTAAATATTGAAAATCACAAATATAATCTGAATTTAACTTAAAATTGAATAAAACTAATTAATTAGAATAACATCTTCGAACCATATAAAAGTTACAAATTAAAATAAATTAAAATATTTTAATAGTCATTTTCAATATTATTATGAATATCATCATAATTTAATAATCATTTTAATATAACTACAAAACAAAATTTGGTAGTAAAAATAATATATAGGATATGAAGTATACCTTGAAACCAAAGAATTATAGGATAATTCATTAAAATCAAGAAATACCTACTATTGATTCTTAATGGAATATGAGATATTCGTGTTGATAACATGTTGTAAAACTAAAGTAAAATAATACAAAAAATATAAAATATGAAAGCAATAGAAATAGGAGGACAAAAGATGAGAACATTTAATATTCTTCAAATTATTCAAGTGACTACAATATGAATCCTTATGCCTCTATTTATAGCGTAACATAGAAGCATAAAAAGGTTAGTAATAAACATGACATTAACATGAATATACTGGAGGAGGTTATGAAAGTTAAAGGTTACAAGAATAATGGTTATAAAGTTGGAGGTTATGGAGGTTATGATTAGCTTCATAATAGAAAAAAGTAATGGAGATAATGGGTGAGTAACTTATTGGTGTAGTAGACATCCACTCTATAATATTTTAGAACACTATTATTTCTATGCTATTATATCATAATATATTTTAATCATTAGTTGTTTCAATTAAAAATAATTATTTCTTAAGCAACCTTTAAAGACCTTAATTACTTAAATTCGATTGATTAACTATTTCAGTACGGATCTTAAAGGATGTCTTACCCTTCCCTTTAGGATTAATTGAATCCTACCTTAGAATCTCTAATTAGTTAGAAGACCTTAAAATAAAATCAATTTGAATTTTAGGTGTCCTAACTCACTCTTGTAACAATTAAGTGGCAACTTCTTGAAATTAATTTATAATCGCCAATATGTTTTACACTGATTTGACCTTTGTTAAAATAGGGTATGACACTACTAAGAAATTATATGTTATATTGCATCCTTTTTTATGTCGACCGCACCTGTGATTTGATTTAATAATTCATCCTCTTGGATGCTCTCAACAAAGATGAAACAAACTTGTTAGTAGAAACTGTAATGTAAAAAGAGAAGTGCTATGTTTCACCATATTCAGCACATATTTTTTTTAAAAAAAATATTCTGACGTCAGCCTCCGTCGATTTTGACATATTAGATGATGGATTGATCTGATGCTATGATGATGATGACTTTCTCGATAATGCAATACTTTGTATGGCGATACTTCATTGATAGGATGATGATATTACATTTATGATGAAGATTTTGATGCTCGATTGATAAGATGATGCTCCATTGATGATCTATAGGCAGAATGATGTTAATCCAAATGGTTGGATGATGGTATCGAAGCTTGATTAGTGCGATGACGATGATCTATCAGCAGGATGATGTTGATCCATTCAACAATGATATTATCACCTTTGATAAAATAACATGGATGATTCTCTCAGTGATTTGAAGATGCAATGACCCTCTTGGCGTTAAAACATGCAATGACTCTCGGTGTTTGAAGATGACGGTCCTCGGCGTATGAAGATTCAATGACCTTCTTGGTGGTTTGACTATGATGGTTAATAAATCAAATATACTTCTTTAAAAGAAATATAAACGATCGTATGCAATATATTTTATCCAACTATAAGTCGGGATCAATCCTACAAAGAATTTCGAAGAATATTATCAGTAACAAATATTTAACTCGATAGTCGTTATATAAAATTGGGAAATTTAAATTGACATAAAAATAAAATGAAATAAAATAGCTTTGAACAAATTATTTATATATATTCGAATTAATAAGAATAATTAGAAATGTGTTTTTCAGAAGCTCATAAATCGGTAATCCTAGTAATAGCAATTATTTCCTAGTGTATTACATGCAAAGTGATAAGTTAGGTATCTCTAATTCTTTGGCTCGCCAATTAAAGAATTTCACCCCGCACCTTGGTCCGACTATGTGTGTATAATTTACTAATCCTTATTTTTACCTCATATTAGACATCACATCGATGTATGTCTTAGTTTTCACCCTTGCACCAATCGACTTTAGACTATTAGATAGTATCACACTAAATCTATGTTGATAAATTTTTTATTGTTAAGTACCTTCTTGGTCCAGCAAGTAGCAACAAGGCGAGTTCTAACAGGTACACTCATTAAAAAGACTTCTAAAATAAAGAATTATCAATACACGAAAAAACACTATTCAAGAATTGTTTAATTACTATTCATACTTTGTTAATTGCTCATAGTTCCCACAACCCAAGTTTTGAAGTTTAAATACTTAGAGCCTGTTTGGCTCAGCTTAAAAGCTGGTCAAACTGACTTAAAAGCTGGTTTTTGACTTATTTAACTGTTTGGCAATACTCAAAATAGCTTATTTTAAGTTTAAAAAAAACCTATTTTAAGCCAAAAGTTAAAAGTTGGGGTAGGGGTGCTTTTTTTTTTAGCTTACAAGTTGTTTTAAGTTGACCATATTTTTATGTTTTTTCCCTTAGTATTTTTATACAATCTCCAAATTACCCATATAACCCTAACATCTCTTTCTTCTATTTTTTCCTTTTCACGTTTGGCATAACAACTTCAGCACTTTTATCCAAACGCATAACTACTTATTTTAAAAATAAGTTTCAGCACTTTCAAAAGTACTTTTTTAAAGCTGTTTTTATTAAGCCCATCCAAACGGCCCTTATTATCTCAAAAATACAATTAAAATTTATTAAAATAAATATATTTATGTTAATCATAAAAGGTAAAGAATAAGAGCTAAACTATATTGTATTAATCATGAATACAAATAAATAATAATAGAGAAGAAATAATAAAATCACAATTATTTGACCTTTACGGCCACTCCTACAATGTTTCAGAGCTAGAAGAAAATTATATCTTATTTCTTGGCCTCCTCCCCAGATAATTATTTCTCTGCCTTATTTATATAGATAGAAAATCTTAAATAAAATAACAAAATCCAAACAAATTAAAAACCCAAAATCGAAAACAATCGGATTCCCTTTTTTTCGCGTGAACTCTGCGTAAAAGTTGTAACCGCCTCAAATTATTTAGATTCTGCCAGCCAGGCATCGGTTGGCCAGTGCCTTTAGAAATTTCCACGTGGCAGCTTATTCCAACAACTTTAATTCTTTTGCAAAAAAAAAAAAAAATTCTTTTGCAATTAGCATTTTCCAGTAATATGCACCTTACATATAAATATATTATTTTATTCGCTTTAATCTATTAAGTTGTTTATTTGATTTACTTTTTTGACCTTTTATTTTTAATTTGTTTTTTTTAAGCTTTTTCATATTTTTATCAATTTAATCCTACAAATAAAATACACAATTTAGCACAATTCATAAAATTTATGTTTTAAAAGAACAAAATAAATATAATAAATATGAGGTAAATAATGATAAAAATGTGTATTTTAACTTCACATCAACACCCCACAATTAAACATTTGTTCGTCCTCGAGAAAAAATTAAAACTCATCTCAAAAAATCATACTAAAAATGTCATCACTTTGGTTAATACAAACAATTAGCAATTAAGCCATATAGCAATTTTAAGACATTAAGTAGACTTCTTAATCATTACGCAAGACACGAAAAAGCTTCTCATATGGGCTTTGGTAATTATCATGTGGTTGACAATTATATCATTTGCAATCACTTATGGCACATCAACTTTCATCATCACGCTAGAGAAGGATATAGAAGAGCTTTGTTCGATTACTGAAGTTGTTGTGGCACTATGGTGGTTCTATAACCGCATTACTTATGATTGGAAACATATTTCAATTGACGTATAAATGAATAACGAAAATGAAGCTACTATTATAAAGAAACTAAGATTAGAAAATCTATGGATTTGGTTCATGTTAATGTTCTTAGAAATTGTTTTTGAATTAATATCAGTTTTGCTCAGTTCTAATATAGTTTCCATTTCTTGTCCATTCGAAGTTGTTTAGGTGCAATTCTTATAACTGATTTGGTATGTTTTGGTCAATTTTCTGATGGAATTTTGATCCAATATTTTGTGGTTATCTTAGTGCAGATTTTACTCTAATTGCAACGGATGAACACGACTGATGTATTTTATATAATAAACTAGTGAATTTAGCCCTACTTTGTGCGGTCTAATAACTCGTTAAATTCACTAACTAACTTTTTAGAATAGTTGAGTACTTCAAATATTTTCTATAGTAACATCCTAATGATTAAATCAGATTTCAAATTTTAATTAAGTATATTATTAGTATTTAAGTTTTATATCTTTTATAATATTAAATAAGAGTCTTTATCTTCTAACAATATTTTTTATATCGCTAAACTTAAGCTCCTTATTTTTGTAAGTAAAAGAAAATTTGATTCAAGAAGTTATATACATGTTTATCTATACATAATTTTTCCTTTCATTTATATGGAAGCATTGATGAAAAACATTTCAATATAAATGCAACAACCTATTTAAATTAGTTATTTAAACTTGAAAATAAAAAAAATAAAAAACGTAGAAACATAAAAAAGAAAGTTTTGAATTGTAAAAACCCAATTTATCATTTGACCTTCATTTTTATGATTTTACCATTTTAAATTTTCGCGACTTAAAATTTAAAAAAGAAATAGAAAAATAATGAATAATAAGAAATTAAACTTTTATTAGAAAAATAAAGAATGAATATTGTATGGTAAAAATAATTTTAAAAATTAAACAATCTAATTTTTTTTACTCCTCTACAAATTTATATATGTCGTGTCCATCCAATCATAAGTAACTAAAAGGAGGTAATTAATCATTACTTTTATTTATTTATTTTGAATTTCAACTATGGAAAACTCAATTTAACTATGAAAGTTTAAACTTTAACTCATAATTTTTAAAATTTTGAGAAATAATAAAAAGATTTTAAATCCAATCATTGCCAAAAAGTCAAAAATAATTTGCATTACACAATCCCAATTTTCATAAATTATTTTTCATTTTTTAAATAACAAAAAAAAATCGTACAATAAAAGTGGACAATTGCCTATAAAGTTTTCTGATTTATAGTCATATTCATTGTGTCTTAATAAATTTATATAAAAAAATGTAGTGAAGCAAACTCTCTTTGGTGTCTTGTTCTTGTTTTACTTTCTTTTTCTCTTGCAACTATAAGGATAAAGAATTAACAATTCATAATATAAATAACGAACAATCTCATTTTCTGTATGAATTTTTGAGCAATATTTTTTTATTTATTGGCTTCTAAAATAATTTCTTGAACTTGAATTTAAGTTGTTCCTACAAAAATATAATATTATAATTACGATTCACATTTTATAGATGAT
The DNA here is from genome assembly GCF_036512215.1 of Solanum lycopersicum. Lineage (NCBI taxonomy): Eukaryota > Viridiplantae > Streptophyta > Magnoliopsida > Solanales > Solanaceae > Solanum > Solanum lycopersicum. The sequence continues at coordinate 7,600,641 of NC_090807.1, forward strand.
CAGGTCTTTTAATATGCTATTTTTGAAAAATGTATATAGAAAAGAAAATAAATATTTTCACTTCTTTTTGTATGTGTGAATTTTAAGCAATCTCGCTTTGTTATTGATTTTCAAATGTGTCTCTTAGGTTGAGACTCCAAATAACACTTCTTCCTTCAAAATATAAAATTATTGTTTATAGTTCACATTTTAATATTTTACTTCTGAAAAATGTATATAGAAAAGAAAATAGATATTATCACTTCTTTTGATATGTGTGAATTTTTTAACAACCTTTTTAGGTTGAGACTCCAAATAACACTTTCTCCTGCAAATTATAAAATCATTCAGGGTTCACATTTCATAAAAACTCATATTTTTTAATAAATCTCTTTTTAAAATTGAATAAATAAAACAAGATAGATATTCTTACCATCAATTCATATAAAAGAAAATAAATTTGAGCCTCCAAGCAACACTCCTCAAAAATATAATATCATAATTCAAGGTTAACAATTCATAAACACTCATGTCTTTTAATAATTTTTTTCTGAAAAATGCATAAATAGAAAAAGATAAATATTCTTATCATCCATTTATATAAAAGAAAATATATAATCTCACCTTAAAAATAAAAAGTAAAATATCACCAGCACCCAACATTGACTGAGCTTCTCAATCATTTGCAATGTTTTATATTTCTATGTGCAAATATGATATAACTACAATACATAATAACTCATATGGCAAATGCCATTAAAATAATGAATTTTCACATTTTTGTATTTATTAAATTACAACGAAACTTACCTTTTAAATTTCACAATTACTGCATTGATCATTTCTACATTTCCTTATAGAAACATAAGTAATACAAAAAATATTTAAAAAGTAGGGGAAGAGATAAATAATAATGGTGAAGAATATCCCAAATATGGATAGATTAAATATGGCATTCATACATACAAATTATAATAATAACTAAATTAATAAATGAAATTTAGGGAGAAAATTGAATATTTGCAACACATAAAATGAGTTTCACGTATCGTTGTCCAGTTGGGTATATTGTAACGTACATATACAAAATAATAAAGGAACTAATGTAAAAATTTAAATGGAAATGATTAATAGAGGACATTTATTTAATTTATTCAATATTTTAAGATGAATCTAAGATAAAATAAAAAAATCAAGCATGAAAATTACATACTAAGATAATAAATTGTGGACAACACTGACAATGCTAACATAAAAAACAATTTAAAAAAAGGGGAAAAAAGAAAGAAAAAGACTTCTTGGAAAAAGAGTTTCAAATAAAAAGAAGAAGAATTGAAAGGAAATTATGAATGAAAAAGGACAAAATGTTATGTAGTGTTAGATATTTGCTTTAGTATTTATAGTTAGTATAATAATTAGTAACATATAAATATGAAAAGATAAATGACATCCACTGAAGTAATTATAATTCAATGACTTTTAATTGTGATTATCTTCAATATTTAAGAGACTCTTTTAGTATTTTAAAATTTTAAAAAATGATTTTAAAAAAATATGAATATTTTTCTAGCCCTTAGAGGCATGCCACATCAGCGGTTTTGAAATCAGATTTATATATATATTGATTGATTGATTTGAACATATATAATCAACAAAAAGAAATTAAAATTATCAAATTCTTAACTAAGTAAACAATAAAGCTATTTTACTGTTACAATATTTAGGGGACATTTTGAACCGGGCAAACAGTTCTCTTGTGGTCAATATTTTACATATTGAACAGTTATTTTTTTCTTGTTGGAAATGATTTTTCGACTCCACGCCTCATTTTTGTTCGCCTTCTTCCAGATTTTCTTGGGTCAACATATGGAGGAGACAAGTTTGTTTTATGCTTGGGTTAATATTTTTACACATTGAAGAAACAAGTTTGTTTTCTGAGTTGACCAACTCTCTTTGTCGCTCGTGAAATATCTTTCAAATTTCATATTTATTTCTTGAAATAAAGTAACGATATAGGAAATTTTCTTTCAACTTCAAATATTGCATTCACAGATTTAGCAATCTTTGAAGTCATAACATTTTACCTATACAAAAAAAATTAATAAGATATATAATTATAATAAGATCAAACAAGATACTCAATATATAAATATTGTACACATTTCTCGGGCAAAATGTCATGCTCCATCTATGAAATCCAACTGCTTCAAGAAGCTCTGCTACCTTGGGTACCATATAGCTTATTTGATTGAAATGGCCATAGAACTCAACTCTATTCTACATGTTCACTGTATTATAAAAATGAGATACAAGATTGATGTTCTCGATTCATTCACCGTAACTGTCAACAACTATTATTGATTTTTCCATTAACGGTACCTAAAAGAATTTATTAAAATTATTTAATAATGATTATATGTAAAATGCATAAGTACTCCCCCCCCTACCCAACCTATGCCCAAAATTTCAGAGACACACTAATACTATACTAAGGTTCTATTACCCCCCCCCCTCTCCCCCCTCCCCCCCAGACTTATTTATAAATAATTTTCTACTCCTTTTCGGCCTATGTGGCACTATTTTCTGGCCCCTCGGCATGCTGATAATTTTTTGAACTATATGATTGATAGTGTCATGTAGGCCTAAAAGGGTAGAAAATTATTTATAAAATAAATTAGGGGGGGTAAAAGGATCTTACTATAAGTATATAGATGTGACTCTGAAACTAAGGCATAGATTTGGAGATACTTATATATTTTGGCATGATTATATAGTAAATTTGAGTAACTATATATGGTTAAAAATCATACGCACAATTATTGTCCAAACAAGTCAGTAATCTGTTGTAACAAGTTCGTTATCCATTGCAACAACTTACTTGAACAAAGTTTTGGTTTTATCCCAGTTTGGCGTGTTACTATAACATGTGTCCAATAAGTAAGCCATTTATTGCAACAGATTAGTTATTTGGTGCATCAGATGACTCATCTATTGGAATAAATAACTTATCTGTTCATACAAACTTCTGGTTCTATCCCAACTTGATCTGGTAGTATAATATGTATCCAGTGGATAAGTCATCTGTTGCAGTAGATGAGTCATTATAACGTCGAAAGTTGTGTAATTATGCCTTAAGTTCTAGAATCAATGGCTTAGACCCAGTGACATAGGCTGCCACAAGTTTTCCAAAGCCGCACGAGCTGTTTCTACTCTAACGAATTGAGGGAGAACTCTCACTGTAACTGAAGCAACTATCCAACACAAGACGGGTTGATCATGACGCACCCAAATCTTATATGAAAGATTTGGTAGATCAACATTCAAAGTGTGTGATGGTACTGGTTAGCTACCATCAATATAATGGTTAAGACCACAACCACAAATCATTGGAAGAAAATGTGTCTATAAAAGTAGAAAATTTGTCAATGTGAGCTTTACTAGAAACTAGTGAGTGAGATTAGGCGTAGGAAAATAGGTTTCCAAGCATTTGTTGAAACAACTAAAGTTCACAAGGCAGAAGTGTCCCCATTAGTTTCTCCCATTAGGATAGGTCGCTTTTTATTGATATTTTTTTACGGAAAAGGATCAAAATTATTCCTAAACTATGTGAAATAAACCACTAATACCCTCTATTGTATTTTGAGATAAAAAATACCCCCAATATTATCTTAGAAGACCACAAATATCCTCAAGATTTAACAGTTATGATGTGGCATGCCACATGGCACAAATTCTGTCACCTAAACTTGTCAACTAGTATACCCACTAAATTTTGACCAATTTATCCCAAAATGCAATAGAGGGTACAAGTGATCTATTTCACATAGTTCAAGGTCAATTTTGACCCTTTTTCGTAATTTTTATTCAGAACGAAAAAGAAAAAAAAATTGATTGTTAAACTAGAAGGATCGGATACCATGAAAAAGTTCTTTATTCATATATAAAAATATGTACAACAATAATGAATATATACATATATATAGGAAACCAAATAGCGAAGAAACATACGAGAACTAGGCGTCAAGGATTAGGAAGAAGTAGTTTCCTTAAACATCACAACTTAATCTTTTACTTAGTTTAAATATAAGGAATAGACTCAAATATGCTATTAAACTTTTATAAAAGGCTCATTTATGCCATCAATTAAAAGTTTTGTTCATTTATGTCATTACTGTTTAAGAAAAGATTCATTCATGCCATTATTTTTTAAAAGTGATTTACAAAATCATTTTGACACGTGGTCAATTATAATTTGGCCACATCATAAAATTTTTAATTAAAAAAGTCAAAATTCTGAATAAAAATTTAATTAATTTTTTTGAATTAATTAATTTAAAAAATTGATGACGTGGCCGAATTATAATTACTTAGTGTCAAAAATAGTTTTGAAAAATCATTGTTAAAAAATAATGGCATGAATGAGCTTTTTGTTGAACTATAATGGCATAAATGAGTCAAACTTTTAACTGATAGCATAAATAAATCTTTTCTGAAAGTTCGTTGACACATTTGAGCCTTTTCCCTTAAATATACTAAGAATCTACTCTGAGAAGCCAATCCTTTACAATTCCCTCCCCATTTTCCCTTCTCCTATCCCCAATTAAAAAAAGAAAATAATAAATATTAAATGAATAAAATATTAAATAGAAGATTACCTGGATTAAATTTCTGTTCATTACTCAACATCCAAGAGAATTAGACTTTGTTTTTCTATTTTTGCACTAGAGTCGTACTTGCTATTCTTCCTCTGAAGACATTGTGCAACATTTTGGCACCATTCACCTCCCCTTAAGTATCCAAAATTTAACATTTAATTAATAATTAAGTTGCTATTCTAAGATAGAAGAAATACACATGTTTGGTATAGGAGTGACTCAGCGTAATTGGGGGCATAAAGTGAAATTTTAATTCACGGTCTAAAGTATAAATACATTCTATATACATATTTATTCAAAAAAATAATAATAATTTACACTATTTAGATTAAAATTATTAGTATTTAATATTATTTTTTCAATTACTAGTTTTAGATAAGAATTTATCAACTCAACATTGAAAAATATCTTTTAAGTGAGACAATTTTTATATGTATTGTTAGCATAATAATATAAGTAATAAGTTGATAAATATTAAATAAAGGTAAGAGTTAGAATCATGTTGTTCGGACTCTTAAAAAATGTCAATAAGTGAGTATCAAATTCATCAAAAATAGTATATTTTTGAAGAATTCAACAAGAGTGCAAAATCAAAAGTGAAAAGTCTTTGCAACATAATGATAGACCAACAACGTGATGACAATGCCTAATACAACTTACCAGTTTACTGTGAGCTCTTCTTAGGATACTGTGAAGAAAGACAGATCGAATGTAAAATGAAAGAATTAAAATCAAATATTCATCAAAAGTAGTATATTTTTGGGTATTCTTACTTGTCTTCTTAGTGAACAGAGAAAAGCAGCTGAAAAGAAATGAGGATTTAGGTGAAGGTGGGTAGTCTGGGAGTGTTATTTGAGGAAATGAACTTAAGGAGGAAGTAAAATTTCAAACTTTCCAATCAGTTCTTCTTACTAATTTTATTTTTATATGTTTAGTCATACATTTTTCCATATATATATATATATATATATATATATATATATCATATATTATTATAAGTGGAGAGCTCCAAAATAAAAAAGTTGAATTACCATTTTGTCCTTTACTAAATTAAATTTTTTATAATTTTCATATATATATATATATATATATATAATCTTCTTATTCTCTTTTCAAAATCTTGACCTTTCATATTTCTCACACAAATTTTTTAAAAATACAAATGAGTAATTATTCCTTAAAGACAAGAAATTAAAGTAGATGCATGTATCTTTTAATGTTAAATTTCATCTCTATCTTTTTTATATATATTTTAACAGTATTTGACCTTTTAATTTTTCATGTGTCTTTTCATGTTTCCATAATTTTGTTGTATAAATTTAACTTTTCTAAGAAAAACTTTAATTTACTATATTCCTACAATTCTGGTGTGTAGGAACTCTAAAATTTATTTCACTCATTAAATTTTTTAACTTTCATCTTCCAACTTCTTTATACATTTTCATTCACATTTTAATATATAAAAATTCTTTGTTTTATTGGTTGTACATAGTTTAATCTTCTCAATAATATTTTTTCTAATCAATCTTTTAACATTCGTTAAATACTCTATAAAGTGTATCATAAGGTGGGTTTGTCCAATTATTTCATTTGCCTTCTTTGGTTAGATTTCTCCTCCAAAAAGAGTCTTACTTTAGATAAATCTATTCCAATATAATTGATTGAGCTGCAAATATTGACCAAGACTTTTTGTATTATTGCTAAAATAGTAGCATATTCACTTCTTTTAGTATAATATCTATTTATGAAAAGCTTCTGTTGCAATAAAATTTAAATTCAGATACAAGTTGATCTGTGAATGCCTTTGCATATTTGAACTTTGAAATGTGGACATGGACTATGCTTGGAGCACATAGGTTCATAGTTGACTGTATGTTCGTGTAGTTTAAAATGGTATGAAATACACGTGCATCGCACGTGTTCGAAAACTAGTATATATATAAATGAAAAGTGAACTTCAAACTATAAAATCTTCAAATACAGTTGTAGTATTGTCTAGTAAAAATATTTTATAATTAATATATAGTTGAAAGTAATGAGAGTAAGAGTACAAGGGGACATCTTTTAATTGAGAATATGTTTTTGTAATATTAGATATTGTAACGACCTGTTTAGTCGTTTGGAGCAGCAGAGTTAATTTCTAAAAATCACTGTCTGGGTCGACGGATCCCACGACGGACCGTCATGGGCACGACGGACCGTCGAGGGTGTCTCGTTCCAAAATACTTAGAATTTAGAAATTTGGGTACTGAGATCGAATCTCTGAACTTCACGACGAAATGGCAGGACGGATCGTTGAGGGCTCGACGGACCGTCACAAATCCTTCCGCAGCTTTGGGAAAGTAGAGTGCTTGATCGAAATTCTTCGGTGGAGGTAGGTTATGGTTTATGCTATTTCATAGTAAACTCTTAATAGCGATTGATAGGTATTGGTAATTTCGTAAAGTATTCTATATGCTTAATTGTGTGCTTGCATGATGTGATTATATAATTGTGATAAAATAAGCATGATGAGGCTGTTGAATCTTAAACCTTTAAAAACCTCTTTGTTAGTGATGATGTCTTGGTATAAAAGAAGGTTTGATGAACTAAAAGAATGAAGTTAGTGGATCGGGTGTCACGTTCCGACACCAGGTTAGTAAAGAGAATGAATCTTGAATTATGTTAATATGCTCAAATTAATGAACCTATTTCCCCAAAAATGAGTATGGTATGGAGGCTTGAGTCCTCATGGGTGTGCTTGGTGTTATTATCAATGATTTTTGTACTGTTTGCTGCTACCTGTTGAGTATTGTAGTTGATTCTATGATATTATCTGATATATATTGCTTTCTATTTTGAGTTGGCCGATGATATCTACTCAGTTCTCGTGTTTTGTACTGACCCCTACTTGTAATTGTTTTTCTTTGTTATTTGTGGAGCGCAGCAAACGTACCATCGTCTTCAACTCAACCGCAACTCTAGCCAGTCTTCATCACGTCAGATTCCAGGGTGAGCTATTGTTTCTAGCTTGGACTGGATCTTCTTCTTCACGTCTTGATGCCTTGAAGTTCTGGCATGGACTAGCTGTTTAGTTATTTTAGCTTCTTAGATACTCTTAGATGTAGTAATTTGAGGATAGATGTTCTTGTGATGATGACTTCCAGGTTTAGGGGATAGTAATTGATAAATTTTAGAAGTTATTTAATTGATTTCGTTAATGAGTTTTAAGTCTTCCGCATTTTTATTCTGTTAATTATGTTTAAAACGTTGGGGTTTAGATTGGTTGGTTCGCTCACATAGGAGAGTAAGTGTGGGTGCCACTCGCGACCCGTAATGGGTCGTGACAGATATTTGGAATAAGTTATCCTATCATGTAATAATTATGAGACTACCTAATAAGCTTCAATCAAACGCGAAATAAAATAATTATTTATTTTATTTTTAAATTATTATACTTTATACGTCACTATCAATGTCTTAAGATTGTTATTAAAATTAACCAGTAGAATAGACCTATTAAGCATACAAGTCTCTTTCTATCTTGAAGCGACTAAATTTCCACCTCTTTTAAGTTTTTGGTTATAGACAAACTTTTCTCCATCTCAATAACAAGTCAAGGTTGATTCAACTCAAATGCATTTGTAGTCGTCCAAGTCAACATACATCTTTTGTTGATTTTACGTGTTCGTCAGTTAAATACTTTATTTAATATTTATTTAATCTTCAATTATATTCATTTTCTATACAAATCACTTTTACTTGTGCTATAGTGTCCATTTAAATGTTTAGTCATACATTTTTCCATATATATATATATATATGAAAAGTGAACTTAAAAATATAAAATCTTCAAATACAGTTGTAGTATTGACTAGTAAAAATATTTTATAATTAATATATAGTTGAAAGTATTGAAATCTAAGAGTACAAGAGTACAAGGGGACATCTTTTAATTGAGAATATGTTTTTCTCATATTAGATATTTGGAATAAGTTATTCTATCATGTAATAATTACGAAACTATCTAATAGGCTTTAATCAAACACGAAATAAAATAATTCTTTATTTTATTTCTAGATTATTATACTTTATACTTTACTATCGATGTTTTACGATTGTTATTAAAAATAACTAATAGAATAGACCTATTAAGCATACAAGTCTCTTTCTATCTTGAAGCAACTAAATTTCCACCTTTAAGTTTTTGGTGATAGACAAACTTTTCTCCATCTCAATAACAAGTCAAGGTTGATTCAACTCAAATGCATTTGAAGTCGTCCAAGTTAACATACATCTTTTGTTGATTTTACGTGTTCATCAGTTAAATACTTTATTTAATATTTTTTAATCTTCTACTATATTCATTTTCTATACAAATACTTTTTACTTGTGTTATAGTGTCCATTTATATAATTTGTCAAATTTTAAAACTTTAACAATTAATTACTCACTAATATTTTGCATTGAATAAAGAAAAATATTCCAAATATATAGAAGGAAAAAAAGTTAAATAAATTTCACTAAATCTATAGCTAGCAAAATCTCTAGAAAAAAATTCAAGTAAAAAAATCCTACATAAATCCCCAAAAAACAATTTTCAGATAAATTCACAATAACAAAATTCCTCAATATTTCCCGGAGTAATAAATTTCGTAAGTAAATCTCCAACAGTAAGTTCCTAGCTAAATCCGCAATGCATAATCCCCCAATATTTCCTCAAGTGATAAGTTTCGTAGGTAAATTCCAACGATAAGTCCCTAGCTAAATCCGCAACATATAATTCCCCAATATTTTCTCAAGAATATGTCCCCAGCTAAATTTACAATAATTAATCGCCAAATAATTTCTTGGTAAGAAAATTTCATATAAATTTCTACCAGGATACCTCCATGTAAATTCATAGGATAAATTACCTGGAGAACTTTTTATGGATAAAAAAGATTTTAAAAAATATATATATATGTCCATGTACCAACGGATTTACCTAGGAATAATGTACCCGCCTATATATTTCTCCAGGTGATGTCGCAAGTACAAAAGTTACGGAATATATATTTACTTTTCCATTTGATAAACAAATAGAAGACTGGTAGAAATCTTAAGAAAGTATGGAGAAATCAAGGATGTATTGATAATTATAATGTTGAGTTACAAGTTCCTTATATAGGAGAAGAGTCCTATTATAGTTATACAACGAATCCTACTATAACACAAATAATTACATGGTTAGTATTGTATTACAAGTCAAATACATTATCCTAGTTGACTCCTATAATATTCCGTAGCTTAGTCGTACATATCTTAGGATTCAGTAGTCTAGTCCTAGTATGACTCCAACTTTAATTTGTCAATCTGCTTCAATGATCAGTTCCTTTGACGTGTTTCATCAGTCGTCAAGTTTCCTTCAACACATTCCTCAAGCTAGTGAGTGAAGGAACTGTAACTCCTAGCTTGTTATGAAAACCTGTTTTTTTAAAAGCTTTGGTATGAATATTAGTTAGTTGATCCTTAAACTTAACAAACTGAGTAAGAAATTGTCCCTTCGCCACTTTCTCAAGAACAAAATGATAGTTCATTTCAAATGTTTGGTTCTAGCATGTACAACTAGATTAATTGTCATGTAAAAGACACTCATATTATCAAAATACAACATAGGAACAGATCGAAGGAACACTCTAAGGTCATGAAGAAGATACAAAATTCAAGTCATTTATACGGCAATGGAGTCTAGTGCTCTATACTCAGCTTCAAAACTCGATCGGTCTACTATGGTCTGTTTCTTGGAGGTCCAAGAAATACAATTTGCACCTAGGTAGATGTTATAGCCTGTAGTCGATCTCCTAGTTTTGGTACAACCTCCCCAAGCAGCATCTGAGTAACCATACAACCTACATGGTGATAATGAAATAATTCTGAGTCCAAAGTGTAGAGTACCTTTGATGTACCTTAGAATCCTTATTACCCCTTGAAGATGTCCAATGTTTGGGCTTTGTATAAACTGGCTTGTTAAATTCACGACATGAGTGATATCAAGTCTTGTGAGGGTCAAATATTGAAGGCTCCCTACTATTATTTAGTAAGAGGATACATGTACAAGACTTCTAATAACTTCATACAAATCATGTTTTTGAACCAAAGGAGTGGCTACAGCCTTTGCCAAAGTCATTTGTGTCTTGGCCAACAGCTCAACATCATATTTACTTTGATTTAAGTGAATTTCACCTTCTAAATACTTCACCTCAATTCCTAGGAAGAAGTGTAAAGGGTCAAGATCTTTCGTAGCAAACTCCTTCCCAAATTGTAGAAACAACTCTGAGACATTATATGGATTACATTCTATGACAATAATATCATCCACATATAACAAGAGAAATGTTTTGCCTTTGCGAGCTTGCAAAGTAAATAAAGAAGGGTCAACCTTACTACAAATAAAACCAAGGTGCAAGAGATGCATGTTAAACCTATCAAATCAGGCTCTTGGTGCCTGTTTAAGATCATAAAATGCCTTTTTAAGTAGACATAGATGATGAGGATACTTGATCAACAAAACTAGGAGTTTGACTCATGTACACCTCCTATTGTAAGAAGCTATGTAGAAAGACATTCTTTACATCTAGTTGTCTAACTTACCACTTTGATTTGATAGATATGGATAGAACCACCCTAATAGTTGTAGTTTTAACCACAGGACTAAATGTTTCTTCGAAATCTATTCTTTCAAGTTGCAAGAATCCCCTTGCCACAAATTTGGCCTTGTATCTATCTATTGTCCCATCAACTTTTAATTGTCTTGAACGCCCATTTTGAGTCAACCAAATTCATACCAAGATATTTAGACACCAAAATTTATGTCTTGTTAGTAGGTAAAGCATCATTTTGTTCCTGCATAACTGCAAGCCAATGAGCTGATTTTAGTGCTTCCTTGTAGTATTTGGTTCTCTCACAATTTATGTGATACTGCGAGCAACAAGTGACAAGTTTTGCTCCTTCGTCTGGTGATCATATGATCCCCTTGTGGTGCAGATGGTACCTCAACCGGTACATCAACCAAGATAGTTTACTGGATTTTAGCATTGTCAGGTTAATGGTCAATCGGTACATCAACTAAAGTGGTTGTTTGATAATGATCATTGGTTAGACTAGTAAGATCAACTTGTTCGTCACTGCTGCTGGTAGATTCAAAATTTGCAATTGGATTCCAATACTACTGTATGGGTCATCACCTTTAACCTGTTCCTCAACATCTGATCTTGCTCCTAAGAGGTAAATAATACTCTCATCATCAATGAGTACATGAGGTGTAACAACATTATCACTATTAATGTGTGTACTATCAGCTTTTACTTCCCCTGAATCGAAATTATCATGTGTCGGCAGTTTAGAGAAAGATTCAACAAAAGTAGGAAGATTAGGTAAAAAATCAATGTTAGTCTGAGATTGCTTTGGAGACACATAGGGTAATGTGTTTTCATCAAATACATGTATGGATATGTAAACCCTCCTTGTAGAGGGATGATAGAATCTATATACTTTGTATAAGTTATTGTACCCTTTGAAAATACAAAGGCAGGTCTTTGGACTGAACTTATTATTACCCATGATATATGAAAAACATCTACACCCAAACACGTTTAGATTGTTGTAATAAGGTCGTTCCCCATATAACTTTAGATTGTTGTAAATTTGCAAGCTTACTAACTGAGAGCAAATTTTTATTGATCATGTATAACTTTGATTCATTCCCAACAATTATTTTATCTGGTCCATTGTAGTGTTTAAGATCAATTAGGATACAGGAGTTGCATGTCGTATGGTTACTTGCTCCTGAGTCCACGTACAAGGTTTCATTAGTAGTGTTCTGTAGATTAGTAGCAGTTAATGTTTGTGGTAGCTCATTTGTGGCTTGATAGGAGTGATACCACCTATAGAAACACTTAAGAGCAGTATAGTTATTCCTACCAGGAATTTGACATGCATCAATATTGCCCCTTTTATGACTTTTACTTGAAGGACTTTTCTTAGTATCTTGTCTGTTTCTGCTATTATAAGGACTTGTTCCTTGTCCAGCATGCTTGAAGCCTCTTTCTCTTGAATCAAAGTTATTATTTTTTTTAGAGTAGTTTTCTCTTCCCCTACCTCTTTGGGCAGATAATGTCATGCATGTTATGGTTTTGTTGAGACACTTCTTTTTCATCCCCCCTCATATCAAAACCGCCGAGAGCATTAAAATACTGATTATTAGTAGGATATGGTGTCTTACATAGCATGACAATCCTGAAGGTCTTATATTTAGGACCTAGACCTCTAGCAAAATTAATCACTTTTTTTCATCTACAGGCTTGTGAATGGCTGCAAGACCATCACATATGTCTTTGAATTCCTTAATGTATTTGTCAATTGTTTTGGTTTCTAGCTTCACACTTTGCAATTGTTTCTTTAGTTGGAACTCATTATCTTTAGTTGCTTGAAGATATTCTTCTTCCAAGCATTTTCGCATCTCCTCAACAGTTGAGCAGCCTACGATCAGATACATGTTTTCTTCTATAAAGGTGCCTAAAATCCAACTCCTTAGTAACACATCCTTCTCATCCCTGTCATTAACAATATTGATGTCTTCTCTACCCTTTTTGCCTGGTATAGTATAGTTTTCTCAGTAGTTTGTATAGTGGAACAATTCACTTTATGTGGTTCTGTGATAAGGTAGGTTAATCTCATCACTTCAATCAACTGAGTCATTTGTGTCCTCCATATAAGATGGTTCGTTAGCTTAAGTTTAATGAAGCATAATGTAATAAGATAATGAAGTGAAGAGGTCGAAAGAGTGTTGGTAGAAGGAGCCATTGCGCTTTGATAATTTGGTTATTTTTTGTTTTGATCTAATACATTAAAGAGCGGAAAAAATTTATCACTCTGATATCATGTAGAAATCTCACGAAAGTATGGAGAAATCAAGGATGTATTGATAATCATAATGTTGAGTTACAAGCTCCTTATATAGGAGAAGAGTCTTGTCGCGCCCCATTTTTCATCAAAACGGATTTGGATGCACGACCTAACAACTCTTTTGAAATTTGGATTTTGAAGAGTCGTCACCTAACTAATTAAGGCGCGTTAGGGCACCTATCTAACCTTACTAAGTCTAACTACGGTCAACAATCCAAAATCAGGGTAAGAGTTCAAATTACCTCGAGGGGAAGGTGTTAGGCATCCCTCAAGGTCCACAAATATGAGTCCTGACCATATCTTATACAATTTATGTGGGGATTACAAGTAGCAAATAAGGTCACCTCATTATTATTTTAATTTTAAACTGTTAGCTAGGTTACAACACAATTTCAAACAATAAAGATCATTTTTTATAATTAAGCGTGCAAGACTAGGCGATAACACAATAAACAATAAGGCTATTTTATTTATTTTAATTATTTAGTTAATTAAGCATGCAAGGACTAAGTGATATCGTTAAATAATTAGAGTAATTTGATTATTTTTAGTCAAATAGTTGAACATACAAGACTATATGATAATAGTTTTAAACAATTAAGATCACATTATTATTAAGTTAATTAATCACGCCAAACTAGATGATAACAATAATAAACATAACAAATATTAAGCAATTAATAAAGAGAAAAGTGAGGAGACAAAAATTACACAATTGTTTAAGCAAATTATAGTACCTATTTCATTTTAAGCTACCCCAAAAAAATATAATTAAAATAATTAAAGGTACAAAAAGAGAAGGGAGACTTTGAGAGACTTTTAGAATCAACACTCGATATTTAATTTTTTATTTTTGTCAGCTTCTGTATAGGGACAGATAAAACCAATGTTTGTCATTTAGACCGAGTCGATGACATAATATCTATAGGGTCAACTGTCCCTACCCCACCACAACATGCATTTCATCCTGAAAGGTGCATATCATCCCCGCTTAAGGTCCAAGAGGCATTGGACTACTAGTAGGATGGTTTAGACAAAATAAATGCCCTCCTAGACACTAAGCAAAAGAAAAATCTTGGACAACATTTTCCACGTAAAGTCTCAAATATGTCTCAACATTCTGTTCTTAACATGTTAGCAAACACATATAGAAAGGTCTCATGCGAGTGTGTGAACATGCAAGCACATATATTATAACAATGACTGAATTTAGAGGGAAGAAAATTATCATGATTGCAAGAAATATATTTTAGAACAATGATTCAATTTTCTAAATGATTCAATTTAGTTTAACATGTCAAAAGATAAATACTAACTTATTTTAAGTAGTGAAACAGTCTACTATTACACAAAAGTTAATTATCTTCGACAAATTTTATTAGCATGCTAGAGTTAATTAAATCCTACAGGCATTATATCTATGTGAATGGCACGTTGAAAACTATTGTTGAAAATCTGATTAGTTTGACTAAGTGATAAAAGCATTGCAATTATTTAAGCCCGTACATTTAAGCTAATAAGGTTGTTAAAATCAAATTATCTTGGTTGAATGTCATGCTAAAATTGGTAACTTAATAACACCAACATATTAAGTTTATTCCTTAGAAACCTATAGGCATGATCTCTAAGTAGATTAAAATTAACCTTATAGGCATCATTTCTACACCCTTTTTGCATTAATATTCAATGAGATCCTACAAAGATGTATACGAAGCACTTGACAAGGAAGCGTAATCACATCAGAGAAATTGACGAGGACAAGACTTTTACTAGCACAGTATATATATCTTTTCTATAGACCTTGTGACAAAAGCTTTCCTACATTCCTTTCATTCTTCTTGGATTTTTGAACTACGTTTGACATGATTATCTTTTGGATACGTAGACAACCCTTTGACGAGTTCGATTTCTATCAAATAAATTTATCTTCTTTCCCATGGTCATTCAAAATATTCCTTTCCAAATTCAAATTTAGGCTAATTGACCAGCCATGAACATAATTGACATTTAACAAAAGATCCTAAATGTAGTATTTTAATTAAATGACAACTCTTAAAAATGGTTAAAGGTCGATCAAAATTGGGTGTCAACAAGTCTTATTCTAGTTATAGTAGGAATCCTACTACAACACGAATAATTACATGGGTAGTATTGTATTACAAGTCAAATATCTTATCCTAGTCGACTCCTATAACATTCAGTAGCTTAGTCATACATAACTTAAGATTTAGTAGTCTAGTCCTAGTATGACTCTAACTCTAACTCGTCATTCTGCTTTGATGGACCTATTCCTTCGGGATGTTCCATCAATCGTCAAGCCTTTAACGAGATTAATATCATTAATTTACATAATCTCAATAGTTGACACTATAGGTTATCATCAACTGTTTAGGCTCAAGCATAATATTTATTTTAAAATATCTATTTTTTTATTAATATATAGAAATGATTAATTTAAAATAATTAACATGAAATGTTATTTTCTTTTCGGTCCAAATGTATTAAGTGATGCTTTTAGTACGATATACTCCTTAAAAAATCAACTTACTTTTAAAAAATATTTTTTTGTTTGTACTAAAATACTCTTACTTAAATATGAACTCTTGATTACATAAAATCTAAATAAGGAAAAATTTGGAAGAAGATAATCAATACCAATTTAATCATGTGAAACATTTTTATTTTAGATCATAATAAAAAAGTATAAAAACTCTCACTTATATGGATTAGAATAGTGCAGCCATTGGAGAGGCGAAAGTAAGAAATTAGATTTTATGGGTGATAATGATTCTAAGTAATAATGGTTGGGTTAGTAATAAACTTAATAAATTTATGATCATAAATGTAACGATCTGTTTAGTCGTTTTGGGAAGCAGATTTTATTTCTGGAAAAACTGGCTGAGACGACGGATCCCACGACGGACCGTCATGGGCACGACGGACCGTCGAGGGGGTCTCGTTCTAAAACACTTAGAATTCTGAAATTTGGGTACTGAAATCGACTCTGTGAACTTCGCGACGAAATGACAGGACGGACCGTCACGGGCATGACGGGCTGTCATAGACTCTTCAGTAAATTTCAGTCTCTTAACTCTATGACGGAAGCAGCAGGACGGATCGTCGCAGTCACGATGGTCCGTCACAGACTACGTAATCCCAGGCTGAGTCGGATTTCTTTAAATTCTTTAAGGGGGGCGTTTTGGACTATTCCTGCTATAATTATAAATTTAGTGGGTTAATGTTAATAATTTAACTACTTGAGGGTTAAAAGAGATAACCTTGAATTAATTAATGGGTTAAATTCATCATCTTTCATACTTAATTATATGCTAATTAGGGTAAAAGAAAGAGGGTTGGAATAAGAAAAAGAAAAGAACAGAAAGAGAGGGAGAAACGATCGAGAGAGAGAGGAACGAAGGGAATAACAAGGCTTTGGGGACATTGCTTGCTTTATCACGAATCTTCGGTGGAGGTAGGTTATGGTTTTTATACTATTCGTAGTTAACTCTTAATAGCGAATGATATGTGTTGGGTTGTATTGTAAAGTCTTCTATTTGCTTAATTGTATGCTTGCATGAATGTGATTATATAATTGTGATGAAATAAGCATGATGAAGCTATTGAATCCCAAATCTTGAAAACCCCTTGTTAATGATGATGCCTTGGTATAAAAGAAGGCTTGATGAACTAAAGTAATGAGATTGATGATGCCTTGGTATAAAAGAAGACTTGATCAATTAATAGAATGAGATTAGTGGAGCGGGTGTCGCGAACCGACACATAGAATTAGGGGATCGGGTGTCACGAACCGACACATAGAATTAGGAGATCGGGTGTCACGAACCGACACGTAGAATTAGAGAATCGGGTGTCACGAACCGACACGTAGAATTAGGGGATCGGGTGTCACGAACCGACATGTAGAATTAGGGGATCGGGTGTCACTAACCGACACGTAGAACTAGGGGATCGGAGTGTCACGTTCCGACACATAGTAGTAGGGGAGCAGAGTGTCACGTACCGACACAAGAATAAAGGTGATGAATCTAGAAAGATGTTAATATAATCAATCTAATGAACCTAATTCCCAAATGAGTACGTTATTGAGGCTTGAGTCCTCATGTGTGAACTTGGCGGTACTTATTAACGATTATAGTACTTGTTGTTGCTACATGTTGAGTAATGCAGTTGATTTTATATTATTACTTGATATATATTGTTTTCTATTTTGAGTTGACTGATGATATCTACTCAGTACCCGTGCTTTGTACTGACCCCTACCTGTATGTTTCTTTCCTTGTTATTTGTGGAGTGCAGCAAACGTGCCGTCGTCTTCAACTCAACCGCAACTCTATCCAGTCTTCATTACTCCAGATTTCAGGGTGAGCTAATGCTTCTAGCTTGGACTGGATCTAATGCTTCTAGCTTGGACTGGATCTTCCTCTTCATGTCTTGATACCTTGAAGTTCCGGCATGGACTAGCTTTTTATGTATTTTAGCTTCTTAGATACTCTTAGATTAGTAATTTGAGGATAGATGTTCTTGTGATGATGACTTCCAGATTTTGGGGATAATAATAGTTGTTGAGTTTTTTTAAGTTATATTAATCTATTTTCATTAATGAGTTTAAGTCTTCCGCATTGTTTTCTATTTATTATGTTTGAATTGTTGGGGTTTAGATTGGTTGGTTCACTCACATAGTGGGATAAGTGTGGATGCCACTCGCGGCTCGATTTGGGGTCGTCACAAACTTGGTATACGAGCATTAGGTTCGTTGGTCTCATCACACAAGAACGAGTCTAGTAGAGTCTTAAGGAACGGTAGTGGGACGCCTTTACTTTTCTTTGAGAGGCTATAAGACTTTAGGAAAATTCCACTCTTTCTTTCTTTCGTGCTATTATTTGGGTCCAATTGGTATCTAGGTGATACAAATTGGTATCTGACCATCTTCACTCTATTTCGCAGATGGTTAGAACTAGAGCAACAACCGCGCCAACACCAGCACCGGCGGGACATGGTGCGTCTGAACCAGCCACTGGGGCTGTAGATCGAGGAAGAGTAGCGGCAAGAGTCCGTGGAAGAGGTCGTGGGAGGACGTCCTCTAGAGGAAGAGGACAAACACCTAGCCCATCTGATACTAGGGTGGTGACTCCTCCACCGACTGAGGAAGTGTTAAGAGAGGGTGAGGAAGGGGAGAATGAACAAGTACAGAATGAGGGATTGCCACCCCAACCTACCCCAGAGATGATCAATCAGGTTCTTGCTTATCTTAGCGGGTTATCTGATCAGGGACAGACACCTCCAGTGTTTTCTGCACCAGCACCTCAGGTTCCGGAGGTACAACATGCGGCTATTGTGGCTCCCCGCATGGATGCCTCATTGGAAATAAGCACGTTTCCTCGTCTGACTACAGGGCCTGTAATGACAAATGATCAGCATGAACTTTTCAGTAAGTTCTTGAAATTGAAACCTCCAGTCTTCAAGGGTGCTGAATCTGAAGATGCTTATGATTTTCTGGTGGACTGTCATGAGCTACTACACAAGATGGGTATAGTAGAACGGTTTGGTGTGGAGTTTGTGACTTATCAGTTTCAAGGGAACGCCAAAATGTGGTGGCGGTCACATGTTGAGTGTCAACCAACAGAGGCGCCACCTATGACTTGGGCAACATTCTCTAGCTTGTTTATGGAGAAGTATATCCCCCGGACTTTGAGGGATAGGAAAAGAGATGAGTTCTTGAGCCTAGAGCAAGGTAGGATGTCGGTTAATGCATATTAGGCTAAGTTTCGTGCATTATCCAGGTATGCCACCCAACTTTGTTTCAGTCCACAAGAGCGGATTTGCTGTTTTGTGAAGGGGTTGAGGTCAGAATTGCGGATTTCAGCCTTACAGGTAGCGGCTACGGCAAAATCCTTTCAAGAAGTGGTAGACTTCGTGATAAAGGTGGAAGGAGTGAAGCCAAATGAATTCACCATGGCATCGACATCGAAAAGGTTTCAAAAGGGAGGTGATTTTAATGGTTCTTACTCTAGAGGACAGGGTTCAGGAGGTTACTCAGTCCGACCAATTCAGTCTTCACTACAGACTGTAGTTGGGGGTCCACCTCAGACCGGTCAACACTTCTCTGAGAGACCCATGCTTGACTCCAGAGAGTGTTATGGATGTGGGGAGACTGGACACATTAGGAGGAATTGTCCAAAACAGAGTTATAGACCCCCAATAGCTAGAGGTAGAGGTGGTCATGGTAGAGGCCGTTATTCTGGAGGACGTGGTGGCCGAGGTAATGGTGGTCATCAAAACGGCCGGGGTGACGGACAAATGGGAACTACTGCAGCGCAACCTGTTAGAGGCAACGGACAGACTGGTGATAGGGCCCATTGTTACGCTTTCCCTGGGCGGTCGGAAGCGGAGACATCAGATGTTGTTATCACAGGTAATCTTTTGGTTTGTGATTGTATGACTTCTGTATTATTTGACCCTGGCTCTACATTTTCATATGTATCTTCCGCATTTGCTAATGGTCTTAATTTACATTGTGAATTGCTTGACATGCCTATTCGTGTTTCTACTCCGGTGGGTGAGTCTGTTATAGTTGAAAAGGTGTATAGGTCTTGTCTTGTGACTTTTGTGGGGAGCAATACTTATGTAGACTTGGTTATCTTAGAAATGGTTGATTTTGATGTAATTCTGGGTATGACTTGGCTTTCTCCGAATTTTGCAATCTTGGATTGTAATGCTAAAACTGTGACGTTAGCCAAGCCTGGGAAGATCCGTTAGTATGGGAGGGTGACTACACTTCCAATCCGGTTCGTATCATCTCCTTTCTTCGTGCTAAGAAAATGGTGAGTAAGGGTTGTTTAGCGTTCTTGGCACATCTCAAGGATGATACTACCCAAGTACCTCCAATTGAGTCGGTTTCGATAGTTCGTGAGTTTTTAGATGTGTTTCCCGCAGACCTTCCGGGTATGCTACCAGATAGGGATATTGACTTCTGCATTGATCTTGAACCGGGTACTCGCCCCATTTCTATACCCCCTTATAGAATGGCTCCCGCTGAGTTAAGAGAGTTAAAGGCCCAACTTCAAGAGTTGTTAAGTAAAGGTTTCATTAGACCAAGTGAATCCCCTTGGAGTGCTCCGGTGTTATTTGTGAAGAAGAAGGATGGGAGTTTTCGGATGTGCATAGACTACCGGCAGTTGAACAAGGTAACTATTAAGAACAAGTATCCCATTCCTCGCATTGATGACTTGTTCGATCAGTTACAAGGTGCTTGTGTCTTCTCTAAGATTGACTTCAGATCCGGTTATCATCAATTGAAAATACGGGCAACGGATGTGCCAAAGACTGCTTTTCAGACCAGGTATGGGCATTACGAATTTGTGGTGATGTCTTTTAGTCTTACGAGTGCCCCTGCTGCTTTCATGAGCTTGATGAACGGGATTTTTAAGCCATATCTGGATCTCTTTGTGATCATATTTATTGATGATATATTGGTATACTCAAAGAGCAAGAAGGAACATGAGGAGCACTTGAGAATTGTATTGGAAATATTGAGGGAGAAAAAGCTTTATGCCAAATTCTCCAAGTGTGAGTTTTGGCTAGATGCAGTGTCCTTCTTGGGGCATGTGATTTCTAAGGATGGGGTGATGGTGGATCCTTC
This sequence comes from Solanum lycopersicum, assembly GCF_036512215.1. NCBI lineage: Eukaryota > Viridiplantae > Streptophyta > Magnoliopsida > Solanales > Solanaceae > Solanum > Solanum lycopersicum. Next base: position 7,621,860 of record NC_090807.1, read on the forward strand.
TAAGATTGAGACTGTGAAGAATTGGGTAAGACCTACTTATGTGTCAGAAATAAAGAGCTTTGTTGGTTTAGCTAGCTATTACCGTTGATTTGTCAAGGGATTCTCTTCCATTGCTTCCCAATTGACGAACTTGACTAAGCAGAATGTTCCATTTGTATGGTCGGATGAATGTGAAGAAAGCTTTCAGAAGCTCAAGACCTTGTTGACTACTGCACCAATCCTTACCCTGCCAGTGGAAGGTAAGAATTTCTTGTCTATTGCGATGCATCCTATTCGGGTTTGGGTGCAGTACTAATGTAAGAGAAGAATGTAATTGCTTATGCTTCAAGGCAATTAAAAGTGCACGAACGTAATTATCCGACCCATGATTTGGAATTGGCTGCGGTAGTGTTTGCCTTAAAGTAATGGAGACACTATCTATATGGAGTTAAGTGTGAAGTATACACAGATCATCGTAGCCTACAGTATCTCTTTACTCAGAGGGATTTGAACTTGAGACAGAGGAGGTGGATGGAACTACTGAAGGATTATGATGTTACCATCTTGTATCATCCATGAAAGGCTAATGTTGTGGCAGACGCCTTAAGTAGAAAGGCAGGGAGCATGGGAAGTCTAGCTCACTTACAAGTTTCTAGACGCCCATTGGCTAGAGAGGTTCAGACTCTGGCTAACGACTTTATGAGGTTAGAAGTAAATGAGAAGGGAGGATTTTTGGCCAGTGTGGAGGCGAGGTCTTCTTTTCTTGACAAGATCAAGGGGAAACAGTTTGATGATGAGAAACTAAGCCGAATTTGGGATATGGTGTTGCGAGAAGAGGCTAAAGAAGCAATAATGGATGAGGAAGGTGTTTTGAGGATTAAGAGAAGGGTATGTGTGTCCCGTGTTGATGATTTGATCCACACTATTCTTACAGAGGCTCATAGCTCCGGATATTCTATACATCCTGGTGCGACCAAGATGTATCATGACCTAAAGCAACATTTTTGGTGGAGTAGGATGAAGCGTTACATTGTGGAGTTTGTTGCCAAATGTCCAAATTGTCAGCAAGTAAAATATGAACACCAGAGGCCCGGAGGAACACTTCAGAGAATGCCCATTCCTAAATGGAAGTGGGAAAGGATTGCAATGGACTTCGTGGTTGGCCTTCCAAGGACATTGGGGAAGTTTGACTCTATTTGGGTAATTGTGGACAGATTAACTAAGTCTGCTCATTTCATTCCGGTCAAGGTGACTTATAATGTAGAGAAGTTAACCAAAATTTACATCTCAGAAATTGTTCGATTGCATGGAGTTCCACTCTCCATCATATCAGATAGAGGTACGCAGTTTACTTCTAAGTTTTGGAGAACATTGCATGCTGAATTAGGTACTAGGTTGGACCTTAGTACTGCATTTCACCCTCAGACCGATGGTCAATCTGAGCGAACAATTCAAGTGTTAGAGGATATGATTCGTGCATGTGTGATAGAATTTGGAGGCCATTGGGATAACTTCTTACCCTTAACAGAGTTCTCATACAACAATAGCTATCACTCAAATATTGATATGGCTCCATTCGAGGCATTGTATGGGAGAAGATGTAGATCTCCCATTGGTTGGTTTGATGCATTTGAGGTTAGACCTTGGAGTACTGATCTTTTAAGGGATTCATTAGAGAAGGTGAAATTTATTCAAGAAAATCTTTTAGCGGCTCAAAGCAGGCAGAAAGAATATGCGGATCGAAAGGTTAGAGACATGGAGTTTATGGAGGGTGAGCAAGTCTTGCTGAAGGTGTCGCCCATGGAAGGGGTGATGCGGTTTGGTAAGCGAGGTAAGCTAAGCCCAAGGTATATTGGTCCATTTGAATTTCTGAAGCGCGTGGGGGAGGTAGCTTACGAATTAGCCTTGCCCCCAGGACTGTAAGGGGTGCATCCGGTATTCCATGTGTCTATGTTGAAAAGATACCATGGGGATGGAAACTATATTATTCGTTGGGATTCAGTCTTGCTTGATGAGAATTTGTCTTATAAGGAGGAGCCTGTTGCTATTTTAGATAGAGAAGTTCGCAAGTTGAGGTCAAGGGAAATTGCATCTATCAAAGTTCAATGGAAGAATCGACCCGTTGAAGAAGCCACTTGGGAGAAAGAGGCTGACATGCAAGAAAGATACCCACATCTGTTTACAGATTCAGGTACTCCTTTTTACCCTTGTTTTTCTTCTTGTGATCGTTCGGGGACGAACGATGGGTAAATTGGTATCTATTGTAACGACCTGTTTAGTCGTTTTGGGCAGCAGATTTTATTTCTGGAAAAACTGGCTGAGACGACGGATCCCACGACGGACCGTAATGAGCACGACGGACCGTCGAGGGGGTCTCGTTCCAAAACACTTAGAATTCTAAAATTTTGGTACTAAAATCGACTCTGTGAACTTCGCGATGAAATGACAGGACGGACCGTCACGGGCATGACGGGCTGTCATAGACTCTTCAGTAAATTTTAGTCTCTGAACTCTGTGACGGAAGCAGCAGGACGGATCGTCGCAGTCACGACGGTTCGTCGAAGACTGCGTAATCCCAGGCTGAGTTGGATTTCTTTAAATGCTTTAAGGGGGGCGTTTTGGACTATTCCTGCTATAATTATAAATTTAGTGGGTTAATGTTAATAATTTAACTACTTGAGGGTTAAAAGAGATAACCTTGAATTAATTAATGGGTTAAATTCATCATCTTTCATACTTAATTATATGCTAATTAGGGTAAAAGAAAGAGGGTTGGAATAAAAAAAAGAACAGAAAGAGAGGGAGAAACGATCGAGAGAGAGAGAGGAACGAAGGGAATAACAAGGCTTTGGGGACATTGCTTGCTTTATCACGAATCTTCGGTGGAGGTAGGTTATGGTTTTTATACTATTTGTAGTTAACTCTTAATAGCGAATGATACGTGTTGGGTTGTATTGTAAAGTCTTCTATATGCTTAATTGTATGCTTGCATGAATGTGATTATATAATTGTGATGAAATAAGCATGATGAAGCTATTGAATCCCAAATCTTGAAAACCCCCTGTTAATGATGATGCCTTGGTATAAAAGAAGGCTTGATGAACTAAAGTAATGAGATTGCTGATGCCTTGGTATAAAAGAAGGCTTGATGAATTAATAGAATGAGATTAGTGGAGCGGGTGTCACGAACCGACACATAGAATTAGGGGATCGGGTGTCACGAACCGACACGTAGAATTAGGGGATCGGGTGTCATGAACCGACAAGTAGAATTAGGGGATCGGGTGTCACGAACCGACACGTACAATTAGGGGATCGGGTGTCACGAACCGACACGTAGAATTAGGGGATCGGGTGTCACGAACCGACACATAGAACTAGGGGATCGGAGTGTCACGTTCCGACACATAGTAGTAGGGGAGCGGAATATCACGTACCGACACAAGAATAAAGGTGATGAATCTTGAAAGATGTTAATATACTCAATCTAATGAACCTAATTCCCAAATGAGCATGGTATTGAGGCTTGAGTCCTCATGTGTGAACTTGGCGGTACTTATTAACGATTATAGTACTTGTTGTTGCTACATGTTGAGTAATGCAGTTGATTTTATATTATTACTTGATATATATTGTTTTCTATTTTGAGTTGGCCGATGATATCTACTCAGTACCCGTATTTTGTACTGACCCCTACTTATATGTTTCTTTCCTTGTTATTTGTGGAGTGCAGCAAACGTGCCGTCGTCTTCAACTCAACCGCAACTCTATCCAGTCTTCATTACTCCGGATTTCAGGGTGAGCTAATGCTTCTAGCTAGGACTGGATCTTCCTCTTCATGTCTTGATGCCTTGAAGTTCCGGCATGGACTAGCTTTTTATGTATTTTAGCTTCTTAGATTAGTAATTTGAGGATAATTGTTCTTGTGATGATGACTTCCAGATTTTGGGGATAATAATAGTTGTTGAGTTTTTAGAAGTTATATTAATCTATTTTCATTGATAAGTTTAAGTCTTCCGCATTGTTTTCAATTTATTATGTTTGAATTGTTGGGGTTTAGATTGGTTGGTTCGCTAACATAGTGGGATAAGTGTGGGTGCCACTCGCGGCTCGATTTGGGGTCATGACAATAAATATATTATTTAAACAAAAATTATCGTATTAGACTAAATTCAAAAAAGAGGTGTAAATCCTGAAAGAAGAAGGTAGTATCCGTTTCAATTTGATAATCTAAAAACATATTGACAAAAGTATATGTATATCTTTTATGTAATTTCTAAATAGATTTTAAATTTTACGTGAAATATCATTTATTTTAGATGAATTTATGATCATAAATATATTATTTAAATAAAATTTATCATGTTAGACTAAATATATATATATATATATATATATATATATATATATATTAGATGAGAATAAAAAAATAAAAGCATCGGTTAATATGAACTAGAAGATTTGGCTATTTGTTCCTAGTATTAGATGAGAATAAAAAAGAAGATTTGGCTATTTGTTCCTAGTATTAGATGAGAATAAAAAAGATAAATGAACAATTATTTATTAACACAATCACGTGAAGTTATTCATACACTTTCTTCTAGACTCCAACCCCCAAACTTTGACTTTTCATAAATACCTTTATTCCACAACCTTATATATATAGTTACCAAAATCCTCATTGGATCATCAAACTCATCATCTATTATTATCTCAAAAATATAAAAATAAGAAACAAACCAAGTCAAAAATCCAATTAATTCGAGAATTCATATGACGTTAGATTTAATTTGAAAGGCCAATTATATTTTTTAATTGATTTGAGAATTCATACAAAGTCAGTTTCCATTTTCAAAAAGTAATCATATATCTTAAATTTGTGGAAATTGTGATTATAGTCTAAAAATCCTTGCTACATTCTGTCACGATTCAAAACGTGTCGTAAGTGGCACCCATACTTAACCTCTTAAGTGGGCGAACCAACCAATTAAACCTAACCTACAAAATACAAGCATAATGCGAAAACTCAAATGTTACTAAATATCATTTCCCAAAACCTAAAAGTCATCATATCAAGGACATTTAATTTTCAATACTAAGTCTAAGAATATCAAATACACCAAAATAAAAGAATAAAATTGTATGTGTCCACAAGTATAGAACATCATGTCATGACCGAGAGAACTCAACACGAGCTTGAATGGATAGCTCACCCTGGAACTTGATATGCGGGAGGCTGACTAGAGCTGAGGGAAATCAGAAATCATATGTAACACTCGCTGCATTTTATAAAAGAAAAACAAAGAAGAAAACAAGTAGAGCTCAGTACGAGGCAACATGTATTGAGTAAGTATCATCGGTCAACCCAAAATAGTAACTAATATACAAAAAATAATAGTATGAATTCAACTATAGCACTTAACATGTGATAAGAAACAAACAACATGAACAAGTTTCAATAACAATAAGTAAGCACGTATTAAGTCAACGGTATCAAGATCACACATGAGGACTCATGCCTCCAAACCAAACCATTTTGGGAGTTGAGTTCTTTGAGATTGAGTATCTTCCATTAATTCAATATATTTTTCCTTTAATATTATCGTGTTGGAACGTGACACTCCAATCCAAGAATACCGTGTCGGAACGTGACACTCCGATCCAAGAATACCGTGTCGGAACGTGACACTCCGATCCAATAATATCATTAATTTATCATTTAATATCACCAGATTTTCATTCAATAATAATATCTCATCGAGCCTTCTTTATTCAAGGCATTACTTCAAATAGAGATGGTTTAAGATTATACATTCCACGGTCTCGGGATTTCTGACCAATCACAAAACACACGACCAAGCCACACAATCACACAATCAAGTACATAGAAAATTTCACAATATCATCCAATGCATATCAATCACAATTCAGAGTTTACTATTAAATAGCATAAACCATAACCTACCTCCACCGAAGAAACAAAGTCAAACCAACTACTTCTTCAGTGCTTTTCCTTTCCTCAATGCCTCCGAACATTGTACATCAATCAAGTATATATGCATATTTTATAAGTTAACGAGTTTATAATTACTCATATTATTTTATGTCCAACCTAGACCCCACAACTCACCTAATTTATAATAATATTTACTCAAGTTCAAACCTAAGGGTAAGTCTTAATTCCTTCATTTAGCATAACTTTATGGGAATTTATATAACTCAATACACCTAACATTTAATTATCTATCTTAATATCAAAGGTTGATTTAAAATATAATACCTTTAGGAATTAATAAATGATGAACCTTAAACAGTGGCATACTACGGAAAAATGGCAGAAGACTATTCTCATATTCTTCTTATTTTCCTAAACTAACAATCCATAAAATAGTAATAAACATTATGCCCTCCCAATTCACAAAACCAACGAACATGCAGCAACCATATGAGATTTCAACATGACTAATTTTAACTTTTTATCCAATTCACTTAATATAGTAATAATAACAAGAAAACTAATAAAAATTAACATTAACCTTAACTAATTTACTACACTAGTTTATGCTCGGTAACAAGAATAATCTGACATCCATACCTACTTGCCAATACCATATATTATTGCGTCATCATTACCTAATCACTGCCAATTGCTATGTTTTACACAATTTGACATCAATTATTTATATGTTTTTATGTATTTCACTATTAGGGATCATATTATAACAAGGTAGGCATAGGATGATACTTTTAATAGCAATTAAAGAAGTTGGGGCATTAATTGTTTACCTGAGTCCTCATCCTCCTCCTCTTCGAAGTTTGTACAGTTTGTCGACTTAAGAATATTAAACCATACTCATTATATGAGTAATTATAAATATGACAAAAAAAAGACCCCCTACTAATTTTAATGTTATTTCCTTTAACCACCAACTAAGTAAATTATTCAAACTACCCCCTTAACCTAATAATTTTAGTTATGTAAAGTCCAAAATACCCTAAAAAAATCTATCGGAAAAGTCATTTATAAAATAAAAAGTTTTAGTACTCAAAACGATCAAATAAATCGTTACACATTCAACTTATTTAGACATGAAAGTGAACATTCACTTGATATCGTTCAAGAGATTGAACAGGAATAACAATGGAAACAACATTGGCTCATCTAAAAATTTTAGCGATGCTAGTGCTTCTCAAGGGAAAATAATAACAAGAGATGAAAATAATTGTAGTAGTAAAACATCATCATTGAGGTGGAGATCCAAGAAGAGTCTAAACAAATTACACCATTGGTTTGTTGACTCATCTTTATTCAACATTGTCTCTATTTTTGAAGCAATTACTTTGGTTTCCACCTTAGCTTTCTTTCTTCTTCTATTATGGTTTTCATATTTGATAATACTTTTAAATTTTTCATATTTATTTTCCTTTGTAAATTAAGGGTTCATTAATAATATTGGACAAAAGTTGATATCAAATGGGGTGTAAGCTAAGGTTCATTTGATTTATTTATTTGGTTCTCTTTATCATATTCTTAATGTTATGAAAATGTGATGGGTAGATTAGTACCTTAAACAACAATAAATGAAACAAGATGGAATTGTTAATAGTTAAATAAAGAAATCATAACAATTAACTTCCTAAAATTGTTAATTTACTAAGTCTCCAAATGCACATGCAAACATACATGATACACAAAGACTGGTAGCTAAGTCCGGATCACGCTCTGCATGGCTCATTAGAGGGAGGCGCTCCCAACAAGATTTTCTTCATATTCGGAGTTCGAGAATTCGAGACCTCTGATTAAGGGTGAAACACTTTTACCAGTGCACCATAACCCACGTTGGTCGATTAGCGGTTTGATAGGATTACCTATTTGCGTTGCTTAATACATCACTATACAAAAAAAATTATGAATACGTTCTTATTAATCCTCATTGCATAGCAGACATACAAGATCGAGATTAAGTTTAATAGGCGAGTAGAAAATAGAAAGATCTCCGTGAGTAAAAATAACTTAGGTATCTCAAATAAATTAATTAGTTAGATTAGTTAAAAAAACATTCAACATGATTAATAGATGATCTCCAATTGTTGAATTCCTCATCACTACGTTTGCCATCACTACACCATTTTCGGCCTTTCAACACCACGTAATTGTAGCGTAAACTAGCAAAAAGTGTGGCATTTGATAAAAGGCTACACTTTTGGACATTCAGCAACACTTTTTAGGGGTTGTCCAAAAAAAGTGTAATCTTTGACATTACGCAACACTTTTTAAATGTCGCCATCTTTGGCTACACTTATAAAGCGTAGCCAAATAGGTATAAGAGCACGCTTTGAAGACATGCATTAGAAACACCTAGTTTTTGTTAGACTACACTTAAAAGCGTTACCTTTTCAGATTTATTGGTCACACTTAAAAAGTGTTGCCTTTTATTGGTCATCTATTGCAACACTTTCAAAGTGTAACTTTTTATCTACCTAGAGCAACACTTACAAAGTGTAACTTCAACATTTATAAGCTTACATGTAGCACAAATATATATAATATATTTACATACATACAAGTGACCTAAAACACAAAATGAACTAATTAATCATTAAATTGAAGCTATATATTTCAAATAAACTTCGAGAAATATTTCATGTACAACCAAAAGATAGTATGTGTTGTGTACATACCCATACTTATACATCAATATTCTAAATGTGTACACAATAAATCAAATATGTATTTAAACTTTTACAATAGTTCAAAAACTCTTCATCACCCACTTCAAATTTGATCACCTCCATTTCCCTACACAAATAAGATATTGACAGTTATATAGAAGAGGTAAGAAGTTCAGATTGCAACAATATAGAGAGGCAAGAAATCCAGAATCCAGCAGTTACAGAAAATTAGATTGCATCTTTTGATGTTCAAAGTAGATGCCTACTTGTCTTTTGATGTTCAAAGTAGATGATCTTCCCTTAGGTGTCTAGAATTCCAAATGAGTTCAATAACAATGAATAATTGCATTAGGGTTCAAACTTCATAAGAAACAATATAAAATATTTGGTGTTATACAATAACCATGATGCACGCAAACTAACACGAACACTAAATAAAAAAAGAATTAATGAGGAGACACAAACAATTAGATTCTCCTACTAATTATTTGTTTGTAGTTATGGAAGCATGCCTTCTACTAGGATGTCAAAAGTTATGGTTACAACATGGATATTCTATATAATAAGAAAGAAAATAGACTATACTGATAGAAATATTTATATATAGAAGCAGCAGTTACAGAAAACATTAACAACAAATCTGGAGACTGCAGATTCCATACCATGCCAGTGTTCTATACAAATGCCAAAAAAATAGTGAAACAAAAGAAACAAGACCTTAGCTCAATTTAAACCAAATACATTAACAACAACTAAAGAGAGACAAGTCCAGATTGTAGATTACAGCAGCAACAAAAATTAAAGAAAATTAATTAGTTTCCTTGTGTAGTTAATATGTTCCACACGATCAAACAAGGAAACTAAATCTGACATAGCAAAACTACACTTCAACCATACCAAACAAGCAAGATGAATAGTGGTCAAGAGAAACAAAACCATAGCTCAATTCAAACCAAAGCCACTAACAATAAATTACCAATGATGAAATAGCAAAAACAATATATAAGTCAATAAGCAAGATCAAAGATCTGTTATACATACCCTATGCAAATACGTTTCTGAGTTCTTAGAAAAATCAGAATTGATAACAACGTTAACTGCTTGAATATCAATTCCTCTAGTAAACAAATCTGTTCCATCAAGAAAGAACACAAAATTAGGAAATTTAACAATTAATCAATTTGAAATTTCAGCTGTAACGGAAAGCATGACGGACCATCGTAGCCATGACAGTCCGTCTTGCATGTTCGTCAGGAAGATCAGAGAAGTAGCAGAAGAAACTTACAAGTATGGGACGACGAAGTCCACGACGGCCCGTCATGACCACGACGAATGACCACGATGGCCCGCCATGACCACGACGACCCGTCATGACCACGGCCTGTCATGACCACTACGGCCTCTTATGACTACGACGGCCCATTGCGAGGTCCACGGCGGCCCGTTGCGAGGTCCGTCGACCCAGCCGCGTTTTGACAGATTTCCAGCAAATAGAGTTACTATCTATACTTATGTCCAAAACGACTGAATTAGCTAAAGTTACTATCTATACTTGAAAATGCACTAGACAAACCAAGCTTAAGGTGATCAAACTATGAACTCAGGAAGACAAAAATCTCTTACCTGATAAACTTTATTCCAACAACCTAAAGCTTTAAGACATGAGGCAAGTTGATTTGTGAAGCATTTTCTTTCAATTTTCAAAAGGAAATCTGATGGAATAGCAGTTTACCCAGAAATCTTTGAAGAAAATCGTCTTCTTCAGCTCTCCAATCTTGAACAATGAAGCTCTGAGAGGAAAATCGTCTTCTTCAGTTCGTCTTCAGAGAAATCGCACTGCTCTTCGATTCTTCGGCTGAAAATGGTGTTCTTCAGCTGAAGTTTGACAGAAATGTGACGAAAATTGATTTATTTCGTTCTTCGATCCTCTTCTTCAGTTTTTGCAAATGGGTTCTTCATTTCTGGATGAAAATGTATTCTTCAGTTGAAAGTGAAAGCTTCAGCTGAAGTTTTAGGAATGTTGCCCTTTTTATTTTTTTAATATTTAATTCTTTTTAATATTTATTTAACGATTTATTTTTTTGGCCAAATAAAAATGGGAGGGAGATTAAACTTAAATGTTAAAATGTTGGAGGGAATATAAAATTTTGGTGAAAACACTAAGGCCACATTTTTAATCTGTTGTATTTTCAATTATAAAAATAACACACTTTAAAAGTGTGGCCATTCATGTAAATAGTTGTTGTCAACTATAACAACAACTTATAAAGTGTAGTTTATCCATTAAAGAGTCACTTTAGAAGTATTGCTAAAATTAATGTAGCTAAAAGTCAAAATCATTGGCTACGCTTTAAAAGTGTTCCCAAAAATATTTTAGGCAACACTTTATAAACATTGTCAAGATTTAGTGTTAATGAAAAAAATCTGTGTGCTCGGAAAATCCTAATTGGAAAGTTGGAAGACTTTCCAACCGGGACTGATAATCCCGGATGATGCCAAAAAAAAAAGGGGGCCCTTTCTTGCTCGTTAGCGCTGTTTTTTGATTGCAGCTAGGGCGCCTCCTCTGCCTACGGCCTGTTCGTTACTCACCTGGCTGACTACGGCACTGGGTTTTTTCTTGTATGAGGACTCTTTACGCACTGAGACTTTCCTTGAAAAAAGCGGAGACCTTGCTTCTACTTTTATCGTAGATAGCTAATATGAGTAGGAAATATTTTCAAGAAATGAATGGAATTTTCCAATAGCCTTAGACCTAAAATGATGTAGGGCATGAATCTTCTTTCACTATAAATAAATATTTTTCGATCAAGTATAGTGATTTTCTAGTGTTATTTTCTCGAATGATTAATCCATTCACTTTAATTGTGTCAAACACTTTGTCAATCTCTAACCTCCACTTTTATATCTTTGTCACTTAAAGAAACACACTTAATAAGATCATAATGATTTTAATATTGGTCAAGTGAAGGTAAAAAAAAACACATATGAGCTCTTCCTAATAGTTAAATACATGCATTTTTGCCCTAATATTAATAGATTTTACACAATTTTGAAATATTAACATTTCTCACAAAAGTGATACTTGATCACATACTTTATTATATTCTTCTTGATGCTATTATATTTGTCTTCGCGTTTCGAAAGTAAGAATAATTATGTATTCTTTTTGTCTACTATGTATTCTTTCTGTCTACTTTTGAGTTATGTTGCTTTTTTTAAAAAAGTCTGTTTGATTAATAATAAATTAAATTAAATTATATTAATTTAATATTTTAAATAAAAAAATTATATATTCAAAAACTATATGAAAAATACTATAAATTGTGATTTTTTATGCATTAATATAATGAAATAATATATAATAAAATGTTAGTCATAATTCTTACTATAAAAAAATTATAAGAATTAAAAGTGAACTGAGATAATAAATGAGACGCTTCTTTTGAGAAGAATGTCGATTAATATAGCATATATATATATATATATATATATATATATATATATATATATATGCCACTTCATTTCATAGTGATAGTGCTATCCTTGAGATTCATCAATAAAGGTGCATGCATTAACTACGTTTTCATTGCGAGGAAACTGATTTGATTAGTGTTTCTTCTTTTTTTCTTGAAAATTAAAAAACTTGTCAATTTTACATTTTTAACCGGTGAATCTAAATTACTTTTTCCGTTTAATAATAGTTGTTTACTTTTGATTTGACACATTTCTTAAGAAATTATAAATAAAAGGTTATTTTATTATATCATCCTTTGAATATAATAAGGGCAACTTTCACATATAGCAAACAAAAAATTCATATTTGTATACTATAGCAAACTTTGCATAATTGCGCTCCATAGCAAACATAAAACTGTATAATTCGCTATACATATACAATTGTATAATTCACTGGCCTAAATTGTATAATTCGCTGGCATAAATTGTATAATTCGCTGGCCTATTTCGCTGGAATTGTATAATTTGTTTTGCATACAGTTGAATCGAATTAAAATGTATGTATATTGCATAATTATAAGTGTATAGCAAGAATACATATGTTTTTCTCGCTTTATACAAAAACAGAAACACAATATATACTGTTGTATAAAGCTAGAGAAAATTGTATTTCACTGCAATTGTATAATTCGCAATTGTATAATTCGTTGGCCTTTTTCTCTACAATATTTGAAGTAAAATGTTTGTAAATTGTATAATTAAGTGTATAACACGAAGATATACATTTTTGCATGTGTATATACAATTTTCTCTCGCTTTATACAAAACAGAAACAGAATTATACACTTCTGTGTATAAAGCGAGAGAGGCGAGCGAGAACGGAGAGTGGCGAGCGAGATTTTTGGGAGAGAGACGCTGGCAAATTTTAGTTAATGTTTGCTATGGAGAACAATTAAATCAAACCCTAGGTATTCTATTTAATTTAGGTTATTAATTTGCTATTATATACAATTTTCCCATATAATAAATACCTTATCTTGAAAAATGTAATCAGAAAATAATTGTAATTAATAATAAGAATAAATTAAAAACTAAGTGTAAAATTATTCATGATTTTCATAAGTAGACAACTATTATTTAACATATATTTTTAGTATAACGAACAAATATTATTAAACCAGAGGAGTATTTAATAAGATAATTTTAAAGAAAAATATGTAGGAACAACAATAATATTGTCAACTTATATTCCCATAAATAGGATATTCTGAAGATGATGGCGTGTATGTGGACCTTACAAGTTACGCCTTTCATTATAAGATAAAAAGTCTAATTTTGATAGATTCTTAGCTCAAGAAAATATTAGGTATTAGTTAAGATTATTTTGTATAATATTCCCTTTGTTTTAATTTTATAATTTGTTATGTTTGATTTTTATTTGACACAATTTTTATTAAAAATATAAACAAAACTTTAAAACTTACGGTTTTAAACAAAAAACATATGGGATATATCAAACGTTTTTTTACCTTGTTGTCTTAAATATCACAAAATAACTTACTTTTTAAAATATTTATTAAATAAATCATGATTTTAATAATATGCATTAATATGAAAGGAAAAATATATCAATATGGACAAATTTGTTGAGTCATAATTCGATATATGTTTGTTTTAAATATGTATATTCGAAGAATGTATTTTATAAAAAGTTGCAATATCATAATTCACAAGTAAGGTGAATATTATACGATAAATTTTAGACGAAGTTCATCATTCATTTCATTTCTTTTAGTTATTCACGCATCCCCAAATTTGCAGTAAGCTACAATAATAATAACATTAATAACACAACAACAGTTTAATACACAAAATATTTTATGTTCATATAAGATCCAATAAAAAACCATATCACACGTTTAATGTAAGCTCACATTAATACTAAATATAAAACTCGAGGGCAACTAATTAAATAGAATCATATATTTCCTCCATTCACTCTTATTTGTCATGGTTTCTATTTTAAGAGTCAAACTATAAAAATTTCGATCAACATTTAAGATATATTTATTTATCATATTGACATGCAAAATATTGTCATTTATAGCATTTTTCATATAGTTTTTTTATATCTAATTTTTTTGTTTAAAATATTAAATTAATATAATCTAATTTAACTTTAAAATTAGTCAATTTGACTTTTGAAAAGCACAACATAACAAATAAATGTGGATAGAGTGAGTACTAGTAGACAACCAGTAAATATTAAATAATTGAATAAAATAACTAATAACATCCAACGCAAAGATTTATTCAATGCTTGACAATGCGATAGTTGGATAAGCCGTTACTCTCAAAACACATTATTTTTGCATATTTGGAAAGATAATTACAGGTCTACCATACTTTATTATGACTAATTTTATAATTAAAAATAATATAAGAAAAATAATATTATATAAAACAACACCAAATATATTTTAAGTTTGACATCAAGATGATAAAATAACAAGAATATCCCTTTTGCTTGACTGTAAATTTAAAATGAGTTAACTTTCGCATATAGTCACTCAAAAATATTTTAATCACTCTTCATAGTTATAGTTTGTTAATTATAACTCGTAGCTACATGTTATAAAGAAGAGATAGGCAAGCACCACAAAGAGAGGGAGGAAATTGGCAAGCGACGCAAAGAGAGGGAGGAAATTGGCAAGCGACGCAAAGAGAGGGAGGAGAGAGGCGACTTCCGTCGAAGGCACTTTCGAACTGGCAAGACTCACAGCCCCTTTCTTTATGGAAGGAAGGAAGATAGGTCTAAGCAAGTGAGCACCAAGTCAAATGTATTCAAAAAGGGCTATACCTCTGCCTGTATATCGATTAGAAAATTGTATATTATTCATATGTATTTGTATATTCTGACCAATGAGATTGAGAGAGGGAGGAGAGATACGAGCGATATTGGGAGAGGGAGGAGAGAGGCGAGCGAGAGAGGATAATAAAATGTATAATTCGCATCTCGTTTGTATAATTACGTGTTTTTTTTTATAATTGAGTAATGTAAAGTATGAAATTATACAAATATGATAAAGTTCGAAATAACGAATTGATACAAACATAAACATATGAACTTGAAAAAATTATAAAAAATATATTATACAAATTATATTATATTATATTATATATATATATATATATATATATATATATATATATTATGACAATATTGAAAAACCAAAGGAAACCATCGTCGTATACAAATACAAATCAAATAATTAATTGTTAGTTGCGAATTAATAAACGCGACGAATCATACATATACAAACATGACTAATTATACAAACTCAAGGTCAGCGCACGTAATTATTGATTAATGTTAGTCGCTAGTAGTAACTATACCAAACTATTGCTATGATGAATAATTAAATTATATAGATTTACTTAACCGCATAATTTTTTCTAGAATTAACCGTATCATTATTAACTCAAATTAATTAATTAATTAATCAGACTGGCTTTAATAATCCAACACAAATACAGTAAAACCTCTATAAATTAATATAGATGGGACCATGAAATTTTATTATTTTATAGAGATATTATTTAATCGATAAATTAATATTTATTAATTTAAAGAATAGTATGATATTCGATGAAGGTTAACTTTTATTATCTCAAAATCATTGTATCTTACTAATTTATGTATAATATTTATCGATTTCACATAAAAAAAATATTATACATAAAGTACAACGAATACATCAAAATTATTGTATCTTATTAATTTCAACGTTGTGATATTGTGATAAAAAGAACTTTCAAGATGTATTATAAAACATAATTTATCATAGGATATTAGAAGGCTATGGAGTGAGACAAAATTATCCAACAAAGATCAATGTTTTGGATGCTATCAATTTTGTAATCCCTGTTTGGATAACAAATGTTCAGCAAGAGAACAACAAATTATTTTCGACACTGTAAAATTCGTTTGGGGATACAATCTCATAGAATTTGAATGAACCTACTTATCAAAACGTGATTCATGAATTTGAGGTCATGATTAATGATCTCAGCTACCCAATACAATGGATGTCAGTAGTCCGTTGGATTATTCGGATGAAAGTGATATGTTCATGGGTCCAAAGCTTAGAAGAAATTGTGGATACCAACGGAACAAGAAATGTTGATGATGAAGTTGAAGACGATACTATACCTTAGATTCAGTTACGCATAAGGAAACACTATCGCATCTAGGAATCTTTATAATTTTATGGTGAAGTTCGAAAGGACAACACCGGTGCCCTTGGATGTAATAAACAAAGGTTATAGATGAGCTTCAACTAGATTTATATATTAAGGAAAACCAGAACACAACAGAGTCATATTTCACTAAATTTGTCTTCGATATATTTGTACTTTTAAAGAATTATTAATTTATAATATTAATGGGACCATATATTTATATAGGGGTCTTCTAAAAATATATTATTTTATTATCTTATCGAGATTGATGATTTTTTCTATTGACTCAAATCGAAACCGAAAAAAATATTAATTTAAAGAGATTATTAATTTATCGAGTACTAATTTATAGAAATTTTACTGCAGTAAATATCTATTCCACTTCCGTGCCAAGTGTGAAAATTGTTTTTTCCGGTCGCAATCATTAGTAGTTAAAAATACTATAAAATATCATCTTAATTCTCAAACATGTTCCTTTCACTAAATTATTTAGAATTAATTAAACTAAATAAAAAATAATCACAATTTTTCTAAGAACAATATTTAATTTTATCCCACTTCTTTTATCTCTTTTATTTTCCCTCTTTTTTCAACCTTTACATGCTCTTTTTATGATACTGCTTGGAATATCGGAAGTGATGGTGCTACTCCAATTCATAGTGAAAAAAGATATTATGATTCTTCAATCTCTACTCGCACTATGCTTCTATCTTTCTCTTAGGAATAAAGGTGCATAAACACTCGAACAAATTTTTAAAAATTACGATAATTAGTTGACAATGATAATATAAGTATTTATAATTAATATTCTATGTAAATGTTGTTAAAAGACTTAAGTGATTACAATGCAATGTCATTGATTCAAAAGGTATGCAAAAATTAAAATAGATAAATTAAAAATCAACCAAAAAAATATAAAATGTAGATATGGGGTGTGTTTGGTACATATAAAGGAAAATGTTTTCTAAGGAATACAATAAAACTTCTATAAATTGATACTCGGTAAATCAATAATCTTGTTAAAATAATGTTGTCCTTTGGTTTCAACTTGAGTCAATGGGAAAAATCACTAATTTCGATAAGATAATAAAATAATATATTTCGAGAAGATCCCTATATAAATATATGGTATCCACAATTTCTTCTAACCTCTGGAGCTCTAAACATGTATCATTTTTACCCGGGTAATCCAACAAGTTATTGACATTCATTTATTGGGGTAATCGAGATCATTAATCGTGACATCAAGTTTATGAATGACGTTTTGACAAGAGGGTTCGTTTCAATTTTTTGAGATTACATCCCCCTGAACGAATTTGCCTATACATTGTAGAAAAAAATTTGCTATTGTCTCTTCCTAAACATTTGTTGCCACGCAGGGATTGCAAAATTGATAGCACCCAAAACATTATTCTTTGCTCGATCAGTTTGTCCTACTTCATAACCTTCAAATATCCTAGGATAAAACATGTTACAATAATATATCTTGAAAACTCTTATTATCCCAGCATCACAAGGTTGAATTTTGAATGTCATGTTGGGTGGCAAGAAAAATAATTTTTGTAGTCCTCAGTATTTCTATTATCGTCTACCATGCATATTGTGATCAAATCAACAAATATATTCATCAAAAAACGCACTTGTCATTCATGCTTTTTTTTTTGCACGATAGTGGCAATTCAATAAATATGATACATAAATTACTAAAATACATTGATTTTGATGTATTCGTTATACTTTATGTATAATATTTTTATGTGAAATCAATAAATATGATACATAAATTAGTAAGATACTATGATTTTGATATAATCAAAATTAACCTTCATTAAATATCAAATTATTCTTTGAATTAATAAATATTAATTTATCGTTTAAATAATATCTTTATAAAATAATAAAATTTCATCGTCCCACCTATATTAATTTATGGAAAAAGACATTAATTTCCCCTTAAACTTGTCACAAAAAGTCAGTTACACGCTTATACTATTGTGATGACCTATTACACACCTACATTACTTAAAAGTAAATTTATTTCAACCCTGACGCACATACGACCAGTTACATGATAAGAAAGTGTCTATGCTCGTGCCACATCATCACCATGTCACTGTCACAATAATAATTATGTTAGATTTTTTTAAAAAAAGTTCATGTCATCCAATTTCTTCTTCTTCCCTATACACGATCAAAACCATCATTAAATTACTAATGTTGTTGCTACTATCAAAAATTCACTTCTCCACCACCCATATATAGTAAAATTCACCACCAAAATCTTCCCACAACTATTCTCATCATAAAATATCGATAATAAACATCATTAATTTAACTAATTAACAATCGGAATCATATTACTATCATTGAAATTCATCACAATCATAATAAAATATTCACCATCCAGACCAAAAATCATGAGTTTCATTGCTATTATCGAAATTAAAAATTATACTACCACTAATTTTTCACCCATCATCAAACCAATCACAAAAGTTTATCACAATATACAAATTTCATTCAAGCTCAAAGAGGAAAATTGTGAAAAGTTACAATATTTGTTTGTAAAGATTTTAGTCGAACAATTAAATTTTGTGTAAAAATCCAAAAACTTTTTAAACAAAAAAAGCAAGATTTGATTTTTTTTTTAATTTCAAATGTTCACAATCAACAAAAAGACACAAAAATAATTAAATTGAATAATCCATTCTTGACTTGATGAGTTTGACGTGGGAATAGTGTTTGTAATTAGAAAAAATGGAGGAAGAAGAAAGGTAGGTTAACATGAAGAAGAAGGGTGGGGGTGGAAAATTTTTGTCTTTTTTTTTCCAAATATATTTTTCTTTCTACCAAATACACCCATTTTTTCCATAGACCCTAGTCAAATAAGAATAATTTTAAACAGACATATTAACAGCCTCATGAATGCTTAAAATCATTAACATTTATCATATAAGTCATCTATGACCCTTTAAAGTCGTCCTCATATTTACCTTAGACAACTCAACTAGAACTATTATCTATATAAAACTTATTTCAATTAGACATTCTTTCATAATCAGCAAATTGTAAAGCGTGTGTGATACACGCTCGATGTCATGACAAAATGATTAATGAAAAAAAAACATATGACAAGTGGGCCCCAAAAATTATTGAAAAATGATTTTTAAATTAAGTTAAAATAAATTTTAATTTTTAGTATAAAAACATTGAATAAAATAATAGAATGTCCATTCAACCCCACATGAGTACCCCACCCCTCTCTTCTTCATCTTCTTCCCTGCAATATTTTTTCCCTGCACATTTCTTTTTCCAAATCACAAAACGCAACATCTTATTCGATTATTTATTAATTTAACTTAATAAAAAATAATAATTTCATACCTAATATGTGAGAGAAATATGTAGAGAAAGTCCGACAAAAGTGATGAAGAACCAAAATGGATAATCATTTCAAAATCGATGAAAAAAGAGAAATCAAGAGGATTCAAATTAATTTTATTGTAATTTTTATAAATCAAATGGGTTTAAATTTTAATTTGATTGGTGATATTTGTTTGGAGATGACCGAAAAATGGAGCTGGACGAACATCGTATCGACAAAACTTTTTACTCCAATGTCCAAAGATTTTATTTCTTCTTTCTTTTTGCAGATCTAATTACTTAGTTTTCTTTAAAAAAAAATTTAGACACAAGAATCCTTTAGTTTTAAAAACTTAATTGAAGCATAGAAGAAGACCCAAAGTGAGGGAGGGAGTGGGGTGGGGATCTTTTTCTATTAAAGTCATATGCGGCCACTCAAACTTGTCCCGATTATTCATTTAGACACCTCAACTAGACGTACTACCTATTGAACACCTCAACTACCCCAGATTTGAACCGTACGACCATTTTTTGCCTACATGGAAAATCGTTTGTGATTCACGCAAATGGAGTGCGTGAATTTATTTTTTACCCGTGCCTACATGGAACCAACGTTAACATTATACTTCAATGTTAAAGTTGAAGTGAAATCTCAATTCCTCTTCTCCAAAATCCTCTTCCCCAATTCCTCTTCCCCAAAATCCATTTAGAACCCTAAATCTCCAATTCTCTCTTCTTCTGTAAATCTCCAAGTTTTCTCTTCTTCTCTAAATATCCAAGTTTCTCTCTTCTTCTCTAAATCAATTCTCTTTTATCAAATGTCGCAAATTTCAGTGAATATGGAGGAAGTTGATATATGCAAGTGTGGTTATTATTGTCGACTGAAAACTTCGAGGACTCTTTTGAACCCAGATCGTCGATTTTTTGGATGCAAATCATCAAAGTTTTTTTATTTTTCGAACAAAAACTGTTCTTGTTGCACTATTTGAAAAATCAACATTTTTGTATATTTATTATGCCTTACTACTGTTATATGATCTGTAGGAAAATGGTGGATGTGGATATTTTAGATGGATTGGTCCGTCGCTTGAAAATGTTGATGAATCATCCTCAATGAATAGATTCATAAACGGTCAAAATCCGATTGATCGACTAAAGAGAAAAGTGAAAGAGCTTGAAGAAGAAAAAGATTCTTTGAAATTTCAATTGAATGAAAGTGAAGTGAAATTGATGGTATTGAACAAGAAGCTTTGGGAAGTTAAACTCCAAAGGGATTGGGAAAATGTCAAATTTAACCGAGTTGTGATTGTTTTTCTTTGTGTACTAACTATTAAATGGTTTTTTAATATTTTGTAGTTGAAGTAGTTCAGGGTTGTAGTACTTAATTGTTTAGTTTTGCAGTAGTTAGGTAGCTATTCTAGATCAATTAGTGATGTTTTAATTGATATATGTCCTTCATATTTTGTATCAAATTGGAAGTTTGAGTTGAATTGATCACTTGCCATTTGTTTTGAATTTTTTTTCTGGAATTGAATTGATCAGTAGTCTTATTGACAATAACAAAAGGCGTGCATTAAAAGGTAGTGTAGTTGTTGTTCAAAAAGTAAGTTAATAACACAAATGCATGACTGAAAAATACATCACACAGTAATGGAAATAGATAACACAAATGCATTAAGAGATAATAAAAAACTATTGTCTTACAAAATACATAGTCTTGCTAACACAAATACAATGTTTAAAAATACATTAGACGAGTGTTCAAATAAATCAAAGAGTAAATTGTTTTCAAATAGACACCTACTTAACATGGGCCAAAATCATAACAACTTCCCAAATGAACTACTTCTAGTTTTTCTTTTTAGCTTTCATTTGTTGTAACTATGAGGTGCTGACTGCATCTTTTTCCTTTCATTTTAGGTCACGGGGTTTAAAACCAATGTCTATATTGGTTGGTGAAGCACTCTTCAATGTTGTTGGCCCATGTAGAATCTTCTCACTTGATGTACCAGGCTGCAATATAAGATAGAAAGTGTAAAATAAGGTTATATTATAAGGCTATAAAATATACACTAAAACAGGTAAACATGTTAATTAAACATACATTAAATACTTGGGCTCCACATTAGAGTAAACACCAAAACCAGTTGCAGGCCTTCTGTTTACTCCAGTAGCAGCAGCAAATGAGGCAGAACTGTATGGTCTCTTGTGACCTGATAAAGGTAGCAATTCACTAGAAGAACTATCCCTTTCTGTAACAAATGGAGTTCCTCTTGCATTAGCTTTTTTTCTTTCCAATCCTCTTTCAGTTCCAACTTGAACCCTATTTTGAGCAGGTCTTGGCACATATATTGTGTCAGCACAAATAAAAGTTGGTTGACTTGATTGTGTAGTTGCATATGTGATTTCGGAAGTAGAATATGATGGACCTCCCATTGTAGACTATATAACATAAATAAGGATATATGAAAACTTGTAGAACAAACTTAAAATGTAAATGAATTTTTAAAGGCTAGCCATTATCTAATCCTACTGTTGTTTGGGTAGTTCATGGCACAGTTCTTGGCACAGCACTGTTATTAGGACAAACAGAACTTTGTGTTCTAACCTGTTGAACAAAAATAAGTATATATGGATAACTGTCTAAATGAAAATTAAAGCAAATGAATGTGTAAAGCAAATCTTACTCTTGTTTGAGAACTTTGTTGGCTGTTTCCTTGACTTGTAGGTTGAGAAGTGCTCCCCCTCCCATACTATGTCACCACAAAATAAAACATATGATTATAAACTTTAAGCAATTTACAAATGTGAATATGAAAAGTATTACTTACTCTTGCACACTGTTGACACCCAATTTTGACCGACCTTTGACCATTTTAGGAATATTATTCGATTAAATACGTATTTTAAATTTTAAAATTTTTAGCCGACTTTGCTTGAAAATCATATGTTTTAGTATGTTTTACTTTATAAGGTTATCGTAAATATTATTAAAATATTTTAAAATTATTAATGAATTTCAAATGTTAAAATTCAAATGATTTTCAATTATATAAAAATATTTTAATATATGTAGTATTTTAATTAAATAGTAATTCCTACACTTTCGTTAAATTTTAAATTCTAGCCTATTCTATCATAATTTCTTTCAATTCTAGCTACTCCAATTAAATTTTTATTACAATTATAGCCTCTGTTTCATTTCAATTCTAGCCATTTTAATTGCATCATTGTTTACATTTACCATTTATTTTTGATGTGTATGTTCTAATTACTCTGTTTAGGCTATATTACAAGTTACAGATATGCAGATTACAGACAAAGTCGCCTTTTGAACGACTGTTCACTTGTTTACAAACAAAGGCTCCGACAAATTCTTGGCTACTCGCACTATCGTTTCGCTACTCATCTATCATTCAGGCTACCATGAAGATATCTTCGGATTCAACTCGCCACTATGACCTATTGTCTCTTCATCTAGGCTCGTCCGCCTTACAATGCGACATCTAGGCTCGTCCACCTTACAATGCGACATCTAGGCTCGTCCGCCTTACAATGTGACATCTAGGCTCGTCTGCCTTACAATGCGACGTCTAGGCTTGTCCGCCTTAAAGGGACATTTAGGCTTGTCCGCCTCATAGGACATTTATTTGTTCGCTTTATAAGATATTTAGGTTGTTCGCCTTAAAACGACACTTAGGCTCGTCCGCCTAAAAATGACGTTTAGACTCTCCTTACAACTAGATATTTTCGTCTATATTATTATATCTTTATAGTATCAAATCTATTGGAGTTTGACGTTATTCTTCAGAGATGGGTTTTAATCCTTCAAGAAGTTAAAGACTATCAAGGTTTGCACTACGTCTCAAACAGATACGCTTTTTATCACCTCTTGTCTATTTAGAACTCATATTTTATTATTATTGGTCATACTTTATCTATTTATAAGCTAACATTTTATCTAGAATTTGCAGATATGATCGATCGCCCTTGATTACAATTATCATGATATCCTCTATTACAACAATGACTCTATCAATTCTTTGCTACTCATACTCTGAACCGTGCTCAAAGGCTGATTACCTTATTCTATCATGCTCTTCTCGCTTCTCTGTCATGCTCTTTTAGCCACTCTATCTCTCTTTTCTCGCTACTCTAATCTTATCCATTCAAGCCGATATCGTGCCTTTCAAATACCTTAGCGCTCTTTCAACTTTTAAGAGTTTCATTTGCTCTTGAATCTAGAACTACACACGATCTGATTCTCGTATAACCAGAGATATGTAGGCGACTTAAACCCAAAGTCTCGGTCGTACCCTCTTTCAACTCTATATCGTTTCAATTGACCCCACTGACATCTGTCGTCGGTCGGACAAAATCGACTACTAAGTCAACGTTGGTTTCCTGAAAATTCATTCTTCATTCTCAATCAACCAAGGGGCAACTGTTGACACCCAATTTTGACCGACCTTTGACCATTTTAGGAATACTATTCGATTAAATACGTATTTTAAATTTTAGAATTTTTAGTCGACTTTGCTTGAAAATCATATGTTTTAGTATGTTTTACTTTATAAAGTTATCGTAAATATTATTAAAATATTTTAAAATTATTAATGAATTTCAAATGTTAAAATTCAAATGATTTTCAATTATATAAAAATATTTTAATATATTTAGTATTTTAATTAAATAGTAATTCCTACACTTTTCTTAAATTTTAAATTCTAGCCTATTCTATCATAATTTCTTTCAATTCTAGCTACTCCAATTAAATTTTTATTACAATTATAGCCTCTCTTTCATTTCAATTCTAGCCATTTTAATTGCAATTGTAGCCATTCCATATTCAATCCAATCTGATTTCAATACATCTCATCTTTTAATCTCATCCATCTATTTTATTAATCGAATCCTAGCCCCTCATTTCAAATTAGATCAACGGTTGTGAATAAATCTTTTATTTTCTCAACACCAAAAGACCCCAAAACCTAAAATTCTAACCCATTCTCCTCCCTCCTTTTCTTCTCCATCCGCCTCCCCTCTCCCTTCTCTCTCCCTCTCCTCCATTTTTTCCGGCGAAAGTCATCATCGCCGGTGACCTTTCTGTCTCTTCCTCCATTCTCTTCCTCTCCCCTTCTTCTCCCCTCTCCCGTCGTCCCCCTTCTCCCTCTTTCTCTCCTCTTCCCCTCCCGTCTCTTCTCTTCCCCTTCCTCTTATCCTTTCTCTTCTTCTTTTTGTTTGCAGGTACCAGCATCCAGGCGAGGACGACCGCAGCAGTGACCAGTGCCTCCCATCAACAACCAAGCAGCCGCAGGCGGACAACAGCAACGAGCAACCGGCAGCCGCCAGCCCCCATCTTCTCCATTTTTTCTGGCGAGCGCCATCTTCTCCATTTTTTCCGGCGAGCGCCAGAGGTGGCGCCGCCCCTTCCTCCCCTTCTCCCTCTCTCCAACTCGTTCTCTTCCTTCCCTTCTCCTCCCTTCCATCCTTCCAGCCGCTCCCCCTCTCTCTTTCCCTCTTATTGTTCCTTATTTTTCCTCTTCTCTCTCCCTTTTCAAAGCCGCCAACCTCCTCACCCATCGCCCTCTTCTCCCTCGCCCCATACCCTCTTCTTCTCTTTTTCTCCTAGCAGCGACATCTTCTCCGTACAGCAGCTACAACCACCAGTCGCCGGCTTCTCCGGTGAAAACAAAAACAACTCCAGCCAGCAGCTATGTATGTCTGGAGAAACTAGCGATGACCAGCAGGCACCGGCCACCTCTACTCTCTTCCGGTGGCCAGCAACAACAACCGGAGAGCAGTTTGGCGAGAAGCAATTCAGGCGGAGTTTCGAAGGTTTTAAGTTGTTACTACACTCGTTTAATTCATACATGCTTGTTAATAATATTTATCTACTGTCTCATTATTCTTGCTAAATGTTCAAATGATGTCAATTTGTTAATATTTTATACTAGTTTATGTTTTGGTATGTTTAATTCATTATTGTCTGATCAATTCGAATAACCTTGCAGTAGATTTGATCCTATTGAATTTTACTGTTCCTCTCATATAAAAATTCTAGCATGATTCTTGGCAGATATTGATTTCTTGTCATCCTTTTAAAAAATTAATTTCATGTGATTGTTGAATAGCTGCTAGCATATTATTGATTACGGTCTTTGATTTATTCATCTGTCATCTTTGGTGTTCTTCCCATATATTTATTTGTGTAACGACCTGTTTAGTCGTTTGGAGCAGCAGAGTTAATTTCTGAAAATCACTGTCTGGGTCGACGGATCCCACGACGGACCGTCATGGGCACGACGGACCGTCGAGGGTGTCTCGTTCCAAAACACTTAGAATTTAGAAATTTGGGTACTGAGATCGACTCTCTGAACTTCACGACGAAATGGCAGGATGGACCATTGAGGGCTCGACGGACCGTCACGAATCCTTCCGCAGAATTAACTCTCTGAACTTTGTGACGGACGTGCAGGACGGACCGTCACAGTTGTGACAGACCGTCACAGGCTGCGTGACCCTGACTGGGTCGGATTTGTGTTAAATATTTTAAGGGGCGTTTTGGACTATTCCTTCTTATAATTATAAAGTTAGTGGTTTAATGTTAATAATTTAATTACTTGGGGGTTAAAAGAGAGAACCTTGCAACAAGTAGTGGGGTATTTTATCATCTTTTATACTTAATTATATGCTAATTAGGGTAAAAGAAAGAGGGTTTGAATAAAAAAAAAGAAAAAGAACAGAGAGAGAGGGAGAAATGATCGATTGAGAGAGAGGAAGAACGCAGCTTTGGGAAAGTAGATTGCTTGATCGCAAACTCTTCGGTGGAGGTAGGTTATGGTCTATGCTATTTCATAGTAAACTCTTAATAGCGAATGATATGTACTGGGTAGTAATGTAAAGTCTCCTATATTGCTTACTTGTGTGTATGTATGATATGATTACATAATTTTGATGAATTAGCATGATGAGGCTGTTGAATCTTAAACACTAAAATCTTTGTTAATATTAATGCCTTGGTATAAAAGAAGGCTTGATGAACTAAAAGATTGAGAATAGTATATGGATCGGAGTGTCACGTTCCGACACCAGGATAGTATATGGATCGGGTGTCACGTTCCGGCACCAGGATAGTATATGGATCGGAGTGTCACGTTCCGACACCAGGATAGTATATGGATCGAAGTGTCACGTTCCGACACCAGGATAGTGGATGGATCGGAGTGTCACATTCCGACATCAGGATTAGTAAAGAGAATGAATCTTGAAATATGTTAATATACTCAATCTAAAGAACCTGTGTCCCAAAAAGAGTATGATGTGGAGGCTTGAGTCCTCATAGATGTGTTTGGTGATGTTGTAAATGATTCTTATACTTGTTGCTATCACCTGTTAAGAATATTAGTTGATTTTATGTTATTATCTGAAATATGTTGCTTTTTATTTTGAGTTGGCCGATGATACCTACTCAGTACTCGTGTTTTGTACTGACCCCTACTTGTAATTGTTTTCTTTGTTATTTGTGGAGTGCAACAAACGTGACATCGTCTTCAACTCAACCGCAACTCTAGCCAGTCTTCATCACGTCGGATCTCAGGGTGAGCTAATGCTTCTAGCTTGGACTGGATCTTCTTCTTCATGTCTTGATGCCTTGAAGTTCCGGCATGGACTAGCTGTTTATTATTTTAGCTTCCTAGATATTCTTAGATTTAGTATCTTGAGGATAGATGTTCTTGTGGTGATGACTTCTAGATTTTGGGAATAATAAGTATTGAGTTTTTAGAAGTTGTTTAATCGATTTTCATTAATGAGTTTAAGTCTTCCGCATTATATTATATTATTTATGGTTGAAATGTTGGGGTTTCGATTAGTTGGTTCGCTCACATAGTAGGATAAGTGTGGGTGTCACTCGCGACCCGTTATGGGTCGTGACAATTTGTTTATAAGTGATAGCAAAATATTTTAAAATTTTAATTTGACTCTTCTTTAAAATAAAAAAAATAATATGAATTAATATCTCCTTCCTTTAATATTTGGCTTAATTATTCTTACTTGTTTGTTTATGACAACCTTATTATTTCCTTGTCATATTTAGTTGCTCATATTTTGGTAAAATAAATTAAATCTGATTTTAACTTTTTTTGTTTAAGAAAAAATAAATATTACTTCATATTAATTTATTCTTACTTGTTTGTATTTGGTAATGAAATATTTTAAAATTTTTCTGATTTGGTCCTCTTTTATAATAAGGAAAACAATATATTTAATTGATTTCTTTAAATATTTCTTTTCCTTATTTGTTTCCCTCTCCTTGCTATATAAATAAGATCCCCTCCCTTCATTATTTCATCAATTCATACAATCATTCACTCTCAATCACAAGTTCTCTCATCACTCTTCATTCTCTCATTGCTCTCTTGCTACTCTAAATACATTAAGATTTCGGTAAACATTCAAGTGCTCTTCTTCGCTACTTTGCTATTTTGCTTTTGTTTGAGTAAAGGTTGGATCAACTTGTTTTCTGTTGCTACCTTTCCTAATCTACTTAACCGGTTAGTATTCAGAATTAACATTTAAATTATTTTTGTACTCATACATTTGTGTGAGCTTATTGTTCTATTCCTTTGTTATGTATAAGTTGTTTAACAATTGCATAATGTCTCACCTTGACTAATAAATGTGAATACTTGTGTAGTTATTTGATTGCTTTGCTGGTTTCAAACTTGAAGTTCAAGTTGAAGATTAATCATGAAGAAAGATTTATTCGCTTATTTGAATCTATATTTTTTTCTTTCTTATTTTATTTATTCGAATGTTGTAACATTTGTAACTCTAAAGATCATATATATAAATTTATTTGGGGGATCGTCTAGGGGAAGGGGGTTTACATGCTACTTGTTCATTGTAATTTTTTAAAAAAAAGTTAGAAATCATGCCTATAGGTTTATCTTTAACCACCAAGAATTATTGTTTGTAGGTGTTATAATCTAACCAATTTTCAATTTGCTTGACGCTTTTGTTAATAAGTCTAAAAAAAAACTAGATTCCATTAATTTTTGAATGTTAAAATCAAATCGTAATAATTTAGTAGGCTGATTAGGTGTTTTAAAAATGTTCTAATTTTTTTAGCATTGTCTTATCACGTAGAAACCATGCACTAAGGATTAAACTGTTCATATCATTTAGATTTACAAAATCATGCATATATGTGTTACTCTTTTTTTTATCACCTGGAAATCATGTCTATAGGCTTGTAAATAACTTTTAATATATCCATAAAAAATAAAATTTGTTTGTGCATATTTGTGCCCTCCCCCTAAAATAAATTAATATTATTAGTATTCTTATTTGTCTTCTTGAAGATTTCTGCATTCATGATGCAATATTTTTTTTAAAAAAATAATAATGATATTAACAAACTACTTGGCTTTTGAATATTTCATATCAAAACCTTTGCATTTAATAAATTTACCACCTTAATGTTCTACTAGTTTTTTTTTCTTACTTACAAAGTTTTGCAACATAATTTTCTTAAAAGTCATTATTCAATCTTACTTTAAAACTTTGGATTGATTATGACATTGTTTATTTTTAAATAAATTATAAGCACTATCTCCTAACCCATCGTTAGTGGGAAAGTCAAAGGAACTATGAGGTCTAGTTCCAATTTTTAAATTAAACCAACGTGTCCTCGGAAGTACTACCTACCCATGAATTTCAAAAGGAATTATGTGTATTTATGTGTAAATATTTATGTGCATACATGTAAACTAAATCTTTTAAATCATTATAAAAAACATAAACTATTTTTTAGGCCGACCTCAAATCAAAATTGTTTCTATGGTGGAGGAGCGGGATCAACAATATCGTGGCATCATCCCTATAAAGAAACAAACATTTTTTTAAATAAAAAAATTCCTACTCAAAACTTATCAATTTTCAAATTTTACTTCCGCACATACTAATCGCTTAATATTTGCCAATTTTGTTTATAACATAGTCTCATATGCTTAAGTAAAAATAAAACTTGATAGTTTATTTATTGCCATCACCTAGCCTTGCATGCTCAAATTAATAAAAAAAATAAAAAATAGGCTCAATTATTTATATTTGTTATCACTTAGCAAGATAAAATAAATTAATAAATGAAGTGACCTTGATTGCTAATTGTAACCCCCACATAGATTGCATGAGATACGGCCGGGACCCACACTTGTGGACCTCGAAGGATGCCTAACACCTTCCCCTCGAGGTAATTTGAACCCTTACCCTAATCTCTGGCTCGTTGATCTTAGTTAGACTTATTTAGGTTAGATAGGTGCCCTAACGCGCCTTAATTCGTTAGGTGGCGACTCCAAACTCGAAAATCCCAAAAGAGTTGTTAGGTCGTGCACAAAACCCGTTTTCTGCGAAAATGAGGCGCGACACACACACAGCTTTGTTATGACCAGTTTTCTTGCAAATGGAACATCTCATCTTTACTCCTTTTTTGGAAAATTTTCCTCATTTTTTGGGCTCATCCTTGCTCTTTCTTCTCTTCTTGCCAATTCTGCCTGGCATTTTTCTTGATTTTGGAGGCTCTATTGATGGATTTGTAGTCTTAGGCCACATTCTCATATTGGGTATTGGTTGGATGAAATGATTGTAAGCCTTGAGAAATATTTCCTTCATATACCAGTGCTCTACATGTTGATCAGGATCTTGATTTAAGTAATAATAAGCACAATTAGCATGAGGGCAAGGAATAACTCTCAACATCCACGACCTACAGTCACAATGCTTCTTCTCCAAGTCAACAACAAATGAGTATTCACCATTACTAACCTCAAAACAATTCACCCCATTCCATTGAACATTACAGTTCTTTGAATACTCCTTTTTCCTTTCTAGTATTGCCCTTGCCATAGGTGCAATGTCTGATATCCATGTTTCAGCAAATTTGATCATGTTTATGTGTCTGTTCATCATAGCATGGTAATAATTGATTTATGTCTAGCAGCTAAGATCCAGGAATTGAAAGTCTCACACATGTTATTTTCTACAACATCAGACTTGGACTGAGTCTAAAAAAAAGCTCTACACCAATTTATGGGATCATAATGTAGTAAGTCCTATGTTATTTCCTTCTTACTTAGCTTAGATATTGCATGAACTTCTTCACCAAATTTGACTTCAAAAGAGGCCTTTGAGCATCTCCAAAACTGTTTCCTTTTTTCTTCTCCTTTGCAGTTAACATGCCAATTACTCTATATATGTCTAGCACACATTCTTTTCTCAGCATTTGGTAACAACTCCAACAATACAGCAATAAGTCCCTAACAAAAAGTATATACAGAATAAGTAATTGGAGTAGTAAAACTAAAACTAAAACAAGAAGAAATTGTGTAAACAATACCTTTTGCATATCTGGCATCACAGTCAAACCTTCACTAGTTCCCAAGTTTAGATCAGCAATCAAAAAACTTATGAACCAGGTCTAACTATGTTTTTTTTTCTGTATCCACAACAACCCAGGCAATGAGATACATTTGATTGTTCCCATTTTTTCCAACAGCAACTAATAATTCACCCTTAAAAGCTCCCTTGAGAAAACAACCATCAAATCCAATTATATTCCTACACCCCTCCAACCATCCTTGCTTAAATGCATGAAAGCATACATAAAAATACACAAAAAGGTTCTACCCTGGTTCAATTTCCTTATCAATTTTTACCCAACAAGAGCTTCAAGGATTGGTTTGTTTGATCACATCTGCATAGTCACACAATCTAGAGAATTCCAGATTTCAACCACCCATGTCTTCCCTCATAATTTTTTGTTTAGCCTTGTAACAAAGAGTCTTACCAACATAAAGACCCAATGTCTTTCTAACCAAATTTTGAATTTCCCAAATCCTTATGTATAGTTGAGATATAATTCTGTCCTTAAACTTTCTAGCAATAAACTTTGAATTACACGACTTATTTATGTTTAATGAAATACACTTGTGAATAGGATGATAGTTCTTTACAATAAAATCACCTGAGCCCCTGTCAATCGAAGCATATAACAACCACTTACACTTAATATTTTTGCACTTCACCCTCACTATATGTTTTTCATTAGGTCTTAGCTTTAACTGTCTTCTATACTCTACAACATAATCTACCACTGCTTTCCTGAACTGATCTGCACCTTCAAAGACCATTCCAAGCTCAAAAATTGACACTTCACAATCTTCATCATACCTAACCTTTTTGCTTCTCCTTCTAGCAGGTATGTCTACTCCCATAACAGCATCCACGTCTAGTTGTTCATCACTATCATCACTCCAACAGTCAGAGCTATCAATGTAATCTTCATCTCCACCCAATTTTCCTGCATATTTGTCAGTTTTGTTCTTTCCAATATCCTAAAATCCTCTATCTATACCACCAGCTTCTCCAACTGGTATTTCTTCAAATTCAGTAGCCTTTTTTCTCTGTTTTTTGTTTCTTCTTTCTTCTCTAAAAGATCTCAGCTCCTCATCAATATCTGAACCATCTTCTGAAGGTATATCTAAATCTGAATCACTACTCAAGAAATCAGATGCATCTTCTCCACTTAGGTTATCATCCACTTCCTCTCCACCTAGTTAACATGCTCACCCTCACCACTAAGGTTACAAGCTTCACCTTCTCCACCTAGGTTAACAGCTTCACCCTCACCACTAAGGTTACAAGCCTCACCTCCTTCACCTAAGTTAATAGCCTCACCATCTTCACCAAGATATCCTATAGTTACCTCAATGTCAAGTAAGGATTTATCTAATACATGACAGACGTACTTCAAAAGTGTCCTCATGTTTTAAGTCTTTAGTAAGGTGTAGTAAATGTTGGTCAATTGTAATTAGGATCCATTTTTATTCAATAAATCTTTCGCATAAAAGCCTCCAATATTTTCATATCCTAATTCTTTAGTACAATACAATAGTTTCAAAATGGAAAAGTGGTCCTTGATGATATACGTGAGTGCAGACACACAGTTTTCAACATATGCAGGGACAGATAACTCAGATAAGATTCCACCATGGTAAATCTTCGTAAATTTGATTTCCTCCATGGTCAATTGTTAGCCCTGCAAAATATCAACCAAACCCTAGATTTAACGGAATATACTAGTACAAACAACTAAAAAACTAAGCTCTAAATCATACTTTTTGGTAATAGTAAAGAATGGACAGAATATTCGCAAACCCTACATTTTTAAAAAATCAGAGCTTTATGAAATTCATATAAGAAAGCATGTAAAGAAACAAAAATCAAACTTACAGGAGGATAGATCGTAAAACGAATAAGAGGAATCAAACAACAATCGAACTTCAATCTGGAATGAATCGCGAGATGGAGAGCTTGAATCAAAAGAAATTGTGAAGTTAGAGAGAGAGAGAGAGAGAGAGAGAGAGAGAGAGAACTGTTCTGTCAAAGTTAACGATTTGGGAATTTTCCCCAATTTAGGCATTAACAAATACACGTCGGATACATGTGGCACTTTTTAAATGGTCATTCAACACACGTCAGATACACGTGGGGAGGTTAACTACACACGCCACATAATTAATGAAAAGTGATTAAATAATGGTTGTACGGTTCAAATCTGGGGTGGTTGAGGTGTTCAATAGGTAGTACGTCTAGTTGAGGTGTCTAAATGAATAATCGGGACAAGTTTAAGTGGCCGCA
Organism: Solanum lycopersicum; assembly: GCF_036512215.1. Lineage (NCBI taxonomy): Eukaryota > Viridiplantae > Streptophyta > Magnoliopsida > Solanales > Solanaceae > Solanum > Solanum lycopersicum. Next base: position 7,655,274 of record NC_090807.1, read on the forward strand.
TATGACTTTGGCCTTGGATTAAAAAGTATTATTATTTTCAAAATATTTTTTAAAAATTCTTTAAGTTATTTCAAATGCCAAGTGCCAATTGCAGAAGAAAAATATTAATTTTTTTCAAAAAAGTTAAAATAAAATATGATTTAAGATGTTTTCACGTGCTTAAAGAAAAGTGAAAAATATGATTTTGTCATATTAGCATTTTATGTTTAATAGATATATGCCTTGAACAATTAAGGTGCTTGATAGGTAAAAACCTTAATTAAGATATCTAAGTAAAATATGCATACAACTTTAAGAAATGGTAAATAACTTAAGTCTAATAATTAATTTATAGGCGACAAATATTATCTTTTCTATTTGGGCAAAAAATAGAAGGTTGATATCATTAATTTACACCATCTCAAAATATCGATGCAACTGTGGGGGTGATAAAGAGTTAACAGTACAGGTTTTGCAAATTACCACTAATTTTATGTTCAAGCTAGATACTAATTATTTAAAATATATAAATTACTATTTTTAAATATATCATTCTCTTGGATGCATATATAAATTAAAGCACTCTTACTTAACTATCATAGTAAATATTTAATAGGAAAATTTATGTAAATATGTTATATTAAAAAAATCTTTATTATTTATAGCTTATTTCTTTCACTTGATCACTTTTAATATATTTATTTATTTCAGTTTTAATACATATTACAAATAGCAATTTATTATTCACATATAATACAAGTTTTATTGAAAATTAACACATTTATAATATATTAATACAATGTGTCGATTTCTTATCAAACAAACATAATGTATTTTTTTAGAAACTTTTATAATACATAATTATTGCATACACAATTACTTTTAATATATATTACAAATTTAATATAGCATTATTATAAATAAAAATAAATAAAAAATATTGCTAAAATTAGTAATTATTATTAAAAGATATCAATTCAAGTAATTTTTCCTACATTTGGATTGTATAAAGAGGATAAATTAGGAAGAAAACTATTAATAAATCTTTAATTACATGAAATATTATTTATTTTAGATCAGACTAAATAGATATAAGCATTACTCAATATGAACAGGAAGAGTACTGTAGTGTCTGGAGAGGGGAGACAAGAACTATGAGTTTTGAAATTTATCTTGACGACTTTAAATAGTAATAATTGGATTAGACGTTCTAAATTTAATATTTTTACATATATAATAAATTTATTATGACAAATATATTATTTAAGCAAAATTTACTATTGGACCAAATAAAAAAAGAGGTGGGAAATCCAAAAAGAAGGGGAAAGTGTTGTGATTTCTGAATCAAATAGACTTGATACGAGCTTATGTGTTAAAAGTTGTGAATGGGACTGTCTTAGATCGGAATATAGGGCCGAACAAAATATTAGAGAGTTTTATTTGAGATCGAGGTTCAATTATCAATCAGTTAAATATGAATAGAAATTAGACAAATTAAAAGAGTTAAGCGTAATATGAAGAAATTGTATGTTCCTCTCATCTCTTTCTAGAATCTAACTTTCAATTTCCATTCTTATATTTATCTTTAGTTATTTGCTATTTCAATTTTTCTCTTTGTAACTCAATTGTTATTATTATGATTTGGTTATCAATGAATATGATGTTTATGTATCTATATTGAAAATTCAAGTATGTTATAAAAAGCATCCGCTTCAATTCAACGGTCTAAATAATATTGACAAATATATACATATCTCAAATTTCACGTAAACATTATTTATTTTAAATGCGAATAAAAAATTGAAGAACATCACTTAATACGAAAAAGAAGACATGGCTACTTGTTCCTAAGTGGACCTATTCTACGAGGGGCAACAACGCACAATTTTCCTGCCATTTTGACTAACACATTATTTATAACGCGCAATTTATTCAAACTTTACATTTTCCTATTATTATGATACATCTTGAATATTTAGGAGTGATAGTGCTAGTCCATTTTATAGTGGAAAAGTATAATGATGCCTCCTAGTCTTAAGATTCTTCAATCTCCACGGAAACAAAAGTAAGATCCATAGAGAGTTGTATATGTTAAAGTTACATCTTTCTCATATTATGGGGTAAAAATGTTATTCTCATAGATTCTCGACTCAATAATTCGTTAATATTATTTTCTAAATAGTACTTTTTTCATTTTAATTTTGATTAATTAATATAGAATTCAAAAAGTAGATTAAAGTTTTAAATTTATGGAACACTTCTCTCAAAAGGTCTTATATGGTGCAAATTCGTAATAGTTGGATTTTGATGTATTATCAAACATCAAATTGAAAACCAAAGAAAGCACAATGCAAATTCAAAATAGTCTAAATCTAATGCGAATATCAAATATCAATAACGTATAAAATAATCAGATACAACAAAAAAGAGATCAAAACAAAAAAAGTACAATATAAATTTAAAATAGTCAAACTCTAATGCAAGATATCGAATACGAATAACGTGATATCGAATACCAATAACGTATAAAGCAATAAGGTGTGAAACTTGTAAGGAGGAGGAAGCTTCTACCTATCCACTACGAAGTTTCCCATTTCTTGAATTATAAACTACCTCTTTCCTAACTGGACTTTTTCTACAAGGCTCAATTAAAAATTATGTTCACACGCTTCTAGCCCCACACTTTTGACTAATCATATATAAAAATACCTTTATCCCACAACCTTATATTATATATAGACATTACCAAAACCCCTCATTGGCTCACTAAACTCAACTTCTATTATCCTCTCCCAAAAATAAAATAAAATCCAACAAACAAACTAAGTCAAGAATCCAATATTTGACTTGAGTACTAATTCATACGACGTTTGATTCAATCTCAAAGTTTAATCAAATTTCTAAAATTAGTGAAAATAATCATTATAATCTAAATTCTTGTTACATTCAAGTTATTCAAATATGAAAGAGAGCGGTTCTTTGTTGTCATTCAAGAATAGAAATGGCGGTGATTCTCATGATGACGATGATAATAATAATAATAATTCTAGGACTTATAAGGCAACCTCATTGAGACGGAGATTTAGGAATTTGTGTTCGCGGAAGAAGAAGAGTCTATACAAATTGTGTCATCATCGGTTCGTTGAATTTATTTTATTCAAGATTGCCTCTCTTTTGGAAGCAATTGCTATGGTTGCTACCTTAGTTTTCTTCTTCTTCCGTTATGGTTTTCATATTTGATTCTTTTATACATATATTTTCTTAGTAAATCAAGACTATTCATTAATATTGAATAAAAGTACTTGATATCTAATGGGGTGTAAGGTTCGTTTGATTTAATTAATTTATTTTTATTTTATCATATTCTCAATGTTGTGAAAATGTGAGGTGTAAGAATTTAAGCTGTACTCATTTGCATTTCTAACTTGGAGATATTTCTTTTGTTGTTATGTAATCCTTTCGTTTCATTCCATTTGATCTTATATTTAATAAAAAATAAAAAATGGGGACAAGGTGGAGCTAAACTACGTAGTAAACAATATGAGATCAATAATACGCTTTGCTCCGCATCAGTATAGAAAAAAATTATTTTATCACACTCCGCATTTGTTGAGTCTAAAACCTATCCCACCATTCATAGACCAAAACCCGCAGAGTTTTAGGCCAAAAACATCTTTTAAGTATACTCCAAGCTTAAACTACATCATTGAAGTATCATTTCTAGCAGAAAACATCTTTTAACTATATCCCAAATTTAAACTATATCCTTAAAGTATCATTTTAACATAAAACATCCTTCAAGTATTTTAAAGTGAGCAATTTTCATCCTTTTACTTGAATTTCTCGTAAAACTATCCGATATATCCCACAAACATTAAGTTATCCCTTCATAATTATTATTCTTAGATATGACAAGAATTAAAATACTTGAAGGATGTTTTATATAGGAATGATACTTTAAGGATATAGTTTAAGTTTAGGGTATAATTAAAGGATGTTTTCTGCTAAAAATGATACTTTAAGGATATAGTTTATGTTTGGGTATAGTTAAAAGATGTTTTTGACCAAAAACTCAAAATCCGTACCTTACACACCTGCATTGTCCTGTTGCATCAGTAAATATATGGTTTAGATTGATAATCGAAAGACCTTTAATTCAATTGAATGAGACTTTTTGAGGTTGGCATTACTGGAGTTTAGTTTCCCTCACACATACAACTAGTTATGATTGTGGTTATCTCACAAGCCAAAAGTGAATGTGATGGCGCTCATCTTATACCATCAAACAAGTCAGTTTAAACTCAAATATAATGATAATAGAATATAATATTAACTTAATTAAACCCCCCAACCCTGGTTATCAAGTCTACAAACCTCTAATATATTGCACTAGAATTGAAAGAAAACGCAAGTCTCAAATGATATTGTTTATGAAATAGAATAAAATCATATATAGGAGTGAAAAGGTCCTCTGAGACGACAAAAAACTACCTCACAAATCTCCACATGAAGCCTAAAAAAAAGACAATAGAGATATAACGAAGATCCGGCTAGTTACCTACAAAAATGTAGAAGCAGGGGGTGAGTACCAAATTACACGGTAGTCAACAAGTAAACTTCTAAATATACACTAAGGGAATAGAATAAGGGTACTCCTTATGCCCTAACCAAACCTCCATAACTACAACCTGTATAATTATCAGTTCAACCTAATAGTTTACAATTTACATAGCAAACATCTCAACAACAGTACTCTAACAATTACATATCCTCAACAACAAGCTCAATGTTCATCATTCAAAAATTTCCACAGAAAGGCACTCACAAGATCAACAAAACGCAAGATCAAGTTCACTAATGATAAAGATGTGCAAGACAATGAAATGCAAAGTCAAGTATACTGATGCATGTCTTATCTAATGATACACACTCGTTGTCTCTCAGTCCAGAACCCATGAGGGACATATCTGTCCATGCATCCATCACGGTGTGTGACACGACCCTCATAATAAAATTGGTCATGGCATGTGATATGTCCCTCGATAATAGAATCTGTCTCAGCGTGTGATACATCCCTTGAAAGATAGTATCCGTCGCGGCGCGCGACACATTCCTCGAAATGGTACATCCTCTTTAATTTCTTATTCTTACTCAATCCAGATAACACTTATCACAACCATGTCTCAGAACCAATGCAAAAGACACGTTCACATCATGTCTCAAGGTAACAAAGTCATTTGCTTTGGCTATTTTATAACGTATAGAATGATACTTGTTGCACTACTCTAAACTACCTCATTTCTCCAGTGTCATGACATTATTTATAATACAAACTTATGATTAGTTTTTATAATTTTTAAAACTTATGGGTGTAAATCTTATTTTTTCTAAAAAATAAAGTGTGTTTCTCAAATTTTCTCCCAAATAATATTTACAAAAAATATTTAAAAATCTATAATCAAATCATAGATAAGTCAAAGTGCACTAAAATATTAAAAGAAAGTTGCAATAACTTTTGTCTTCTTTTATTTAAATTATTTATTCAAACAGATAGTACTGCTACTCCATTTCATAGTGGAAAAATATAATGATGCCCGACCTTGAGATTCTTCAATCTTCTAATGGAATAAAGGCGCTGTTGGGTTTTAGCAAGTGTGAATGGGAAAAGAAAAGAGAGAATATGAAAAGTGAGGGAACTACTTTGGAGGGAAAATGAAAAGTCATTTGCAAAGTGCAAATGAAAAGTCATTTCTCCCATATCGGCAAAAGAAAGGGAAATTGTTGTCCTTATAGAATGAAACACTTCCATTACTTCTTAAAGAGCTAAGAAAAATATGCCCCTCGCGCCGTCGTCGTCGTTCGCTCGACTTTGGATTTGTATTTGGCAAATGATGTGATTGATTGATAAATTTTTTGAACAAAATTTATTTAATCAATTTTTTGTTAAATCAAATAAATCCTGTTAATATTATCTCTTATAAATTTGCAGGTAACAGTAACATTCCAAAAGTTCGTTACTTTTCCGAAAAGTCGTTACTTTCCAAAAAGTAGTTATTTTCCTAACAAACACAATTTTTTGAAAAGTTGTTATTTTTTTTCAAAAGACACAACTTTCTGGATAAAATGGGTCTGAACAGATTTCACTGAACGGACATATTCCTTGCTGAAAATGGCTATAAAAGGAAGTCAATTTTTGATTTTTTTAACACTGAAAATTCTTTCTCTGCATTTATTTTTTCTCTCAAATAAAATCAAAGTGTCGATCGACTGAGTCTGTTTAACTTGTTGATGTTCTTAAATTCGTTGAAGTTAAAGAAGTTTGAGGTACCGCTATTTCTTTAACAGGTTTAATACGTTTTATCTTGGGAGAAATTAATCCATGACCTTGGGTACAGTGAGGGGATTAAATTTCTTAAGGACACACAGTAGTTTCTGTGGACTCGGATTAATTCTTGTATTCTATATTATTTTCTGCTTCATCTTATTTCTGTTTCTTTGTCTGTTTCTGTTTATTAACTTTATAAATACAAGTTATTGTAAGAACAACAATCTTAAGAAATTTATACAGTTTTTGTATTTGAGGTTTCTGGAGATTAAAACCTTTATGGTTTTCTATTCTGCTTGAATTTTTAAAATTCATTCGATTAATGATTAAAAGAACATAAAAACTTTATCGTTAAATCAGAAACAGTTGGTGTAAAGATTTGTTCTTTACTGTTAGTATTTTAAATACTTAATTTATCTGTCATTTGTGACAGAAAAAAAAAGACTAATTCAAGTCAAACAAATGCTGGAACAGTAAGTGCTGCAACAACAACGGTTGCACATAATCGTTTAAATGCTGTCTTAGCACCGGCTGAGAAACCTGCAAAGTTTTCTGGAGTCGACTTTAAGAGATGGCAGCAAAATATGTTCTTCTATCTCACTACGTTGAGTCTGCAGAAGTTCATCAATGAGAATGTTCCTGTTATGTCAGATGAAACTCCGGCTGATGAACGATTCTTGGTAACAGAAGCATGGACACACTCAGATTTTTTGTGTAAAAATTATATTTTGAGTGGTTTGCAAGATGATCTGTACAATGTGTACAGCAATGCAAAAACCTCAAAAGAACTCTGGGATGCTTTAGAAAAGAAGTATAAAACAGAAGATGCCGGAATGAAGAAATTCATTGTGGCAAAATTTCTGGACTTTAAGATGATAGACAGTAAGACTGTCGTCACCCAAGTTCAAGAATTGCATGTCATAATCCATGATCTCCTTGTTGAAGATATAAATTTATTTAATGCCTATGTTAGAAATATTAAGTTTTCCCTTAATACTCACATAACCATTAATGTAGGATTGATTGTGAACGATGCTTTTCAAGTGGCTGCAATTATTGAAAAGTTACCTCTATTGTGGAAGGACTTTAAAAACTACTTGAAACACAAATGCAAGGAGATGACTGTTGAAGATCTCATAGTAAGGTTGAGAATCGAAGAGGATAATAAGGCTGAAGAAAAGAGGTCACGTGGTAATTCAGCAAAATTTGGAGTAGTTTTTGTTGAAGAAGATTCCACAAAATTAAAGAAAAGAAAGAAAACATCTGGTCCAAAAAGCAATCCTCCTAAGAAGAAATTCAATGGAAACTGCTTTAATTGTGGTAAACATGGTCATAGGGCTAATGAATGTCGGGGTCCTAAGAAGGACAAGAAAAATAAGGATCAAGCAAACTTGGCAGAATCCAAAGGAGAAATGGACGATCTCTATGCAATGCTTTCAGAATGTAACTTGGTTGGAAATCCAAGAGAATGGTGGATAGATTCGGTGACTCATGCCATGTTTGTGCCAACAAAGAATTATTTTCATCATTTACTCCAGCACCTACAGATGAAAAATTGTTTATGGCAAACTCCTCTGTTGCAAAGGTGGAAGGAACTGGCAAAGTCCTATTAAAGATGACATCAGGCAAGGTGGTGACTTTGAATAGGGTCTCATATGTTCCAGAATTGAGAAAGAATTTAGTTTCAATTCCAGTTCTGACCAAGAATGGATTTAAATGTGTATTTGTTTCTGATAAAGTAGTAGTAAGCAAAAATGATATGTATGTAGGATAAGGCTACCTTACTGATGGCCTTTTCAAACTCAATGTAATTGCAGTTGATATGAATAAAGATTTTGCTTCTTCTTACTTGATTGAGTCTAAATGTTTATGGCATGAACGTTTGGGACACTTTAATAATAAAACCTTGCGAAAATTGATTAACTTAAATATTTTACCAAAATTTGAGTGCAATAAATCAAAATGTCAAATTTGTGTTGAATCTAAGTATGCTAAGCATTCTTATAAATTTGTTGAAAGGAATTCAAATCCTTTAGAATTGATTCACACTGATATTTGTGACATGAAGTCAACACCATCATGTGGTGGGAAAAAGTATTTCATAACTTTTATTGACGATTGCACTAGATATTGTTATGTCTATTTGCTAAATAGTAAGGATGAAGAATAGATGCATTTAGGCAATATAAAACTGAAGTTGAAAATCAGTTAGATAAAAAGATCAAAATGATCAAAAGTGATAGAGGTGGAGAATATGAATCTCCATTTGCATAAATATGTTTAGAAAATGGAATAATCCATCAAACTACTGCTCCCTACACTCCTCAGTCTAATGGAATTGCAGAAAGAAAAAACCGAACTTTAAAAGAAATGATGAATGCATTACTTATAAGTTCAGGTTTACCACAGAACTTGTGGGGGGAAGCTATCCTTACAGCAAATCAGATACTTAACAGAGTGCCTCACTCAAAGACAAATGTAATTCCATATGAGAAATGGAAAGGTAGAAAACCCAATTTGAAATATTTCAAAGTATGGTGGTGTCTAGCCAAAGTCCAAGTTCCTATACCTAAGAGGATAAAAATAGGACCTAAGACTGTGGATTGTGTATTCATTGGATATGCCACAAACAGTAAGGCATGTCGATTATTGGTTCATAAGTCCCAACATCCGTATATTCATGATAATACGATAATGGAATCAGATAGTGCTGAATTTTTTGAACATATCTATCCGAATAAAACTAGACTTGAGTCATCTAGTGGGGGATCTAAACAACCCAGAGAAGAACCAAAAGAGAATGAACAAAATGAAGAAAGTCCAAGACGCAGTAAACGTCAAAAGACATCTATTTCATTTGGATAAGATTTTGTAACATTTCTTCTTGAAAGTGAGCCTCAAACATTCAAGGAAGCAATGTTGTCTAGCGACTCAACTTCTTGGAAGGAAGTTGTTAATAGTGAAATTGAATCAATCTTAAGCAATCATACTTGGGAGTTGATTGATCTTCCTCCAGGGAACAAACCCTTGGGTTCAAAATGGATCTTTAAAAGGAAAATGAAAGACGATGGAACTATTGACAAATATAAAGCAAGACTTGTTGTCAAAGGTTTTAGACAAATAGAAGGTCTTGATTATTTTGACACATACTCGCCAGTGACTAGGATTACATCAATTCGGATGTTAATTGCACTAGCTGCAATATACGGTCTTGAAATTCATCAAATGGATCTGAAAACAGCCTTCTTAAATGGAGAGCTTGAAGAGGAAATTTACATAGAACAACTTGAGGGTTTTGTAGTTCCTGGTAAAGAAAAGAAAGTGTGCAAACTTATTAAGTCACTTTATGGTCTAAAACAAGCACCAAAACAATGGCATGCAAAGTTTGATCAAACCATGTTGTCAAATGGATTTAAGATCAATGAATGTGATAAATGTGTTTACATTAAAGATACTCCAAATCAGGAAGTAATTTTATGCATATATGTAGATGATATTGCTTATAATGAGCAAAGACATTGCTAATATAAAAGCCACAAAGCGTATGCTTGCTAGTAAGTTTGATATGAAAGATTTAGGAGTTGCTGATGTGATATTAGGAATTAAAATTCTTAAAACTCCTAATGGTCTAGCATTGTCTCAAACTCATTATATTCAAAAGATACTTGAAAATTTCAAATTTTTGAATTTTAAAAGGGCAAAGACTCCAATTGATGTAAATATTCATCTTGCAAAGAATAAAGACGAAAGTCAGTCTCAATTGGACTATGCTAGCGTATTGGAAGCTTAATGTATGTCATGAATTGTACAGGACCAGATATAGCTTTCGCTATCAATAAACTGAGTCGATACACAGGTAATCCTAATCATAATCATTGGTTGGCAATGAAGAGAGTTTTGGGATACTTAGATGACACTCAAAACTATGCTTTACATTACAACAGATATCCAGCCGTTCTTGAAGGATATAGTGATGCAAATTGGATTACTGGGTCAACTGAAACAAAATCCACAAGTGGATACGTTTTTACTATTGGTGGAGGAGAAATATCTTGGAAATCGTCCAAACAAACATGTATAGCTCGCTCTATAATGGAGTCTGAATTCATTGCTTTAGACAAGGCAGGTGAAGAAGCTGAATGGCTCAGGAATTTCTTAGAAGATATTCCATTTTGACCCAAACCAATGGCCCGTATATGCATACATTGTGATAGTCAAGCTGCAATAGGAAGGGTTGGAAGCATTATGTATAACGGCAAGTCTCGTCACATAAGACGAAGACATAACTCTGTGAGACAACTACTCTCTAGTGGAATTATCACAATTGACTATGTGAAGTCAAAAGATAATGTGTTGGATCCACTTACAAAAGGCCTAAATAGAGAGGGAGTTGAGAAATCATCGACGGGAATGGGACTATGGCCGAGAACAAGTCATCGTGGCGGTAACTCTACCTAGAAGACTGGAGATCCCAAGATCTAGGTTCAAGGAGATAAAACAAAGTCATTGATGACGGTTCAACATTGTCAAAGGAAAAAAAATAAATTATTATTATTATTTTATGGTCCATTCTCATGATGAGACAATGTTTAGTAACCAGGATAAAGACATAAGGACTTTTTAATGGTTTCTAAGTTTGATACAGGGAATATCAAATGGTGTATCTATGGGATAACACATTTAGAAATCACCTATGTAAGTGTGAAGTGTAGCCGCGTCAAGGAGAATCCGGTAAGGCCAGTTCTTTAAGCACTTACTATCCAAGATGTGTTCATGGCTGAAACGAACAAAACAATGAGAACTAAGAACAGTTCAAGGGTTGATTGTGTGATATATGTTGTCTAGGTATACACCAAAACTCGACGGTTCAAAGATATCAAATCTACCGATTGACCGAGTATATCCGATATATGTTCACTACGGAAAGTTTAAAGGGAAACCTACTTATCCAGATGCGATTAACCTTTACCTACAAGACACACAAGTTTTTCATGCATATGTTTTAACAATAGCCTTCCCCATTCATGTGGGGGATTGTTGGGTTTTAGCAAGTGTAATTGGGAAAAGAAAAGAGAGAATATGAAAAGTGAGGGAACTACTTTGGAGGGAAAATGAAAAGTCATTTGCAAAGTGCAAATGAAAAGTCATTTCTCCCATATCGGCAAAAGAAAGGGAAATTGTTGTCCTTATAGAAGGAAACACTTTCATTACTTCTTAAAGAGCTAAGAAGAAGATGCCCCCTCGCACCGTCGTCGTCGTCGCTCACTCGGCTTTGGATTTGGATTTGGCAAATGATGTGATTGATTGATAAATTTTTTGGACAAAATTTATTTAATCAATTTTTTGTTAAATCAAATAAATCCTGTTAATATTATCTCTTATAAATTTGCAGGTAACAGTAACATTCCGAAAAGTCGTTACTTTTCCGAAAAGTCGTTACTTTCCAAAAAGTAGTTATTTTCCTAACAGACATAATTTTTTGAAAAGTTGTTATTTTTTTTCAAAAGACACAACTTTCTGGATAAAATGGGTCTGAACAGATTTCACTGAACAGACATATTCCTTGCTGAAAATGGCTATAAAAGGAAGTCAATTTTTGATTTTTTTTAACACTGAAAATTCTTTCTCTGCATTTATTTTTTCTCTCAAATAAAATCAAAGTGTCGATCGACTGAGTCTGTTTGACTTGTTGTTGTTCTTAAGTTCGTTGAAGTTAAAGAAGTTTGAGGTACCGCTATTTCTTTAACAGGTTTAATCCGTTTTATCTTGGGAGAAATTAATCCATAACCTTGGATACAACGAGGGGATTAAATTTCTCAAGGACACACAGTAGTTTCTGTGGACTCGGATTAATTCTTGTATTCTATATTATTTTCTGCTTCATCTTATTTCTGTTTCTTTGTCTGTTTCTGTTTATTAACTTTATAAATTCAAGTTATTGTAAGAACAACAGACGCATGCATGACGTTCTCATTATAAGGAATCTACTTTAATTTCATTAGTATATTTCTGATAAAAGAACTTTTATAATCAATTTTATATATTTAAGAATTTAATTGATGAGTTTAAATTGTTCGACAATTAGGTAAATGTGTTAGAACATCAACACCAACAGATTAAATATAATCTTAAAAGTAAAGTATAATTTGAGAAGGATAGTGTGTACGTATACAAACTTTACCCTTTTCGAGTTTTCATGTGAGTAAAGAGACTATTTTCTATCAATCTTTGAAAAAATTGCAAGTTAGAATTATTTTGTAAGTAATAGTACTCTCTCTGTTTTAATTTGTTTGTGTAATTTGATTCAACATGAAGTTTAAAAAAGTAAAGACGATTTTTTTATCTTGTAATCTTAAAAGAAAAACATGTAAAATATACCAAAATGTCTTTTCTTGTGTAGTTAAATATGTTAAATAAAAAGTTAAATTTAATAAATTGACAAAAAAGAATAAACATATTTCTTTTTAAGCATATTAATAAAAAGAAAAAGACAAATCAAATTATGCGTTCACTAGAGAGCATATATACCATGAGAATTGAACGTATAAAGTAATTGGGTAATTTGAAGGAAAAAACATGTGTTTGCAAAGAAGATCAAAATCGTATATTTCTTAATAAATTATCTTGTAATAAATCTCAAAACTTGCGTTCACACGTAATTACATTTAATGATCATCGTTTATATTACTTATCGTACATTATTTTATAAATTTTCATCTTAATTTATCATTTTTGATATATTATATTTTATTTTTAATATTAATTATTTATTTTTCAAATTATTTTTCAATATTTAACTATTAGCCACAACAATTAATTATTTTCTTAATTTATATATAAAAGCTAAATATAACAAGTAAAATTAAACGAATGAAAGTAATATTCTTAACATAATATCATCATTAGAAAGTATATAGCCGTAAATAGTAGTACTTATTAACAGAATATTAAAGAGGCAATCTCCATATATATAGATAGATTTTTGATAGAATTTATTACTAGCTTAATTCGTTGAAAGTTATTTTTATTTATTCATTGTGATAGACAATTTATTTTATTTTTAATCACAAATCTCACATTTTTAATGAAAATTTATTTCTTATTAAATTCTAAGCTACTTGATAATGTAAAACGTTTTATACTATCATAATTTAGATTATACAAAAATTAAAAGTTGAACTCTAATATTATACCAAATAAATTAGAGAGTTGTCATAGTTTGTGCTCAAACTCAATTATTATTTTGAATGTTTTATTAAATAAATATAAATAATATAAATTACTAATTTCCAATCTATCAACTTAAAAATGTCACTCCCTTAAGTCATATTACTTATATCTTTTTAGCTTAGATTAACCTTAAAAAAAGCGTGTGAAATGTCCTTATAAAGAACATATTTTACCAATTCAAACAATTTAAAATATTATTAACAAGTACTACGTGATTCCCAATTTTATTTGATTTCATTATCTCTTTCACACTTTCTTGTGCATGTGCATCTAGCCCCCCACTCTTGACTTTTCATAAATACCCTTAAATATGTATAGTATAAATAGGTACAATAAAATCCCCTCATTGCCTCATCAACTCATCATCTATATTGTTCTATATCTATAAAAAAAAACGAGTCCAAGTGAAAATAGTTGTTACATTCAAGTTTTTTGTTGTCACTCAAGATGCTAAACAAGAAGAATAATGGAAATATTATCAATAATGTTTGTGATTCTCAAGATGAAAATAATTGTAGTAGTAAGACATCATCGTTGAGGTTGAGATTCAAGAATTCGTGTTTGAGGAAGAAGAAGAGAATATACAAATTGCGCAAATGGTTCATTGACTCTATTTTATTCAAGATTTTCTCACTTTTTGAAGCTATTGTTATGGTTTCTACCTTAGCTTTCTTCTTATTCTCTTATGGTTTTCGTATTTGATTTTATTTGTATTTATAAATATTCTTTGTAAACCAAGGGTTCATTATTATTGGAAAAAAGTTGATATCTAATGGGGTGTAAGGTTTCATTTGATTTATTTAGTTTTCTTTATCCGTCTCTTATCCATACATATATGCAATCTTGTGAAAATGTGATGTATCGATACATATGTAGGGATAAGGCATAGTTAATCTCTCTAACAATAATTGAAATATGAGCAACACATTTTAATTTAACTAGAATTTTATTATCCTCTAAATTATTTTAAAATGGAATGTACGTTCACTCTCTTGAAGGCAAGTGATGAGTGAATAAATTGAATACATGAGCAATACTGCAACAGGACCCTAGTTTAAATTAAAATATGTTGTTGAAATTTCGATCATAGTTCATAGGAGTACTTATGCCTTGTCTCAAATATTTACTATTTTGCATTTCCAACATAGAAATTCTTTTGTTGTCTATTTCTTGGGTTCTATTTTACTTGGCTTTTGAATTAAGTTTTGTAAGGAAAAAGAGAATAATATATCTCTTAACTTTGTCATTTAGAGTTAGATATAGTCCTCGTTATGAAAGTGGTTCATATATACCCTAACAGTTATGTGAGCTAATTTTATAGTAGTACGGTATAATATTGTCCACTTTCATAAGAAGGGGTATGATATCAGCTCTAAGTGACAAAATTTAGAGATATATCATACCATTTCCTTTTCTTTTTTTTTATGTTACTTTTTAGTAAAACAAGAGATATTTATTTATTTTTTTATGATATTATCGTTATCGTTAAATCTTAAATAATTATATAATGAGATGAATGAGTGAAGATACTAGGAGAGATAAAATTAAATGAAAAGTGCAGATATTCGGGAAAAGTAAGAATGACCTGCATGCACTACATCAAAAATGAGCTTTAGTGAAAATTAATTAGCAATTGTCCGCTAAATATGTGTTTTAGCGGCAATTAACACTCCTTGTACATGTCCCCAAAGACTTTAGCGACATTGAATCTAATGACACTTAACTAATGCCGGTAAACAAATTTAGAATTGTTTATTAATGTATCTATTTATTGCTGCTAAAAGTAATTTTTGTTGTAGTGATGATGGACAAGGTGAGGAAGATGAGATTGAGATGGTTCGGATATCTAAAGAGGAGATGCACAAGTGCCTAATGAAGAGGTGCAAGAGGTTGACTATGGTGGATAATGTTGACGGTAGGCCTAATCGAGGACAAGATTCTAGATATGAGGATATGGAGATCGAATATTATGATATAAAGTTATTAGGTATAAGTTGAGCATTGCCACTACAACAAAAATAGTTTTTAGCGAAAATAAATATGCACATTCACAAAGAGCGTTAAAGTATTTATCAGTATCAGTTAATTTTCATTGGATCTAATGTAGCTACAAATTTTTGGAACATTTAGAAAGAGTGTTAATTGCCTCAATATAGACATATTTTTGCGGCAATAAATTATTGTCGTTAACTAATTGCTTCTAACCATTATTTTTGGTGTAGTGTGTCAACTTTTTCTTATCTGCATCGTTGTTATTATTCTCCTATTACCTCTATCGAAAAGAGAAATTGTTTTGTATGAATTCGTGTGTTGATAATGTCCTTAGTTTCTATTTAAAACCTTTAGTGCTGAAATGCCTATCACATTACAATATATTATGAATTCTAATTTCTCAATGCCAAGTTAGTGGAAATTGTTCAAATTTTACAAGTATGATAGCTTTACATACTTTTGCTAGGTTAACACCAATAGTAATATATCACAAGTTTGAGTTTCTTGAATTCTTATGTCACAAGTTTAATAGTGTAAGAGAATATTTAGCCCACATTGTTATTACAACCTGAAAATAAAGCAAACAATCATCATTCAACTCCACTTAAATTACTCTTTTCCAGTTCCAGATGAAAACCAGTACATCATTTAGGAACTTTTGAATGTGAAGTTACAACATTTTCAAGTGTTTGTCATCAGCCTAAGCCAAGACATTGTGTTGTTTAGGCTCGTGGCATAGGTTCCGTTCGCCTTCTAAAACTGGAGAACACGTCCCCTGATTCACTATCCGCGTGTTGCATGTCCATGTCCATGTCCATCCCAATGCCTGCTATCCTCTCACTCATTGATCCATAAGAAGTTACTGAACCATCTCCAATTGGCTTAACGTACTGTTGCATCACCAACACCGAGAATGTGGAGTCAAATTCTGATGTCACTAAAAGATCACCAATAGCCCCAAGCTCAGGACAGTCACACCAATCGACTAGGCCAGCTGTTAGTGGTGACACTACGCCTCGGCCTTTTCCTACGATGTAGAGATCATAGTTATGCTGATCCATTAGTTTTATGGCCTTGACAGCTTCTTCCACATCATTCAGCACCAGTTCTATGTATGTCACTGATTTGTCATTGGCTGTGCTGATCTTGAACCTGTTTAAGAACTCGTCGTCCATCAACTTTTCACTCTCTTTGTCAATCTGGACATTCACATGACTTTCATCAGCAAATTCCGTTTGCTCTACATCAGAAGCGCCTTCGTCTGGAATGAACTTTACAACAGTTAGGCGTGTATCTGGACGATCAACCATTCTCAAAGCATAAGCCAGAGCTTCCCTGTCATCAGCACCTCCGAAAAAGAGGACAACAATATTTTTTGCATAGTCACTGGTCTCAGAGAGGCCACGATCGATGAGGATTCCCACAGAACAAGGGGCATTAGCTAGCACACCTTCGTTGACAGCCCGAATTTCAGGGTTGACATCCTCCATTTCACCATCAATACCTCGTTGTTTGTGGAAAGGGAGAATGATGAAAGCTACACGCTTGTCTTTGGCAATGTTGCACATATCTTCATCCATGGTGGACATAGCAGATCTTGCTGTAAGTACTTGTACCATCACTCCATCTGATCGTAGCTCATAGTTGTCGAAAGCAGTGATGATCTGTCTTGTTTGTGTCTCCTCGTGTCCAAGACTTCGCGAGCCTCGTTTTCCTGAGCTATGGACTTCTAGCATAGATGATGCACGCCCTACTAGTTCGACTACTTGTAGAGCAAAGACAGTTATTGGGGATGCTGGTGTAGAATGCGACGAGCCAAGAAGGTTGATGACTGAAGGGATGTCTTGTGTGCCATGGATGCAAGCAAGGACCCGAAGTTCCTCATCTATTCTTGCCTTCTGTATAGTCCTTCGTTTGTGGGGTGCAATTTCCTGTGAGGGACGATAGAGCATAGTCATAGGTGTGACTAGCACCGTCATCACCAAAATGCCAGCCACCATAAGGGAATACAATTGTGTGCTCAAAACCTGGCCAATATGTTTACAAAATGGTTAGTCGAAAATCCATTTCTAGTAAAAGCAAATACGGATTGGTAAGAAGATCAACCTGTTGTGCCTGACCAGCTTCGATAATGATCAATGCCATGATGCTCTTGGTGTTGCTAAGTACTCCAACAGCTAAGGCCTCCTTAATAGTCATTTCAGAGAAGAAAGTGGCAGCTATTGAGCTCAAGATTTTGGCTGAAACGAATAGAAGTACATAGCCAACAATTTCGTAAATGCTGCCCATTTCTCCGAAATTGGTTCTGAGTCCACAAACAACAAAGAAAGATGGCATAAAAATGCCTGTGACAAAGTCATCAAGCTTATCGATAATTTCTGCTTGAAGCAGTTGGTTAGGTATACTAAGTCCAAAGAGAAAAGCTCCAATAATAGGATGTGTCCCTAAAGCATCGGTTATAACTCCGGAAATAGCCATACCAGCAAGGATTGAACATATAAAGAACTCACTATACCCTTGTCCTTCTGGCATTTTTCTAATGATCCAGCCAATGGCACGACGAAGATAAAAGACACAGAACAAGGCGTAAGCAATCGTGCAAATTAATGCCCAATGGATGTTAGCTGTACTCCCTGTGACAACATATCCTAGTGTAAGAATAAACCATGCACCAATATCATTGATTACAGCTGAAGACATAGCCATTTTCCCTATATCAGTTTGGAGGATCTTTTGTTTATCAAGTATCTTAGACAGAACAGAGAACCCTGTTATAGTAAGACCACCACCATAGAAAATGAAGCCTCTAACTTCTTCGTCGTGAGCAAGTGAGAAATATAATATTGTTCCCAAGACAAAAGGGATGATGATACCGATAATAGCAACATTTCTAGCCTTTACTCCAATTCGAAGAACGGATTTCAAATCCATCTGCAATCCCACTAGAAACCCATAGAACACAAGGGCTACATGAGCCATTGTCTCAATAACATGGAAATTGTAGTTTGGGAAAAGCAGCCTCCTAAACCTCATGATCCTTCCAAGTGCTGTAGGACCTAAAAGTATGCCACTCTACAAAACAAAATCATCTTTCATCTTTAAACCTTTTTTTCTATAAATGTCCAAATCAATGCATACATAATATCTAAAAAGACGCTCAAACTTAGCTTCAACTCGTCTAAGTTGAGGTGTCTAGATGTACAATCTCAAAGTTAGAGCGCTTACTTACCAACTAAGGTCAAGTTTGAGTGTCTTGTTTATGTATTATGTCAAAATTTTATTCCTAAGTACATAAAACAAGAACATGAGAATTAAACAACATTTTCTTTAGAGTGTATTGCTTAGGCTGAAGTTCCCTTTAAAAGGCTATAATATTGCTGGAAATGCCACATTTAAAAAATGTATCCCAAATTCCACATCTTAAGAGTGTTTGATACGACGAAAGATTCAGATAGTTATAAAGAAAATTACTACAATAATCCCAACGGCAGTCATTTTCTCCTTCGATGAAAATGTTTTCCATATAGCCAAACATCAAAAGAATGACTTTTTCGTGAAAAACATTTTCAGACATAATGATTTTTATCGTATCGGACACACCAAAATGTAGAAGAAAAAGACTCCCTTACTACAAAACACACCTTATGTCATTTGGTTGAGAGTTAGAAACGTAGACATTAATGCATTAAATCTAGCATAGTTGATATCATATTACATAACTTTTTATTGATTTTGCGTAAAACTCCAAACACATCAAGATGAAATAACTAATACATGAATAAAACATGTACTTCATCCGTTTCAACTTGTTTATCTAAATTTTGACTTGACACTAAATTCAAGAATGTAAAACAAAATTTGAATCTTATAGCCTTAAATTAAAAATACGTAGAATTTACCAAAATACCCTTCAATCTTACATCCTTAAACATGACTCAAAGAAAGTTAAAATTAAGGAGTTGTTAAAAAAAATAAAAGGAAATAGACAACTTTTTTTTGAACATGCTAAAAAGGAAAGTAAAGCAAACAAAATGATACGAAGAAAATACTATAAGTGTATGAGTCAATGTAATATACAAATATTATGCAGAGCAAAAGATAAAATACCTAATCATTACGTTATTAATACATTCATAACTCTAATGAGCAAACAAAATAAGAAAATTTCAAAAGAATGTACTTACAATAATCTCAGCAACAAAAGGAGGTTGCTTGGTAGGTTTTAAGACAAAGGAGACAAAACGAGTGATCAAGATAGCTAATGAAACTTGAATAAAGAAAAGAGGGATAATTGGTGTTAGAGGATCTGGTCCTTCCCAAACTCCATTAAATCTATAAATTGTTTGTGCATAACATAGAACTTTTTCATTTAACTTTCCAACATCAACCAATGGCTCTGGATCTGCCATTTTTTGTCTTTCTAATGTTTAACAACAATAACCACAACAAAAAGATTTTTTCCCTCTTAAATCACAAAAATTGTACAATCAAAATTTGTACATTATTTTTTCTTGAACACCCTTTTGTTTTGTTTTGTCTATTTCTTGTGCCAGGGCAGGGAATAACCCTGGCTACAACCCTATTTTTGATATTTAGCCACCACAACAAATGGAGATAGATATAAAATGGAACATGAGCAAAACTAAAGGTATGGTTATCACCATGTGAAAAAAATAGTAAGAACTTGATTTTTTACCAACAAAGCTTTGTTCAAAGTGAATGGTTTTCCGCTCAAATTGGAAGCTTCAAAAAAAATTATTTTTTTTCTTTTTGAGGTTGTTATTTGACAAAAACAAAAAAAATGAATTGTTGTCAAATCCAACGTACAAATACATGTATCTCTAGATCTTGAAAATCTAAGGTACACGTTGTATTTCAAGCTAATTAATATAAGCTTTTTAAATATTAGAATAAATTCATGATGAAATTTGAAAGGAAGAATAGATGCAGGAAAAAATTTATCCACGCCGAATGTTTACATCAAATTAATATAATATTTTATTGGTTTAATGAAATAAAACATATATAAATTAATTTATTATTATTATTATTATTGCAAAAGACAAATTTTACTGAAAAATTGCTATTGGATGAATTTAAAAGGATACTCTTGATTCGAGTGAGAAAGAAACGTTTATTAGCAATATAATTTACAATGAATCAAGTAAGTAATCCAGAGGACTCAAGGAATGATTTGGCTACCCTTACTACAAGTTATTCCTTCCATTCTTGATAAGTTGGGCATGAACTCTTTATAAGCCAATATGTATTGGCTAGGCCACTTATTTCATCATTTTCATATTAGGGGGATCATGGGGCATTGATTAGACATTACATTTTACTCTCGATTATTGGCATAATATAAGAAGTCATTATAAGTCATTTTTTCCAATTATTTTAAAATAACATTATGGCTATGCCATTATTTGCTGAAAACTTCATTCTTATCAAAAATTAATGATTGATTTTCTTAAGATCTTGCTTTCTTAGCTCACTTTGAATTTTCATTCCTTCTTCTATCTTTCTTACTTTGTTAAAGAAATCTTTAGCATTAAGATCATGCGAGCTAACATGAAATCCAGTGTCTGCCCCACACCGAAAAGGGGTGATTCACCGATCAAAGTGAATCTAAATCATGTGAGCTAACATGAAATCCAGTGTCTGCCCCACACTCAAAAGGGGTAATTCACCGGCTAAAGTGAGACCAAGTCTAGTGCTCTCCCCACACCGAAAAAAGGTGGTTCACGGTTAAAGTGAACCGAATACTTTCTATGAGCATTTAACCGACATAAATTATGTGAGCTAAACATGACATCCGGCGTCTTTCCCTCACCGACAAGAGGTGGAATCACCGGCCAAAGTAAAACTGCATCATACCTAGCTCGTTTAGGTGGAATCCACTGGTAGTTCCTATGCTGGCAACATAGTTCATAGACTACTTATCCACCTTGGTGGTAGCCTTATCTCATGTTGCTTACATGTGCTGGCACAAGCTCATTGCTAGTCTATCGGTCCTTTGCTCAACTTCTTTTTCTTTACATCTTTTAGAGTTGACTCAAACATTATGGAAGCTTGCTTCTAGTTATGAGGTTTACTTAACTCTTTGGATAACCGGTCATCCCTTTCTTTACATTAATGAAATGTAAAATTTAACCTTACATTATCATCTCAGTGTTAATGAGACTTGTCTCATGATTATTAACACCCTTTTATGTGAATATCTTAACATAATTGTCTAGGTGTGAGTGAGACTTGTCTCACTTTTTTTAACACCTCAGTCTGGTCACTTTCATAATTCTTAAACTTTTAAATATGTTATTACTCACCTTATATTGTTCAATATCATTTGGTATCTTTATACCATTCTTTATGAACGTCATAAATTTTATTCGATACACTTACTTATGCTCGTGGTTCATTTAGAAAGGGTATGTTGGGACTTGTCCCAATATTTGGCATACCCTTGGTTATGAATTCAAAGTTACATTAGTTCATGTTTAATTTGATATATATTAGCCATTAGCCAATATTTTTATTATTTTAAAATAACATTATAAGCCAATTCCATTCAACTTTTTGGACAATATATTGTTAGCCATTTTATTGGCATAAACCAAACTTTCACTTAAATAATTTTCATTATGTTATCACGAACCACATCAATTAATCCAATGAATGTATTATAATGATCCCCTCAATAGGCAGCAAGTCGAATTTAAAAGTATCTAACTTCATAATCGAGTTTTAACAAACTTCATATTCTCGAACACAATTAAGCATTACATCATTCTTTATTTCATATAACTAGTACCCAAATCATATGAATCAAGTTTATATGCCTCATTAGTCATTAACAAATCAAGAACCTACACTTAATGATCAGTTAGCACCACATACCAAGAACATGTTCAATATTACATCTATATACTTAAAGAATCGAAAACAAGGATAATAGGGAGATGGACGTTCAACAATATCATTAGGGAATAACCCTAGTTTCGAAATTCATGAATTCAAACATTTGAAAAGTATCTTGGAGAAAGAATTCCATGACAGAAAACCCATACCTTATGTAGAATTAAATCTACGAAGATCACCTTGCACAAAACCTTGAAATCGCCTAAGAGAAATCGAGAGAAACTTTTCTGCTTTTATTTCGTTCGTTTACTATTTTGCTTCATGAATTTCTTAGTGTTTGAACGTGAGTCTAAGTCTTAGGAACTTATATTGACTCATTAAACTTAGTCTAATTAAGTAAATTAAATAAATTAATTAGTTAATTACTAAAAAGTCTCTCTCAGATTGACCAAAAAAAAAGAAAACATTTGACTTAACCAAAATCTGGAAATTGGGTAGGGTTTCGGCCAAAATTTAAAATTATTATTAATTAATTAAATTGTTAATTTAATTAATTAAGGGACCTAGGGTAATTACTAAAGTACACCTAAGTCTTTGGGCCATAACTAACCCTTTTAACCATCCTAGGTTAGGTACTAGGTTGTCTCTTAACTAATTCCTTGTCTAGTGTAGGGATTTTGTTTTGACCACTTAAATTAATTAATTAAGTTACTATTTTAATTAATTAGGTGACCTAGGGTAATTACTAAAGTACCTTTAAGTCATTAGGACCATAACTAACCCTTTGGACCATCCTAGGTTAGGTACTAGGATGTTTCTTGAACTAGTTACTAGGTTAATGTCACCCAATTAAGTTTTAGGTTGTCGGGTGCACTAGATAATTTATTTTGGTTATTCCTAGGTTAGTTAGCTAGTTAGGTAAGTTATTTATAGTCTAGAGTTGGTTAGGAAGCTCAGGCCCACATGGCTTGACCCCCACATGTGCGGTTGCCCCTAACCACCCTAATCGAATTCTTGCACATGTGTTTGCACATGTGTTGCTTCTCATTTCTTATTGTCCGAAGGATCCTCACTATATCTTTCGGTACTGCTTATTCTACATGATCATTTTAAATGATCATGTGCTATGGTACCTAGGATAGACACTTGGATGCCTCGTACCTTATTTGTGTGAAGGTTGGCATATTAATATTAGCTTAGGGTTTTCATTGCAGGTACATTTCTTAGACAGGCTTTGATTTTAACATACACCCTTGTGTATATATAGAAATTGGCTAATACCCTTAAGCCAATATTTTCTAATATTCCCAATATTACTCAATATTGGGCATTGGGATTCCTATGTACCCCCAATACCTATATTTAAAACTTAATAGGCTCTTCACTAGACGAGTACATTTTCTGGAATGTTATAGGGATCTCAACAGTGCCAAATAACATAAATAGATCGGTGGATTTTACTCATCCACATCTCTCTGCAACCCAAAGTATGGCCTTCAAGGCCGTCATATCCTCATAAGCACCCTATCTTGAGCAGGCATCAACTCTCACGGTGAGGGCATCTAGTGCAAATCTATGGATGTATGTATGTTCTCTGTTCTATCTCAACTCAGCCCTAATCTTTTGCTCAATCAACTCAGACATAACGGCCTTTACCTAGGAGGCACGAAGATCAGTGTATAGGACAAGATGTCCTATATTTTACAACATAGCATGGATGATTGGGGGTCAAGAAGAAGCAACAATAGTAGGAAGGGAAAAAATAAATGACCCAAAAAGAATAAAAGTAGAAGTGTCAGGGGTACATGTACGATTGCCTCTATCGCCAACATCTCAACTTCAAATATCGGGGACGTATCCATTTGTGCAACTCTCCTCTTACCAGCTTCGCCTCTCATGTACTCAGCCTCTATCCTTCGGATATCAGTAGAGGAAGTGGAAATAACTTCCACATTTGTCTTGGTAATGACAGAAACACAAACCGCCTGCACACTTCAGTAATCAAGACAGGAAATGGGAGAGAGATATGGCACTGCTTGGCCCTTATGGACATCTCCAACTTGATAAAAAACCTAGATTAAGTCTCCCGGTCCATGATGCACCCAAACAAGTATCCTTCGAATGTCAGAGTATTGATTCATTCTGCGATGGCATCAGTGTACTACAAATGAACCTAAACCAACATCTAGCAATCATCTTCAAGTCCTTCTCAATAGGGACACCAGCCTCAATCCGTCGTGGTGTAGTGTCAGAAATCAATATCACTAACCAACCCTTCAAATCATCGAGGGTCTTTTTCTGAATTTTTTCAACATAGTAATAGATCACATACATTGTACACCTAAGAAACCCTTTGATATCGGTGCTTCTGCACTTCACTCTCTAGCTCCGCGCTACTACGTGGTCAACCAACTTGAAGGATCCGACCTTCTTCTCTTTTGACACCAGCTTATTATACTCATCATAAAACTCCCCAACCAAGGTAGAAATATAGGGGCCTCAGGGCTTGGTAAAGATTTTAAACTTGTGGAACTTGATAGTGTTCCACACCTTCAGGTGCCATTCTACAGCACCATTTGTAGACAATATCTTTTCTTCCAATATCATCCTTAAAACCCTTGAACTTCAGTATATTAAGTGATTAGGGAGGAGGAGCCTAAACTAGTGGTACCTTCTCTACTATTTATGCTAGGGGTGGAGGAGACATAGGAGGTACCGGGATCCGAGCTGGATCATTCATCACCATAAAGCATAGTTCCACTCTCCTAGCCTGAAGAAGTTGATCGTCTTGCGGCTCATACCAAGGAACCATCATACGAATGACCCTCACACTCTCATTTTAGAGGTAGTGAGGTAGGTGGCATAAATGACCTCGCTGTCGGAGCTCTCCATCATCGGTGTTGGCACTACGAGCCTCTTTTTTTTCCCTTACCCTTAGTCGGAGGGAGGTTAGTTGGTGCATTCTTGGAGGGTGTATCCCCCTCGTTTATTACAATGCCTCTTGCTCGCTTTTGGTGTGGTTGATTTCTCCCAGGTACTTTTGGTTGGAAAAATTAGGAGCAAAAGGGGAGCATAAGTGGCATTTGGCGAGTCACCAAGTGAACTCAGCAAACTCAGGAATATCACCAAAAATTACAAAAAAAATTCTCAAATATAAAGGATAAAAAGGCGATCCAAGGGTCTAAAGGCGAACTGCCGAACCACTCAGCAAGATCAACCCATCTCGTTGAATAGTCTAACGTGTCAGATTCTGACCTTGACCTTCAAATTCTAACCCGCATCCATTTAAAAAAACTATTCTACATAATTAAGCCTAGACCCGTACTACCCATAACCTCAGGGTACTCAGACTTCTCCCGGTATGGCCAAAATTGGTCAATCGGCGTCTTTTTATCTTAAGAATAACGTCGAGTTCTCTATCATTGAGAAAAATCAGAAGATTGACACAATTGAGGTTACTCATACTTCACCCTCACTAGACCCAACAATAAAATCAACGCAACTACAATTTTATTAATCAAACACACATGATTTCACAATTTAAAGTCAAACAACTCAAGTTAAACACTATATGGGCATGAACTATCAACAAACATTCAAACAATCAATAATAACCAAATACAACGACAAGGCAATGATCATGTAAGTGAAAATACCAAAATATAAAGGCAGGGTTCGGATTATCAACCTCAAATGTAGATATCTGGATGCGAGGCTAGCAAAGTACACCAAAGTCCCCCCTCCCACGAGCAATTGATCCAACACAAAATGCAAGAAAATGCAAGTACATGTATTTAAAGTGAGGTTGTGAAACTGTCAAATGGGTGGATAAGTTTGTCATTTAACAACTGCGAAATCAGAGGAGTAATCAAGTAGAAATAGATACTTTGGGATGTCATCAATTAATTACCAATTTCATTATAATGGTGATTACTAATTACTAAAAACCTCTAAACCTTAGTGGGTAGGCTAGGATTTACATGTAATAGTCATCTCTCGATCAATTATCACGAATCAAGTGAGTTCTCTCAAACCTCAACAAGCATCATACTATAAACAACCCAAAACTTTAATTTATTAACTCTCTCGAGCTAGATAGATAGGATCAAATTAAGATTCATTCATTCTATATGAACTCACAACAACACAATTACTACAATTGTTAATTGATAACTTTGATTCTAAAACATCTTTCTCAAGCAAGCATGGAATACTAGACTAGAACTGCATTCGCAACAAAAATTCATGATTTAAAACTCAATTATCAATCAAACCCATTTCAAATCAACAACTAAATCAATAATTACAAATACCCATAAGCTAATTGAGACAACTATTCACATAGTCATTGTTACACCTCGAAAATCGTATGACTTAAGTTAACCCTATATGAGGTCTAATAACTTAAAAAGGGTTAAAATTATGTTTCTATACCTAATTTAATTCAATTAACTTAGTTTGGTAACTTCAAAAGTGAAGCTTCAAGAAGCGTTCATGACGCCCGAAAACTAGTCTAGTAGAACTAGTGTGTGGTAGGGTTTTGTGGTTGAGTTTTGGAGTAATGTATGAAGATGAAATTGAAAATCAAGGGTTCGTACACATAGACAGGCATGTTTAGGTTCCAAATGCCTAGGTACTACTCCCCAAGGACCACCCTAAGGGTCCTTGAGGAGGACCCAAACAATGGACCCAAAAACTATCAAATGACAATGCCATCCACGAGCCCCATTGACGGGCCATCAATGGTTTGAAGGGGTGTGGATTGTCTTCATGTGTTGAGATTTAGTATCCTCATCAAAGCCTCACCGACCCCCTCTCAGTCACCATTGACGGATGACCAGGATGGTCCGTCAATCCATCAATGGTGGCCGTCAATGGCCACCTGCAATCTATTAAGAGATTTAGCCAAGTGAGGGGTGAATTGGTAAATTTACCCACGTTCCAATTAAGTCATGGACGATTATTTTTAGTGTTTTTAGATATTTTAAGTATATCAAAACAATTTAGTATCCATTTAGACTTCACTCTTCAAAATGAAACCCTTCCATCCCTAAAGTGCTCTCAAGATCACCATTGAAAAAGAAGAGAAGAAGGAGGCATCAACTAGGTCGAATTCACCAAGGTATCAAGATTGGTTTAAGTCATTGATTAAAGGTATGAGAATATCCTTCATCCATGGATTCTTACATTCATAGAGCTATCCCTCAATTATGAATCCAAAATACCCCAATCTAGCTAGGGTTGTGATTACATTGTGGGTATGGCTTGATTGTGATTCCAAAATAGTGGATAACATTCAATTTGTTTGAATTGCGTTTATATGTTGATTATATTTCATGTGAATTCCTTGATTGAACCCTAATCTAGATTGATGAAGGTGATCATTGTGGGTTTAGTCCATCGGAGGTAAGGTTGAAGGTTCTAGATTAATCTTCTTAATTCAATTATCTTGACTACCAATATATC
The DNA here is from genome assembly GCF_036512215.1 of Solanum lycopersicum. Classification (NCBI taxonomy): domain Eukaryota; kingdom Viridiplantae; phylum Streptophyta; class Magnoliopsida; order Solanales; family Solanaceae; genus Solanum; species Solanum lycopersicum. The sequence continues at coordinate 7,683,124 of NC_090807.1, forward strand.
ATAGTAGTATCATCTAAGTATAAATTAAACTAGGTTTAATTGAATAAGAAGGATATAAACTTGTAAAGTTAGAATTGAACCTATATGATCAAATATGATTAGAATTACCTTCTAATGATCAAGGTGATTGAATAGCTTGTAATTTATACATGGATCATGAAAAAATGAAGCTATTATTTAAAATAGGGCTTGTAGCCATTGTTGTTCGGGCATTGGGGGTATAATCAATATGAGGAGATCTTGATTGAGTATTCTTTTTCTCTTATACACTTATACAAGAATAAACTAGGAGAAACAAGTTCAGTCACATAGATGGATTCTAGGTTGACTTAAGAACCTAAAATGAATCAAAGCATGATAGATTAGAATGGCTTGAAGTTGTGTTATATGATCACTTCTTGTGTAGTTGACTAGCTTAAGGCTGAGTTTTATGACTCTTTCATGGATAGTTTAATTATGTAGCTTGGGATGATAGATTTCATGGTAGCTTGCGATGGTGAATCTCATGATAGCTTGGATTGGATAAATAAGGCTCTCCCATGGTTAGCTTGATCTTACATTGATAGATTGCTTGTCATGGTAGCTTGCATTAGTATAGGCAAGGTAAGGTTGGAGGATTGATACTCCCCTAGAGGTAGCTTGAAGTATTATGATTAGAATACCTTCATGATAGTTTGACTTGGTTAGGCCAAAATTATTTCATGTTAGCTTTATGATATATGACCTATACTCACGTAATGGTAGCTTGGCTTGCATGCAAGTTGAATTTAATGGAATAGCTTGAGCTAGATTACTAATGGTAGCTTAGGGTTGAGAATTCATATTCCTCTATAGATATGTTGCATCTTGATAGGATGGGTGCATGGCGTCTAGGTTGGTATAATTGTAAACTTCTTATAATAGCTTGGATTCTATGATATGATGTTCCATGTTAGATAGTCTTAGCATATAATAGAATGTTATTCTTGATAGACTAGTATGAAAGATACTTAGAATTGAGTAAACTAGACTAAGTACTTAGTGTGAATGGTAGAATGGGATGCCATTCATACATGGCACAAGTGTGCCTAGCTTGGGTAGTGGCCATAGTTTCCTTCCATGTTAAGATTGACTTAAGATAATAATTCCTTGTCAAATATGAAAGTAGGTCAATAGTGACATTTAGAAATGGTAACACATGAATAGGGTGACTTCAAGATATACTTAGTGGTTGAGGTAGAGTGGGATGCCCCACGTGCATTGCACAAGTGTGTCTTGAGGTGATCTAGCAGTATAGTGCTCTTATGTCATGAAAACCTAGGTCTTAAGTATGAAGGTGGGCTATGACCAAGTATGACCAAAGAGAGGTACTTAGCTTAGGTATTAGAATAGGATGCTACCTTGGACTTGCACATGTATACTTTGAGGTGGCTTGGGAAGTAGTTCACTTGAGTATGAAAGACTAATGGTTGAAGTATGGATTTATGTATGCCTTATGTTGACTTGTTATAATATGATGCTTATGTTATGATTATGTTATTATATCTTGTGCTTATGTCTTATGTTGACAACCCATTTGATATGCTCTTATGATGTTATGTCAGCTTTTATACTTAGTACCATTATACTAACACATATTGCCTTTATTCAAACCAAATGTACAGTTGGAGCTTTGAGCTGCATTGGAGGCTAGAGTCTCAAGGATCCTGCAGAAGTGAAGAAGTGATGAGTCCTCATAGCTTCAAGGACAAACTTATATGTTCCTTTTATGTCATTTACTTTCATGTCTAGACTTTATGTGGGATGCGTCTCATGTATTTTATTTGTGTAATTTATAGATGATTTGAGACAATGATGTTCGAAAGACTTCCGCTTTTATGAAATACTTTTCGAGTTATGTTTTAAAGAAAATTTCCAATTCATCATATTTTCTATGTTTTTATGTAATGAATGCTAAGGGATTGCATAAGATCTCTTTGAGAATGAATACGCCATGTTACGATTAGGGGGTGCTCTCGGGTCGTAACAATCACACCCCAAGAATGGGGGTTATAGTCACATATTGTAAAAAGTAGGAAAATATTACCAACTACATTCTCCATAAGGTGGTAGTAAAATACAAGTCTTTGCATTGCTCCATTTGAGCTTCAAATCAAAATCCAACTTGAAAATCTACTTCAAAACCAAAGAATAGTATTTGGAATCAAAAACCCAAAGTAAAAACAAAGGATAGTTGATCCAAATTTCAGAACAGGAATACACCACACAACACAGCACACCACACACTTTTTCTCTTTTAAAAAATCAATTTATACATTCCCATATGTTTGCCTTTGGGGTCACTCGGCGGAGTTAGTCAAGCATCGTCGATGATGCGCCAAGTGTTTTTCTTCCTCACTATTTTGCCTTGACTCATCACCATTCATACCTTGTAACTTTAGGCTATCAAAATCTTTGTCGCTGATCCATTCGGCTCCAATTCCATCGCCAAGCTGGATTTTCCCCAAGGATGGCACAATGTAACATTTGGAAAGCTCAAGTGCCATTCGGCGACTTGTTTAGTGGCTTTGGAAATTGCCCAACTTTCATTATCTTCAGCTTTCTACTCCATTTTGCCCGGTAATATCCTTGTTTTGTTCTTTTGCCTTCATAGTTGCTAATTGGCATTTAAACATCAATTAGAGCACAAAATAGGCATTGAAGACACTAATACTAATAAAAACAAGACCTAAATGAGTCAAAATCCAGACTCATCAATATTCAACTTGAAAACATACTGTTATCTCAATTCATGCATAAAAAGACATAAAATGATCAATTAGATCATAATTGAAAAGAACATATCAGATTGAATAAAACTCTACCTGGAACTGGAGATTTTAACTTGTCAAATTGGAGAATTTAGAACACTATGGGGAAAAAGACTCCAAAGATAAATACTATCATACCTTTATGTCAAAAGCCTACAATCAATGTGAATTTGTGAACTTGATCTTGAAACCCTAGACTTCTTCTTCAAGCTTTAGAGAGAGAAATTTTGGGAAAGAACTTAGAGGGATTTAGGGTAAGTAGAAGAATGATCTAGGGTAGTTAGATTTTAGGATTAAAAGACTTAAATAGGGTCTAGAATTATGATTAAAATGACATAATTAATGTATTAATCAATTAGGAAAAAGACTAAAAATCTTTTGAAAATAACTATTGATCATCATCTATGGACCGTGCTAGTCAACCGGAAGTAATCAGAAATTCTAAATTTGGGCAACAATCGACAAAACCCATGTACGACTTGTAGGTCTTCCTACAGTTTGTACATGTCAATCGTAGAAATCAACTTTACAATTTCACTAACCTTAGAGATGACCTACGATACCTATCTACAACTTGTAAGAGGAATGACGGAACATCTTGTTGAACCTATAAAAGGGTACATGGACTTGTTTTGAAAAATATATTTTCCTACTATCTACAGTTGCCACCTACAGCCCGTAGGAGGGGTAGATACAAACACCATCCCAAAACTAAAATTTTCCTTCTTTTATTAATATGAGGTGTTATACTTGTACGTACATTGTTTCACTAATGTAGGATCTGACGCTCCTACCTGTCATACCTGTGGCTAGTGACCCTCATAGACATTGAAGATTGGTGAGTCCTCATGTTTCATGGATCGAGACTCTTTTATTGATTTTATGTCATTTTCATTTCAAATTTTGTATGTGATGTATGAGATACATGTCAATCACTTCTTTTGATGTAATAGATGACTTTGAGACTTATGTTTAGACTTATGCTTTAGTCTAAATTTTGTAAGAAATGCTACTTAAACTCTTTTGTTTCTCTTATCGTGTATGATTCATTTCAGGTGTCTTGTGTAGGATCTTTTGGGGTCTTATACGACATATCACGTCTAGGATATACTTTAAATCATGACAATCTATTTGTGGGAAAAACCAAAATTAAGCCTCTTGAGCCAATTGTCCTACCTTCTCACCTAAAATTCTTTTTGAAGTATTGTTATGTTTGAATAGACAACTTTGGCCAAAATTCTAAGTTGGGAGTGTGAAAATGAAGGAGGAATGATAGCCAAATGAAGCTAAAATAAAGATGAAGTGAGACTCAACTTTGAAGTTTGTTACAAAAAAAAAAAAAGGAAGCCCTCCTTATAAAAAAAAGAGTATTTGTGATGAAAATATTTTGAAAAAATAGAATTGAAAAAGAGAAGCAATGAAATAAAGGGGGATTTCAAATAAATTGCGTGAAGAGTCAAAGTTTGAGTTCTCAAATGAAAAAATTAAAATAACTTGAGAAAAGGTGAAGATGATTGCGACAATGTTTTAAAAATGTGAAGTGACCGAGCCAAACTAATCATACCTTAACCCTCAACCCCATTACAAGCCTAAAAGACCCTTGAGATCTTGCATGAACTAGGTTGTGTGATGATTGAAAAATATGGACAAACCTATTAGACGAAGCTTGCATGTATTTCTCTTTTGTGAGAGTGAGAGTTGCATTGACTCCATATTCATTTGTTGATTTGATTTGTGAGAGTATGAAATCATTTTTTATGTGAGAGCACTTGAATGCATTTGTTGAAACATGGTCTGACATTAGAGAGAAAGCTAAAGCGGATTTCATGATTGAATGTAGAATGTTGTTGAAAATAATGGTTGGCACATTATCAGTAGCTTTTTGTGTCAGTAAGTTGCCACAAGATATCCATCAGTCGTTTATGTCTCATTGGGTTTCTCTTAAACGACTTCTTCGGTATTTCGTTCCACTACCTCCTTTGGTGTACTCGGTACCAAGGATACTGACGTAGATTGTTGACATATCCTAACTCAGACTAGGCAAGGGAACCCTCAAGATCACACTTCCACCTGGTTATCTTATCTACTTGGTTGTTCTCCTATTTCATGGTCCTCAAAGAAGCGATATTTAGTTTCTCATTTTTCTACATGGCAAAATATCGCACAGTTGCAACTACTATTTTTAAATTAGTTGGTTCACTCATATTCTTCAAGAGCTTTAGTTTTCTCTTATTGATGTTCCAAAAGTTCTCTATGATACTATTAGCATCACTTAGATTTGTGTTGATCCGATTTTCTATAGTCGTATCATGCATGTCGTCATCCAGTTCCATTTTGTACTTGAGCAGGCTTAGCACAAACAACTTGAAATTTCCCATATTGCTTATCAAGTAGTAGATTTTATCACAAAGCATCTTCAGCATGCTCTTTTCAACAATCATTTTTCCAAGTTAGGTTTAATATACCTTAACATCAATTTGCGGGGGCGTAATAACTGGTAGCAGATGTCTAGGAATCTCATCATTTATAGGACTCTTTTTACTCTGTTTTTTATATTAATTTGTATTTATCAACTTTTATAACTTTAGGATTGTAGTCACGTAAGTTTTTTTACTACCTAGATTTTTTCTAATTCATTATTTTGTTTTCAGACTTGTAAGTTTTACATTGACTATATAATGGCAAATATAATAATCAATAAACATTAGTTCATCTGTTGCTACCAGTTCTCTTCTTCTCTTTATAATCAACCGCCAATTCAGCTCAATTAAACGAATCTAATTAACCCTAAAACTTTCTATACTCTTTCAGCTCAATTAAAAGAATTTAATTAATCCTAAACTCTCTATACTCTTTCAGCTCAATTAAACGAATCTAATTGACCCGAAAACTCTTTATACTCTTTATACAAATGAGAACAAATATTAGACCTATTTCAATCAAAAAATAATTTTCGATATAACAAGCTTGCATTGTCTTTTCACACTTAGAAAATTTCATCAATTGAGAGATGAGAACATGTAGTGAAGTGGACTGAGAAAGAAATGAATCGAATGAATATCATTGAGAATTTATAATATGCCATGATTGATAAATCTTACATGAATGATCGAAATTCGATGATTTTATCAAGAAAATATTAATATTGTAAGATTGATGTCATATTAATTTACAAGTATTGTACAACTAAATTTATTATTTTTTTAGATATAATACATATTTAATTGATCTATTGTATCAATCTAATAACTATCATATTCGTCAATTAGTATACGTAGGTATTACATTTATTTTTAGCTTTAGTTTCTATTTTTCTATAATCTATTCATATCCTACATATGTATTTTGTGCTATACAACGTAAGTATACTAAAAAAACACTTTTGCAATTTAAATAAATATAATCTTACATATATCATAATTTCAATTGCAAGACTCAGTCTTCTTATATGGCGTCATTTTAGTGTTGACACAACAAACACGTACAATACACATACACTAAACTAGTTTTAATAAACTTAACTTATAACCTAAAATCTATTGCCCTCTCAAAAATAAAATTATCGATAAATAAATTTTTGATAAAAAATATATAGTATATATGTACATAAAATATTCAAATAATAATGTTATTATAAATTTAATTTATCTATTCGATTTGAATTCTTTTTATTTTTAAAAATCTAATCATATACAAACAAATTCTTAAAAATTAGTAACAAGTTAAGCTAAATATCCCAAAAAACAAATTAGTTTAAGTAGGTAAATTATGATATGATATCACAATATAAGATTATAAAATGAAATCAACATTTGGATATACAATTTTAATTTGAATCGATTTTTTTGAAGCCCTAATTATTAAAAAAACAAACAAACTCAGAGGGACATAAAAAATTTAATATTAATATATATATATATATATATATTGTGATTTGATAGAACATTTGTCGATAGTTTTAAGCCTTTTCCCTGCATCCACATTGTTGTCATCGAAACTCCACTAACTACATCTTTCCTTCTCCGCCGGTAATCATGCAAGCTATCCAATCTTCATCTCTCCGGCCATCTCCGGTCGACCCATTTCTCAAAACCATACCCCAATTCACCAATGTAAAGCCATTGAAACCCAAAAGAACCCCTTTTATCTCAGCTTCATCCACTACAGTTTCAGCTCCAACAAGGGAAAAAGACCCCAAAAAGCGTGTTGTTATAACTGGGATGGGTCTTGTTTCTGTGTTTGGGAATGATGTTGATGCTTATTATGATAAGTTATTAGCTGGTGAAAGTGGGGTTACTCTAATTGATCGATTTGATGCTTCTAAATTTCCTACTAGATTCGGTGGACAAATTAGAGGATTTAAAGCTGATGGTTATATTGATGGTAAGAATGATAGAAGGCTTGATGATTGTCTCAGGTATTGTATTGTTGCTGGGAAAAAAGCTCTGGAAAATGCGGATCTTGGTAGCGACAGAGATAAAAAGGTAAGTTCTTGAAAATTCTTTGTTTTACTTGGTATAGAAATGGGTTTTAATGTGATTTGTTTTATTGATATTTGGAGTTTGGCTGCTCAGATATGTAGATTTGGTTAATCATTTTTTCTCTCTTAATCTTTTGAATTTTCTTTGTAGTTGTGTAATATGTTTGATTGCTACTTTTACTCTGACATTTGTAGAATAATGTAGATTATGGGTGCTCAATTTTTTATTTATTATGTGATTGAGCTTGCTTGATGTCTTTGTTGGTATTATTATCTCTTCATGTTGTTATTGCTTTTGCTCTTTTTCCCTTTTTTATTTTGAAATTTAATTAATAGCTAAACAGAATCATTTGGTTAACTAATATTTTGATGGTAGAATTTGAGAAAGTAACTTAATGAGGGAGAAGTGTCAATGTCTAGCTTTCTTCTAATATAAAAATGGTATCTTTAGCTAATCCATGCCCATCAACATTTACCGGAATAATAAAGTGGGTTCTATCCGGTGAAAGGGACATCACAAAGGTGTCTTTCAAGCAATAATAGAGTTTCTTGGTCTTGGAAAAAGATCTGGTTTAGCAAGGCTATTTTTTGAAGGTCTCCTGCTTCTCTTGGATTGCGGCTAGGGAAGCTTGTCTCACTCATTCCTTCCTTCAAAAGAGGGTTTTTTTTTTTTTAGCTTTTTAGTAGGTGGTCAATGTATGAGGAACACTATGAGGATATTGGACACCTCTTCTTGCATTGTAGAGTAATTAGTCAGTTTTGATGCATGTTTTTGGCTATATTTGGCATGTCTTGGACCATGCCAAGATCCATATTTGAGCAAATGCAATGCTGGAAAATAGAGTGGTTGTCTAAGAAATTGTGAATGACTCGGTATACCATCCCTCAAGCTGTTTGGTGAACTGTATGGTTTGAAAGAAATAGCAGAATCTTTTTAAGGCAACAGAAGGAACATAAATTGCCTTGAACACAGATACCCACTATATTCTTGCTAGCTTTTTGGTGCAGCCTGGTTATTGTACATGATGCAGATGCAATCCTAGATACAATAGAGGATTTGCTCAATCTGGAATTACATCTTGTGGTACTGACTTAGTGCAAGTACTTATGAAATCATTGATTACATATCGAAAAAAAAATGGATCAAACTACTCAGGTGCAGCAAGTTATGTTTAGTTTAATATATATAATGTACGATTATCCCAGCAACCCAAGGAGTAATTATTGTCTGAAAATCTTCTCTAGATTAAGAATTTTGCCTTATTCTCACATTTTGAAGAACAATAGAGATGTGTATTTTCATAGGCCTCTACATCATGAGCTATATGCTTACATTAAGGGATTGTTTGGTAGAGTTTAAGAATAATGCTAAATAGACTGTATTAGTAATGCTTGAACTTGAATTAGTAATGTTTGTATTAGTTATGCTTCCATTAGTTATGGAGAGATTCCTTATGGGTTGTTTGGTTTGGTGTTCTAAAAATAACATGCATTGCATTTTCTAAATAAAATACAAAAATACCCTCCACATGTATAGTGGAAAAGATGTAGAAAAATGGAAAAGATGCAGAAAAACTTTTTAGGGGAAATTTTGACTTTAACCTTGCTAATGCATGCATTAAAAACCCTTATTACTAATACCATGGATTTTCATGTATTAGCAATACACACCTCAATACACAATGGAGTGCAGTAGTTATACGTAGGTTGAAGAAGTGTACCAAACAAGGTACTACTAATAGATAAAGCTAATGCATGCAATTTACCAATACACTATACCAAACGACCCCTAAAGTCTTGAATTCATTTGGGAAGACCAGAATGGTATTATAATTCTTCAGCAGTTATACTGGACTTGTTCAATAATCAGAGTCAGCTATCTCCTTCTCACTATGTTGAGGTTTGCCATACAAGCATCACATATTGTTTACAAAATTAATTGAGAGTAAAGATTTCCCAGTGATCTCATGGTAGGATGGTCTTCAAAACTTTAGTTGTTGTTCAGACAATCTCCCACTGCATGTATATGGTATATGTAGTCCTAAGACTATTTTAGATGTGTTCTCATATAGTGGTAAGTTTTGATGTCTTCCTTGATTTCAACTTGTTTACAATGTTTTATTAATCAGCAAACTACATCTGCCTCCACTATGCAGCTACCACAAAAACTTGTTCTTGATTAGCAAACTAGGGCAATGTGAGCCAAGATTAGAGCTGAGGCTTTAGTAGAGCTTCCTTGAATTCCTTATTCACCAGTACTACCTTTCTTCTCCTTCCATGCCTTTAGGTAGCGGATAATATGCTTGCTAGTTAATTGGTGCTATTATTGTCCATGAATCTCCCCGAATTTTAGAACTTCACACCTGTTTATCGTCCAGTTTAGCTTCTATGTTTTTTTACAAAAATCTTTGGAACCTACAGAATATGGAATAAACCCCAGTCGGTTGTGATGTCGGAACTTCACTTAATGAACTAACTCTTTGGTCACTTATCTTCTGATTTTGTGCTTTGACATCTTTTCTTTTTTTTTTTCTGCCTAAGCTTTCTGTGAGTGGGTTAAAATAGTAAATACTAGCTTTTGATTCTTTTTTTTTTTAAAAAAAACGGTAATGTCATATTCCTCAGCATTAAGGACATGCTGGTGACCTCCAAAAATTCGTACATAGAGGGGCTAGGAAGGCTAATTACAAAAAACCTAACATATCTAGTTGCTCTACCTCCTCTATACATTTCTGTTTACACCAAAAATACAAATATGCAATGCAATTTTCCTTGACTTTCTGTATGGAGTTTGATTTGTTCTCGTAGCATCTTCCATTTCTTTCCTTCCATACTGACCACCATATGCAAGCTGGAATAATTCTCCACCACTTTTTTTGGCTTTTACTGCCTCCTCTCCTGATCCAGCAGCTTAACAGGTCAGCAGTATGTTCTGGCATCGTCCAGCTGTTATCCAGTGAGCCTCAAAAACAGAGACCATAGTTGACCTGTGACTCTACAGTTTAGAAAAAGATGATTGTTGGTCTCATTTGTCTCATTGCATAGAAAACACCTTGGAACTAGTTGTACACCTTTCCTCTGCAGTACCTCCTGTGTCAGACAACCCCTCTTAGCTACCAACCATACAAAACATTTGATCTTGGTTGGTGCTTGGCTTGTCCATACATATTTCCATCTAGCCAATCTGAGGCCTTATTGAGTTCCCATTTCCTTCTTATAGAGCTTGTTAACTGTGAATCTCCCATCCTCAGAGTGTACCCACGAGATTGTGTCTGGCCTTGCAGCAAATCCATTAAACTCATTGATTACATGTAACAATTGTGCCACCCTATCTATTTCCCAGTCATTGAAATGTCTCCTGAAAGATATATCCCAACCATTTTCCCAACTCTCAGCTAGAGTGATATCTGGATTACTACAAAAAGAAAATAAGTCAGGGAAAGATAGCATTAACGCCTCATGTCTTACCCAAACATCTTTCCAGAATAGAATTTTAGCTCCATTTCCTATTCTGACTTTGGCGTTTCCTGCTAATTTGGTCCAGAAGGATCTTATTGTTTTCCATATTGAAACAACATAGAGTATAGTGACCTCATTGGTACACCATTGGGAGTCCTGTCCATACTTGTGATGTATAACTTCTCTCCAAAGAGCATGTTCTTCTTCCACATATGTCCACAGCCATTTCATCAAGAGGTACTCATTATGGATTCGAAGATTCCTAACTCCAAGACCACCTGAGAGCTGAGGTAGCTGCACTGTTTCCCAGTTAACTAGATAGTACCCCTTCCTTTCTTTGTTTCCAAACCAAAGAACGTCTCTTCTAAGTTTGTCCAATTTCTCCAGCACCTTAGCAGGTAAGGGAAATAGAGACATGATATAAGTGGGAAGAGAGTCCAGCACTGCATTTATTAACGTTTTTGATTCTTTTAGTTACTGCATTTGAAAATCATGCGTACTAGTGGACAAACCTTCTTTTTTTCATGTAGGAAAGAATTTTAAGTTCTTTAGTTCTAATTTGACTGCAGATTGATAAGGAGCGAGCTGGTGTTTTGGTAGGAACAGGAATGGGTGGTCTTACAGTTTTTTCAGATGGCGTCCAAGCCTTAATCGAAAAGGGTCACAGGAAAATTACTCCATTTTTCATACCATATGCCATAACAAATATGGGTTCGGCCTTGCTTGCAATTGATGTTGGTTTCATGGGACCTAACTACTCAATTTCAACTGCTTGTGCTACCTCCAACTATTGTTTCTATGCTGCTGCAAATCACATTCGTCGAGGTGAGGCTGATTTGATGATAGCTGGTGGAACTGAAGCTGCCATAATTCCTATTGGGTTGGGAGGTTTTGTGGCATGCAGAGCTTTGTCTCAAAGAAATGATGATCCACAAACTGCTTCTAGACCGTGGGACAAAGATAGAGACGGCTTTGTTATGGGAGAGGGAGCTGGAGTGTTGGTAAGTTTGCTGAAATTTTGATTAATGTTTGATAACAAGAACATCCTTAAGCTTTCTATCTTTGTTAGACCGACGTGTTGTGGTGTCCATAGTATTGTTTTTAACAATTGATTTTCTTTCCTTCATGAACTAATTAAATATGTTAAGGAAATGAACCTTGGCTTAACTCAACCCAAAGCTAGTTCATGAGGTGGGGATTGCCTTAGACAACATAAACTCTTCAAATTTTTTTTAAAAAAATCATGAGTCTTTCATTGCTTGGTGGAACACAGTTTTGGACAAAGCACTGCCTTATCTTATCACTCGCATATAACACGATCACCTTTGGCAAAACATCATGATAATTGGATGGAGTTGTTGACAGGTGATGGAAAGTTTGGAGCATGCAATGAAACGAGGAGCACCCATAATTGCAGAGTACTTGGGTGGTGCAGTAAATTGTGATGCTCATCACATGACTGACCCCAGAGCTGATGGACTTGGTGTTTCTTCATGCATCCTTAGTAGCCTTGAAGATGCTGGAGTGTCACCAGAAGAGGTATGTTTGGTTCTCTTCCTCCACTCATTATTTTTTTTTTGGCTAAATATTGAGCATGCTGCTCATTTTATTTCATACTAAAATGATTAACAGTCCAGCCAAAGGCAAAAACAAAATAAAGCCAACATAACAAATTCGACCCGTTTCAACATGGTCCTACCCTTTCTAAAAATGATCCTACACTTATTTGATATTCTACTTTTGTTATTTCCACTCAATAGTCAAAGAAAAATAGTAACAGGGCTGCAGGAAAGAACAAATTGCTGTAGATTAAGACAATATATATTAGGTCATAATCTGTTGTCCTTCAGGCACTAAATCAAACATTTGTACTTCCATACTCTCCATTTCATGAGGTATTCATCATTATGTAAAGAGTAATGGACATACAAAATGTAGGGCTGACATCAATAATATGTTTTATCATGAGACATGGATCTTGTTTGAAGCTTTTACCTTCGTATTGTTTTTTTCTTGTAAATGTAGGACTCAATATTTCAATGATTAGTCTGAAAGGACACTTGTAGCATCTGAGTTTGTTCAATATCTCCATCGCAATGTTTAGTGCCTTGTTTGTTAGGTAAGTAAATAAGGTTATTAGATGGACAATATGGGGAAACCTTTGTGCATAAATAATATACAAAGTGAGCACTCTAATGAGAAAATCAGAAATAGGGCCAAATGTAAGGACTGCAAAGTCGTACTAGAGAAGCCCTAAGAATATTGGCAGGTGGCCTGTTATGTGAAACTAATAATGGAGCAAAAAAGGGGAAAGATTGCACACATCAAAGAAGAACGTACAAACAAAATCTTTCCTCCGTCCATTTTATGTGAAGAAGAGGATGTTCTGAGTGTGCATCACTGATTACTGATTTCTTCACCCTCAGAGATGCACCTTTTCCTTTCATTAAATCTGCATGTGAAATAACATTGCTAACCCGCTTTCTGTTCCTTTTTATTACTGTTATATTTGGGTTAGCTTGCGCATACCTCCACTAATTCCACCATGTACTTGCTACCTCACAAGTACCAAATAACTCTGCCTGCCCATCAAGACTTAGGCAGATGTGAAGAAGCACCTATCTATTGCCTCTAAACTCCAGCTTTTGGAAAAAGAGGCTCACCACCGCCAACATGACCCAGCTTATTACAGTAACATTAGAGTAGTGAATTCGATAATTTGTTAACAAATTTGCAGTGTACGGGTACATGGTGGCCTACTTCTTCACCAGCTTCTTGCACAAAAATATACTCTCTCACTCTCCTCTTCTCCTGTTCAGGATTTAATTCCAGAGTAGATGGCCAGCTTCTTTACAATTTAAAATAATAATCGATATAAGCTCTACTTCTCTTGTTTAGGCTTGAATTCTGGGAATCAAACTATGCTACTTCCTAGATTTGTTGTCCTAACAGCTGCATGATAAAGCCATTACTGACCCTTAACAAAGAAAAAAGTTGACAGAAAATGTTTTAGACACATGCTTCCTCCCATCTTGGCCTCTCTTCCAGTAACCTGCAAATTTGTAGAATATAAAACTGCCAGGAGTTGTTTTCCCACTCCGCCTCCCCGTGGAATACATCTTGAGTTTGAAAAGGCATGTAAACATATTTCTCTCTTTTTTCATCAGCTCACTTATAAAAGAAGATACAATTAAGAGAAATCTGATGAATTCAGTCTTGAGGAATTATCTTTTCATCACCGGTGATCCCAAATAAGGATATTTTCGTGCTACTCCACCATTTATCTAACATGCTTAGTAGTTAATAGATACATCTTAAATATTTATAAAATTCCTCCATAAAGCATCTTAGAAAGACTAGTGATGTTTTATGTCTTCCTGAATGTTGTCCCCCTTATCTCCTCAGATATGTCCCCCGTCACCTTTCTTAACAAAGCCTTTCTCCTCTACCTTGTTATCTCCACGATCATTTCTCAATTAGAGCTTTATTTAAGCTCCTAAACATCCCACACCCTCAAATCATCTACCTTAATAGATTTCTTTTTTTGATAAAGTAAAGTTGTATTCCTCAGCAATGAGGGTATGCTGGCAACCATCAAAAAGATTTACATCAGTGACCCAAAAAAAAAAAACTCAAGAAATTGCTACTAAACTTATAAAGAAGAGAAAAAGTTTAAAATCTGTCCAGCATCCTCTATACCCTCCTCATTACACCAAAAACAGAAGGTCTTCATACAACGCCATTTGATCTGTTGTGCTGATTCTGCAGTATTTTCCATACACCTCTTGTTTCTTTCTCTCCAAATAGTCCACCATATACAAGAGGGTATCATGTTCCACCATTTCTTCTGGCTCTTACTCCACCCTCTTCTCACCCAGCAACTGAGAAGGTCTGCAGTGTGTTCTGGCATTGTCCAGTTTGTGAGTGTCTGCTTAGAAAAATGGTCCATAATTGAGCAGTGACTTTGCAATGGAGGAATAGATGACTATTAGTGTCATTTGTCTCATTACGCAGTGAACACCACGAAGCTATTTCAAAGCCTCTTCTTTGCAGCTTCTCATGAGTTAGGCACGCCCTTCTAGCCACTAGTCATGAGAAACACCTCACTTTAGTTGGCACTTTATTTTTCCATACCTTACTCCATGATCCAGAGATTTTCCCTGGAAGTTCCTTCACTTTCCTATTGTACAATCTGCTGACTGACAACATACCATCATGATTGCATTTCAAAATCATTACATCAACTTCCAGTTTTGTGCCCTTGAAATCATCCAGTGTTTGTAGCATCTTGGCTACTCTTCCTATTTCCCAGTCATTTAGTAACCTTCTGAAGCTGAAATTCCATCCTTGTTCAGACCATACCTCATTTACCATTGCATCTGGAGACCAGCTGAGGATATATATGTCCTGATAGGAAGACATCAAGGAGTCCTGACCAATCCACTGATCTTTCCAGAAAAGAACCCTGGTACCATTCCCCTTTTTGTATCTAATATTGTGTTGTAGTTGGCCCCATAAATTTCTGATATTTCTCCACACCGAGACACCATACGGGATATTCACCATATCAGAAACCCATGGGCTCTTCTGGCCGTACATGTTACTGATAACTTCCTTCCAAAGTTCTTGATCCTCTCTTCCGAACCTCCACAACCATTTTGCCAACAAGCACTTGTTTTGTAGATGTCATTCGCTCACCCAAAAAGATGATGAATTTTCTGTCTTTCCTTTAAATCCCACCAAAGTGCTCGATATTAGTAGTGCTTATTTTCAGCAAATTGCATTAGATGAGAAAACTAAACTAAATCCTAAGAAAATATAATATCTTGGTCAAGATGTTTGTAAAAATAAAACTGAAAAAAATCTTAGTCAAGGGACAAGAAATGATATTATTATTGAAGGGATGTAAATGGATGTGCAGAAGATACTGTGACTGTTTTGACCAAGTACAGGGCGATATAGTTATGGGAAGAATCTCTAAGATATGAAAATTATTCAAAATCAGCATCACATAGAAATAGTGTGTCATTGGCAAACCATAAGTGAGCATGAAAATGCAACTCTGGTTGCTTCTTTAGCTCTCAATTCCCTGACATAGTCTTCTCTTTTCTGCTGCGTGCAACGTTTTGCTCAAAGCTTCCATAATGAGTATGAAGAGCATCAGCAAAGAGGATGTCCTTGCTAGTTTTTTGCAGAAACTCTTTAGGATTGTCCTTTTTTCGCAGAAACTCTTCAGGATTGTCCTTGCTAGTTTTTTGCAGAAACTCTTCAGGATTGTCATTGACATGAAGAAAGAAAAGTATTGTCGGTTGATCCTCTATTTCTTTTAGAATCCCATCTTTTTCATGTTGAAGTCAAGAAAGCTTAATTCACACTTCCTTAGTGTTTTCCAGGTTAAGCTTTCATGAATCAGGGACCACCTGCCTTTTAGTATTCATAGCTATTGCTTGAATGAATAAGATTGGAAGTCATATAATTCCTTCAATTATTCCCACATGCTGCTGGTATTGCAATGTTGCCAATAATACCTCTTAATGGATTTACTTGATCTCTTTCTATGATACTTGATCATTTACAAGAATTTGTAAAGAGATGGAGATGAAACAAAATGAATGGAAGTTGGAACAGCAATTTGTTCACTTGGCCATTTTGATCTTTGGTTAGTATGCTTTTAAGTTGTCATTTAGAACCTTGTTTATGGTGTACTTCAAACATTATGGCGTTGGTCACTATATGTGAGTAATAGAGAATATAATGTTAAAACTGCTCATAAATGTTGGACGTTGGTTTGATTAGTCAACTGGTCTCTCCTTTTCATTTATTTTCAGGTTAATTACATAAATGCTCATGCAACTTCCACAATAGTTGGTGATCTAGCTGAGGTAAACGCTATTAAGAAGGTATTCAAGAACACTTCAGAGATCAAAATGAATGCAACCAAGGTAACCTTCTCACATCATAATGTACTCCCTCTGTTGACTTTCATTTGTCCACTATTCGAAAAATAGATTTTCACTTTTATTCATCACTTTTAACATATCAAGAAAAGACAAAAAAATCATGTTTACCCTTTGCATTAATTACTTATTCCCCAAATCATTTTCCAACACCTAATACTAAACATCAATTTATAGTAGTGTGGTAAAATAGTCGTCAACTATTGTTTTCTTAATGGGTGTGCCAAGTCCTAATGTGACTAGTAAAAGTTAACGGGCGAGTATCTTTTAGTACTACTTTCTTTCTTTGCTGTGAACTTTCTTGAAATATTGGCAATGTGTTGATCCTTTAAAGTTTGTCATTTTCTGTTCTTGCAGTCCATGATAGGTCACTGCCTGGGTGCTGCTGGTGGCCTGGAAGCTATTGCAACAGTTAAAGCCATAAAAACTGGCTGGCTGCATCCTTCAATAAACCAATTTGTATGTTATTTTCTCTCTGGGAACTTAAAGTCACAAATATTGAAGCATTTGCTCATTCTTAACTCGCATATCTCCTGTTATTGTGAATATGCAGAACACTGAGCCTTCAGTTGAGTTTGATACAGTTGCAAACAAGAAACAGCAGCACGAGATCAATGTTGGTAAGAGAATGCTTGCACCTTTGACACCATATAATCTTTTTTTCCAGATGAATGGGATAAAATTCGGAGAAATAATTGAACGTGTGGCAGCTTCTCAAATAAATGTTCAAGATGCACTAACATTTGTTTTCCATCTGCAGCAATCTCAAATTCATTTGGTTTTGGTGGTCACAACTCTGTTGTCGTGTTTTCTGACTTCAAGCCATGAGTCAGCTTAGTATAGCAAGAGCAACCTTCTGCTTCTGAGGCTTTATTTAGTGTGGTATAGAGGCTGCTTCATCTCAACACAGCAATTGCGAATTTTGGTTGTTTTTGTTCTTCGCATCGACAATCTTAACTTTTTTCTGGTATTTTTCTACGTTTAGATAATTGGATGTTTTCAGGCTTGGTTAGGCAGCAACCAGTTTTGAATTATGTAAGAGATAGAAAATACACTATGGTATTTTGAGGTTGAGAGCATTGTCAACACTTAGATTATTTGATCTTCAAGATCTCAATAGTTATTCTTGGTTTCCTATTAAAGCAAGTCCTCTCACTTATCAATAACAAGAAAATGAGAAATGTTGAGCAAGTTGTATCAGCATATTATAACATAATATTTCTGCGAAGGGTGTTCACCTAACCATCCTTAACACACTGTAGCTCCGATATTGGGTTGCATCATATATATTCACGCTTAGACTTCCCCATCATTTATTGTATTTTCCTTCCTTTAAATGCACTGGCTTCCCTTCTCACTAACAGATCCACAGATTGTTGTTATTATTTATATTGTAGAGAGCCTAAAACTGGAAAACAGCAAGGGATGGTTTGATTGTTGGTTAAGTGATTTATTCACGTATAAAGAATAATAAATATCATGTTTAGTAGGCACTTTTTACTTTTTAAGTATATAATTCATCACACCTTGTATAATATAGTCTGATTTTGTCAATTTACAATCCTACATTAACTGATACATATAATATATATATATATATATATATATATATATATATATATATATATATATATATATATATATATATATATTATGGAAGGTAAATGATGAATAATGAGTACATAACTAACAAATTTCAGCATGACTAATTCATGTATTATTAATACGTGCATATTTCACTAGTCACAAGCTACCAACTTGTTTCCCATCTTGGTAACCCTATGATTTGGAAAGTGAAATGAGAAAGTGGTCAGTAGACTGTAAGCTATCCCACATCGTATGTCAAGTGAAATTCCTATGATTTTTACATACATGGTATAACCTACGTAGTTTGTGTTCGTAGGAAAGGAGAGATGGTTGGCATCTCCCCCGACAGGGACGGGAACAGCCTTCGGGCTTTACCTGTTATCAGACACATCCGCTTCGGTGGATCTTAACCAATTTTTTTTGTTTTTTTAGTTTTGAAGTTATCAAAAAAAAAATTGTTTTTTTTCGTATGGTTTTGAAGTTATCAAAATTTTTTTTGTTTTTTTCGTATGGTTTTGAAGTTATCAATTTTGATGTGATTCTACCTAATTCTTTTTGTATTCGTACGGTTTTGAAGTTATCGATTTTGATTTGATTCTATTCAATTTTTTTGTTTTCGTTCATCCTATTTTTAAGTTGTTGATTTTGATTTGATTTAGCGGTTAAGATATGACACACAAACTTTCTTATTGAAAACTATTTAAACCAAGATGACAAACTTTGATCCATGCGTATGAGTTGAAAGATTACATCTTTGCCCAAAAGCTAACACTGACACTCAATGGGCAGATTCAACATATCCATTAAGGGGGTTTGGAAAAAAAATAGTGCTTAAGATTTGATGTTTGAATCCCTCAAACACTAAGTCAACCTCTAATCTTATATTCAGGAGGTTCAAAATCAATATATAAACATAAATAATCTTTAAAATACTTTACATATACAACATAATTTATTGCCTACGGGGTTCGGGTGAACCCCCTCGACAGACTCTAGATCCACCCTTGTTGACACCTTGTAAAATAACCATGAATTTGAGACTGTCAGAAATAGGAGTATGAAAGTGAAATTGATTCGTTAAGAAAAAAACTTCTAATAACCATTACGAACCGTTAACCCAATATATATAAAAAAAAAAATACAATTACAAAAACCATTAAGTCAATAACCTGTTACCAATAAATCAACAAAAAATTGATTCAGTTTTGAATATCCCTAGTATATAGATATGTTCTCCAGAAGGCCTAATTTTGATAAAAGAGATTTAACCATGTATTTTGCAGATAACATAATCTCTCCAAGTATTAAGGATAACATCTCCTATAAATCAATTTAGCATTACCTTTTTCATCTAGAAAGTATAAAGGGTAATGTTTTTTTATTTGGGTTGTTCAAAATCAAATCGTGATAATTCAATCCAAAAGATGATAATCAATTTATCGGTAATAATTTATTAGATTAACAATTTTAATAATGATTTAATTTTTTTTATTGAATTATTGATTCTTAGTGGTTTGAAGCTTTTTGTTAACCTGATAGTAAACTAATAAATCATATGCATGGTTTATAATGTTTGTCTTCATGTTTCTACGTGATTTTCCATCATTTATTTTTTTATTAAATCTTAACGATTAAATCAATATCGATCAATAACTGCGACAACCGATAAGTCAATATCTTAATGGTTCTTAACGATTTAACATATCAACAAACTAATAACCTCTAAATCAAACCAATAAACTTTAAAACCGAACCTAACCGACTAAGAGGATATAAGCATAAAACAGAGGCCAAATGCCAGAACGGATACTTCTTCATTGAGCCTCAATAATGGGATTCAGCAATTTAGGTCTGTCAAATCCACTTACCTCAAACTCGTGAACATAAACGAAACAAAGCTTTCGAATGATTTATCATTCATGAACGTTGGGATTGATTCCCAATATAGTAGGCACATACTTTTTAAATAATATTTCAAACAATAGTTCACTTACCACCACCTGGAAATATTGTTATAAATCACTAGCTAATGAAGAGCTCAGGGTAAAAATTACTTAGAGAAATATTCTAGACAACCAAATAAGAAAATTATATAAACCAAATAATGAGACATATAACTAAGATTGCAACTGTCAGAGCAAGCAAAATACCAAACTCAAAATTGAACATAATGGTCTGATATCTAGTTCTATAAAAAGTGCAAAAGATAATCGAATGATCACAACAGAAGTGTCTTTTTCTTCCCCTTGCCAGTGGATGTTAGAATCCACTAGTCCAGAGCACCAAAATTGAAGTAATTTGAAATAGTGACTCAATCCACTCAATGATTAAAGCACGTTTTACATAAACAAGTTAGGTTTGGTGGCCTTGTAGGTAGTCTTGAGTTTCCTGGAAGGTGGCCTGACTTTCTTGAACACCAACGGGAACTTGATTTTGGAGTCGTGGAACTGCTTTGTGCTCTCCCGCTTGCAGAGCTTAGCTGGAATAGTGGCCGTCTTGATGATCTGGATGCAGTGATGACGGACCCTGTGGCGAGAAGCCATTTCAGTGTACATCTGTTCTACACCACCATTCAATGTTGTATCACGGTACTCCTTGTACATGTTATGATACCCAGTCCTACTTTGGTAACGCAGCCAAATACCATAGTTCTTGATTTTTGTTGGGTATTTCTCAAAAATCTACGGGAAGGAACACCAAAACTCAATAACAAAGTTCCCATCTATGTCAATGGATGAAGTACAACCACAAAACTACCATGAAAAAGATGTATAATCATACATGAGAAAGCAAATAGTACTCCATCCGTTTCAATTTGTTTTGTACTACTTTCCTATTATAGTCCAGTCCTGTTGAAAAAGAACGAGACTTTTTCCTTTTTTTAGCAACTCTTTAGCTCAAACTTTCTACATAACATGCTTAATACCACAAGGATAGTTTAGATACATTTGACAACTTTAATTTTAGAACACAAAATATATGATTCTTTTTTCTTTCTTGAACTCCATTTCAAATCAAAACAGGCCAAACAAATTGAAATGGAGGGAGAGTCACTTTAATAACCATTACAAGTATCCTTAGATTGTGGCTACCTTCAAAACCTGAAACTACTGAGTTAAAGGCAACATTCTGCAGTAGTACCATGATATTTAAGCCATTATGAAAGTCTTCCCATGTTACACACATGCCATTATTTAAAGAAACTCAATCCAAAAAAAAAAGGTTTAACTTGCTAAAAAGTTGCATCGTGTTCTTTTTCTTCCAGACCTCACTTGTGGGATTTTATTAGGTATGTCATTGTTATATTCTTTTTCTTTGTATTTCATCCAAAAATATGCACATTTTTTTTTTTATGATTTATCCCCAACCTCTATCACACTATAACAGACCTCATTTCAAAGAGCAAAGAGGAAAAACATAAATTTAGTGCACCACGCCACTAGGAATGACATGGGAATTGAAAATGATATCACCCAGACAAGTTTAAAAAAGTCTAGAAGATAACACCATGGATCGCATGCCAAGACTTACAAGGACAAGTCTATACAACCTTCGATAGGCAAACAAATGAGAAATTTCACTAAGGGACCCTGACAAACCAGATTACTAGGGAACTACAATTCACACTTCACAAGAAATTAACAGAAACATTTACTTTAGACACATTTACAAGTAAAGTACAAATGAACCATGAACTCCAACAATAATAACTAGAAACTATATAAATCAAATCATCATAAAATATTGCTACTAATACATCCCAATGACACATTTAATCAAACATAAAATTAAGAAATACATTTGAGCATACCTCATTAATAGCTAGCATCTGACCATTGCTCTTCTTCACCTTCTTTAGCTTCCTCAAGAAGTACCTTTTTTCCATACAAATCAAAACCACAATCATCAATAACGGATCTATGGGTCAGGAGTACATATATAAATTTAAATCCCTCAACATAAGTGTATACGTTGGTTTAACATGTTCAAAATTCAACTTGATCACAATGCACTAATTTATTTTCAGAGCATCTGTAAGTGAAAATCCTGAATACGCCACTGTCAATCATTACCCCAACAAATAAGAGCATGTCATATTTTCATATGACACTATACTAGTTAGGAACTAATACCAATTGGAATGGGTGGGAACTAATAATGAGATAATTATATGACAAAAAACACAGACAGATAGGGTGAGAAAAATTACCAAAACTTGGACTTAGCACGGACCTCATTCGTAGCCCAGAGTTTCATACGGTAAATCTTTGGATGCTCATCGTTTTCAGACGGTAGAGCTCTCCCTACAACCTGATATTGATGGAACTACAGCAACAACACAAATTCCAGTTATTATTGGAACAAATACATGAGAGAATCAAGCAAAATTGTTTGTGATACTAACTTTGTAGGTCACCATTTCTGCTTTGCTTTGCGTCTGAATAATTGGGAGGCGTCTTCAGTCCGAAAAAGTGAAGCAGAAATAAGGTAGGGTTTTTATGTTAAAAGGGAAACCCTAATTTTAATGGGCTGTCTAAACTAGACCCATATTCTTTTATTGGGCTGGGAAAATTTTTTATATGGCAAACGGATGTTATGAAATTACATTTCATGGGTATAATTACATAATTACATTCCATGGGTATAGTTTAGTTTGTTAGATAAATTTGTATAAAATATTTTTTTTAATTAAATTTATACAAAAAAATTATTTTTCAATAAATGATAACAGTAGCACAAAAGATGCTAACAATAAATTTACATAATCCCGTGATTTAAGCAAAACATTTAAAATCAAATATTTCCCCCAAAAAAGAATTCTAAAGCTATAGAAAGACAATATCAGTTCAAAATTAAATATTTTTCTAATTTTTTTTAGATAAATTTATGAAACACACACATAAATATATTTATATATAAATTGATTATATTGTATATATTTGCGAAATTGTATATAATTTTTATATAATATTTGTGTGAAATTGATTTTGTGTTTTAAACTGTATATGACCATCATATATTCTTTTAATTTTTTTGGGTAATCTTTTTGTATACAATATTTTATTATGTTCCTATTTTTTCTTTTTGTATAATTCTGGAAATTTGTATAATGTACAATAATCTTGATACATATATATTATAGTTATATATGTGCATCTGTGATTTAATGTATTAATGATTAAACTAATTGTATATTATATTCATTTGTTAATTGAATATATAGTAAGCTTGAAATATGTTTCTATATTTGAGGGTGTAACGTTTATATATACAATATTTTATTATGTTCATAATTTTTTTGTATATATCGACGAATTTGTATAATGTATTATAATATTAAAGAGTGATTTACAAATTTCTTTATACAAAATTAAATAATTGTATACAAATAGTTATTGCCTCATAAGACTTTGTATATGTTACCTTAATATACACCCACTATATACCTAACTTTAGTAATTGGTATACAGCTAATAGAATATACAATTAAGAACTGTTTCATAATACTTTGTATACATTAACTTAATATATAAATCACTATATACATAACTTTGTAATTTGTATATAAATTACACTACCTGATATTCCCGATATTCTTCAGATTTGTCCAGTTATGATGAGGCAGATTCAATTGAATGACTTTGTGAATTGCCATTGGGTCATTTTTTCTTTTCATGGATCTCAATTCTTCAATAGATTGTTCAACTTAAACTTGTTTATGTTTTGTCATAGACCCTACATTAACCCAGAATCATGAGTTAACCCAATTGAAACGAAAGTGGATTATCAACAACATTGACATGCAATGACATACCTCTCGTAATCCTCATACATGGACATAAATCATCTATTCTGATTTTGAAAGATTTGTAAATTAATAAGTAATAAAGATTTTTTTTAAAAAAATATGAAAAAACTAACAATTATACTATATATACAATTGTTGTAGAAGGAACCAAGAAAAAAATATTGAAAGCCATGAATTTGGCAGTTACCTACGAAAAGTGGAAGAACATCGGAGGGAGAGGGTCAAAATTTTCCCAATGGAAATTCAAATCAGAAGGGAAGAGTAATTTTAGGAAAAGATATGGAATGAAAATATGAGAGATAAATTTGATTTTGAATAAAATTATATAAAGATCTTTGGATGACTATTTTTATTTTGTATACAAATAGATAGTGGGTCCCATTAATTATGGCAAAAAAATAAACTATATTTACTGACTGTAAATAAATTAAATTATACCCTTATTAACTAATTACATAGGGATGTTTGCCATCCCACGTAATTATCTCTTTTAACAATGGCATGTTCGGCCCAAGTGTACAAACAAATAACTTTAATAAAGAACATATCCCATGTAGAGAGTTAATTACATTTAATAAAAATAACACTACACAATGAGCCCAAATATAGGTAACTCGCCCAATTCGTCCAGAATTTCAAGGGTTGGACTCAAGATATTTGAATTGAGTTCAATCTCAACCCTTCAAACTTAACCCATTTGAAGAAAATTCTCAATCGAGTCCAATTCAATCTTCAATTTCAACCCGTTATAAAACTTTTTATTAAGATATGTTCATATATTGAATGTATGAATTATTATCTATTTAACATCTTTTAGGATTTATCTAACAATTTTTTACTTTTTTTAACAAAAAATTCTTGAGCGAAAATTCAAGTTGTGATTATAAAAGTTAAATATCAATATGTTAAATTATTGAGATTAATCGGGTCAAATTGGGCGGGTCAAGACCCAACTTGTTTTTAGCCCATTTGAACCCAAAGTAAACTTGGAGGGGTCAAGACCCAACTCGATTTCTATTCAGTCCATTTTAATATTTCCAATTTCAATTCAACCCGCCCATTTGACGCCCCTAATTAAATCATATTTCTATTCTTTCATAAATTACAAAAAAATTTGGTGAAATCCGAATTTATGTGATATTTTTTAAATTTTGAGATTCAAACAAGTCTATCTTTGACAGTATACATGTATTCTGTATATATAAAAACAACATGTATGATTATACTATGTATCAGATAGTTTTTCATAAACAAGAACATTACTATGTATATCAATAACAAATATATACAATATAAATGTATCTGTATATCTTAAAATCCTTTCTAAATAGAGACAACAATAAATTATTGACATACACACAAATATATATGTTTTGTGTTGGTCTCCCTATGCACTTTACATATCCTCTTTTTATATATATATATATATATATATATATATATATATATATATATATATATATATATATATATATATATAGTTGATCTATATATAAAACTTGAAAATACATATATTATCTTTTTATAAAGAGTATTATTGTTTACATATTATTATCTTACAAAATGAATAATGATTAAATAATTGGGATAATGCACAAGTATCCTTCAATCTATGTTTGAAATCTCAGAGACGCACTTATACTATACTAAGGTCCTATTACATCCTTGAACTTATTTTATTAATAATTTTCTACCCCTTTTCGGCGTACGTGGCACTATCTTGTAGGTCCAACGATGATTGACTTTTTTCACTAAATAATTCATAGAATTTGATACATGCTAAATGACAATACTAAAATCAAAAAATAATAATGATAAGTAGCATTATTAGCGTTTGTTTGTGACAATATATAGAGATTTTTTTTAAAAAAAATAAAATGTAGAAAAATACATTATATTCACATCTATATAATATTTAATCCTAGCTGAAAACACTCAAATATAATATCTAGTCTTTAGTTAAATGTGCATGTATGTATTTTAATTGTAGAACTTGATTGTACATGAAAACATAAGTATATTTGTGATCAACTGAATTTAATATAGTAAAAATTAGGCATACCATATAGTCTAATGGATAAATTACTTTCTATCCCTACTCTTTATCTATTTATCAAAACTTCCTTTTTTTTTATATATGAATTCAAATACTTAATATTGAGGAATGATACTTAAATTAGAGCGGATATATACTTTAATATTTAATTTGTTGTTCTCAGTTATAGCGTAAAAAAAGGGATAAAATTTATCCCACGATCCAACCGAACATTTAACAAAGTTAGTGTCTAATCTGCATAAACCTCTAATTGATTGATGGCATTAGTCAATTTCAAATTGTCCAACCTTCACTTTGTTCTTCGAAAAAAACACGCAAAGCTTGGCTTAAAAAAGTTTTGGAACGTAATTTATGAAGATTCAAATAATGAATATTTTGATCTTGTTAAGACATTCTGGAACATGGAAAAGTGAAGTTATATACGAGCGATATAAAAGCAATGAGATAGTGGCTGGAGAAAATATTTCGTTCATGAATCTTATTTCAACAATTGCGAATGAGTTGGGCGTTGATGAATCGAAAAAAATATCGAGATTAGATATGTTGTTGAAGGTAATTCGTTTCCTTTGTGTATTCAGACTGATATGGGTTTGAAATTATACATAGAAATTAAGAAACACGAGGTTGAAATCGGAATGTATCCTCTAACAACAAAAAGTAATTGTTGTGGACAAGAAGGTCACAATATAAGAACATGTACCTTCTTTCCAAAAGATTCTTGATTATTATTTTGTTGTTGTTATTTTATGCTTCATGTGTAATAATGTTTCTGTATATTTTTAGTTTGCTGATAAGATTTGGACTTTTTCACTTTATGTGATTATAATTCATATAAATGTTACAAGATGCAAAATGTGTAGTGATACTAAATATATCGATTTTGATTGTATTATATCAAGTGTAATGATATTGATAATTTGTATAGTATCATTTACATAAAATGGTTAAAATATAATGAATTTGATAACAAATTTTTGTTATCAGACACATAATTGTAACCGATACTAAATATATATAGAGTTTTATATGTTGCAGCATGTTGAACGATACTAAATATATTAATTACATTATTTTATATTAATTGTTAAAGATACATAAATTTATTTTTGATAATAAAATGTATATAATATACTTAATAACTCTATGAATATTGTGTATCTGATGATAATATTGTATCAGACGCTGTGGTTTATTGAAATACTAAACATTTTAAGTAAATTATTTTGCATCATTTTGTGTAATAATTGTGTAAATATAGTATCATGTGAATTGTTAACAAAGTTTATAGTGTATCATTAATAATGTGTATATATTATTTTTACAAAATTAATTTATAGCGAGTTACTATTAATTAAATTATATATTTGGAGACAAAAATTGAAATTGAAATACATTTCTTGAGAAAAAGAATTTTTCAAATTAATAACTACTTATTAATATTGTGCTGGAAGGACAAGTTATAAAACAAAATATGAATTAACTTAACTTCAACATAATATAAACCTAACTACTCTAAATTAACCAACCCACCTTTTGCCTGTGTAGTGTAACCACTCTTTGACCTTGCAGGATCGTCAGTATCACTAACACAAAAGCTACACAAATATACAAATTTAATTAGTCGTTATATAAACATATCAAACTGATACTTAAAAAAGTATCACAAAAATCAATATTCCTTGTGTGATTTCTGTTCACTTTAGATACTAAATAACACCTACATGCCAATATGATACTTAAACAATAATATTAGATACATTAATGTTCATGCAATTTTATACTAAATATCAACAAAACATCCAACTTAAACAGATTAGATATGTTAATGTTCTGGTCCAACACATAAAAGATACACAAATACCTAAATATTTCATTTTCATTATATAAATAGATAAACAAAATAATGCATCAAAAAATAATAAATTGATCTTAAAATATTATCTACGAAACATTAATATTTATGTGTAAGACATAAAAGTATGAAAAAAAATTTGTGTTCCATGAGTGCAATGAAAATTTGAAATAAACGATACTTAAATGAAAAAAAAAACAATCATCAAACTAATGTAAAAGATACAAAAATCAGGATAAATAGAGATACAAATGTAGATACCGTAGATAGTGTTGGTCGAATAATCGGAGGTGCCGTCTTTCTACCCCTTTTCTTTGAGGTTTTTGGGTCTTTCGAAATTGATGCATGTCTATTCTTTGAAGAAGATCTCTTGTTAGAACTTAAATTTGTCATGACTATAGGGTCATGCATCGATTTAGAACTCAAATCTTTGAAACTTTCTATTCTAAAAAAAATATAATTTTTTTAGAAAAGAAAGAACATTAATACACAATTTATTTATTTTTTAAAAAGGGGGAAGAAATCTTACTGGAGAAGATGATAAACCAATTCTGAACTCTAAAGCGGATGAATAGAGATTGAATTTTTTGAATTTCAAATTTACTTTAAAACTTTATCTGAAAATTTTAGGAGGAAAAATTTGGGCGAAAATTTATGGGGATGAAAAATTTCCGATTTTGATTTCCAACTTAAAAAGTAAGTTAAGTATTATTGAATGCAAAAAAAATATTTAAATTTTAATAAAAAAATAGGAAAATATTGAAAAAAGATAAAGTAAAATTGTGTAGTTTAGTAATTATTCCTTATAAAAATTCCATCCAATATGCATCACGTGATATGCCTCTTCATATTTTCCCAATTACATTAGCATCATAAAAAATTCATAGCTAATGAAGATCACAAAAAAAAAATCTTGTTCATGTAAAGTATTAATTAACATGATTATTATTAATACAATACAAAGTATGAGCCAACATCACCCAAAGTTTCTCTTCCTGTTCTTTCACAATCCATAACAACTTACAAATTGTTACTCTATTTTAAAAGAGAATGTCAATAACATTAATTGCTTCTATGCATCACTATTTAATTTGTGATTCAAGATTTTGTTTGCTTATCAATTCAATTTTCATTTTAGTTTTTTTTCTTTTTCTTAATAATAAATAAATCTCTATTACTTGTGTGTATGGCTGACAGTGGTACCAAAATTGGGAGAATCGGACCGATAATTACCGGAATCGGTATTGTGTGTACCGGTAATGTTTCGGAACCGGAACCGGACCGGTCCGGAAACCGGTAAAATTAGTAATGTTCCATCCCGGTCCGGAAGTGAACCGGTAGTATACCGGTCCGGATCGGACCGGTAACAGGGACGAACCGGTATTTAAATTTTTTTTTTTAATTGAATCTAATATTTATTATAATAATTAAGCAATTTAAAAATTTAAATTTCAAACTTTAAGGTTATAAATTTAAATTTTCAAACTTTAAATTCAAACTTTTAAAGTTTGAAAATTTTAAATTCAAATTTTAAAGTTAAATTTAAATTTCAAACTTTAAAGTTATAAACTTTAAATTTCAAACTCTTAAATTTTGAAAATTTTAAAGTTTCAAATTTAAATTTTCAAACTTTAAATTCAAACTTTTAAAGTTTGAAAATTTTAAAGTTATAAAATTTAAATTTCAAACTCTTAAAGTTTGAAATTTTTGAATTTAAACTTTAAAGTTATAAAATTTAAAATTGACTATATTAAAAATTAAATTTAATACAACAATATTAAAAAACAAATTAAGGAGAATAGCCTATATTTTTATTAATATATATTTGATATTACAATTACATTTACAAAAATATTAGTTTGAATTAAATTTCAAATTATCATACTTTTACTAATAGTTGGTGCTACCATATAAATCCCTTCGTAAATCATTCAACATTTCTTTAGTAACATGTTCGGGAATAGGTTGAATAGAAAGATCTTCCATTGCTTCAATCCCGTCGTTACTATAATCCTGCATTACTTCATCAACGTCATCTTGAAATTTGGTCGGTGGTGGTTCACGACCCAAATTTCTTCTCTCGGCATTAATCCAATCTCGAAATAATACCGATATCTCCAAGCTGTCGGCTGCTAGTGAATGCCTATGTTCTCCAAGTTGAAACCTTGCTGCACTAAAGACGCCTTCCGAAGCTACCGACGACGCTTGCATTGCTAATATATCTCGAACCATCGGTACTAGTTTTGGAAATCCTTTGGTGCGATCTCTCCACCATTTGAGAACATCTTCAGTAGGTTTTGTAATTTGATTAATATATGCATCAAAATCATTTCTATTATCGTGAGAAAGTTCAAGATAATCTTCTAAATAATTATCAATATTATTTTCATCAAATCTAACCCTAGAGCTTTCAGGTTCATTTTCACTTGATAAATTTATATTAGCATTATATAAATCATACAATTTTCTAGCTTCAATTTTTATGCTATCTTTAACTTGTTGACAGCTAGGAATTTCTTCTAATTCATCATTAATATCTAAGTTAAAATATATTTTTTCAACCATTCTTGATGAATCAAAATCTTTATACTTAGGGTGTAACAAACATGCAGTTAAATAAATTTGAGGAATAGGAATATAATATTTTTTAAATTTTATAATCATTTTTCAATGGTTTGTTAAAATCTTGGTTTATTTTTAAATTTATATAATTTAGAAGAAATCATACAAATATCAGGCAAAACAGTACAAATTGATGGACTATAAAGTACAGAAATTCTTTTTGTAGTTAAGTAAAAAACTTTTAGGAAATCTATAAGTTCATTTATATCACGCCAATCATTATCATCTAGTCTATATGTCATATCAGAATTATGAGCATTCCAAACCATTTGTAAGGGTATTCGATATTCATAAGCGACTACAAGCATTTCATATAAAGTATTCCATCTAGTAGCCACTGTTTTTGAAATTTTTCTAAGTGGAAGATTATTTTCAAAACAGCGATTTTGAAAATCTTTACGCCGAGACTTAACTTGACATTTAAATATAAAATGACATGCATTTTCAACTTTCGTACATCCGTTATCATACATATTTACACCATCTCTAACCATCAAATTATATATATGTGCAGTACACCTAATATGATAATTATCACCATAGAAAGGACAAAGTGTAGTTTTTAAATATTGAACAGCGGAATTATTACTTGAAGCATTATCTAAGGTATACTACTTATTTTATCACATATTTCATAACTTTGTAAAATATCTAAAATAGTTTGAGCAATATAACTACCGATTTTTTACATTTGACAACATTTATAACCTAAATTTCTTTTTTGCATATACCAATTTTCATCAATCCAATGTGCAGTAACAGTCAAATAATTGTTACCATTTACACTACGACCCATATCAGAAGTAATAGCTATTTTACAAGTATTATAATAAAATAAACAACGAAGATATTTAAAATGTTGTGCATGATAATCAAATATAACCTTTTTTATTGTATTTCTAGCAAAACCTTTAAAATTTGGATTATATACAATTTGAATATAATGTATAAAATCGGGATTTTCAGCAAAACTAAATGGCAAACCCATAACACATATCATTTTAGCTAGTTCTTCAAGATCTTTTTCTCTACTCTATGAAGGTAGTAAACTAGAGCCAGAAACATTAGACGGATTTAATTGTGTTTGTACCATTTTAGAGCCGCCTACTCCTACATTTTCAGGAAGGGGGTACCATTTTTTTTTAGTTTCCGCTACCGCTTTAGCATGCAAAAATTCATTTTTACAACAAGACATTAAATGACTACTCAAATGTCCCGTCCCGCCAGATTTGCCAACAGTTTTATGATTTAATATATGTTTACATTTATTACAAATAGTTTGTGTTTTATCTTCGTTTTGTGTCATAAATTGCCAAACAATCGATTTTTTAACACGTTCTACCTTAGGCCTAGGATGTACTGGGGGAACTGGGGCAGGACAACGAAAGGGAGCGGGACTGGGAGTATTAGTAGCCGTAGGTGGCTCAGTTTCATCATCATCATCATCAAAAGTAGGCGTATCAGTATAATTATCAATATCATTATCATTATCATTATCACTAGGCAAATCCTCATCAAAATTACCAAAGCGACGTTGTAAATGTTCATGATAAGGATCTAATCCTGAATTACTATCAATATTAAAAATCATATCATCAACATGTGTATAATCATCCATATTTATTCTTAATATAGTAGATTTTTTAGTTTTTGATTTAGAAGAACTATCGATTTTTGCATTATCGGAGGATGTAAAGTTACAAATATTTCTTACACGCTCTAATGCACTTTTTTCCCCTTTCCTTTTTGAACAATTTTTTTGCCAAAATCCATATTAAAAATATTAAATGTGAGATTAAATATAATATGAAAAATGTTATGCAATTATGCAAATAATAAATCACAAATAAAAGTAATTATTTAAATATAAATGAAACGTAAAATAAAAATTAGAACGAATGTATCAAACGTCTACTTAAAAAAGTAGACGTTTATGACCGCCGAAAGCCGAACGTGGAAAGTTGAAAATTGAATTTTGAAGCTCCAAATCTAATTTCCAAAGACCAAGTAAGGCAACACTGGAATTTAAGATATTATATATTATAGAATTAGAGATTAGAGATAGAGAGTAGAGAGTTGAGTGAGTAGAAGATGAATAGATGATATTGTGATTTAAAAGAATGAAATTTAGGGGTATTTATAAGTAAAAAAATGGGTTAAAGTGTAATTTTTAAAACTTTAGGGTATTAA
Organism: Solanum lycopersicum; assembly: GCF_036512215.1. Lineage (NCBI taxonomy): Eukaryota > Viridiplantae > Streptophyta > Magnoliopsida > Solanales > Solanaceae > Solanum > Solanum lycopersicum. Next base: position 7,715,925 of record NC_090807.1, read on the forward strand.
AAAAGTTAGGGGTGGGGTAGGGGCCCTATTGGATGGATTTCTATTCAAATAGCCGTTGCGGGGCCCACTAGCCGTTACCCAACGGCTATATTTTTTTTTAAAAAATTAATCGGACCGGATCGGTAATTACCGGAACCGATAAATTCCGGAACTTACCGAATTCCGTCCCGGTACCTGTTCCGGAACCGGAAAATTCCGGTCTTAACCAGTACTAACCGGTATCAAACCGGTACCGAACCGGACCGGACCGGACCGGACAAGAATCCGGTAGGTACCGGTTCCGCTGCCACACTTACTTGTGTGACTTTGATATATCTTATTTCTCAGAGAGTGATTCAATTGACTTTTATATATATAGACAACCAAAGATCAATTTTTCACAAATTATTTTTCTTAAAAACCAACCTCCACATAATTTTTTTTTTGAAGAATATAAATTAGAAAACACAAAGTTTATATGTCGGAAAATCTAACGGATAATTTTTTTTAATTGGGGTCAAAGTTTATGATTAGACCAGTAACAAAATACAAAGTAAATTTTAATTAGATTTGTCTGGCCATTTAATATGAAACTATGATATGAAATTATGAAATGAAAGTTGAAGTTTTGTTTGAACGTGCAATTTGCATTTTTTATGTTGTATGTTTTCTCATAAATATAAAAATCTCATAAGTTGTAAAATTATTAAAATTTGGGATAATTGTATAAAATGACAAACTAATAATATAAAATAAATATAGTAGCTACCGTTTGATTTATTTGTATTCCATAGCAAACTGTTTGTCAGACCCTCTCTCCCTCATATTCTCGCTCGGCACTCTCCCTAACTCGCTCGCTTGCTGTCGTTCATCTATCTCGCTTTATACAATAGAATTGTATAAATTGTGTTTTTCTGTTTGTATAAAGCGAGAAAAAATTGTATATACACATGCAAATGCATATATCTCCGTCTTATACACTTATAATTATACAATACAAATATTTCCCTGCCCAAGTATCTTTTGTCTTTCTCTCTTTCTTGTTTTATACAATTCGATTTAATTGTATATTCCTTGTCCAGGTCTCTTTAGCCTTTCTCTCCCTGTAACGACCTGTTTAGTCGTTTTGAGCAGTAGAGTTTATTTCTGGTACTAGCTGTCTGGGTCGACGGATCCCACGACGGACCATCATGGGCACGACGGACCGTCGAGGGGGTCTCGTTCCAAAACACTTAGACTCTGAAAAATTGGGTACTGAGATCGACTCTCTGAACTTCGCGACGGAATGGCAGGACGGACCGTCGCAGGCATGACGGGCCGTCATAGACCTCTTAAATAAAATTGAGTCTCTGAACTCTGTGACGACTCAGCAGGACGGACCGTCGCAGGCACGACGGACCGTCACAGGCTGTGTAACCCTGACTGGGTCGGATTTCTGTTATAAGTTTTTAAGGGGTGTTTTGGACTATTTCTGCCTATGATTATAAAGTTAGTGGTTTAATGTTAATAGTCCAATTATTTGGGGGTTAAAGGAGATAACCTTGGAAGAAATAGTGGGTTACTTTTACCATCTCTTATACTTAATTATATGATAATTAGGGTAAAAGAAAAAGAAGAAAGAGACAGAAAAAGAGAAAGGGAGAACGAACGAACGAGAGAGGGAGAAACGAAGAGGAAAGCAAAGCATTGGAGAAGTAGATTGCTTGATCACGATTCTTCGGTGGAGGTAGGTTATGGTTTATGCTATTTCATAGTAAACTCTTAATAGCGAATGATATGTATTGGGTAGTATTGTAAAGTCTTCTATATGCTTAATTGTATGCTTGCATGATGTGATTATGTAATTGTAATGGGTTTGAAAGATGAGGTTGTGAAGCTTAAACCTAAAACCCTCTCTGTTAATGATGATGCCTTGGTGTAAAAGAGGCTTGATGAACTAAAAGAATAAGGTTAATGGGTGTCACGTTCCGACACCAGGATAGTAGTAGTGGATCGAGTGTCACGTTTCGACACCAGGATAGTAGTAGTGGATCGGGTGTCACGTTTCGACACCAGGATAGTAGTAGCGGATCGGGTGTCACGTTCCGACACCAGGATAGTAGTAGAGGATCGGGTGTCACGTTCCGACACCAGGATAGTAGTAGTGGATCGGGTGTCACGTTCCGACACTAGGATAGTAGTAGAGGATCGGGTGTCACGTTCCGAAACCAGGATAGTAGTAGAGGATCGGAGTGTCACGTTCCGACACCAGGATAGTAAAAAGAATGAATCTTGAATTATGTTAATATACTCAAATTTAAAGAACCTATTTCCAAAACGAGTATGGTGTGGAGGCGTGAGTTCTCATAGATGTGCTTGGGTTGTGGCCAATGGTTATGGTACTTGTTGTTATCTGTTGAGTATAGTAGTCGATTTTATGTTATTATCTGATATATATTGCTTTCTATTTTGAGTTGGCCGATGATACCTACTCAGTACTTGTGCCTTGTACTGACCCATGCTTGTATGTTTCTTTCTTTGTTATTTGTGGAGTGCAGCAAACATGTCATCGACTTCGACTCGTCCACAACTCTAGCCAGACTTCAGCATAATCAGATCTCAGGGTGAGCTATTGTTCCTAGCTCGGACTGGATTCTTTCCTTCGCGTCTTGATGTCTTGAAGTTCAGACATGGACCATCTCTTTTACTTATTTTAGCTTCTTAGATACTCTTAGATTTAATAATTTGAGGATAGATGTTCTTGTGATGATGACTTCCAGATTTTGGGAATAATAAGTATTGAGTTTTAGAAGTTATTTAATCGATGTTTATTAATGAGTTTTAAGTCTTCCGCATTATATTCTGTTTCTTATGGTTGAAATGTTGGGGTTTAGATTGGTTGGTTCGCTCACATAGTAGGATAAGTGTGGGTGCCACTCGCGACTCGTTTTGGGTCGTGACACTCCCTTTCTCGTTTTACACAAATTCGAATCGTATATAATTTCTTTCTTTCTCGTTTTATACAATTCGATTTAATTGTATACAAATTCAAATTTTATACAGATATACAAACACATACAATTGAATTGAGAGGCTTACAACAATTTATACAAATGAGAGGCTAACAACAATTTATACAAATGATCTGCCGGCGAAATTATACAAATCTAAAGAGGAACCAACAAATTATACAATTGCTTCACTATATACACACACACACACACACACACACACACACACACCATCAATAGCAAGAATTTTGGGGCTTTATGTCACAATGAATAACCCCTTTTGTGTGAATTAAACTGAACCTAAAAAGTATATGCCTATTTTGCGATATATATATATATGCATATATATATATATATATATATATATATATATATATATATATATATCGCAAAGTAGGCATATACTTTTAGGCTCAGTTTGATTCACACAAAAGGGGTTATTCATGAAGCCCCAAAATATTGGACTTTATGTCAGAATGAATAACCCCTTTTGTGTGAATCAAACAGAGCCTAAAAGTATATGCCTATTTTGCGATATATATATATATCACAAAATAGACATATACTTTTAAGCTCAGTTTGATTCACACAAAATGGATTATTCATTGTGACATAAAGCCCCAACATATTTTTCTTACTATTGATGGTTATGATGAGATGACAAAGAGAGCTGATTTCGGACTTTTCATAACATTGGAGCATAACTGGAAAGAGAACGTGGGGCAAAAAGGAACTAAAAGATATATGACACCTGAAGCTCTACTTAAGGTAGAATACTGTCCAAGATTTGATAATTGGTCTCTTGGATGCACTATTTATACATATATATGTTCGCTATGGAGCGCAATTATGCAAGTTTTTTATACCATACAAATATGAATTTTGTGTTTGCTATATATGAAAGCTGACTTAAAAATTATCCCAATTTCTTTGTAAAACACTTCTAAAAGTCAAAAACTAACTTAAAAGTAGGTTTGACCAACTTTTAAGCCAATCTAAAAAGTTGATCAAACATATTTTTAAGTCAGTCTTTGACTTCTAAAAGTGTTTGACAAATATAAAAATTAACTTAAATTAGTCAAAAATGACTTAAAATAAGTTAGAAGGTTTTGACAAAATAAAAAATGACTCATAATAAGTTTCAAAAATGACTTAATAAGCCAGAAACAAAAATAGATCATTCTCTATTTTTTATTATTTTACTTGAGACATTGAGGAGACACTGTCATAGACCAAAACAAAATAACCTAAAGCGATACAATGCTAAATGTACCGTCAACCTCTTCCATAGGAATCCAAAAAACAATTTAGTACAATCCTCCAAATCAAATACTGCATTTATATCGGCCATTTTAACAAATACTTGGAAGAATACATTGCACCAAGACTAACTTAGAATTGCATTACCAGAATATAAGCATCACTCAGTTGGTATCTGCTATATACAAATTGCAATAATAAAAAATGATTCCAAACATATCCAGTGAAATCTTGCTAGGTGGACATATTCGTGAAAATTCCTTTCCCTTTCATTTATCTTTTTTTTTTCCTTTATGAATAAATATATGTGCGAAAATTTACACCATTTGCAGCATGAATCGGTCTCTCACCAGGTATAATTTACCTTTGTTACATCAAGAGTCACAGCAACCAAAGCAAGTGTAGCCTGATGAGAGAACAATATGAACATAGTCAAAGCGAATGACATTAGGCGGAATAGCTAAGACATGCAAGAATAACACAGAGCACCAGAAGTGTGTGAAAATGCTGGTACCATGTTTTCCTTTGGTGTTCTGGCAACAGCAGATAATTAGTTATCAAACGGTCCGTAACTGAAACTATTTGACCCCTTCAGCACTAACGAGCCAACAACAGATACTCAAATTTAAAGGAATATATTTGTTGTTCAAATTTTGCTAAAAAAATGCCATTATACTCATGAAAGAAGGAGCATTTTCTTAACAGTATTTGCTTTGTATTCGCAATTCACAAATCTGTCTAACAATATTTTCTTAACGATTCTAGAGAAGTCACACCTAAAGGTTTATTTTTTGAAAATGAAGTCACACCTAAAGGTTTATTTTTTAAAAATGAAGTCAAACCTAAAGGTTTATGAGAATATAAACACATGTCCAGAAATTAAAGCCTTCAGTGCATAACTCCTCTAGTTCTTGATCCTCCTCCATTCAAGATTATTAACTTCTGCTTCAAGCACATTAATATAAAATTTCTACAGAGAGCCACCCAAACAGAATATATGCTCAAACTTCATGTGTTTATGAAAAGGCAGTAATATGTTACACATCTACACTATATGGGAAACCTATAACGAGGAGCTCTAGGGTAATTGAACATGTGATGCACATATCTATACTGTTCCAAGAAGTATAAAATTTAGGAACTAGACTAATTTCAATACACTCATCCCAAATTCTCCTCAAAGAAGAAAGTAAGGTGTCTATAATTTCCTTCCCGAACCATCTGTCACATCCCACCCAAAGGATAAGGTCTATGTGCTGCCTCATATGTATATCTACTTTCTTCTACTCAGCCAACAAACTTCTGAATTCTTATGATATGTGAATGAAAGAAGACAGTCAATCGAGAAATATGTAGCTAGAAACTTAGTGTAGAAAGGCCAAGCTTCATCTATTATAGTCTGCAAGTTTTACTGCAACATGCAAGTCTACTTGTTAGAATTTCCTCTCCTAGTTCCTAATCAGAACACATCCTTTCACAATGCTCAACAATATAATGCGACAATAAATCAAGGAATTCCCAACATTTTTCCACTGAGACAACTTCAACAAGCTAGTCCCATGCCCAGGTTAGAAGGCACGACTGTTGAGCTGTGACTACACTAAACTTGCAACAGGCAGTAACTTGTTCGAATTGCCAGTGCATTCAAATACAACCATACATGTTATACAGTTAAAAATCTTATCTCTCTATTCCCTCAAATGTCGGGCCAATATAGGTTAACCTCAGTAAAAAAGAAAATGCACGTGAAACTCGAGATTGCACAAATAAAGCCATTATACAAAAAGCATATGCAATAAATGAATTGATATAGCCATTTAAAAGAAAAGAATGAATTGACCAAATAAATGTACTGATACCTGATCAAAAATAAAAATAAAATAAATACATGAATTGATATTGCAAGAGATGAATAAACTTACCGCTAAGGTGCATGCAATAAATCCAGGTTTTTCTCTATAATCGAGCCGAGCACACAAAAGAAGAAAAGCTCCAATGTACCAGGGAATGGCACCAAGAAAGAAACCAATAATGAACCTTGCAAATAAAGTCAGAAGAGCATTAGAGAACAAATCATGGTTGACATTTTCGGTTGAGCTTTCCCTGAATCATAAGATCTAGTTTATAATGATCAGGTCCATCAATGTCAGGATCCAGTAAATCCATTAGAAAATTTCACACTAGGTTCTATGTTTCTAAGTTGTTACCCCTGTGCGCATTTACTTTTTTGTTGCCCAAAAATCTAAAGTCTGACCTCGTTTTTCTCTTAGCTAAAATTTAGTGACTGATTTTGGTGAGCGGAGAATTTATAATAATAAGTCAGTGAAGGTTATTACATCACTTAGTTCCTCAGACAAACAAATGAGGAAAGGAGGAAAAGAAAGGCAAAGATAGGAACTTACAAGAACCAGCCAATTCCCATACCACAACAAGGAAGCCGATGCTCCCTTATGGGTCTACCTTCGGCAAAAACATAACCTAAAATCAGAGCGAAGCCAAAAATGAGAATATGGTATATAAAAGTCTAAACATTAGTCTTTTGAATAGCCAAGGATCCCCTTTGAAGATAAACTATACAAAGCACCAAAACAATGAAAATCATCTCATAGTTCTCCACTTTTGATTGAAAGGAAATGCAGGGAAGTATTTAAAACTGACAAGTATCCATCCCCCTGTTTATATGCGTTACTTTTGCAAATCAAGAAAGAAAAAGCTACCTAATTTTATACTTCTAATGCAATTCGGACTTCAATAAAGCAGGAAGTATCAGACACATGGTTAATGCCTTATTGATCAATGATCAATCTGTATATACTTTTGATACCTAGTTAAAGCCTCATTGACCAAATTATATCCGTAAATTTGATGCCTACTTAAGCCTCATTGACTAAATTCTCTCCATAATTTTTTTTTGATAACAAGGGAATCCGCAGTTGCTGCCCTTTGGGTGCGCACAGGGTGAACCCGGATCTTGTGTAATTGTAACGACCTGTTTAGTCGTTTTGAGCAACAAACTTCAATTCTGGAAAAACAGGCTGAGGCGACGGACCAAACGACGATCCGTCATGGGCACGACGGACCGTCGCAGGGTCTCGTTTCAAAACACTTAGAAAATCTGAAATTGGGTACTGAAAATCGACTCTCTGAACTTCGTGACGGAATGGCAGGACGGACCGTCACAGGCGTGACGGACCATCATAGATTGTTCAGTGGAAATTGACTCTCTGACTCTTGCGACGACCTGCAGGACGGACCGTCGCAGGCACGACGGCCCGTCACAGGTTGCGCAAATCCCAGGCAGAATCGGATTTCCTTACACGTTTTAAGGGACGTTTTTGGACTACTCCTTCCTTAATTATAGATTTTGTGGGTTTATATTAATAACTCAAATTCTTGGGGGTTAAAAGAGGTAACCCTAAGTTAATTAGTGGGGTATTATTGCCATCTTTTACACTTAATTATATGTTAACTAGGGTAAAAGAAAGAGGGTTTGAATAAAGAAAATAGAGAGAACAAGGAGAGAGAGAAATTGATCGATCAAGAGGCAGAGGGAATATCAAAGCTTGGGAAATTGCTTGTTGATTCCAATTCTTCGGTGGAGGTAGGTTATGGTTTTCATGCTTCATAAGTAAACTCTTAATAGTGAATGATATGTATTGGTAGTATTGTAAACCCTACTATATGCTTAATGGTATGTTTGCATGAATATGATTATGTGATTGTGATAAGATAAGCATGATGAAAATATTGAATCCCAAATCTTGAAAAGAAACTTTAATATACATTATTAATGATGATGCCTTGGTATAGAAGAAGGCTTGATGAATTAAAGTAATGGGATGATGATGCCTTGGTATAGAAGAAGGCTTGATGAATTAAAGTAATGGGATTGATGATGCCTTGGAATAGAGAAGGCTTGATGATTTACAGAATGATATTAGTGGATCGGAGTGTCATGTTCCGACACATAGTATTAGTGGATCGGAGTGTCACGTTCCGACACATAGTATTAGTGGATCGGAGTGTCACGTTCCGACACATAGAATTAGGGGATCGGAGTGTCACGTACCGACACATGTAGGGGATCGGAGTGTCACGTTCCGACACATGTAGGGGATCGGAGTGTCACGTACCGACACATGTAGGGGATCGGAGTGTCACGTTCCGACACATGTAGGGGATCGGAGTGTCACGTTCCGACACATAGAATTAGGGGATCGGAGTGTCACGTTCCGACACATAGAATTAGGGGATCGGAGTGTCACGTACCGACACAAGAGGAGGAAAGATAATGAATCTGGAAAGATGATAATATACTCAACTTAATATACTTAATTCCCAAATGAGTATGGTGTTGAGGCTTGAGCCCTCATGGATGAACTTGATGGTACTTATTGATGATTATAATACTTGTTGTTGCTACATGTTGAGTTTTATAGTTGATTTACGATAATATTGATATATACTGTTCCCTATTTTGAGTTGGCCGATGATATCTACTCAGTACCCGTGTTTTGTACTGACCCCTACTTTTATGTTTTTCTTCTTGTTATTTGTGGAGTGCAGCAAACGTGCCGTCATCTTCGACTCAACAGTAACTCAAGCCAATCTTCGTCACACCGGATCTTCAGGGTGAGCTAACGCTTCTAGCTTGGACTGGATCTTCTCCTTCATGTCTTGATGCCTTGAACTTCCGGCATGGACTAGCTTCTTATGTATTTTTAGCTTCTTAGAAACTCTTAGAATTAGTAGTTTAAAGTAGATGTTCTTGTGATGATGACTTCCAGGTTTTGGGAATAATAGATGTTGAATATTGATAGTTATTGAATTGGTTTTTATTAATGAGTTTAAGTCTTCCGCATTACTTTCTGTTGTTATTACATTGAAATGTTAAGGTTTAGATTGGTTGGTTCGCTCACATAGGAGGGTAAGTGTGGGTGCCAGTCGCGGCCCGGATTTGGGTCGTGACAGTAATAGCTCGCCGACCACACAGGAGAGGTAAGCCACATTAGCCCTGTGCAACGAGTTCGACCCCGAAGCCAACCCCCAGCTGTTGCAGGAAAGGGGTTTCGAATTTGAGACATGCATTGTGGAAATCCCAAACCAAATCATCTAAGCCACCCTGAAGGATATAATTCTCTCCATAATTTTGATGCCCTAGTTCAAGAAGCATTATCAAAATTCCCGCCATAGCCCATATTTACTGCAAAACAACATAATCTACACAGATACATAAACAAAATATATTTCACTAGTTTCTTACACTAACAAATGTGAGGTCTAAATCAGAAAGAAACTGAGAGACAAATAAGAGACTCCCTCCTCTTCCACTTGTGCACATCAAACTGATTAACATCAATATTTCATAGGTTCCAACCACCAAGCTAAAGTAATCACATCAAATTTCCAGGTATTGTCATATGAACATCAAGAGTCGGTCAACAAGAATACCAGGTGAGCTGACAAAAGCAATAACCTCCTTTTCTCAGTTTCTTTTTGCATATAGCATGAAAATCGTTATCATAAATTTCAAACGCACAGAGTTCAAGCGCAGTAGAAAAGAAGACTCGAAACTAAAACTTTGGATGGTCAATGAAAATTAAAATGTTAATACAACAAAGGGGTTTAGACTACACCATCTGCACTAATATTTTGTTAGGTGACTTGCCTCCTTAGCCTATGACACAAAAAGGGTTGTTTGATTTGCAGGAATTATAATGCAAGAATTATTTATGCAGTGAATAACAATCAAGGGACTATTTTTGGATAAAGTAATAATTTTATTAAAATTCAAGCAAATTAACTTGTTCGTATATACCAGAAAGTAGAAAATCTACAAAAGATGTGATATTCCATGAACAACATCCTACACACACCAATCCTTTGGGACTGTTATATGCTAAAAAATAATATCATGATTGTTATCAAATGAATAACATAACAAAGAATAATCTCATAGGAATTACCTACTTGAAAGGCATTTTTTTTGTTGTTAAATACTTATATCACAAAATTATGTATAGAATCCAGCATGCTTAATGCAAGTATAATTTAGTACTCTGCATAAAGTTATGCAGGAGTTTCATTTTACATGGACACCCAAACTGAGCAGTATTTAGTCTTACCTATCATACCAAAATTATGGCCAGTAAAATATTGCATTAAGAGTCAAAAGAGATGGTGGAAGCTAATACCTTCATGTGTATGGTGGTCAGTCTGGAAAGAAAGGAATGAAAGATGTTTTAAAGATAGATCCAATTCAATCCACAAAGCTGAATGGAATTGTATAATATCTCTACTTTTTTGGTGTCGACAACTTTGTATAGATGATATAGATCTAATTATAGATTTGATAGGAAATCTGTAATCATCCCTTTTAGGAGGTAGCCAACATATATACGAAAGAATTTAACCTTATCCGTTTCAAAAATAAAATAAAATATTTCATTTACGGGAATTATATTTTTGCCTCATCCCTCCACCCCAAGCCAAACATCGTTCTCTTATGCATGATTTTTTGGAAGGATATTTTCCCAATCCCTCGTATCAAATGAGCATTCTATATTGAACAAGAAAACTTTATGTCTAATATCAACAACTAAGAGAGGTTGTTGTTATTGTTTCTTTCTTATAGAGTTTAACATCACTTTTTCTAGCTATGCTTTTTTCATTGTTTTTGTGAAATTAGATCTTAGGCCTAACTCCACCCCAAAAGCTAGCTCAAAGGGAGAAAGATTGCCCAAGTCTTATAAGGAGTCCACCCATCTCATTAATCACCGATGTGAGACTTTTCGTCATTCTTTAACACCCCACCTCACGCCCAATACTTAGCGTCTCGTGCCTGGACAATTTTGACTTTGGGGGCCCCAACATCAAGTGAGAGGGCCCTGCTATAATACCATGTTGACTTAGGTCTTAGGCCTAACTCACACCCCAAAAGCTAGCTCAAAGGGAAAAAGATTGTCCAAGCCTTATAAGGAATCCAACCATCTCACTAATTCCCGATGTGGGACTTTTTTTTTATTTTTTTAACACCTCACCTCACGCCCAAATCTTAGCATTTGGTGTGTGACAATTTTGACTTTGGGGGGCCCAACATCGGGTGAGACGGACCCTGCTCTGATACCATGTGAAAATTAGGTCTTAGGCCCAACTCACACCCCAAAAGCTAGCTCAAAGGGAGGAGAATTTTCAAGCCTTATAAGTAGTTCACTCATCTCATTAATCACCAATGTGAGACTTTTTGTCATTCTTTAACAATTTTCTTCTTGTTTTACTAGGGTTTGATGCACTTAAGCTGAGGGTCTTTCAGAAATAGCCTCTCTACCTTCACTGGGCAGTGGTGAAGTCAGCGTATACTCTAATCTACTCTACCCAAACCCCACTTAGTGGAAATTCACTGAGTATGTTGTTGTGGTTGTACTAACAACTAAGAGAGTCAATAAGGTTTTGGTAACAATACTCATTAGCCATCACATTTACTTCTCACAACACATTTTAAGACCAACTAATAAGGGAAGTAACATGGTTTAAGAGGTTGATATTGAAAGACCAATTCTTATATTCTCTATCACCATCTCATAATTTTCCTTCCAGACCTATCATTTATTACAACCGAGAAATTGTTTGTTTTCAGCCTCAAAAGGGAGTGGATAACGAATTATCTTTATACCTTTCTCTACTTAAATACCAAAATTGGTTCATATCAAGACTCAAACATGTGAGTATGCCTTTCTCTCCATGTACTGCCTTTGCTGCTGAACTAAAGCCCCAGGAAATTCATTCGCATAACCTTTAACAAGCTTTAATTAAACCCAAATACATGTATATATTTTAGTATCTAATTACCTTAATATGAATTGTTTTCAGACGTGGATGAGAAAAACACGCTAAACCTCCACAAACTATTATAAGAAGTATAACATGATTTCTCAGCATAGTTAACTTTCTTTATTACCTTTTCTGACTCACAATCAGTGATCCTTGTCAAATTTTGGAACACTAGGACCAAAGGAAGCATGTGTAACTCACACAACAAAATCAAAAGTACTTTTGGGAGTTCACTTACAGAGAACATTAAGAGATAAATAATCAAATACCATATGAGCGCTCCCCATCCTCTGTTCCACAAGAAGTCTTAAATCTTGTCACATGTTAGGGCATCTCCAACCCAATCCTCTATTTTACTCTTCAAATATAGAGTTCTCTATTTCTTCAGACAACCAACTCCAACCCAATTCTCTATTTTACTCTCTAAAAAGGAATCTTTTTCTCTTTTCTCAATATTATATTATTATTTTTTATTTCATTTTTATTTTTTTATTTCGTAATATATATTTCTGTTTTTCCAAATAATTACCTTATATAATTTTTTATGTGATGTAAAATGATATTTTATCTTAAATTTTTAAATAACATAAATTGCAACATAAATTCGGGGGGCAAAATAAAAGTGACATACAATTACATAAACATGCAATTTTCAAAATCATTATGTTGCTCCCATAAATGCTCTATAATGCATTACGGAGATAAAAATGAGCATTTTTGTCCTTAATTTATGTCTAGCTAAAAGTTGTTCAAACCAGAGATTTTCATCTACCACCACTTCTATAGTTGGAGTTGGAGCCTCTACAACATCTTGAATTGGTGCTTTGAGAAACTATTAGTGATTCAAATGTTTGTGATTACATGCAAAGAGAACAACAACGAGTACTTGAAATAAAAATCAACAATCACAACTGCAATCACAACCACAATCGCAACATTTTTCGAAATCATATCCTATTTTTTTTCCGAATAGTGCTAGATCTGGAAACAACCTATTGGATTACTAAAGTATTATTGTGATCAATTAATTATTATATTATGCATTGTATTTTATCTTGTCTTTAAATTTTTATGTTATGTATTGTATTGTTGTCTTGTATGTAAATTATTATGTTATGTATTGTATTGTTGTCTTGTACTTAAATTATCATATCATGTATTGTATTTTTAAATTAAATTTTCATCTTGCCATTTAATTTTTTATATTCTTTAAAATGAAAATTTATAATATATGAAAATTAGAAAAAAAATTAAAATACTTTTAATTTGAAATTAAAGTAGTATATACTAAAAAACATTTTAAAGATATTATATTACATTTAAAAAACAATTATGAATATTAGATATTTAATTAATGAAATTATATATAAAATAATATGTTGATTAAAAAGTAATAGAAATAATAATATAATAATGAAAAAGTGAAATAGAGATTGTGAATAGTACTTCTCCAAATTTGGAGAAATGCCGTTCACCTCTCTATAAATGGAGTATAGAAAGCAATATGGAGAAGGGTTGGAGAGAGCATTCTTTATTTTACTCTTCAAATATAGAGAATGGAGAGTAAAATATAGGTGGGTTGGAGATGATCTTATACACAATGATGAATTTGGCCTTTGATTGATAAATAGACCACCAGATTTGGTGGGACACATCACTTAGTAGTTTCTTTAACATCATTACACTTCTTAAAACAGATCATGGAACTTTAATACCTTTTACTTGACTAGAAGGACCATTACATGTCAATGTATTCAGGTTCGATTTCTTGCGAGGCAAAAATACTAGGTGATTTCTTCTCAAATGTCCAAGCCATGGAAGACAAAATTACCTGGTGTGTACTAGCCGGAGGTACCAACTAGCTCGTGGAATTAGTCGAGTAGCACACAAGCGACCCCTACACCATGGTTTCAACTCTCTTGGATTGAATTTCAAATGGTGATATCATCACCCCTATTGCTCTCGAAATTAAACTATATTAAATAAAAGCTGCATTGGGTTGCATAATTGGATATAGGTATTCTTCAACAAAACTTAATGTTATACCTATAAGTCTCCATATTACAACCAGAAACTGAGTTGCAGAGTAAAGACTACTTTAAATCAATAACTCCCTCCATCCCAATTTATGTGACACTCTTTCCTTTTTAGTCGGTCCTAAAAAGAATGACATATTTTTATAATATTTAGTAACAATTAACTTAAAACTACTCATTTCTCTTAGTAAGATGATTTATAGCAACACAACCTTAGTAGCTCGGACTCCCCAAAATGTTGCCGCACATGTGTCAGATTATCCAGAAATGCACTAGTTTTGGAGGCATTTTTGAAAAGTCTCATATCATGCAATTATCTATGACCTATTTTAGACTACAAGTTCCAAAAGTCTTTCATTCTTAAATTAGTGTTCACTCAAACATCTTCACATAAATTAGGACTCATGGAATATTATAGGTGGGTGGAGCTGAAACGACTAAACATATTTTCGATTACCTATCTTTGCAACTATCTCATTCTTATAAGTATATAAAATTTTGTAATTTCTCTTTTGAATTGCGTGATGCTTGTTCCTTTATTGTCTGTTCCAAAGAGAGTGACATCTTATTAATATTTCCTTTAAGAATGGTAAAAAACAAAATATAACAAGGTATCCTATTGACCTAAACAAGTTGTGTGGGTAACCAAAGAGTGAAATACAAGTAAGTTCCTAGAACAATGTCTTCTTACACATAGTCTAGAATATCAAAAACATATTTAGAATCTTTTAGGTATTCTATGACGAGACAATCCTCCATCTTTGCTCAAACTAGCTAGCACTTCCATTATTCTTCCTACATAGTCCGACTTATTCCCTTTAGGTTGACAATTATTTTCCAGAGTTGGTTTGTTCACTTACAATGTAAAAAGAGATGGTTAATAATCTCTTCTTGTTTTCCACATAGGTAACATCTAAAACAAAATAGGTAGCTCCTTTACCAAATTGTTCTACGTCAAAACTACCTCTTTTGCCAAGAACCAAGTGAAACAAGAAACTCTAAATGAGATTTTGACTCTTTATATCATCTTCCATGGCCAAAATCCAACCTGATTGTTGGAAAGGTTATATTCTCTATAAGCTGACTTCACAAAGAACTTCCCCTAACTGTACCTTTGCCATATCATGCAATCATCAGAGGCCCTTTGAATTGTGATAAGGTGTTGCATAACTTTGTAATCATGTCAATCTCCTAATCATTTAATAATCCTTTGAAGCTAAGGTTTCACCCTTGCTCTGTCCACAACTCACTCATAATTTCCCCTTGTTGTTGGCAAAAGATTATAAATGTATGACCCTCCGGGGTGGCCCAGTGGTTTGGGCTTGGGACTTCCATGTTGGAGCTGTCAAGTTCAAAATCCCTTGCCAGAGATATGCCTTTTGAGTCGAGCTCGTCGTATTGGGCTTACATAGTGAGGGTTACCTCCTATGTGGTTTGCGAGTTATTACATAGGAGAGGAGTTTTTACCCTGTGCGCATCCAAAGGGTAGCGACTGCGGGTTTTCCTTGTCATCAAAAGATAAAAGATTATAAATGTATGGAAAAAAGTAACTTCAGTAGACTTGATCTAGATGTAATCTTCCCAACAAGATGTCTTTGAGTAATACCCTACCTTGAGTCTGGACTTGCATATGATTGACGGCCACAAGTTCCTGAAGGACTTCCATACTCTAACCCCCATAAGAGATGTTCACACGATCTATAGCCCAATTACCTTCAGCTCCATATTTGATTATGATTACATCCTTCCACATTGAGTTCTTATCTGTAGTAAACCTCCATAACCACTTCATCATCAAGCTTTGGTTCTACATCTTCAATTTTTTAATTCCCCTTTCTTCTTGTTAACTGATAGGTATCAAGTTGACTAGGTGAATTTTTCTTCTCACAATTACCTAGCCATAGAAAATTTCTTCTTAGTGTATTAATTTTTCTCACTACACTTGCAGGAACAGGAATAGAGATATCATATATAGATAGGCGTAGCATAAAGTACACTAGTAATAAAAGTTAATCTTCCACCCAGATATAAGTATCGATTCTTCCAGTTTGTTAATTCTTTTTCACAATTCTCCAATACTCCATTATGGATCACTTTAAAATTACTCTTAGATCCTAAAATTTCAGCCAAACTATGTATCTCCCTTACATCGTTAACTGGACAAATATAACTCTTACTCCAGTTTATATACTAATCCAGAAGTGGCTTCAAACAAAATGAAAATCACCCTCAGTATTTTCAATTGATCTTTGTCAACAACACGAGATACTAGTGTATTATCAACATAATCATTGAACCTGATCCATTTATCAAATTTTGCAACTTCCGATCAATGATGAAAAATAAGGGTGACATGAGATCCCGATATCTGGAATGCTTCCAATAAAAGTTTTAAGTCATATGCATGGCCGCACAAAAGGTCATCTCCACCTGTTGTAGCACATAAGTTGTCTGATTTTCAAAATTACAACTCTTGAAAATTTTGACAAGACTTCCATGAGAATATCTTTCGTTGACATCATATTGTAATTTTCTTTTCACAATGGTGTATATAACAACTTAAACCAAATAATAAGTTCCAAAAAACTATCTTTCTTTTGTAAAACTCAGTTTCAATCAAACCATGCAACATAAGTTGAAACAGACGGATATCTATATCTAATTATATTATAATCCATTTCTAATCCCAGCATATCCAAATTATCTTATTTGATATACCAATTATACCTCAACTTAAGCACACAAATCCAACAAAGTAAATGGAACTACAAACAAATTTGACTTTTCTATATTCTCATTTTAATTTGAAAAACATTAGGAAAAGAAAAGAAAATCACCTTGAACGGTCTGATAACCATGAGGATAGTAACAGGGAGGAACAACGGGGACACCAGGAGGAGGTATAGGTTGAGGGAAACCGAAGACCGGTTGAGATTGCGAAGGAGGAGTTTGATAATTGGGGACTCCTTGAAATGTCCCGTAGTAATAGTTTGCCGGCAATGGCTCGCCAGTGGCTGCCACCGTCCCCGGAGCTTCTCTATTCATCTTTCCACCCTCTTCGCTCATTCTTCTCCTTCGATAGATGATCGATCGATCAAAGGTTTAGGGTTTCGATCAAAAAGAGATTGTGATCAGCGATTTGTTTGATCATTTGAGATGTTTAGGCCTAGCAAAATCCGGACAGGTGTACATTTATTTTTCTTGGGCAAAAACTATTTTGCTTTTAAACAAGATAAATATAAAGAAAAAGAAGTCATATAATAAGTTTATCATTTTATTTTTATTAATTGATTGAATTTCAAAATCAATTCAGAATATTTTACTTTTTTTAAAAAAAAAAATTAACATTTAACTGCCTAAATAAATTGAAGGTATGATTGGTAACAAATACTTTTTTTCTTGATTTGTCAAAAATGACTAGTAAAAAGTTAAAATTAAAAAAGTAAAAGGGACAAAAAGGAATACTCGAATGGAGCCCATTTAACATGAATTAAAATTCATTAAACTTTAATGTGGATATCGAATGTAAAGTGAATAATAGATAAATAAATTTCTTTTTATTTTTAGCTTAAGGGTTGAATATATATATATATAATATAATTTTTTTGCGCTTCGCGCGGTCATAAATAATAATTGCATTGAATTTACAAATATTATTTTACTAATATCGTTACATTAAAAATAATAAAAAACAGGTTCTTCAAAAAATATTAGCAATATTCCAACATAAATTTGATTATTTGTCATTATCACATAACATAAGAACCTCTAATGAATAAATTATTCACGAAATAGTAAATCATTGGTTCTTTAATCAACAATTAAAGGAAAATAAAGAAGAAAATAAGAATATATATACAAAGGCGTTTCATAATAAATAAGAACATTTAAATTGCATATATTATACAATTGTGATATATGCCTTAGGAGAAAATTTAAAAATTTGCTAACATATTCAAAAAAGAATAATTACACTTGAACATGAAAGAATTTATAACTTTTGAAATTGCATAACGAATTTTTTCAATTGATAAAGTGAAAAATTTCATATCTATGTAAAAATAGATAATATGTGTTTTATCCAAAAAATATTTTTTCATTAGTTTGAGGTTTTTTGGAGTGTCGCCACTTAATTTTTGAGAAAAATTATGAAAACCTTTATTTTTAAAAGACTTAAATCGATAAAATCACTTGAAAAAATTTAAAAGGGTTCGGGGATTCTTATTAACGTCTTAGGAAGGTTTTGAAAGCGCCTAAGACGTTCCGCTTACTTACGGGTTATCTGACAATTAACTTTATATTTGGCTAAGGCTTACAATTGCGATGAAAATACTCTTTAGAGTTGTTTGAAAAATAAAAGCCAAAAATCATTTAAGATTGTTTTTGAAAGAGAAAATTATTTATCCAAGGCAATTTTAATTTGTAAAATCTTTAAGCCTTTTACTTTATTTTAATTGAGTCGTTAAAACCAAAACGGCGTTTTGCGGGAAATTGAAGTTTCTTAACTTAAAACTAACAACACATAAAAACAGATAAGCTAAATAAAGTAAAAGAGAAAAAAAGGGAGAGATAGAGAGAGAGGGGGAAAGAGATTTGGGTCCAAATCGGGGTTCTGTTCGCTTTGACCAGAATTTTGGATCCACCTGTTTTGGGTTTTTGATCCATTTTGACTTTTCGGGTTTTTGACCCATTTTTCTTTCTTTCGTACATGTCCTAGACTAAGCAAATAATGAATACAAAATAAATACAGAAAATAGAAAAAGGACAAGGCTTATGCCTAAAATAAATACAACACGATAAACATAAATATTGGTTAATTGCCCCAAGTTCTTCAACTCTTTCGACTTGCTTCGTATTATTCGACTTCGAAAGCTGTTCATTTTTTACGGGTTGATTGACTTGAGTGAAGGAAATATGAGTCTTGATGACTCTCAGATAATGCCAGGAGATAAGGAGTCCAATTGGACTCGGACAGATATTACATGCAACAAAATGATGGTAAGGATCAGATCCTCGAGATGAACAAATTATAATCATCATCTTATAATAATATAGCAAAACAAATTTTATCAAAACAACGCCGAAATCCAGATAGAGAGGAACATGCACAAGAAAAGGTAGTGCCTAGATTCATGCCAAAATGGAAGCTTAAGCTACCGTCTCCTATAGAAGCATACAAATGAATCCTAATAAGCAAATGATTAAAACTCGTTGTGATGTAAACTTTACAGACAATTAGCATTTAAATGAGCAAGTTTTGAAATCAAGAGAACCAACGAAAATATTAAACCACCAACAATTGTGCGTTAAATGATTTTAAATACAAAACTCCAGCAAAACTAAGAGTTAACAAATAAAAAAAAGAAGAAACTACTCAAATTTCACCGACTCAAACTGTAAATGTAAACTGAAACAGGTGAATCTAACAAGACTATGCATGAAACTATCCCAATGAACTTCGAAAAGAATATTAAAAAAAAAAGAACAAAGGAGATAGAGTAAACACAATAACGAGTTCAAATATAACCGATTGTTATGCCGAACAAACACAAATAAAAGAGCACGGTAATTAACTATTTTATTTAACTCTTAGAGTTAACTAAGCACAAAAATTTAAGAACAGTCAAACCGCTTTTAAGAGATGAATTCGAAGTTTTGGACTGTGCCACAATTCATAACAATAAAATGATATTCAACCGAAAGTTGGGCAACATGAAGGGTACACAATCGCTTTAAGCAAGTCATGCTAACAGTTATGTCACAAAGATATTCCATAAATAGATAAATTGAATCATAGGAACAAACATGCGATAACATCCCCATACTAACCATTTTGATTTATTTTTTAGGATTTAAATTTGTACAGATAACAATATTTAATAGCAAACAAACTATCTCAGCAGCCTGGCATTATATAAACAACAAAATGCAAAACCAACCACATTAAGCAATGAATTTGGTCGAGTCGAAGAAACATATAATCACCGAGTATCGAACGGATACAAGAATTTCGTACCATAAATGATATTAAAACAGAAAACAACCATGAAACAAATTGAAATTTCTGATCTATACTCGAAAATATGCTAAAGGACATAATGAAATAGCTCGTTCGACACTTGATGACATATAGTCAAAACGAGAAAAATATTTCAACAATGGAGATAGAACAAAATCACGACAGTTAAAAAATATGGAGCTAAGCTCGAGACGAACACAATCACAGATTTCAACTCTAAGAACACGGAAGAACAGACTTAGATATGTACCACACGAACCCATGTGGGATCCTTCACAAAATGTGTCGACCAACGAGATGCATTCAAAATGGGGGAGGGGGGGGGGGGGGGGCGATGAGGTGTTTACCTTGTTGCGGGCAGCGAATGGGACAGACGAGCTTGGAAGACTACCAACTTCTACACCAAAAGAAACGACTCCGAAGACTTGTATGAACAAGATTAAGCCAAAGCCAAGACGGAACCAAATATCGTTAAGAACTATTTTTTGCACGTATCTTTCTGTTGTTCTTTCAACTTTTCTCACGCCAGAATTTTCTCTCCAAAATTTTCCTCCCACGAAGAGAAGCTCTCTGTTTTCTCCTAAAAAAAAATTGAACTAAAATAATTCCGAAACTATATTCCAAAAATCCTCTCTCAAGAATCCTCCCTTTTTTTATTGCTTCTCTCCCTCAGAAAAAACATAAAAAATTCTAACTCCCAAAATTTCTCCAAAAAAAAAAACAGTCAGCAAAAACTCTCCAAATTTCTCTAAAATCGGGCCCTCTTCTGGCCGTGAATAACAAGAGAATATATAATAGAAGATTAGGGTTTTCAACAGAGGGGCAGAAAAAGGGCAAAGTCAAGATTTTCCAAACCACAATCGATTTCAAAACCTCCAGGACCAAAACCAGCTGGCGTACGAATCTTCAAACAAATTCCCACGAAATCAGATGAGGGAAAAACGAATGGCTTGGATTGATTACCAACATCCTTGTGCTCGACGTGGCGCCCATCCACGCGAGCCAAGGACGATCTCCGCAGCTGTAAGTACTAGCAGTATTTAAAATCGCGTAAAAGCACTGTTGGGATGAGAGAAAAAAAAGAGGAGGGCGAACATATTTGCAGTGTACTTCTTGTCCTTGGCTGCTTTTTAGTGTATTTCGATGGAAAGGAGCACCGTTTGGAGCTGTTCGGAACATTATGATAGAGAATTGCTGGGGTTATCTTCACGCCATCTGGGGATATTGTTGGTATCCCTTGGCGCTTCTGCGCGGGTCGGGTATAAGAAAATTGATCAAGAGGAAATGGGCCTGGAAAAATGAATTGGGTCGGGATTTGGGTAAGGAATTTTGGAAGAATTGAATAGGGAATGGGCTATCAAAAAGTAAAAATAGAAGAGGCCCAAAATGTTTGCCCCAATGGATTAAATTGGTAACTCGATGAAATAAATTAATTAAATAAGCTTCTTAATTTTAACGAAATAAAATAATTGATGTAACTATAAAATAACTAATCCAAGAAATAAAACTATTGTATAACTAAACTAATTAATGAAATATTTAAACAAAGTAAAATCTTTTTTAGTCAACTTTTGAATAAATCTAAAGCATATCAATTGCATATATTACTACGTAAATCGTATATATTAACTAAAAGTTAATAAAAAAAAGACTAATTTAGAGAAAAATTTAAACCTTATAAAACCAATTATTTCAAAATCATTTAGAATTAAGAAATTTGCTAGTTAATTCATTAGGAAGGTCAAAATTTGGGTGTCAACAATTGTCCCTCATTTAACCTGTATTGACGCAAGTAATTCGAGGAAAATGAAATTCATCAAGCTAATTTTGACCGACAAAATATTCATCCTTTTGGGAAAGGGATTTGATATGGACTTTAGAAATTATGGCCGAGCCTCGAAAATGGGTTTCCCACATATCTCAGGTTATATGAGAATTCAGGCCACTTATAGTTCGATACGAGAGATTTAACACATGATTTTAAATGAAATTAGAAGTCATGTCGATACCGACTTATGAAGGGACCAAGACGCTCGAGAATAGGATTCAAGAGTGAATGTTGGAATAAACCCGAGTTTTCAACATTGATCTCACCTACATATCCTAAACATAAGGAATCAGTCTGCTTATAGTTCGACCCAATTGTTATTGAGAAGGAAATATACTATGCTAGATGACCTTGAGTTTTGGATAAGTGACAAATTAACAAGTATGAAAAGGAATCTTGTAACCTCTTAACTATGAATGTGGCGCGTTTCACACCCATACTTAAGAACTTACACGAACATAATTTCCAGAACTCTTGGTGCACTATCACCCATATTGGAAACTTGCTTCCGACAAATCGAAATTTCTGAATGCGAACCGAAACTGACAAACTGAAAGAAAAAGCAACATGCCTTATGATAGGTGTGTGGTTTGATTGTGGTGGAAGTCTCATCCTCTGCTCGCGTCCTATGAGTTTGACAATCCTCTTTGGACTATGTCCCAATTCGCTGCAAAGGAAAAGTTCCACGTTGTGCTGCATCCTTTTTGATGTCGTCCGCACCTGTGGTATGTTTTGGAGAATTCATCCTTTCGGATGCTCTCGACAAAGACTGAGATAAAACTCGTTAGCATAAAAATGCAATTTAAATGGGAGACAATGTCTTTTACTGTGTTGACACTTAATCGTTATCCTGGACATTTGACGTCAACTCGATTGGTTTGACGTAAAGCAAATAAAGCTTATGTCTTGTGTTTGCAATATAATCTTCAATGTATTCTTTATTTTATGTCAACATAAAGGAAAGTCGATGCAATGTGCTAGTATTTCTCTTGGCATCATCTTCGATGCTTTTCGTGATGTTTACATTTATCAAAATAAAAGAATGTAATTGATGCTGATGGATAAATATTCCTCTTGGAATGCACGATTTACCTTTCTGGCAGTGCATGACTTCTTGCGGGGCATGAATATCTTCCTGTGATGCGTAAATTTCTGCGGGGTATGAAATCTTCTCACGATGCGTAACTTTCAACGAGGCATGGAATCTTCTCGTGATGCATAAATTTCTGCTACGTATGCAATCTTCTTGTGGTGCATAAATTTCTGCGAGGTATGAATCTTCTAGCGATGCATAATATTCTGCGAGGTATGAAATCTTCTCGCGATGCATAAATTTTTACGAGGTAAGAAATTTTCTCACGATGCTTGGATATTAACTCGTGATGCATAATCTTGCACGATACATGAATATTGACTTGCGATGCATGATTTTCTGCAATGCATGGATATTAATTCGCGATGCATGATCTTCTGTGATACGTGGATATTGACTCACGATGCATTATCTTCCGCAATGCATGTATATTGACTCGCGATGTCATCCTTGGTACTAAATGAAGATATGCTTCAAAGGATGACTTGTTTACTTCCTTTGAGTCCCGTCACTTCTTTTGCGATTGCTAAAGATATTTGGTTTGACGAATGTAATCCCAAGATCTTTCTGGATACTATCTCTGTATCCGTCCATTAGGTGGAGTCCACTTGAGTGTACTACTTTGCGACGATATGCCGGACTTGCTCAATTGGTGAACTTGAGAATGTCGAGCTATTGTAGTTCATATTGTCTGAAATCCATTTCAACCCTTTAATGATGATAAAAGTAAAATGACTTTGAGATAGTATATCATTTTGATCGACAAATAAAATAACTGACCCCTCCGGGTAATGCATAATGTTATATCCGACATTATGATGCAAATGACGTCCTTTACAGAAACCGTAAACTCTTCCTTGAGATTTTTGCTCGACTCACCTTCGAATCTAGCTGGACTTTCTTTATAAATTTCATGTTGTTTGAAATTGAATAAAATAAACAATTCATATTCCCAAGTCTCTGACATAAGCGACATAAAATGATTCCTGCTTCTAGGAAAACTGTTGATTTTGGGATAATTTTTTCCTCCTTTGACTTCTCCATATTCATCCATCGGAAGAATTTGCTGATTTCAGAGCAAAACTATAAACCTGCTTCCACAGAAAAATTGTTATTTTTTTTAAAAAAATGAACTGATATGTGTCGATTTCTTCAGTTGTCTACTCCTTGTCCTGCTATCTCCGATTGATTTCCCGATCACCCGACTCTTAATAGATAAGAAAAAATATTTTATGCCAAAAAAATGAAACGTAAAAGGAAAAATTTAAGAGAAATAATATTTTTGAGAAATAGTATCTAAAAAAGGTCACTACCAAGTCATGTCATATCAGGCTTAACCAACTTCTTTGAATTTGATGCTTGGAGGTTTAATTGATTATTTGCTGGAGAGTTTTTAGAGTCACTCCGGACTTGTAGATAAACCCATGCTGAAATTTTGAGGCCATCATCAAAATTTCTATCCCAGTTGACTATCTTGCTTATCTTTCCGCTTTAATTGAGTAGATCACGGAATTTTTGATATCTTCTCAAAAATTTTGTCCTAGTTAAAAATCTCGAACTATCTTCAGTCTTGACTTGCTGAGAAAGAATCTTCTTCTTGGGAATTTTTGAGTCCCTCTCAAAAATTCTGTCCGAGTTTCTATTGTAAAGAGGAATAGAAATCTTACGGGAGATATT
Source organism: Solanum lycopersicum (assembly GCF_036512215.1). Classification (NCBI taxonomy): domain Eukaryota; kingdom Viridiplantae; phylum Streptophyta; class Magnoliopsida; order Solanales; family Solanaceae; genus Solanum; species Solanum lycopersicum. The sequence goes on from NC_090807.1 coordinate 7,740,637, forward strand.
ACTGAACCCTTGTAGCGCCTACGTATCCCGTTGAGAGAGGGATCAGGTCAAACGTAGTTCCCCCTTAAAGGTTAACAAAGAGGAATTTACAAAGAAATCGACCGAGGACGACACAGGCCGCCTACGTATCTCTTTCTTGAGAATTCAGGTCAAACGTAGTTTAAATACAAAGAAATAAATAAAGGGAACAAATGGGGCGACCGAGGCCGACATAGGCCACCTATGTATCTAATTCTTGAAAATTCAAGTCAGACGTAGTTCATTACAAGAGGGATAAAATTTAAACCAAGCAAATACAAGCAAAATATAAAAATTACAAGTAAATGACAAAAATACAAACTGAAACTTCACACATAGTATCTCTTGACAGCATCTGAGTTGATCGGTTTTGGCCACGGGGTGCCATCCATCTCCAACAGGACCAAAGCACCTCTAGATAATACTTTGCGAACCATATAAGGACCTTGCCAATTTGGCGTGAATTTTCCTTTGTATTCGTCTTGATGAGGAAAAATGCGCTTAAGGACCAACTTACCAGCTTCGAAATTTTTGGCTCTCACTCTCTTGTGAAAAGCACTAATCATTCTTTATCGATACAACTGACCATGAAAAATGGCAACCATTCTCTTCTCATCGATCAATGTCAACTGATTGATTCTCTTTCTCACCCATTCAGTATTACTCAACTCAGCTTCTTGGATGAATCTCAATAAAGGTGTTTCAACTTCAGTAAGTATGACTGCTTCTGTTCCATACACTAGCAAGTATGAAGTAGCACTTGTCAACGTTCTGACAGTCGTTCAATAACCCAATAAAGCATATGGCAACGTCTCATGCCAACCTCGGTGATTGTCAGTCATTTTCCTTAGAATCTTCTTGATATTCTTATTGGCGGCCTCTACAGCTCCGTTCATTTGGGGGTGATAAGCAGTTGAGTTTTGGTGAGTGATCTTAAAATGCTCACATATATCTCTCGTCAAGTGACTGTTAAGATTCGCACCATTATCAGTAATGATGGATTATGGTACTCCAAACCTTCATATCAAATCATTTCAAACAAAATCAACTACAACTTTCTTAGTTACCGACTTGTAAGAAGTTGCTTCCACCCACTTGGTGAAGTAATCAATGGCAACCAAAATGAATCTGTGTCCATTTGAAGTGGATGGCTTTATCAGACCGATGACATCCATGCCTTTAGCTACAAATGTCCAAGGTAAACTCATAACATTAAGTTCGTGAGGTGGCACCTGGATCAAATCACCATGCACTTGACATTTATGACATTTTTGCACAAAATTGAAACAATCATTCTCCATAGTCATCCAGAAATACCCGGATCGAAGTATACTTCTTGCCAAAGTGAGTCTATTCATATTGGTTCCACATACTCCAGCATGTAGCTGTTCAATAAGCTTCGCGGCTTTAACAACATCAACGCATCTGAGGAGACCTAAATCTGGAGTCCTCTTATAAAGGACTTCTCCGCTTAGAAAGAAATTGAGAGCCATACGACATATAAACTTCTTTTGGTTGGATGTGGCATCTTCAGGATAATTCCCGATCTCTAAGTACCTCTTTATATCAAAATACCATGGCAAACCGTCCGATTCTGCTTCAATATGTGAAAAATGGATCGGATGTTACTTTAGTTATATACCCAAAGGATCAATGTAATCTGTATCCGGATGTTTAATCACTGAAGCGATGGTAGCAAGAGCATCGACCAACTCATTCTGTATTCTGGGAGTATGTCTGAATTCAATCGTACAAAATCTTTTGCACAACTTTTGTACATACTGCAAGTAAGGTCTTTGGGTTCTTCATGGTACATTCTCCTTGAACCTGATGAATCAACAGATTTAAATCTCCAATAACCAATAGCTCGTAGACGTTCATGTCAATGGCCATTTTAAAACCAAGGATGCAAGCTTCATATTCAACCATGTTATTCGTGCAATTAAATCGGAGTTTAGCTGCCACGGGATAGTGCTGACCGGATTATGACACTAAAAATGACCCGATACCTTTCCCTTGATGATTTACCACTCCATCAAAGAATAGTCTCCAACCTGGATACCTACAATTGACACTTCTTCATCGTGAAAATAAGTCTTAAGCGGTTCATACTCTTCATCAATAGGATTTTCTGCAAGATGATCAGCCAAGGTCTGTGCCTTTATTTCCTTCTGAGTCACATACACGATATCAAACTCACTTAACAACATTTGCCACTTAGCTAATTTTCCGATCGGCATTGCCTTCTGGAAGATATACTTCAGCGGGTCCATTCTGGAAATGAGGTATGTAGTATATGAAGATAGATAATGTCTCAACTTCTAAGCAAGCCAAGTCAAAGCACAACACGTTCTTTCCAACAGAGTCTATCATCGTATGTAGTAAACTTCTTGATTATGTAATAAATGTCCCTTTCCTTCTTTCCTGTCTCGTCGTGTTGACTAAGCACACAACCGAATGCACTATCTGAGACGTACAAATACAGCAACAAAGGACTCCCTTCCCCCGCAGGAACCAATACTAGTGGATTTGACAAATAGTTCTTGATAGCATCAAAAGCAGTCTAAGACTTCCAGTCCACTTTGTCGTAGCGTCTTTCTTTAACAGCCTGAAGATAGGCTCACTCACCACAGTTGATTGAGCTATGAATCGACTGATGTAGTTCAACCTCCCCAAGAAACTCATCACCTCTTTCTTAGTCTTTGGCAGAGGTAACTCTTGAATCTTCTTAATCTTGGAAAGATCGGGCTCAATACCCTTTCTACTGACTATAAATCCCAACAACTTGCCGGCTAGTAATCCAAAAGCATTTAGCGTGATTCAACATCAAGTTATACCAGTGCAGACGTTCAAAAAACTTCTTCAAATGTGTCAAGTGGTCCGAACTATTGAGGGACTTGATTATGACGTCATCCACATGCACCTCAATCTCCTTATGAATCATGTCATGAAATATGGGCGTCATAGCCCTCAAGTAGGTAGCACCAACATTCTTGAGGCCAAATGGAATCACTCTGTAATGATATACACCCCAAGGTGTAATAAAAAGCTATCTTTTTTGCGTCTTCCTCGTTCAATAAATCTGATGATAACCTGCGTAACAATCCACAAATAATTGCATTTCATGCTTAGCACAATTATCAATCAAAATATGAATATTTGGAAACGGAAAGTTATCCTTCAGGATAGCTTTGTTGAGATATCTATAGTTGACACAAATTCTGATCTTCCTATCCTTCTTAGCAACCGAAACAACATTGGCCAACCAAGTCGGGTATTGTGTCACTTCCACCAATCGAGACTCGATCTGCTTGGTAATCTCTTTTTGATCTTTAAACTCAATTCAAGATTGAACTTTCGAGCCTTTTTGCTTCACGGGATCAAATCCAAGATTAATCGGTAGTTTATGAGATATAACATCGGTACTCAACCCTTGCATGTCACCGACTTCCCAAATGAACACATAAACATATTCAGCAAGTAGATGAATTAGACCTTTTCTTTGAGGTTCATTTAAGTGAAGTCTGATTTTAGCCTCTTTAAAGCACTTTGGGTCTCCCAGATTTACCGTTTCCGTTTCCTCTAGATTCGGCTTATGCTTGTTTTCAAATTGCCGAAATTTCTTGACAACATACTCTGGTTCCTCACCTTCTTCTTCGTAATAATAAACCTCGTCATCACCTACCTTATTTTGCTCATTCAGCTCGTGACATGACATGACATTGGCAGGTTTAAAACTTATATTATTGAAACCATAAATAGATAAAGTTCGGAAAGTAAAGTAACGCAGATGAGTAAATAAATAATTTTTTAAATAAAAAAGGCTTTCATTCAAATTGGAAAAATGGTGCAAACTTTGTCCATGGAATAGGTATACATTGCCTTTTTAAAACATCACGATGGAAAGTTAAAAATTCAAACAGTTAAGAAAATGCAAAATGGTGGTCTCGAGCCTCTTTCAGACTACCACTGATTTAAGTATGCATAAAATAATTCCCTTCTACAAAGGATTTTAGGGGATCATAATGGGTGCAGAGGTCCAGTTATGCAACATCTCTCCTAGCTCAGCATCATTAAATCCTGTCAGCTCGACCTATTCTTCGATGATAGCATCGATCTCTTCAGAAAGGCCACATATTCCTTCCCCAAGGTCCTCCTAATAGGCATATTCACGGACTGGAAAGGATTGATATAGATGAGGGATTGGCCTGGACAATGTTTGATCCTTCGTCTTCTTTGTCTTCTCATCATCATCTGTGGGGACGTACCCCAAGCCATACCTTGCTCCTTTGACGGGAACTTTAATGGGCTCAACAATTCCTTGGGAATTCTTTCCCAATCCAAAACCTGGTTCAAATCCACTTTGCAACATCACAGTAGAAATCATCTTATACACAGAAGGCATGAGAGGCTTTGAGGCCAAGTCTTCACCGGTGGCATTTACCAGCTCCACCGTGTAGATATCAGTACCTCGAGACACTTCATCGATAATCAGCGACTGTCCACCAAAATGACTACCTTCGCCATGAATAACTAACTCTTCGTTCTTCCAAACAAGATTCATCATGTGATGTAGTGTAGAAGGCACAACTCCAGCCATGTGAGTAAAGGGCCTTCCTAGAAGAAGGTTATAGCTGGTATCGATGTCCAAGACTTGAAACTATGCATTGAATTTTGCCGAACTCATTTGGATGATCAGATTCACCGCTCCCAACGTATCTCTCTAAACCCTATCAAAGGCTCTCACATTGACTTGGTTTTGTTCCAGCTTCTAAAGGTCAAACATTAACTACCTTAGTGTCGAAAATGGGCAAATATTCAGACCAGATCCATCATCCACCAATACGCGATTTATGACTTTCTCACAACATACAAAAGTGATGTGCAATGCCTTATTGTGTGACCTCCCTTCAAAAGGTAACTCATCATCACAGAAACTAATCCGATGCGCTCGGATAACTTAGTTAATCATAGCGGCCACATTGTTGGTGCTTGTGCCGACAGGTACATACGTATCAAGAGCCTTCATCAAAGCCTGCATGTGCCATTGAAAACTCATCAGCAGGGCCCACACAAAAATCTGGGTTGGAGTCTTCTCCTAATACTTGACAATAGAATAATCTTTCGACTGCATTCTTCTCCAGAATTCCTCTGCCTCACCCTCGCTTATTGGACTTTTAGCTTGATCCTTCTTTTGACCTCCGAGATAAAGATCTTCAGGACTATAATATATTCAAAATCGGGTCTTACCTTGTGCAACAGCAGTCTCAATCACAAATTTTGGCTTGGTAAGGGTTTTTGATGGCACCAAGGATACATCCTTTGTGGGTGTCAAGATAACGAACTATTTCTTCTCTTTGATGCTCAAGGCAGATACAACCTTTTCCAAATCTTCATGAACGATTGGAGTTATCACTTTCATCCCTAACCAATCATCATTTGTTTCTATCATACTGACGTTGTTGCCTCCACGATTCGGCAAAGGATTGGTATTGACATTAGGTGCAGCTGGTTGGAGAGAAACCACCTCTTGGTCAATTAAATCCTAAATTTTATGCTTGAGGTTGATACAATCCTCAGTATCATGCCCAACACTGTTGGAATGATAGGCACATCTCTGATCTGGCCTATAGAATTTTTAATTGATATCCATGGGTTTGGACCCCACAAGGTGGATATATCTGACTGCAGCCAGTCGCTTGTACAACTTTGTCTGGTTTTCTACGAGCGCAGTGAAATTCCTTGAAGGTTTCTTCTCGAACCGAGGTCGAGGGGGATCATAACTTCCTTGTGGGTGAGGCATCTGTTGATAACCTCGATTGTTTGGACTGGGAGCTTGATTTCTGGGATATGAGTTTGTCTGGTAATTTGGCATTGGAGCTTGGTAGTTCGAGTAGGGATTTTTATATGGTGGAGCTTGGACTTGATACGCAGGCGGGGGTACTCGGTAGCTTGACTGCACGTTAGCACAGTTAGGAGCAACACCCTGGTAAAGAGATGGAATTTGGTAAGGTGGAGGATGATTTGGGTAAATGAGAGATGAATTTTGGAAATTCGGGGGTGTACTTTGGTATAGTGGAGCTTGGACGTTTGGATAAGTGGAGGTTGCATTCTGATGTATTGGAGAATTATTGGGATTACTAGCTTGCACGTAGAAAGCTTGGTAGGAATTTTGAGAAGGCCGAGAACGACCTTAGGAATATGACGAGCTTCTGGGGGTTTCTTTCCCCCATATGAAACAACAACAATTTCTTCTCTTTTCTCCTTCAACGTTCCTGATGATCCAGGCGATGCAGAAATATGGTCTATCTTCCCTGTTTCAACCCATCTTTGATAGTCTCACCAACTTTGACTATCTCGATAAATTTTGCTAATACGAGCAATAGGATTCGATCATAATACTCGGGCTCTTGCACCCGCACAAAAAATTCTACAATTTCCTTTTCAGACATGGGCAGTCTCACCCTTTCCGCTTCTTTTCTCATTCTATAGGCAAACTTCCTATAGCTCTCGGTTGATTTTTGCTTCTTTTCCAAAGAGTATCGATCTGGAACAATTTCTACGTTATAATCGAATCGATCAATAAAATCTTTTGCCAATGCATTCTAGCTTGGCCATTGTCAGGTATCATGCGAGGTGAACCATTCAAGAGCTTCCCCGCACAGGCTTTGGCTGAAGCGCCAAATCAATAGAGCTTCATCCCTACCAACTCCAATGAGCTGGTCGCAGTAGGTCCTCAAGTGAGCCATAGGGTTCCCCACTCATCCGAAAGTATCAAATTTCTGGATTTTGAACCCTTTTGGAAGGTACAAATTTGGATGAATACATAAGTCTTCATAAATAAACCCGACGATATCAGGGACGCATTGGTGCTCATTCATGACTTTCTTGATCTCTTCTTTTATATCAACCTTTGCCTCTTCTTTTGCCCTCTACTCCCTTTCCTGTTCCTCGTAATGGTCTAGCTGAAAACCATGCACCTCGTGCTTGGTAGGGACAAAAATTTTGAAAGTGTTCCTTTTGGGTAAGGGTTGAGCTACAGAGGGAATCTGGGCATTTTGAGCGGCTTGATAATTCTGTGGGTAAGTCTGCAGATTGGTATTCTGATTTAAGCGGTGATAGGATGTTTGTGGATTAAAAGTATTTTGATTTTCGTTTTGCTGTGGTGGAGCGGTTTGAGGTTGGGTATTTTGAGGATGAGAGGTCATTTGGGGGTGGTTGTTTTGAGGAGGAGGTGGAGTTTGGTAGGATGCGGAAGAATATTGGGGATTTTGGGTAGTCAGATCCATAACCGACGGATTCTAAAGAGGTGTAGACGGTTGGTTCTGAGCCAGATCCATATTTGAGGACATGAAGTAGATTGGAGGTCTCTCATCAGCAGCGTTAGCAGCATATCCCGGCGGAGGCAGATCCTGTCTCCTTTGCATTTCAACTCTCATTTCTGCAATCTGTTGCATCAGCTGCAACATCAGCTCATTCTGGTGTGCTACAGAGGGTTGAGCCACCACAACATCAGTAAGACTTACTTCTTCATTACTATCCACCATAACTGTCTTTCTTTTTGTCTGAGATCTCTCTAGAGAAGGAATATGCGAGCCCTTTCGATCTGGTGAAATAGGGATGATCTGCTAGCTTTTGATCAACACAAATTAGTTCCAAAGTACTTGAGAGGGAAAATAACTCAAAGGCAGAATTTTCAGTGCATATTAAGAATATAAAATGCATAATATCAAATAAAGAGCAGATAAACACACAAGTCACTTTGTTTGAGGATATTTTCAATTCACGTTGAGCTAAGGTCTTCCTGCAATTGCTTTTTGATGTCCGTTGATCTGGTCTTCGTATCTTCTTGTAAAATGAAAGGGAAAGAATCAAAGTTTTTAAAGACAGAGGCCGGGCCTGGGAGGGCTGCCTACGTATCTCACAAGGAGAATTCAGGCCCCATGTAGTTTGAGTACAAGATAAAACATTTTCATTCATTAGTTCATTACGATTACAAGGAAATTGAAAGGAAAAAATAGAGCTTTTAAAATATAAAATGACGATGACACGCTAGTCATTTCCCTTCTTGTTGTTCCCTGAGACTTAGAGCCTGGTTCTCTGCCATTCTGGTCATACCTATTCTTGGAGGATGGAACACTAGCTGATGAATGGACGGGAGCTGAAAACTTTTGCTGACCCTGCGAGCGATTTCCACCACCCGATTCCTGCTGAGAACAGTCATAGATCCCAGTCCTAGCCTTCTTATTTTCCTTAGCTTGTTCCCTAAGATTATCACTCTCAACCTGGTGAGCATGAGTCATAAGCCTAGAGATGTTTATATCTCCCAGCAATCTAGTATTTCTGCACTCTATATTTAGTAAATCTGATACACCATACACGAACTTATTCATCTGAGCCCTGGAGTCAGCAACCATGTGAGGAGCATACCTGGAGAGTTGGTTAAACTTCAGCCCATATTCTTGGACTTTCATGTTTCCCTGCCTCAAGTTCATGAATTCTTGGGCCTTTGGTTCTCTCAACTATATTGGGAAAAACCTGTCAAGAAAAGTCTCACTGAAGCACTCCGAAGTAATAGGAGCTGCATTTGCACCCCTATTCTCCTTTCACTGAGTGTATCAGATATGAGCCACGTCTTTCAGCTGGTATGACGCCAACTCAACCCGATAATTCCCAGTAACCTGCATCACCTCAAAGATCTTCTTGATTTTGTCCAAGAAATTCTGAGGATCTTCATTAGTCCACGATCCTAATAACTTAGTCGAATTCATCCTAACAAAGTCACAGACCCTTGCTGCTGCTGATCCACTATTTTCATTCGTAGGATCATGAACCCTATTGTTCTGGTGGGTCATACTCTGAGCCAACATCTGTATGGCATTCCTGAACTCAACATTGGAGATTTCTTGATCTGGGATTAGAGGATCTGCGTTTGCATTTTTGGCATTCGCATTCCTAGCGTTAGCTCTATCAGGAGGCATGATCTGAAACGTAGATGTCAAGTTAGAATGGAATAAGATCATACCTTAATCACGATAAGAGTAATAAGAAAGTGAAGTTTTTCCTAAAACACTTTATAGCCTCCCTAACATTAGATGTGGTGCACTTCACACATATGAAAAAGACTCTATTTAGTGCGACTTTTTCAGACATCTTAGGACTCTTGAACCTAGTTCTCTGATACCAAGTTTTGTCACGCCCCAAGCTACCCCCGAGACGCGGACACGAAACCTAGGACCACAAGTGATCCCAAGATAACTCTGCTGACATGATCATGAGCATATTAAAGATAATAAACTGTTGCGGAAGCTAAATCATACTTAAAATGAAAAGAGGGCAATACCCATATTCTATAACTGAGATATTTGAAAACAATGATTTTAATACAAAAGAAATATTAACTAATATTAAGTTGAATCTAACTATGTTTGAAAATAGCCTCTAAACTAGACTACAAATACTGGGACAAGCCCCAGCTAAATCTAGCAAAAACTGAAATTAAATGACTGAAGACTGAAATGAAACTCATGACTGTTGTCCTCGGAGATTGAGGACTCAGCACTAAATCTGTTGAACTAGAGATCAAGAAATTGATCTATGCGTGATCTGGATGCTAAGAACGTGAACCTACATCATGAGAAGATGTAGCACACGTATGCGTCGATATTTGAAAGGTACTGAGCATGTAGGATAGAGTAAAGCTGAAATAAAACATAACTGAACAATCACAAAAACAAGTAAAATAATCTGAACGTGATGTGCTGATTTTTGAGTTAACTGGATGCAATGACCAATTTATAACATTTTGAAACTGAATACTAAATATATTGATAAATGTCAATGTAGAGAGTCTGACTGAACTGTGGGAGCTACTAATTATCGATAATAAAACCACATGAGCTAAATGTTGAGTCCGATGTATACGGCCCATCGAGAGGACCAAATATACCCCGCCAAAGGTATAAAGGCATGCCATCGTGATCACCAAACTGATTGCCCACAGAGGGGACTTACAACCTACTTGGTTGGTAGTTCTGGGACTATTGGTTACGCTAAACCCTCGTCCAACTTGGTATTATGCTACTCCTAATGAATTTAGTAAATTAATTGATTATATCTGAATTTCTGTAAATATTGGATAGCTCGAAACTGGACATGGAAACTGAGAATGCAACAATTAATTTGGTAATTATGCATTTATAACTGAGGCATGTATATCTGAAGTGTCTGAAATATAAGACCTAGCATGTGTAATTCAAGAACCAAAGAAATACAAATCTAGGGTTCTGAAATTCATGCGATAATTGAGTAATAGCATGAAAATATGATTTGGAACATATATTTAATAAATTCATGAAGTTATATCAAAGTTCTAGAAACCCTAGGTTTAATCATGATAAGAGAATCAAGAACTGACTGAAACTAAAAACGCAATGGATGAAAGGAATCCACTGGTGAAATCCAACATACCTAGTGATAAAATCCACGGAAAAATACTTAAGTTTTGGGGCTGGAACTGCTGGAGCCTGTGGCGTTCTTGAACTAGGGTTCTTGAGCTTTTATCTCATTTCTTGCTTCTAATTTTCTAAGTTTTGATTTAACAATTTGCCTTGGATATGTTTTAATTATGTTTCTAGGCTTAACCTGACTAAAATCTAATGAATTAGGGTAAAAATGAAGTAACTTAGAGTTTAAATGGAGTGGGAAAGGTCAAAAAGACCCCTGGGAAGGTTGTTGTTGGGCCTCACGACGGCCAGGACTGACGGTCCGTCGTGCGTCCGATGCCCCGTCGTTGGGTCCGTCGTGAGGGCCAGTTCGATAGGCCTTTACTAAAATGGGCATCTCGTTTTACTCGGAGGTCTGATTTTAGCAAGGTCGGTGGATATGGAAATATAATTCAATTATCTATCTGTTGGTAGGTCATGGAAAACCTAATTCATTTTGTGCCAAGGGTTATGATCATTTTAAGTTGACCCAACTTTATTATTCTTTAACTGGCTGCAAATTTTCCACCTACAGACCGTAGGTCCACCTATGAACCATGATGGTTATCCATAGCTCTTGTAATAGAGGGGTTTAAGGGAGTTTTGATCGACGGTCACAGACTACGGACCGTCGTTTAATCTACGGACCGTAAGTTCGTCTGTCGTCCAAGACTTAACCAATTTTTCTAGGCTGAAATTTTTGGGTGTTTTTGATCCCATCGACGGTTGTGCAGGACGGACCGTGTTTCAGGCTACGGTCTGTCGATGCCACCGTTGGTAGCACCTTTAGATTTTTCTAAAAAAACTAATTTTTTGTCTGTTTTGCCTACGGGGTGTTACATTGTCTCCCCCTTGGGAACATTCGTCCTCGAATGAATACTAAACTAGCTAAAATAGAGTGAGAGAGATATAAACCCCACTACTAAACACTGAGAACCGAGTTCTAACTGAATCGAGTTCTGAGTACATGCAATTACGCTAAAAATGAAAGTACAAACTGAGGGAACATGATTCTAAAACTGAATTTACGCATGAATGACTGTAAAAATAGAAGAGGAACTATTACCTCAAATTGGAGTGGAATCGGAAGGAAAAAGGTAAGGATACTTGGCTTTCATGGCTACTTCTGCTTCCCAAGTAGCTCCCTCTACGGACTGAATCCTCTAGAAAACCTTGACTGAAGCGACTTCTTTGTTTGTCAACCTTCTAACCTGACGGTCAACAATTCGAACAAGTATATCCTCATAATAAAGACTATCTTTCACTGCCACACTCTCTAATGACACTATAGAGGCTGGGTCACCCACGCACTTCTTCAAAAGTGAGATGTGGAAGACAGGATGCACTGGTTCTAATTTTACTAGGACCTCTAACTCATATGCCACTTTGCCAATCCTTTTCAAGTTCTTGTAAGGGCCTACATATCTAGGACTGAGCTCCCTTTATTTCCAAAATTCATCATCCCTTTCATAGGAGAGACTTTTAGAAAAACCCAATCGTCTGTGGATGAAATGTTGTACTAAGGTTAACTTGAGTACCAAGACCTTTTTGAAATGACTTACAGAAATGAGAGTTAAACTGAGGACCTCTATCTGAGATGATAGACAAAGGAACCCCATGCAACCTCACAATTTTAGTAAGGTAAAGATTGGCCCAACTGCATTTCCTTTAACTGGCTGTAAACTTTCCACCTACGGACCGTAGGTCCACCTACGAACTATTCTGGTCATCCATAGCTCTTGTCAGAGAGGGGTTTAAGGGAGTCTTGATTGACAGTCACGAACTACGAACCGTCATTTGACCTACGGACCGTAAGTCCGTCCGTCGTCCAAGACTTAACCAATTTTTCTAGGCTGAATTCTTTTGGGGTTTCTGATCGCATCGACGGTTGTGCAGGATGGACCATGGTTCAGGATACGGTCCGTCGATGCCATAGTTGGTAGCACCATCAGATTTTTCTGAAAAACTAATTTTTGTTCTTTTTTGGCTATGGGGTGTTACAAACACACCAAACATGACTTATATATTCGAATTCGTTCATAAATAGTTAAAGATTTAAATTTTTGATAAGTGAGTTGGGGACTTCTTGGGATGTGACCGCAATACGAATTAATCTAGATTTTCAGGTATGTTCTCTTGATAGAAGATTTATAGGATAATAGTGACTAGGCTAAGCTTTACGTGGAAACAATTCTCTTTTGAGCAACTTACCCCCGTTTCAAATGGATTCCTCTTGGCACCGACTTACCGCATTATAACCAACCTACACCTTACCACACTGACTCTCTCGAGATGAATTATACGATATAGGACTAGGGACCACTCTCTCGAGATGAGCCTCATGTCAACTTACTTCTTAGGCCATCAATCTAGTAGTCTTTGTTTTGCAAATTCTCTCTCGAGCAAGCCAAAAACACATAAATTAACTTGTATTTGCAACTACAAATTTGTTAAATTCATCAATAACTACTAGATGAAATCACCATCAAAGTGCAACTAATATAGCAACAAGTAAGACTTTACAACAATGTTAGCCCATATTTGCTAATCACACACCAAGAATTGGGATTTTAGCTACACATCAAGAAATTGAAATTATACCTTCAATGATGTTGAGATCAAATGGGTATGAGAAAATAAGTCTTAATTTAGGAAAATCAAGAGGAATAAAGGAGACCCACTTCCAAATTGAAAGATATGAAACCCTCTTGTTCTTCAAGTCTTCAAGACCCTATCCAACATAAAGTAAAAATATAAAAAACAAATATCCTAGACAGAAAATAAGAAAAATGTTTGACTCTCTCTCAAAAACTACAACTGTACTAGTATTATAGTTTTTCAAATAGGTGCTGCAGTGGATCGTTCTGTGGGGTTAGTCAGAACCGCCGACAGAATTGGTGAGTCACCCATTGGTGTAGTTTACCGCCTTCTGGTATGACCTTTAACATCATCTTGCTTTGGCCCATTGGAAGATATGGTACTGCTTCATGAAGCTGCTCTACGACACGCTGAATGCTCCTTTTTTCCGCATGTTTGATCCTCTCCATCAGGGCTCAGCACACTAGAACAAAGGTGAAGTAGGCTTTTTTTCCTATCTGCCAAGTGGATTCAGCGATCCTCAAGCTAACATTTCTTCGTTTTTTTTATCATTTTTGTCCCTTTTTATGGCATAGTGTCCATGCTTTCCTTCAAACATCAAATACTTGAAACCTAAGAGTTTTCATCAGATATTGAGATAAAATAAGCATTAGAGGATGCTATTTCTACTAAAATATAACCCTAAATAAGTCCAACATACGGACTCATGAACACCCCGAACTTAAACTTATGCTTTTCCTTAAGTAAGACTCAAGTTCAGCAATTCAAAAAGGATGCCTTAAACAGTGCTACACAAGAATTAATCATGAATTTACACAACAAGACTTAAATTACTTATGCAAGGATTAATTGTGTACTCAAAGATTAAAAGTGTGACACACCATTATCAAAGACTCTCAAGCTCACATTACTTGCTTTAAAAATGCAAGTTCAAGCTCAACAAAAGCATTCGAATGCCTCACACAAATGATGATTCCACTTTTACACACAAGGGTATAATAAGTTAAAAGTTCAGGAATAAGATACAACACTCACTCTAAAAAGGAGGAACACAATGCATGCTTTCACCCACAGGCTTACCCTTATTTTCCAGTTCAGCTTTCCAAAGATAAAAAAGGTCTTTATAAGGCTTGTAATGAGACTGAGTGCAAACGTATGGTCATTTAGGCTTAGTGAATAATGATCCACATGAATTCTGGTGCTTATAGAACTTCCTTTGTTCTTCCTTCCTCATCTTTTTTAGTGCTCATAAGTCATCCTATTATTCACTTTCATGGATTGCTGGGAAACCCTATTTCTTTTGGAATTTTATTCCATAACTTTCTTTTTCATTTCTTTTCTTTTCATTTATTTTTCTTTTATATAAAGGGTTTTCGTTTTTTCTCAAAATCATGGGTTAAGGGAGACTTCCCTTCCACTTCTTTGAATTTTCCCTTTTCTTTTCACCACACCCCAACCTAAGTTGGCTATTTCAATCAAACTTATCATTCATGAGGATTAAGGGAGATAGATTAATAAGGGTTTAGTCTTCACCAAATATCTTCCACAGAAGGTTAAGGCTCAAGGGGTGTTGAGAGACGTTCAGACACTCACAAGGGCGATCACAAAAGAGGTATATGTCAAATTGACCCACACTCTATAAAATTGCCAAAGATCATATCAAGAGAAAACATTACTTAGTTGAGTAGACTACCATAGAAAATTATAGGTGTTGTCATGCATGGTTCAACATAAGATTATTACAAAAGGCATCAACACTTAAGTCACACAAGACTCTACACTTTCATTAGTGTACAACAATCATCATATGAGAATCAATTTGATACATGGCTAGTCACATCGAGATGAAAAGAGTTCACATATTGTCTATGAAATTTCCTTTGGTCTCGTCGTAGCCGTAATTTCATGTTTGTTTGATTGCAAGCAGCATTCAAGTCATCTGTATTGATCAAAACTGAGACTCAAATTTTCTAGTTAACAGCTACATGTAAGCGCATGCAAAGGGTGGCGAGAATGTGCAAAAAGTTTGAAATTTTTCAGAAGGGTCAAAATCATTTGATAATTAAAATTAAAACAGGAGGCATAAGATCAAACATCCAGGGAAAGCTGATAAACACAATTTAAGTAGAATAATCCCAAATAAAAACAAAAATACAAATATCCACATAACAAGTGTGAGACTCACCCTACCAAAATCAAAAAGTATATGTTATTAAATATATAACAATAATATATAGAGGTCAAATTAGATAAAGATAGACACAGGGCTAGAGAATAATCCTGGTTAAGAAGTTGCTTCGAGTTAGAGTCCATGAACAGTTGTAACATTAAGTAGAAGGTGAGGTAGGGACGTCAGGCGAGCTGTTGAGTGATTCAAAAAGCCCTATATAGCTTCTCTCTGCTCCACAATGTGACTATCTTCAACCCAAGTTCTCGAATGATTCGTCAACCACCCTTTTGTGCATTGGTTTGCAACTTGTCAAGTTCATTCCCATTCTGTGACAACATTTTGATTTTTCAATCATTTGGTGCTTTGCCAAAAAATTGTTCACTTCACCGAGTTTTACATAATTTCCCACCGAATTTGGAAGTTCAACCAGTGGTAAACATCAGGGTCACCGATATGGTTTGCGATTCGCTGAAGCTTTCTTGAGATCGCTGAGTTTTAAAGATTCTATTTTTTGAAGATTTCTTAAGTCAAACGGCGGATAAGGATTGATTGTCGGCTTCTTTGGCGACTCACTAACTGAATTGTCTACTCTTCACTATACACTTTTTGAGTATCTCCCACATTTTAACTTGTATGATAAGCACCCCATTATTTCACTAATATGCAAATAAAATATAATAAGAGGTTTTTGGGTTCCTTCTAAAAATGCATGAGTTAATGTCGCGGCACGACGCAAGTCACCGATTAAGCTTCATTGTTAGGGTTACCCACATCATTACTAGCTAACCCCTCATTTTCCTGAGCATGGATATGAGGTAACGCTTGATCTACAAACTTTTATAGCATTTGGATAGATTTGGAATGAGACCAAAGCATACTCTTCATCCCTTCTGTATCTTCTTTCAGTTCTTCCAGCACTCTATCTTGCTCAGTCAACTTGAGGAAGCTAGTTCATAGCATTCCCTTAATGCGTTCCACTTCCTTGTCATTACAACTTCATCGCTCACAAATGGGGTATATTTATCCTTTTTCTTGCACTGCGCTTCAATCTTCACTGCTCTTTTTGACAATTCATCCACCCGAGTCCTTGGTAAGGCCAACATAAAGTCTTTCTCCACTTCCCAATCAGCTTTAGTCATGTGGTCTAGCAACTGAGCTGATATCATATAGATATGCCTTACAATCCCTCTCGGAAAGAGATGATCAAGCAAAAACTTGTTTCTAAGACTGAGACTTTAGTAGAAACAGTGTAGAAGGATTATGTCAATAATACCATGATTTTGGGCCTTGAGCTATTAGTTCTTTGAACCTTGCCTATGATATATGTATTTTTCCCCAGACTGCTTAAAGGCCAGTATGCTCTCTCGGGGCCTCATTACCTCTAATGGAAGGAACTCCATTAATTTGTGGTGCTTGCTCAATTTATTTATCTCTTGCTTTAAGTCACAACTTAACAAAGTAAAACCAAAGAGAAAATGGTCAAAATCACCCCCAACCTATAGCCAAATTCCTAACTACACACTCATACTTTAGATTTCTCCTATTACCCCCTTAGACTATTTTAAAATAGAGTTATTTGCTCCCTATGTGCTGAGTTGAAAGGAATGTGTAGTCACTCTCTTTTCTCTTCGAGAGTGTGAGAGCGGAAACAAATGATAAAACATTAAATTTCTAAGTTTTTCCTATATTTCATTATTAATTTTCTACTTTTTTAATGTTTCCTTTCCTATTATTTTTTATTTTACTTTAATTTTCTTTTCTTCTCTCTCGTCAACAAGAAACACCAACAACCTTTTCTTTTCTCTTTACCAAGAAACATTAGCATCAACAACATATGCTATAGCAGCGGTGGCACCATGTGAACTTCACTCATCCACCACCAATTATTTGTCTTTATCAGCTTTCCACTTTGTGAGAACAAAACCATGTAAGAACAACCCGTCAACCATCAATTTCATTATGAACTACCATTGCCACTTCCTTTATGTCTTCAAGATTTTTAAATTAGGAGATGTATATTCAAGCATAAATACAAAATTTAAATTGTTAGATGTTGCATCTACCTTCCTATTTTAGATTTGATAAAGCTTTGACTATCAAATCTACAATAAACATCGAATAACACAAAAAGCTCTCCAACATTGAGTCAATATTAAAAAAAATATTCTAGATAGAAAATAAGAATAATGTTGACTCTAAAATTACGACTCTACTAGTATTATAGCTTTCAAATCTGTGCTGCAGTAGATCGTTTGGCGGAGTTAGAAATCACAGATAGACTCGTCGATTCCCTCATTAGCGTAGTTCATTGCATTATCGTATGGACTTCAACATCGTTTTGCTTTGGTCCATTGGGAGATATCGTACTACTTTGCGAAGCTACTCAGTGATACATTGATTGCTCTTTTTTTCCGCTGATTTGATCCTTTCCTATAGGGCTCATCACACTGAAAAAAAAGGTGAAGTAGGCCTCTTTGGCAATCTACCAAGTGGATTCGGTGATCTTCAGTTTATCATTTCTTCATTCTTTATGTCCCTTTTTGCGATAGTCCATTCTTTCCTTCAAACATCAAATACCTAAAACTTAAGAGTTTCATAAAATATGATAAAATAAGCAATAGAGGATGCTATTTCTACTAAAATATAGCCCTAAATGAGTCCAACATGTGGACTTATTAGGATGTTCCAGTCACCTTTGGTGAGTTTTCTTATATTCTAGATGACTTCACCTTTATCTTACAATTAGTAGTTTTGAGATATCACGGGTCTGGTCCCGATACCCTTGTGTAATAGTAGAGGCTTTATAAATAGACAAAGTTGAGTAGTTATTAGTATGTATCTTCTTTGAATTGTTTTTACAAACTTTGAGTTATCTATTGAGTATTTTCAGATTAATTTTAAGTAGATTTTATTGAATTTAATATAGTTTTTTGATATTTTGTATGCTTAAGCTAGTCTTCCACAATAGTCAGTTAGGTTGAGAGTTCACTTGGGGACCAACAATGGTTGTCGTGTGTCGACCACGTATAGGGTATAGGCTCGGGTCATGAAAAATGTGATTTTAGAGTATAGAGCTCAAGTGTCCTAGGGTGTCTATGAAGTCATGTCAAGTAGGATCTTGTTTATGGTTGTAAGGGCCTTACTTCTATAAATTATGCATACATTTAAGAAACATTCCCTTATTTCATACTCTTAATCGTGCAATTGAGCTATGTCGGAGAGATTCATTCATACTAGTTTATTTCTCAGATTCATTCGACTATCGTGGTTGAAAAGTAAAGTCCAAGATACTAATAGATGAGTTATTCTTACCAAAATTACTGAGGAATTCATGATATTTCCTCAGGGTCTTGAGAGAAGCCCATGAGTAAGTTAAGTGTTGACTTTTAGAGTAATGCCTTCATATTCATATGAATTGTGCATTTGAGCTAAAAGAGAGTTATACTTTCTTCTCTAAGACTTTTTTTCTGCTGAGGTCTTTATGAGGATATATGTTTAGATCTTAGGTAGTATTTTACCCTAAAAGGTTAGCATGAGTTACGAGAGTATGAGCTGTAATAGTAAAAAGTGCCCTTACGTCAAGAGAAAAGTATGCAGAGGTTTAGTAATCCAAGGAAATGAGATAGTGATGGGGGAAGACTATGTTATTGCAATCGTGTACCCTAGTCAGTTATATGTAATGTGTTCCTTTATGAGTAAAAAAAGAAATAATAATGTTGTAGAGAATTCTTCGTAGAAGAAAGAGAAATAGTTACTAGTCAAGATAAGTTAGAGAATAATATTAACAAGAATAAAGTTGATGTGGATGTGTCAATGTGTTAGAGGAAACCAAATATAAGTGTGAAATCAAATAAAAAATTACTTATGAGATGATAGACCCAAATTAGAATTATTGATTTTGAAAAGAGAACCCCATGGCATTAAGGGGATGATAAAACTATTTGAGAGATAATGCATAATAAGTGAGTAAGTAGTACTTAAATTGTGAAGTATAATATGATGGTAATTTATGAATATGGAAACTGATAGGTAAGGATTGACTATTGGTCATAAGGTCCTAGTGGAAACGTGTTTCTAAAATTTACACATAGTAGTGATGAGTTAGTAGTAAGCAAGAAATCATATTGATATTCGGGTTTAGTAATAAATATTAGGTTTGAATCTGATACGAGTGTCACAACCAAAATAATGACAACATGTGGGTTATGCTGTTAGTCTTCAGTTTAGATCTAGAAGATTAAACATAGAGCATGTGAGAAATTAAGATGTTAGTTGCAATAAATATGAGTTCTACGAGTTAGAGACCCTAACCTTTAGATAAGGGCAGTGAAGTGTGGCTAAGTCACAGAGTAACTAGAGAATTAAGAAAAAACACCTTAGAAATAGGTCTTAATACCTGCTTATATGGAGAGTTCGGTAGTCATGAGATAAACTTCGTCCGAATGTTACAGTAAAAGAAAATGTAGACCAGTTTAGAGATGATGGGAGTAGGTCCATAGCTTTCAAGTGTCATTTTTATACCTAAGACGGAGATGACAAGATAAGAAATCAAGTCAAGTGTTTGAGAATAAGATAGTAGTGAGTTCCAAAGTGTATGGGACATGTCTTTTTAATGGTCCTTTTTGTGATGAAGTGATATTTGAAAGAGAAGGTTAATGATCTTATCATGATAATGATGGTGTGTTTATTCCATCTAAAGTTATAAATGTGAAAGAAGAGAAGGATGAAGTTTTTCTATGAGACACGGCTAACTTAGAGCCCTTAGTTACTTTATAACAGTAATTCGGGAAATTCTAGTTGGTATGGCTGAAATGATAAGAGTAGACTCGTTCCATACCCGGTCCATCTATCATTCTAGGACGAATAATCTCAAGGGGGATATATTGTAACACCCCAAAATTTCTGAACTAAGACTCGAATAATCCTTCTTACTTAGTGGGCATTTTCCGAGGGATTCAAAATTTTCTTAAGTGTTAAGTTAGCTAGGTGTAGCACCTCATTTCCAAAAAGAACTAAAGAGAATTCATTCAAGTAATTTGGAAGTTCTTTTATGTTTTGGGTCAACATCAAATGACTCTATGCTTAGTAAGAGGATTATTTAGGTGGCCCATAAGTTATCAAATGAAAGTCATTTGAGTTATCTTTCAAACTCCACCAAGTTTTCTAAGTTTAGAGTTCAGATGAGTGAGATAATGTTGTCCAATTAAGGAACATTATCTGAAAATAGCGAGGAGCATTCTGGTATTTTCCTTACCCAATTAGATTTAATTGTTTTTAGTAAGATTTTACGATTCTAAATCGATTAGTTTCAATTTTATAATCCAAATATACACCTAGGGTTTTAGTTGAGAGTTCAAGAAGAGAAAAAAGACAAAAAAAGGAAAGGATCAAAGCGTTCATTGAGGGTTTGATCCCTAAGAGGTATGTAAGTTTTCATAGTGTTGGGTTCGTTCACCCACACACCAATCATGATTTATATATTCAAATTTTTCTATAAAGATTGAAAGATTTATGTTCTTGAAGTTTTATTCTATATCTTGTTTTGTTGGAGTATTGATGAATTATTGAGATGAAAATGAGTGTTTTGATGGTTGTATTGAGTAGATTAGTGTGTAATTATTTTGAGTAATCAAATCCATGTGAGTGGGGAAGAAACCATTCTATTCTAATCAAATTAAGGTCATAAAACAAGTAGAAAAATTCATCAGAATTGTCTAGGAAAATGGTGGCGCAATCCAGCAGGGTTGGCGTGGCATGCGAGTAGTGCACCAAGATGGTGTCTCTAAAGCTTGGGGCTAGGATCCTGTGCCATGAATGTGCCAGGGTCGCCTGCCTCAACTTCTTTTCCATCGTTTGTCCCCTTCGAGTCCCTTTAAAGTATACCTTCACTACCTTGTGATTCTAAATACTCTAAACTATATTTAAGAACATAGAAATCATTCATAACATCAATCATAACCTTGAACTCATTATTCATATTCAAGGTAGAGTGAAGAGTTAAGTGTTGGGAGTTCCTTCGAACATTATAAGAAAGTCCTTTTGAGTATTATTGAGGAGTCTTCTACAATTTTAAATAACTTGCTTCAAGACTTGAGCAAGTGAGTATGTGAATTTATCAACACGATATCATTCACATCATTAATCATAACTCTTGAATTCATTATTCAAATTCAGGATAAAGTAAAGAGTAGAGTTCACAAAAAGTCTTTGAGTTCAATTGTGAATTCTTTGAGACTAATTAATGATTGAATTATGTTTTGAGGAAGTAAGTATGAGAATGAGAAGATTCGTATGCATGATTTACATATTTTTATGTATACCCTCGAGTGAAGTCATTCATTCCTATATTATGCACGAACTTCATAAATTAAACATCTTTGAGATGAGTGTCTCTTACAGTTCGAAGTTCTTGAGCATGGAGTTCCTAACCCTTTTGGGATTATATTACTAATCACGGGACTTATACATTTTGCCCATGAAGGTCCCTGAGTTGAGTATTTCATGGTCATAATTCTGCATGAACCCTATAAGTTGAGCAGCCTTGAGAAGAGAAATATCATTGAGCCCTTGAGTTGAGTAGTTCATGCCCATAATTCCGGATGAACCCTCTGAGTCAAGAATTCTTAAGATTAGTATTATCATTAAATCTTGGAGTTTTGGACTTTCTGCTTTCCAAGTATGTAGTTCTATGCATGGTTATTGAAAACTATGAATTTAGTCCTTCACGTCCATAATTTGGCATGAGCCCTGTTTTAAGAAGTCTCTTTACAAATTATTTTAATTTATTTTAAGGACTAGAGCATGATCAAAGCTGAATTAATTTTCATTATAATGATATATGGGAACAACCTATTCCCATATAATAATGATTGAACTTAAAAGAATACGCTAAAGTATGAATGGATTAATATAACACTACATCTATTTTTTAACACATAGGTTTGGAGCTGACACTTTGAAGTTATGGATCCATTCCATCATCTCAAAACTAGTCTACATTCACTTTACTCTATTACTCGCGAAAGTCTTATCTCATGGCTACTGAAATTTCCATATGCAGGTACTAAGGTTCCTTCTAAGACATCTTACTAAGATGGTTCTCTTATCCTCTTCTCATTGGCTTATAAATCCGCTTCATCTAACTCTTAAGAAAAATAAAATGTTTACATAAACATATTCCACATTGTCAGTACAATTGTACCATCTAGGCACACATGAAAAATCAT
This sequence comes from Solanum lycopersicum, assembly GCF_036512215.1. NCBI lineage: Eukaryota > Viridiplantae > Streptophyta > Magnoliopsida > Solanales > Solanaceae > Solanum > Solanum lycopersicum. Next base: position 7,763,133 of record NC_090807.1, read on the forward strand.
TAACTTTAATTAAAACCTCGTCTAGCTACATATGATCTCTAGTACACCTCCTAATGCTCTTGTCAATCAAATGAATTAGTCACACTGCCTTGATCCCAACTAAGTGGTAATACTACACTTTTTACACTCACATTTAGCAAAAGTAACACCTTAATTTATGTACCTATTAGATTAGATCTCGAACTAGCATCATCACCCTCATGTTGCCATCCTTTTGGTCACAACATTCATCTTAAGTTCAAGTGTAGTGTCCATTTCCAAACACAATTATCAATAAGATTTCTCATTTACTTTACTAACTTATTAATACTAGATAATATTAAGAACACTTTTCCACTGAGACACAAGTAGTCAATCTTTCTCTCTTAGTCTACATACTTACAATTTACGTCATAATTCCTTTCACATATTAAGTACTATTTTCCCATTCACAATATTATGGGCTCTCCCTAAAAACTATTAAGCCTACTTTATATATATCCCCTCATGAATACTCCTACTCTTTTATTCAACACTTATACACACTGACATTCAAGAGTACTCCTACTCTTTTATTCAACTCCTTATAACACACTGACACATCATCATAAACTTCTTTCTAGTTAAAGTATACTCTAACGCATCCTAACTAGTAACTCTTACTCGACCTCCTTTCATGATCTCTATACAAGATTACTGAAGCTCTACCTGAATTTTTCTAAGTTTGGCACTTTTACTACAACTGCTTATAACATCATAACTCATACTATCATTTCGGGTAAAAGTACTACCCAAGTTCTAAAATAGACTTCCTCATAAGGATCTCAACTGAAACAAGGTTTAGAGAAGAGATTCTGGGAATACATCCCGCTTTTAGTTTGAATGCATAAATCATATGAATAGAAGTGCATTCTTCGAATCTCAACACTTAAGCTAACTCACAGACTTCTCTCAAGCCCCTCTACAGTCTCATAAATCTCTTGGAAATTTTGCTAAGATTCACACGTCGATAGGGTTTTTCCTTTAATTTTCAACTGCCTAGAGTATGAGGGGTAGTCGAATGAATTTGAGAAACACAGGATTTTAAATAAGCTTCTTAAGACATAACTTTATAGCACGATTTAGAGTATGAAAGAAGGAATGCTTTTTTGGATATGTGTAGTCCCTCATTTATTGAAGTGGGTCTCTCACAACAATAAGTAAGATCCTTGTTTAAACGGCTTCATAGATGCTTTAGGACACTTCAACAGTATGCTCTGGTACAAAGTTTGTCTTAACCTAAACCCACTTCCGACACTTGAGAACCATTTTTAATCTCCAAATGAACACTTATCCTGGATGACTATAAGTGGAACACTAACTCAAACATACATAAGCATCAAATTAAAAGAAATTTTTTTAAAACAACTTACTTAATCTCAAAACTTTGATGAATATACTGAGTATGAATCATATAATTAAATAAAGCATCTGAAAAACAGAAAAACCTCTGAAACTGTCTATCTGTGAGGTCTTTACTATATATATATATATCTTTCCAGAACCTAGTGATAGAACCACAGAAGCCAGCGACGGTTTGTGGTCTGACACACGATCTGTAGGTGGGGTCCATTGTTGGGTCCAAGATTTAGGGATCTCTTATCTCACCCAATACTGACTTGTACGGTTGGTCTGTCCGTAGGTGAGGTTCAAAAACCAATTAGAGGAAAAAAGATTTTGGGTAAACTTTAAACATTCATATCTTTTAGCAAAAAATGAATTACATGACCCATGACCTACAAAATTAAAGATAATTTAATCTTCTTCAAATGTCGCCGAGTTTTCTTAAATCAAATATTGGATTAATGTATTATGCTTGTTTTAGAGAATCCATGTCCGGTAGAGCATGAACCACGACCTAGTCGGTTGGTAGCTCAAATGACAGCTCATCAGTCCTGTAGTAGATGTCACTCCTCAGTTTTAAGTTAGGGTGATTTTAGTCCTTTTCCCTATGCATTAGGCAAATAAACTACGTCCTTTCATGCCTAAATTGCATCATTTTACAGAGTTTAAGCCTAATAATCTAGTCAGACATACCAGAATCATCATTTTCCAAAAATCATCAAAGTTAGAATGACAAGAGGAGAAAGATGCGCCATTTTCTTTCAAGGACAAGCAACAATGATCTTCAAAATTCAACCCAAAACTTCAAAGGATTTCTCCTTATATATTGTGACCAAGTATGTGGGGTTTCACTAGTTAGTTCCTTTTATCCACAAGGTCCCTAGAATTTAGTATTTTTCTTGATTATACATAGTGTTTTTTTACATAGGGTTTGAAAATCTTAAGAATTTATTTGTGATTTTAGTTGCTACAAAATTCATAGTCTAAATAACATGTTTTCTTGGGAACATTACATAATTCCTTGTTTAAACTTAGAATCGTAGTTTGTGTAAATTCTCTTAGTTCATAAATTATACTTGCTAGGTTACCTGAACAAAATATCATGCTCCAGATTTAGAATGTCATATTCTCAGAATATAATGTTGCATTCTCAATTAGCATGTCAGTATTTTTGGCTATTCAGCATTTAGTGCATTTTATATTCATATGTATACATTTGGGAGTAAATTTAGCACCGAGTTGGACTAGGGTTCAGAGACCTATAACTATGTGCCCACGTACGATTATAAGTCCCCCTTTTTTAGGCATAAACATTAATGATCACGCCACAATTATGCCTTTATACCCCTGTCAAGGTATATTCGGTCCTCTCAATGGGCCGTATACATCAAAATATACGTTTAACTCACGTGGTTAATGTTTTTTAATAGTAGCTCCCACATCCATATTTTTAGAATCTCAATATTCAAAACTCAAGGACTCAAGAACTCATAATTCAAAGATACTTCTCATCGAAAGAATACTCAATTCATAGGGTTCATGTTGAAATATAAACATGAACAAATATATTTAAGAATATTAATGCATAACATATAGCAATTCAACAATTAGGAACAGGAACTCAAAATCAACTCATATCAAGAGTACTTAAATATAGGGATAGAAATCTAGATTACTCTTTTACTAATTTGAAAGTAGATATAGGGCGTGAGGACAAACTATTCCAACACTATCATAGCCTTATATATCTGAAAGAATAAGATTCTTTAAGAATCTTGAATAAGAATTTAGAGGTAGACAATCAAGAAAACCTTTCTCGAGATTCTTGAATTAGTTGAAATCTCTACGGCCAAGAATTATGATTCTTGAATTGTATGGAGGTATTTGAGTTGTAAAGAACAAAATTATTGGATAAAGACTTATTGTGAAGAAGAACACTCACTTTAGTTTGGAGTGTAAAATTAAAACTATATGTATCATTTTTACATTGAGAAAATAGAAACTTTGATTTATAAAAGAGTTTATGAGTTGAAAGATACTTCGGAATAGTTACGTCTTTTACAAGGATAGTTTGAGCAATTATCTCAAACTAGAGAAAGAGTATATTTTACATATTTGAGCATTAGTAGATATTTTTGGGAGTAGTATTGAGCAGCAAATGGGGATAAGTTCAGACAACTCAACTCCTCATAAACCATGTATTCCAACATGGGTAAAGTATCATACTTTATATATGAATCCTTAGTGCCTTCCGGTAGAGCTTAGCGGATCAATTTAGTTGAGGTTTTCTATACTCAGGTAAGGTATAGGACAATTCTTGAAGCATGGGTGAGACATTATATCATCTCATAGCTTATAGTGATAGTTGTCAGTAAGATAATCTCCCAAATAAGGGTAAGAGTAGTTTTATTGTATTATATATATTTATTATTGAGTTGATATCTGTCTGTTATGAAGTTTTAAGCATATAAATATCTTGTTACATTTTTTGTAATGAGTTGAGTGTTTTTTCCAGTCTTGTTAATTAAGTTATCTATGTGTTTGGTTCTCCTTGCATACTCGTATATTTAATGTACTGATGTCATTCAATCTGAATCCTATTATGATGCTAATATAGGTGTTTAGATAATCAACAGGCGCTTCATTCTACACTCAGTTAGAAATTGGCGAGACTCCTTTTATTTTGGAGGCCTTCACATTTACTTTTAGGTTAGTAGCTCTGAGATGTCATGGGTCTTGTATCCAAATCACTATTTAATAATAAATGCTTCATAGATACTTATAGTTGATGAGTCTTTCAATATTTATTTTCTTTTAAGTTATCTTACAAACTATAACTATTTGTATTGAGTATTCCCCAAACCTTATGAATTGAGTAATTGAGTTTAATGGATTTAATAAAGTTTTAAGCTTATGTATGCTTGAGTTAGCCCTCCTCTTCTCTTGGGGATAATTAATGGTTCTCAAGTGTCAGCCACGTCAAAGGTGTAGGCTTGGGTTATGACACTTGAATACCACCTTTATAATATTTACTAATGGTTGGATCGAATACCATGATTGGTATGGGATACTATTGGTTGTCTGGAGTACCCGCCTAATATAAAGTATTAGCGGTTGACTCGGGTACCACATGTGGTACATGCTTGACTATTTCTTTGTATTTAGTTCTTGAGTGATCGAAATTTACTTATTATACTACGGTTGTTACATTGTTGGTCCATAAATGGTCAAAATTTATTTTTAAGTGCTAGAATAACTCTTGTGTAGACCAAAATTGCATGTTAAACATTGTAGATGACATCTTAGGGGTATAGGGGGGTTCGAGTACTTAAAAGGTGTAATAAATCAAGCATGATTTATTTTATGTTATGAAAGTTGTGGACCTGTATTGTGGATTTGGGAGTTAAGGTTATCTGTTAAGAGTTATTTTAGGTGGTTTAATAAGTTGGTCAAGGGCTATATATTTGCATAGAGGCATAAGGGAGAATACCAGTTGATAGAGTTAGTAGTGGTTTGGGATACATGATTGAAAATAATAGAGGAATTCTAGTGTTCAAGAAAGTCTTTATAGAATAGAAGGTTTCAGTTATAATGGGTTGGAGGGTGGAATAGACTGGATGGTTGAGTTTGTAAAGGAATAAGGTAGGATGACTAAGATAAAGGCTATGAGTTCAAGGGTTATATTACTTGGGAGTAAGGGTGGTGATCGAAGGATCAAAGTCCTAATGATATCCCAAGCTTTATGTATGGTTAATTATGTTCATGTTATTATGTTGTGGATTTTGATCGATCGATGATATCTATTCGTACGTGTTGTTTGTATTCATACTACTCATGTTATTCAACTTTGCATAGTCTGATTGCACGATCAGTAATTTTCTTAAGCGCATATAAAGAGTAGTTTTATTCTATTCCTTATATACATTCTTGAGATTATGTCTCTCATTTATCAATATTAAACATGTAAATCTTTTATTACATCTTTTTTAATGATTAGAGTTGAACACTTTTTTAGTCTTGTCAGTTCTGTTATCTACGTTTTTGGTTCTCCTTACATTCTTGAGTTCAATGTACTTTATGTCATTCAATCTACATCTATTATGCTGATATAGGTGTTAAGGTTATCAGTAGGCGCTTTGTTGAGATCATTTTACACTCGGTTAGCAAGTGGTGAGCCTCCTTGTATTCAGGAGCACTTCATATTTACTTTCAGTTTAGTAGTTTTGAGAAGTCGTGGGCATGTTCTCCATATCCTTGTTTAATAATAGAGGTTTCATAGATAATTATAGTTGATGAGTCTTTTGGTATTTACTTTCTTTTGAGTTGTTTTAGAAACTATAAGTATTTGTATTTAGTATTTTCTAAACCTTATGAGTTGAGTTATTAAGTGTAACAAATTTAATTCACTTGTAAGTTTATGTATGCTTGAGTTAGTCCTTTGATTATATTCAGCCATGCGAAGGATTCTCTTAGGGACAAATGATGGTTCTTGAGTGTCAACCACGTCTAGGATGTAGGCTTGGGTCGTGACACTTGAATAAGGCACTGGTAATATTTACTAATGGTTGGCTCGAATGCCATGCTTTGTATGGGATCCTATTGGTTGGATCGAGTACCACATGTGGTATATTCTTGACTATTTCTTAATATGTTAGTTCCATGAGTGATCCAAATTTACTTATTGTACTATGCTTGTTACATTGTTGGTCCATGAGTTATCAAAATTTGTGTTTAAAAATGGAATATTTCTTCTATAGATCGAAATTGCATGTTAAACATTGTAGATGACATCTTAGGGATCTATGGTGGTTTGTGTATTTGAAAGGTGTCATAAATCAAGTATTACTTGTTTTATGTTATAAGGGTTGTGGACCTGTCTTATGGGCTTGGGAGTTAAGGTTATCTAGTAAGAGTCATTGTAGGTTAAAGCAATAATGGGTTAGAGGGTGAAATGACCTGGATGGTGGAGTTGGTAACGGAATAAGGTCAGATGACTTGAGATAAAGGTTATGAGTTCAAGGTTAATATTACTTGGGAGTAAGGGTGGTGACTGAAGGATCAAGGTCCTAATTATATCCCAACTTCATGTTTGTTTGATTATGTGCATGTTATTATGTGGTGGATTTTGGTCGATGGATGGTATCTATACATATGTTTTTTTAGAATATTCTTATTAGTCAACTTTACATAGTCTGATTGCACGATCAGTGATTTTCTTAGGCGCATATGAAGGTGATCTCCAACAACTTCTACCTCTCTTCATTATGGTGGGATTTTGTCTTATTATTATTCTGAACTTTATAATCTCTTAGAAGCTCCTGTATTGATTTAGAACAGTTCCTTGTAAGGGTTCAATATATTTATTTACAAAAATACCATGTGTGAGAAATTTTGAGTATTTATGTATTTAAATAGGGAGTTTAGTTATATTCTCATCTATTTTCGCATTGCATTTAAATTAAGAGTTAAGGTTCTTCTACCTACCTATTATCATAGTTGTCCACACGGACAATGGATTGGATCGTCAGACTTAAGTTTTTTAATAATAAAAAAATAACAAAACAAGTCTAGGCCCAAAATGAGCCCAAAACAAAAAAAAGAAGCAAAAACAACAAGAAAGGAAATCGGACAAGATTGGATTAAATGGGTTCGTCAATATATACTCTCTATCTAATAAGGGTTTTCCAAAGGAAACTTCTTGTTCTCCGCCACTGCATCCAGTGTTCTTCTAGGATGTTAAAGAAGGCAAGGTTTCTAAATGGCGGATGATTTTTCTTTTTCTCTAGGTGATCACCACTCGAGTTCCTAAGTGGTGTGTATCGCTGGCAATCAACTTTTAGAAGTAAGACTCGTAAATCTGTGTCCTTTTTGTTATACATCTTTGTGTTCTTATAAGAGGATTAATGTAGCTTCATGTTCCTTTTGTGAAGATGTGTTATCAAATTTCTCTACCTAATGAATATTGTGATTAAGCGAAGATTTGTATGTGATCTCTTAGACTTTGTCATTTCTCTAGTGCAGCCGGTACTCAATTGGATGATTCATCTTAATTGATTATGTAGATTCACTTGAAGAAGTTAATATTTTTTCATGGCTGATTCCAAACACATGAAATGGCCATTAAGTTAAGTGAAAAGTCATGATAATTCTTACAAGAGGTAAGTTGCATGTTTATTTAATTATATTTCAAATTATTCTCATCTATATCGATCTATATAACTAAAGCATATATGTAGAAATTCAACAAATGAAAAATAAAAAAAATCAATATTGAATATGCAAGTGATAAAATTAAAAAGATAGTATTGAATATTAAACAACACACACACAAAAAAAAGAGAGAGATGGTAGAAGGGGAAAAATATTAAAAGTGTGCTTAAATTATGATTAGGGTTTGAACAATTTGGATAACTATTAATACTTACATTATGAAATATTGTTAAGACTTTTCTATGAAAATAACTCTCTATATCAACTTTACTATAATAATCAAGTTTAATTTGGATGATATTTTCTGTTCTAAAATTGAAAATCATATTCGAGTAAATGTGCTATTTACTAAACTATTGATTCATTTGGACTATGAAACTAGACCTCCGAAGTATTGTAGCAACTTATCTAGATAGCAAAATGTATAATTTTCAAAATAACATAGTTGTATAACTTTGCCAAATATACTTTTATTATAGTATGATTTTGATATATAGTTGTTGGGTATTTGTATCTTAAATAAAATTCACTTAAATATTTTGCATAAAGATAATATTTTCAACATAAATATTTTTGTATATCGTCAACAAATAAAAATCTAAGAATTCTGTTTATAATATACAGTCTCATAGTTGCCGCCATTGACAACATAAGAAGTTTAATAAAAGTATTCAAAATTTAGTACATAACTAGTAGTAATATTCGTTTATGTAATATGATTTTTATATTCTCCTTCATAGCAAAAATTGTATATGATGAATGTATCAAAAACCTTTAAACATGTCGATAAATTTTATTTAAACAATCAAATTATAGATTATACCAATAAAGCATCTTAACAGAAACTTCTTACTCAAATTTTTGAAAAGCTTCGCCTCATATTCTCAAACTCTCATCATATTGATAAGTTGATCAAATAAAATATGTCATACATCAGTCTAAATTGGAGCATGAGTTGGGTTGTTGTTATTGTGGCTAATATATATAACTAATTAAATAAGGCTTCTAAGAAGTTGGAACTTGGGAACACCCGCAAGAAACATTTTCAATGTTTATATTAAAAATGTCAAACAAAAATACTTTATCATTTGTTCATATGTAATAGAAATTCAAATGCATAAAAAATTAAAAAAATTAATAATAGAGTTTATGATTAATACATTACATCTCTATGATAAGCATTAAAATAAAATAAATGACCCAAAAAAATCAATATTGATATAGTAGTGTCAATCAAGTGACCAATTGCGATAGTGTCAATAGTAAAAGGACATACATCTAAGCCAGAAACTATTTCATATTAAATAAATATGAAGTATATGAACCAAGATTCCAAATGAACAAATTCAAACATTAAAATTATCTTTCTTATTCTTGAAGAATAAGGGGAAAATAGATTGATCAAGAAAAATCTATTGTTCTTCTTATATATAAAATTATAATTGGATCTCCATATACTTGGTAAAGCCCATGAACTTTTACTTTGAAATTATATTATAAAATGGACATTATCCAACTGGAGCATGAAAACGTAATAAATTGGTCCGAGTTTACTTTTTGGGGAAGAGGAGGATCCTCAAACGCGAAAAGGATCCAATAAGTCTGAAAGATTTGAACAATGAGTTGTTTGAGGTGAAAAACTCATGTTGGATTATGTGGAGTGTAAGTAATGGTGACTTGTGTGGCAACTTTTTCACTATCACCCAAAAAATAAACTTTGTCTTACGTGAAGTTGTCGAAGTACGATTAACCTCTGCATTTGAAATCACTACTTATATTTTTGGTATTAGCCATAATTCACAAGAATATTATGTAGTCTTAGTAAGTTGGGGCAGGATTAAGAATTTACCTGGTCAGAAATATCACATGGTTCGAGGAAACGTAGATGTTGTCGGAGTACAATTTTATTGGCCTTATCCTCAACCGCTACTGAAAATTCTTCCTCACAAACAAATCGAAAAATGACATTCAAGAAATAGTACATATCACATAAACACTATCGTTCAAAATATTGAGTTGTTCGTCTTTCAAATTTATATTGCATTGGAATAAATAATAATGTATTTCTAATAAATATTTCTTACATTAATATTGATAAAGCTTTTGATTGTGTTCTGAAGTGCCAATTATGTAAGTAAGTTATCCTCTTAAAATGTTGTCTTCTTCAATTATATACATTAGGCTCATTAAGCTGTAAAACCTCATTCAAGTTTCAATTAGGTTGATGAATGACTTGTTTAACGTGGTTAACTAATTTATATAATTAGAGCTTGAGAAAATATCTTGATGTTTTTCAAAAATTTATATAAGAATTTTTTGTTTAGAGGCTCTATTGGGAAAATCTATAATCTGATTGTCAAAATTAAATTTACCCAACAACTTTAAAGGTTGCTAATATATTTCGTCCTATAACATTTAAGATATAATCAAGAAAATATAGTTAAATAAACAATAAAATTGTATGGTATACATTTAATAGAGTACTACTCTTTATATACTAAAATGTTTGAATACTTTAATCAAAATTCTAGAGTTGCCAATAATAGAAACTATGAAACTATATATTATATAACATTTGAAATCTTTAATAGTTAAATAATATACAATATAACTATATTAGTAATATTCTTTTATGCATAATTAGGGAATGAAGTTTCTGTAAGATACAAAATATTTTCATATTATGATTTTGAAATATAATCAGGTGGACATCAACTTCTGGCAAGTGAGTGTCGCAGGAGCAATATTGCATATATGAGGGAATTCTACTTCGGCGAGTTTGAAGCTAAATTGAATTATATTAATTTAATATTATAAAATAAAATTTGGATATTCAGAAAATATACCAAAAGAATATAAGGTGCAATTATTTTCATATTAATACGATGAAAAATGCATTTTAAACATTAGTCAAAGTTTTATGTTGGTGTATAAACCACAAATTACAATAAATTATCGTTAAAAATAAAATTACAAAAAACAAATAAAAGGTGTTCAAGTAATATGTATGATTGGCATTATAGAAGAAATTTATTGTATTCATAACTAATGTTTATGAAATATTAATGTTATATGGTTATTGGACAAAATGGAAAAATATAAGAATGATATCTTAGCCAAAATTTACTTGTGACCCAAGAAAGTTATAAAGCACATTTGAAGAAGAATTGATCTCGTCAGTATACCATTTACTTGATGGAAGTACCAGATTAAATCTAAACTTCTATAAATATAATTGAATTCTACCTTCACCCATTAGGGTTATCATATATTCTCTACATTATTATTATCGTTGACGGATGAGGATGAAAATAATGTAGAGAGTATGTGGTAACCCTAATGGGAGGAGGGAGGACCAATTTATAGAGGTAAAGATTTAATTTGGTACGTTAATCAAGTAATTGATGTACGAACGAGACCTATTCATCATTAAATGTTATTTATGATTTTCTTGGGTTATAAGTAAACTTGGGCCATATGTAAGATATAATTCTAACATTTCTCCATTTGGAATGACCACACAACATTAATATTTCATAACATTAGTTAGGTGCAAACAATAAATCTCATATATAATGTCTATCATAGATACCACAATATGATAAACTACTAATGCAAGTTATGGCGCTTGTACATAATTTTATTCTACATACTTCCCTTTATATACTACTACATAAGAAATGTATCATACTAGATTCATATCCTCTAAAACATGTAGAATTCTAGCTCACAATAATGTCTCATACAAACTTATTTTGTAATATCTCAAAACAATAATGTGTACATCATTATGAGAAACACGAGATTCATTAATATATATCAGAAAAATGTATTTGAGCCTAGAGTCACAAATCATTATAGATACATCAATCATAACTGACTCATTCTTTGAACATTTTCCTTAAATGTCTTTAGGTGTAAGCCATTTGTTAAAGGATCTGAAATCATAAGATCACTTCAAATATTCTCAAATAACACTCTTTGTTTTTGAACTTCTAAAGTACTTTAATTCCATATGTTTGACACCTTTAGAGAAATTTCGTACTTGGAGAAGTATACTGTTGCATTATTATAATAATATTTTAATAGCAACTTGGCAATGACGTCCACAACCCCACCTCATGAAACAAAATTATACATCCATAATGCATGAATTGTGGTTTCATAACATTCCACAACCTCTGCTTCCAAAGTGGATGGTGCAATGATAGATTTTTACCACTCTTCCATGATATTGATCATTCAGCTAATAAGAACAAATAACCAAATGTGAACTTTCTAGTGTCAGCGCATTAAGCAAAACCTGAATCTGAATGTACAATAAATTCTAAGTGATTGGATCTCCTATACATGAGCATGTAATCCTTCATTCCTTAAGATACCTTAAGACTTTCTTTGCAGCTTCTTAGTGATAAATTTCAGGATTATTTTGATATATTCTTAGCATTCCGATCGTAAAATTAATATCCGATCTTGTGCAAGTTTGAATATACATCAAACTTTCAATAATAGAAGAGTAAAAATTTGATTTTATTTCCTTTCATTTTACATCATTCTTTGGACATTACATGAGATTAAATTTGTCACATTTTCTGTAGGAGCAATTCCTTCTAAACAATTGTTTGTGTAAAATCTGTTGGAGAAAAAAGTATAAGAATTTGGAAATAAAAAGAGAAGGATAAAACTTATGCGACAACTTTTTAATTTTTAACTGGTAGGAAGTTACAGAATAACAAAATATGCCCATATGGTATATAGGCTAAGAAATAAATAACTTATCCTAAAATATAGGTCCTATAACCCACTAAAACACTATTTCAGCAAAACTAAGAAACTACCTAATAGAAAGCAGAAGATAAGTTCAACCAAACTAACCAACTTTGTTTTGAATCACTTTTCAACATTCCCTCTTGATTCAAAACTACATACACCAAACAATCCTCTGAAGTAGAAGAATTTATCCTTCGATAAAGCCTTTGTCAATATATCATCCAACTGCTCTTGTATGCTGCAATATTCCAATAATATATCCTCCTTTGCTACCAAGTCACAGATGAAATGATAACGAACATCAATATGCTTTGTCCTGCTGTGAAATGTTGGGTTCTTTGTCGTGGAAATAGTTGCTTTATTGTCACAAAATATCTATATTGCTCCTCTCTGCTACTGTTGAAGATCAGATAATACTCTCCTTAACCAGACGGCTTGACAAGCTGGTGAAGTTGCTGCAATGTACTCAGCTTCTGAAGTTGACAATGATGTTGTAGCTTGCTTCTTTGAACTCCAAGTCACCACACCTGAACCTAGAGTGAAAACATTTGCTGAAACACTTCGTCTGTCATCCAATGAACTTCCATAATCGCTATCTGTGTACCTACACAATCTGAAATTATTGGTATTTGAGTACCATATGCCATAGTCAAAAATTCCACAATGTACCGCAAAATTCTCTTTGCTGCTCCATAATGTACCTTTGAAGGTTGCTGCATAAATCGTGAAACAACACCAACAACAAATTCAATATCGGGTCTAGTGTACGTCAAATATATTAGACCTCCAACTAAGCTTCTAATCCTCTTTGCATTTGCTAACTCTTTTTCATTCACCTGCTGCAATTTTTAATTTATATTCATTCGTATAGCCGCAGGCTTGCAATTGAGCATGCCAAATTTATTAAGAATGTCTCTGCCATATTTCCTTTGTAAAAGAAATATTCGATCATCGGTTTGGTGGACGTCAAGACCCAGAAAATAATGCAATAACCCCATATCTGACATCTCAAACTCATTCATCATCTGAGACTTGAAAATTATCCACAAGAGAATTAGAAGAACTACTGTAAATGATATCATCAACATAAAGGCATAAAATGATGAAATTATTACCTTCCTTCTTCACATATAAGGTGGGTTCATTCTCACTTCTCATGTATCCATTTTCCTGAAAGTAACCATCGATCTTGCTATACCACACTCGTGGGGCTTGTTTCAAGCCATACATTGCCTTTTTCAGCTTGAACACCTTTGTTTCATTGCCTTCCATTATGAAACCTTCAGGTTGAGTTACATAGACTTCTTCTTGTAAGTATCCATTTAGAAATGCCGACTTGATATTAAATTGGTAAACTGGACATTTCAATTGTGCAGCCAATGCTAGAACCAGCCTCACTGTTTCAAATCGAGCTACCGGAGAAAATATTTCTTCAAAATCAACACCATGCTGTTGTGCATAGCCTCTTACAACAAGACGAGCTTTGTGCTTTTGTAGTCTACCATCTGCAGCAAATTTTGTTTTAAACACCCACTTTAGACCAATTGCATTTTTCCCTTTTGGTAACTCCATCATTTCCCATGTTCTATTCTTTTCAATGGATTTCATTTCCTCCACCATTTCTTTCTTCCATTCTTTTTTTCTGCCGCTTCTTCATAATTTAAGGGATCTGAGACAGAGAAAGCAAATTGACAAGTCGCATAAAGGTTATTAGCATACTTGGGATTTGGCATTCTAAGCCTTGTTGATCTTCTTAATGGAACTATCCCATCTAAAGACACTTCATGAGTTGCTGAAATCGGTGACTTTGGACACTCCATGGAAGAACCTGAAAGTGAACTAGCAGGAGTTTCTTCTTCTTCTTCAGTGATTCCAAGAGGCATAGGAATCTCTTGTCGGACCAACTTTTTACTACATTCCCAACTTGTATTTTCATCAAATATTACATCCCTTATAACTAAGATCTTTCCATTAAGAGGTTTATACAATCTATATGCTTTGGATTGAGTACAATAGCCAACAAAATGCAATTTTCTGATTTGTCATCAAGCTTTTGACGAACTTGTGAGTTTATCAACGCATAAGCAACACATCCAAAAACCCGAAAATGACTTACATTTGGTCTCTTGCAATGCCAAGCTTCATAAGGAGTTTTATTCATGACGGCTTTTGTTGGTGAAACATTCAGTAAGTAAACAGATGCTGCCACAGTTTCTGCCTAGAACTGATTCGAGAGTTCTTTTGCTCGCAACATGCTTCTTGCCATCTCAACAATGGTTCGGTTCTTCCGTTCAACAACACCATTTTTCTCCAGAGTATAAGGAGTTGTTAACTCCCTATGGATACCATTTTTTTTTTACAAAACATATTGAATTCATTGGACACAAACTCTCCTCCTCTATCTATGCGAAGAACTTTGATAATGCAATTACTTTGGTTTTCCACCAAAGCTTTAAATCTCTAAAAATTTTCAAATGTTTCAGACTTGCTCTCTAGAAAATACACCCAACTCATGCGACTATAATCATCAGTAAACAATAAGAAATAACGACTTCCAAGTAAGGACTTAGTCTGCATAGGACCACATAACTCAACATGTATTAATTCTAAACGTTTAGAAGCTCTCCATGCTTTTCAATTTGGAAAAGATTACCTCGGTTGTTTCCCATAAATGCACCCCTCACATGAATCAAGAGAGCTATTTTTTGGTAATCCAAGAGCCATACCTTTATCACCTATAAATTTCAAGCCCTTTATATTGAGATGATCGTACCTCAAATGCTATAGCTTCGAGTCATCCTTTGCATTTGCAGCGAGAGAAAAATTATCCATGTTAGAAACGTCCAGCGGAAACATATTGTTTGGTGTCTTGGTGATGTGAACATTTTTGCCTGACTTCTTATTTGTAATGACACAAGCATCATTATCAAACAAAAGAGAATATCCGTCAACCATTAGTTGTCCAACACTTAACAAATTGAATCCTAAATCTGGTACGAATTGAACATCATCCAACATTTTTACTTTGTCATGGCTATTGTCTACAACCACCTTGCCTTTTCCTTCAACCTGTATCTCTTTTGTGTTGCCTAGCCTGCACCTTTTTTTTTTGTTTCTCATCAAGTTCTCTGAATATAGATTTGGCCCCTGTCATGTAATTTGAACAACCACTGTCTATGAACCATATATCACTTGGCTTATGGTTTGTATCAATGCAAACCATAAAAACATAATCCTCTTCCTAATTTTCTTTCTGCTGCAAAGTTCATTTTTTTTATCTTTAAAACAACAATCAGTCTTTATATGCCCATAGTGATGGCAATGATGACATTGAACGCCATTTTTTGTGTTTCCTTGTTCATTGGAATGCCTATGACCAATATTTCTTCCTCTGCCTCTTCCATAACCACGACCTCGACCACCGCAAAATCCTCCTTTTCATCGACCTCTACTTGCTGGACGATTATTATCCCCATCCTTAGTGGTTGAGTCATTCACTTGAAATGCCTTTTCTTTGTTCTTCTCAACTGAACCATTGATTCTCGCCTCATGAGCTTGAAGAGATATTACATTTCATCAAAGGAAAAAACTGATAGATCCTTAGATTCTTCGATAGCCGCAAGTATGTGATCAAATTTTAGATTCAAGCTTCTCAATACCTTTTCAACAATAATCTGATCAGTGACCTTCTGTCCATATGATCGCATTTGACTGACAATTGTCATTACTCTTGACGGAAAACTAGCAATAGACTAACCAATTTTCATCATCAAGGTTTCAAAGTCACGCCGAAGTGATTGTAGTCTCACCACAATGACCTTTGAATCTCCTTGAAACTCTCTCTGCAGAATGGACCACGCTTGCTTCGATGTAGTTTTTGTTGCGATTCGTGAAAAAACGTTGTCACGGACAGCCTGCTGGATAAACACCAGAGCCTTAGCATCTTTTTTCTTGTTGTCTCGCAGCCAATTTTCTTCATCAGAATCTGTATATCCACGTTCTACTAAGTCCCAAAGATCTTGAAACTTGAGTATAGTTTTCATACGTATACTCCATAATTCGTAGCTTTCTCCCTTGAACACAGGAATAAGTGGTTGTTCCATACTCAACGAACTAGCTCTGATGCCAAATTTGTTGGAGAAAAAAGTATAAGAATCTGGAAATAAAAAGAGAAGGGAAAAACTTATGCGACAACATTATAATTTCTAATTGATAGGAAGTTACAGAATAACAAAATATGCCCATATGATATATAGGCTAAGAAATAAATAACTAATCCTAAAATATAGGTCCTATAACCCACTTAAACACTATTTCAGCAACACTAAGAAACCACCTAACAGAAAGCAGAAGACTAGTTCAACCAAACTATCCAACTTTGTTTTGAATCACTTTTCAACAAAATCTCTGTAGAACTCTTTCTTTCTAGCATTTTTGAGATAGTCCCAATTACTCTTGTGATCTTTCACAAAATATTTCTATCCATATAACATATGATGTCTCACCCATATATTTCATTTCAAAGTTCACAGAGATAAAGTTTGTTATCTCACACAATATGTCTAAATCATTAGCAACAAGTAAAATGTCATCCACATATGGGACTATAAATATAGACTTACTCCCACTAAACTTTTGGTATATTCAACGATCAATGCTAATCTTCATAATTTCAAAAGATGTTATGGTATCATTAAAATTTATTTACCATTGTCATGAGACTTGTTTGAGTCCATAAGTTGACTTCTTTAGTTTACACACCATTTGATATTTACCTTTAATATCGAAACTCTCTAGTTGGTTATAATAACCCAGTCGGTCATTTTTTGAAGTTTTTTAAATCTACCATTTTACCCTCTCTATATTGACCTCGAGTATTTTATGAATGAGTTTGAAAAGGTATTTTTCAATTTTGAGTTAAAATCTGAGAATTCGGTAGGTTTGTGAGTTTTAAAGGATAAGTTGTTAAGGAAGTGGTTTGGGGGGTCTTTTGGAGTTTTAAGTGTCTGAATAGAATTTTGTTGATCACGTTATTCATGAAATGTTGAATCTTAGCATAAGGAGTTATTAGTTTCAATTTTCGAGTCTTTTTTTTATGGATTTGAGATCTTAGGTTGTGAAATTGTGGAATATAGCCTTTTTGTTGATTTTATTCAATATTCAAGGTTCAAATGCTCAGATTAAAATTCCAAGAGTTCGATTGGATTTGGTGATAATTTTAGGCCTAGGTGAGGTTTTGGTATATTTTTGAGTGGTTTTGAGCTTGTTTTAGCCTTTTTAGGCGTAAGTTAGTTTCTTGTGGTTTTTATGGATGTCAGCACAAAAAAACCTTGGAATTATATTTTGAAAGTTCCATTGAGTGTATAACGTCGAGTATAATTGATTTGCATACCTAATTTGTGTCTATGGGGTTTCGAACAAATCCTAAGTGTCCTTTCGATGTTTTGGGAGTTATCTATGCTTTCTGATGCAGCAGACCTTGATTTTGTGAAGGTCATACTGCTTAAGCGGCCTCCGCTTAAGTGAAAGACATGTCGCTTAAGATAGTTTCGCTTTTGCGATGCTCGTGCTTAAGCGAGCTTCACTTTTGCGAAGGGGTCTCCGCTTCGCTTAATGATCTTTGCTCAACTAGTGTAGAATTCACATTATTTGACTTTTATAAGAACTTTATTATGTTCTTACTAGGAGGAGGGGTGGGGGATAAATCACAAATTTTAAAAGTATTAATTTCTTTTTTGAATTTTGTGCATTATCAAACATAGTAACATGATGGACATGTACATTCTAATAGGAAAATGATTTAACATACAGTACCATCTCCATAATTCTCATTTAATCATTGAGAATTGAAAACAAAGGCAATAAAAACCCAAAGTTACCGACACATTCATCATGTGGTTAACACCATTAGGGCTTCGACCGTATCATTACCATTACACATGGCATGATAATTTGTCATGGCGGATGTTATGTGACATGCCATCTCATTGTTAGGACCTAAAATAAGGAGGTGTAATGCGAAAGTTAGCAAAAAAATGTTGAAAGACCAAGAGTAACAAGACAAACGAGAAACACACCAAAAGACACAAAGATTTAACGTGGTTCGGTCAATCGACCTATGTACACAAAAGAGATGAGCAATACACTACAGATCTCCGAGTATAAAATATAGAGAGAAACAACATCAACCAATTCACTCATAATACAAGGAGGCACACAAATTCTCCCTCATAACCGCAACTCTCAAAACCCTATTGTGAATGCAGATTAAGTTAGAAAGAACAAACATATACTTATAGAGTCCTAAAATCTTTCCTACAAGAAAACGGCTACTCAAAATATTAAACTTTTTCCTTAAAAAAAAGCATATTTATGATAAAAAATCAAAGCAAATAAACCCCAACAATCATCTCAACCCAATGTTACCCCCTCCATTACTTCCTCTTCCACTACTACACTCCTCTCCACCAACCAATATCACTCGACCATAATAACTCTCACCTAATTTATATTTGTGACACTAACATGACTATTTAAAAATATATATATATATAAAATTAATCAAACTTTTTGATACCACTAACAAAGAGAAATTGATATGATAGGACGATGTCAAAGAATCTAATCCAAAATAGTATAATTGAAAAAGTTGTATGATGTATATTTTATAATATAACATGTCAAGCCATCTCAGTGACACCCCTACACTAAGACACGATTCCAATAATTTAGAAAACTTACTTTGGTTTGATTCAACTTGAGTTTAGCCTGCATTGTTACCTTTTTTTTTATCAACTAGCCAGTCATATTTTTCATTTTATTACATACATCCATATTGATTAGAAATAGTTTCAACATTAAATTATTTTTCATTTTATAATCTTAAAAAAAATTATTTTTGTTTTTTATCCTTCATGTTTGGATAGGGATGAGCATGTTCATCCTCCATCTAATTCAGAAGTCGTTAGGCTTATGTCCCTCTCTTTTACTACTACCATACATGCGTATGACTCTAAACACACATTATTAATTTTCTTTAGCCCCACTACAAATAAACTTTTTCAGAAAACATTTTCTTTCTTTCTTTTTGTAAATCAATGATTTGGAAAGATTTATGCATAAATTATCCGATACAAACATTCCTTCAATATTTATTATTCTCCCTATAGTTTGATAATATCAAACTAAGTAATAATTTCATATAAGATCTCAATTCAGATATATCTAAATACATATTTTAATTACCATATACAATTTGATATACAGAATTATAGAGAGGTCACTTTTTAAAAAGCTACCAAACTTTTTGCGACTTAGGTTAAAGTTGAATTTTAGGTCACTTTTTTTTAACGAAAACTGACCTCATAGATTACTTTGGCTCATCCACAATTTGCACTATTAAAGCAAGAAAAAGTAGATCGAATGCCCAATGCCTACAACTTTGTCCAGATTCTTTCAAACTAATATTTTCAACCTAGTGTTCTCACTTCATGAAGTAGTACAGGATAACTCTACGTAATGGTTTAAAAAAAATTAAAAGATTAATTAAATCACCCTAACTAACATAAAAGGTAAAATATTGCTAGGGTAAGGTGGCCTGTCTCATGACATCCACCTAAGCGAAAAGTCAAGAAAAAGTTTTAACTATGCATTGACAAATTGAATAATATCAAACTTAAATTTCATCTTCAATTAAACATAAAGAATGAATGTCCAAGATAACATATATTTCTAAAATAGTAGACAAGTAAAAGACGATCAATCGATAACTGTTTTATCGCTGATTAGAAAATATGTAACACATATGTATGTCCGACCATGAAGTTTGTAGCTTTGATGATGTGAAAATAATACCTTATTTAGTGGGTACCTGAACTTCTCTTTATTTGGCTAAATTTTTCTTAAAAACTGTTTATGCTCTTCTTTAAAATAGTAATTATTTTCTTAATGTGAAAATAGTACTTTTGGAACCATTTGTGTTTCCTTAGGGTGTGTTTGGTATGAAGAAAAACATTTTTTAGAAAATATTTTTCAATTCACTCATGTTTGGTTGGTACAAAAGTTTTGGAAAATGTTTTCCAAATAACCTCATTTTCGCTCAAATTCAAGGAAAATGACTTCCCTTAAAAACTTTAGGAAAACATTTTCTAAAACTTTCCTCCAACTTGAAATTACATTTTTTTTGTTGAAAAAATAAATTTAAAGCTTAATTTAAAAAAAAACATTTTTCAACTTCAATTTTTTTTACTCACCCTCCCCCTGACCCCTCCCAGCCATCTCCTAGCCCCCCCCCCCCCTCCAGGGGCGGAGCCACCTTGGTACAAGGGAAATCATCTGAACCCCTTCGATGGAAAATATACTATTTATACATGGTTAAAATAATATATTATGTATATATAGTAGATGTCGAACCTTCTTCGGTTATTCCATGTGTCTATTTCTACAAATTTTGAAACCCCTTATTGAAAACCCTGACTCCGCCACTCCCATCCCAAGTAAAAATTTGTTTATTTTTTAATAATATTTTCAATTTTCAAATTATATTTTCACCCCACCCCTACCCTCGATCCGCAGACCCCCACTCCCAAAATGATAATAAATTTAAAGTTTAAAAAATACTTCCAATTTTTCTATTTTTTACCCCACCCCATCCCTACCTTGATACCCCCCCACCCACGCAACCCACCCCATCCCTACCTTGACCCCCCTCCCCACGCAACCCACCTCACCCACCTCCCAAAATAAATTTTCAGTTTGTTTTAAAAAAATATTTTCAACTTAATTTTTTTAATATTTCCTTCCTAACCTCCACCCACCTACAAACCCCCTACTACCCTCGACCACCCACCACCACCCCCAAAAAAATTAAGTTTGTTTTTTAAAAAAATATTTTCGACTTCAATTTTTATTTTTTCACCTCTATCTCGAACCCCCACCAAAAAATATTATTTTTTAAAAAATATTTTCGACTTCAATTTATTTAATTTTTTCACCCCTACACCCTCTCCTCCCCCACAAAAATTATTTTCTACTCTAGTAAAAATAAAATATATTTCTCAAAATATATTTTCATTCATAAATCAAACACTAAAAATCATTTCAGAAAAATATTTTTCACTCACTAACCAAACATGAAAAAATAAGTCAAAAAAGTCTACTTGTTTTCTAGGAAAATGCTTCTACCAAACACACCCTTTATCTCTTCTCAAAAGACTAGATTGGCATAGCCCGTGCTCAGCACAACCCAATGCTAGACTAATAAATTATCGCTTAAGAAATTATCGTACGACTGTTTATAAATAACTTGAAATTGAAATTCAGACAAAAATGATTGAAGTTAAAGAATTTGAAGATTGTTACGGATTTGTTCTAAAATTACACTACAATTGGAGAAGAGGTGGTGATCAGAAGTACTCTTGTTTTGAGTAAGGATGATAATCATTTATGCACATATATAAAAAAAAATACCCTCAAAATTCAGCCAACAATAATACCATAGGAAAATCAAAAGAGAAGAACAAATTTGGATGTGAACATGGAGAAATTTTTAATCCCTTTTCACTGGTTTTAAGAGAGTACTATTGAGTACCACTTCAGTATTAGGAAAATCAAAAGAGAAGAACTAATGTTTTTAAGCAAGGATATACTGAAGGAAAATAACTAACTACTACTCAGCACAAATGTTGTTAAGTAGTCAAACAATGATAGAATCGTGAAGTGCAATCAAAGAAAATAAAAGAACTGCACATCATTGACATATATATCTTTCATGATAACAAGGATAAAGGAAAATGACTTTGAGATATTTTGGACTTCCGCTATATGAAGCTCAAAAGAGCCGTAAATTATTGACTAATATCTTTGGCGAAATGGCCTGGTAGACCCTTATACTTGTATCACTTTGTATTCTAAATCTTTCTACTTACGTTTTTGTTATCTGAACCCATAAACTTAATAAAACGCAATTTAACAAATCCCTCTGACCATTGATCAAACTTATAACTTTTTTTAGGTTAAAAGAAAATTTAAACTATAAAAGAAATATTTTTAAAAAAAAAATTAATTAAAAAGTAAGTCTTGTTCCCCACTGGCATAGGGGTGTTCATGGTTTGGATGAAAACCGATCCATATCGAAAAATCAAACCAAACCAATTGAATTTGGATTTTGATTTGGTTTAATTTTAGATTCTTAAGAACCAATAGTATTTGGTTTAGTTATGGTTTGTTAGAAAAAATCACAGAACTAACCGAATCGAACCAACAAGTTATATACATAAATTTTATTATTATACATATATAATATTCATATTCGTAAACAATTTTAAAGATTTTATGTATGTTTCATCAAAATTTATTTATAATTTATTTATGAAAAAAATAATATCCAAGGTGAGAACTTTTTTCTTATTGATTTAATGTATATGAGTGTTTACCGAAATTCTTTGTGGGACTGAAAATATCGTTGTCTCTTCATTATAATACAAAAATAGTGAATTTTGAAGTTTTATTCGGTAAATTCAATGATCAAAAGTTTTGTAATGGGATTCATTCTAACTATTTTTTCGTTTGAATGGATTATTGTCACTTTTTCACGTTTTGAATGAATTTTTTCTTTTATTTTTATGTATCGTTAATAACCGAATATCAAATCAAACCAAATTAAAACAAAAAAAAAACCAAACCGATAAATGTACATTATATTTGGTTTGGTTTTGATAATTTTAAATTCGATTAAATTGGTTTGATTTTTATTTTGAGCAATAACCGACCCAAACCAACCCGTGAACATCCCTTACTTAGTACCAGTGGCCACTACCGCCTCCATCTTGGCCATTTTCATGCAAGAGCCATGACCAAACTTCTTCTCTTTTTCCTTTTCCACAATTTATTCGGATGATAATAATTAAATTAGTGATGGATAGTGTGATAGATCCTTTCGTTCAGTCAGCATTTAAACCTATTTTTGCTACCATCTTCATTGCTCCCTTTGCTTACTTCTTAGGATGGTACACTTTTATTTATTTATTTTTTAAATTACTTTTGGAGAAATAGAAATTCAAAGTTGATTATTTAGCATATCTTGGTGTCTCATTTACCGCGGAGGGAGAAAGCGGACCGACGCTCGCCGGAGACCACTGAATCGCAGTGGCGTGAGAAAGAGAATCGGCGTTGGTGGTGAACGCCACCACTATTCACATTAGATTAGTGTGAGAGAGAGGTGGCAATGGCTAGTGGAGAGGAGAACGAGGTGGGTGAGGGTAAGGTCATGGCGGTGAAGAGGTTTTTCGGCCAGATCTAGTGGTGCGGTGTCTTAGGTTATTATTTTTGTGGAGGTTGGAGGAGGAAAAAATAGTGTAGATGTGCGGCTGAGATGAAAACGGGTGAGGGAGAACGTATATGTGATTTCACCAGAAAAAATGGTGATGACGGCGACAATAGTTTTCTCCGGACGATTTTAATCATGAAACAGTGAAAATTAAAAGAATTGAATGTATCAAAATTCACTTTAAAAATTGCCAAAAATATATTAAAATGTTATTATTTTACATTTTATTAAATAATTTTGGTTAATAATTTTTAAAAATATTTTGAAATAATTATGATATGACATTAATATATTTGACGTGGATATGACATGTTAACTATATAAAGGAGAGTGAGATACACACATGGTCGAAGGAGATTTAAAGTCTCATTTTAATTGAGTTTAAGGGTCGAGATGACAAGGGTTCAGAATACAATCTGATACAAGTATAAGAGTTCACCAAACCATTTCGCCATGTATTTTTCATGATAACAAAGATAAAAGAGAATGACTGTAGATTTTTTGGAATTACTTCTTCTTGTCCCATCTCAGAGAGAGTTATAATACATATACTACTTCACTTTTAAGAAAACGATTTTCAACAAAAGAATGGTTTAAGTAACCTCGTTTTAGTTTGTTATAAACTTATTCGAGTAATTAGTCTTAAAATGCCATTCACCCCAAGTGTAGTCCAGTGGCTACTACTCACGTGCGCTTCACTTCTCTTTTTCATTGAAAGCAATACCTTCCTTTATAATGTTTATCTTTACCATTTGTATAGTCATATAATTTTATTTGACTCATATACCAAAAAGAAAAAGTAGATTTCACATCACATTCTTTCAAAGAGGGCTTTTAAGTACTTTGTAGCTATCATTGATCATCCTTTCACTCAACCATCCCCTTTTCGTCATAATTAACAATTATAATAAGTCTATGCTACATTGCTCAAGGAAGTAGGGTGCAAAAACTAGGGATTTAACAAATAGTCAAGGGAAAAATATGGGTCCCAACAAAAGGCTATAGGCTCAAAAAGGCTAACTAGTGATATAATATCTGAAAAGGCTAAAATTATCAGACAAATAAAAGAAAGTGTATTATCATCTCCTAAACAAAGCATCACTTTTTATTTCGCTTCAATAACATGCAGGACAAGTTCTAGACTAAGATGCAAAACATGTAATAAATAAAATCCCACCACACATGGCACAAGTATAAATCAAGATGGATTAATTCCACTTCTAAGAGAAACAGGATCATAACAAAGTAAAAAATAAAATAAGCTATATGCAAAATCACAACCATGAACCTAGATATCAAAAAGTTTGCAATTCACTAGCACTTAAGCATTCTCAAAAAAGTACTACTCAAAATTAGGCCCAAATAGTAAGTATCAAATGACTCAAGAAAAAGGATCTTTTCTTTTCTCTCCGAAAAAAATAAAAAATAAAATTTACTTCCTAAAAATAAAAGACACTCGGTTCAAAGGGACTATCCTCGAGAAAAGAACTGAAAACAAAATGCGAGAAATCCATCCTATGAAAAAAAAGACTCAATAAAACAGTAAAAACAAGGAATTTATACCTCCACCCCATACTTAAAAAGATGATATGTCCCCAAAGCATCAAATAAAATTTAAAACAAAGGTTAGAAAAGCTCCGGGGACTTTAGGCCTAGCTAGTAGCATGTTTTCTTTATTTTCATCATGGGTAGTCACCCACACTTAAGCTCAAACGTGCTCCTTAACTCCAAATTTTGGATACTCGGAATTCTCCAAAACCAGTAAAAACAACTCAAAAAGTGACACTAAAAAAATATAATAAAAAGTTACACTATATATTGGGTTGCCTCCCATTAAGCACTTGATTTAACATCGCGACACGACACAATTAAGTTATCACGTTTCTTTCCACTTTGAACTTATGAATTGCACTCCTAACATTACATCTAATTTTTTGCTTTTTTCGAGGGATGGGGTATAAAGATAAAAGAACCAAGTAATATATGTTTTATCTAGCACTTCTTGGCCCTTATGCGAGAAATATTTATTTGTCTATGTGGACTAGAAAACCTTAAGATGTAGGGACCTTGTTCGTCATCGATACAATTCTCCATTAGTTCAGATGACTTGAATGATACATCATCATCTAAACATAATGTTGAAAAGTGATTTGAATAGGGTCCAATATGTCCCTCTTTCAAACTTACACCAATTGCAACATGCTTAGATTTATACTTTTTCCCAAATGTGGCACCTTCAGGAAAGGTTTAATTGCATTGCATATCCTTTCGTTTTAGATCATCAATTTGACTTTTAAGTGCCTTTCAGTATCACAAAACTCACAATTGAATGGTTTGGCCTCAAATGCAACAACATTTGCATTCAATTCATTTCTTAAGTTCTGGGTATGAAAGAAAAACATATTAACATCTTCACAGTGCTTCATTTTTTCTATCTATAAGGTGTGACATCTCATATATGATTCTCATACGACTCTCTTCATATTCCTCTATTAATTTCCTGCAAGATTTCATACTATCAAAGAAAGAAAGATTATTAGCATCGCCATGAGAGGGTTTTGGAGTAGGGTAGCAACACATGGTACAATCAATCCACACCCCCCTACAAAATTCACATGATAGAGATGGTGCACACAATTCTCCCTTGGGAATATAATTACATTGTTGCCAAAAGTGATCTCCTTTGCAGTAAGGACAAGGTCTTACCACTTATGAATAATCCTCATTCCCGTACATCTCACGAGAAGTATTAATTAGTAGTAATAGAAAAAAATATGTATCAAAATAAATAAACAAATTAACAAATAAAAAGAAAAAAAATATAAACTAGAAGAATAGTTAATGTCTAAGTCCCCGGCAACAATTCCAAAAACTTTTTTCTTCCAATTGCACGCGCAAGTGTATGCGGTCACACAAGTAATATAATGATCCTTAAAAGAATCAGATTATCGAACCCAAAGGACTTGTCAATTAACTATTTACTAAATTATACTTATTGTAATTATTTATTTAAGGGGAGGATTCAAAAGATGCATATATTAATTGAACTAAAAATAAAAATAACTAAAAGACAATTAACAAATAAAATATACATGTTTATACGATCAATGAATGAATCGATTTAGTATTATAATTTACTAACATTCATGTTTAATATCAATTTCATCAACTTAATTGATTATCTAGTTATTAAATCACAGGGTAAGGTGTATGATCATGGTCTCTCGACCTCTAATCAGCTAAGATAAATAACACCCTAACTACATCGTTGTGCGGGGATAAAATTATTGAATACCGAGCATTCAGGACCGACTCTTGCCTATAGATTTTAAGGTCATTGCCTTAGGACCCCAATTTTTGGGGGCCTCAAATTTCTTTTAAAAAGTCAGTTTTAATTTTTTCATGAAAAAAATTAATTATGTATACTAAAAAGTGTGTGTGTGTATGTATATATATGCACTCTATTTTTCAAATCTTTGATAGTAGTATAATATTCTATCGAAAAAAATGAATTAATAGCCGAAAAGTTTTGAACAAAAATAAATTACAAATCTTTTGCACTCTATTTTTTCAAATCTTTGATAGTTATTAACTTTTTGAATCAAATTCTATGATTCTAAACTCTTTTCTTATTTGAAATTTATCAAATTATTACTTATAAAACTATATTATTGATATATAAAATAATTGTCTCAATAAAATGATATTTTTCAATGTTGAATTTATAAACTCTTTCTTAAAAATAATAATTAAAAAAGTATTTGAAAAAATCTTCCATAAAAAAAGATATTAACGAATAATTCGCATCTAAAATTTAGAAAAACTAAATAAATACAGATAAAATTAATGTAAATTTTAGGCCTCTAATTAAAATTTCGCTTTAGGAGTCAAAATATGTTGAGTCGCTCCTGCGAGTATTAAGTTATATTCCTATATGGTGATCCAAGCAAGCTCCTTAAATTCCACGTTCCATACTCTTATTCCTCTCTCGAGTTCATTTTGGACAATATGTTTATTTCAATGGTGATCAAGCATCAAAATAGTAATCGCAAAAATATAAGAACAACTAATATGATAAACAAATCATGCCGAATTAAAATAACTAAACAATCATATTGTAAGAAAATTATAAAAAAATAATTGAGTCCAAAACAAATTAGGAACTCAAAACCTAAAATGCATTAATTTCCTTTTTATTCTCCGCATGAAGCCGTGCATTTCAAATTTTGTGCCTTTCTCCCTTTGTTGTTGTCACATTAAGCTGTCTGTTTGATTTTCTTCTTGAAACTTCCATGTTTAATTCGTTTTAGCTTCAAATTTCTTCATCTTCACACCAAATTAATTCTAGAAATAGAAAATACTATTTAACACAATTCATAAAATTCATGCTCCAAAAGGACAAATATAAATAATAAATGTGAGGCAAATAATGATTAAAAGTATGTATTTTGACCTCACATCAACAGGTAAATAGAATTTATGTGTATTGATGAATTAAATCTAATCTGCAGTGATAAATATTTATATGCACAATCACAGCCAGTGAGTTGAGCATAAACACAAAACAAATGCTCAAATAAGTTGTGTCTTAAGAGTGCACATACACACCCCTATCTGTATGACATCAGGAGAGGAGCTGCAACCTAATTAAAAGCTATTTAAAATCTGCAATCGATATTTAATGTTGGTCTAATTGCATCTTTTTGACGCCCTTCCTATAAAATCTACTACTTCATCAAAAGAAACATTGCAATAGTTGTTCGATATTGGTCGTTACCTAATTAATGTACAACCACAAACTCTACATCTTCCTATTCTTATTGCTCCTTTTCTTACTTTTTCTTTTTTCAATTAGGACCAATGTCTGTACTGCTCTCCAAATGATAGATGAGAAACTCATCTAACATATTTGCTCTCTTCTCCTTTGTTTTCCAGGCATGCAACACTGTCCACCAATTAGATTTGGCGGACACCTGACTATATGTTGGTATTCCTTCGTTGTTCTCTATTGCTACCAGAAATGGTAGAAAATGATGTTTTTAAAAGTGAGAAGCACAAAATATGACAATAGCCATGGGACTTGGATGCAAGAAATGAATCGTGCACTGCTTTGAAGTGAAGAACACCGTTTACAGAAAATTAAAAGCTACCAACATATATGAATTTAGTATATAAAATCGCAATAAGAATAACTAATTCAACAATCCATTGTACATTAAAATCAATTTCCACAAGGTACTTGCTACCTCCCACCACTACGGGTCACATCCAGCCTCTTCTCCGCCTTTTTCACCACTCCATTCCATATCTCAGGTGCTTTGTATTTGAAGCCAAAGGGAGACCCCAATAAGTAGAGGGCATGAAGTCTCTAAGGTGTAGTCATTGTCACGATCCAACCCACTAGGCCGTGCAGGTACCTACTCTAATACCCAAGTAGGAGAACATGCATGCCTCCAAAGGTTTATACATGCGGAAAATAACAAAATATAGACATAATAGGGATTTAAACCTTTATAAACAAATCCTTTTTCACGAACTATTTCAAATTTGTAAAGTAATTAACAACTCCAAGGATATAATATAACAGGTATAAGAGCTACTAAGAGTAATGATGAACAATCATTTAATTAAAGAACACACTCCCACCATGTGGAAAGAAGAGTTGAAGCTGATGGAGGAATTCTTCATCTTTGCCTAATAAAACATCACCAATCCTGCATCTAGTCTTTGTCAAAAATACATAGCAAGCGTAGTATCAGACAACCACACGTACTGTTAGGCATCATCAGTCAATCCGAAGCCCACCTCATAATATAAAAAAAGAATAATAGGATCATACTCAGACCACTCGCTTCTCCACCCTTTCCCCTTTCTTACAACACCCTCAACTTATTTCAGGAGTATGGTCAATTCATCGGAGCATCAAGGCCACAAACCAACCACCGCTTTAAATTAACAACTTTCTCTTTTTTTTTTTTGCTCAACAAGGGAACAAAACCAAAATGAAGGATTACAAGTCAAAAGATGGACATCACAAAAAAAAGTTCTCCAAAGTCTTCACATGTAATGTTGTTTCATCTCATGCAATTCGCATTCTTGCCTCTCAATTCGAGAGTTTCCTAAAATATACATCAATCCTATATTCATGTGCAATACACATCAATCTTTTTCTCATATGCAATACGCAACAATGTAAATTTTGTGCAATACGGACCGTCTTTTTTTCATGGGCAAGAGTGGGTTTCCAATATCCTCACCATAGCAACATAACACATAAACAGTTAAATCACAAATATATCGCGTCCTAATCATGCATGTGATCCTTTTGAGCCAAGGGTAGGCTAGCAATCTGAAAGATGTGTTGAGTCATTTAAACAAATTATTGTATCCCCAAAAAATAAATTTCACTAAAAATCATAGCATTCGTTACATAATTTCAATTAAAACGGGATACATTTTTAGGGAAAGGGGATACATTGCAAATTACAAAATAGAAAACAATCTCACGCATGAGAGTTAGAAATTTGACGGTCCGGCTTCTTCTTTGGATTTCTCTACCTCATTGCGGATGACACACTTGTTTGTTACCACATACGTCTTGGCGAACACAACTTTGGAAGATGGCGGCACAGCCTGTAGAGTGTTCATCTCTTCATCTAGAAACGTATCCAGATGCACTAAACAAGCCCTTGCATCAGCTAGCTCCTATGACATCATAGCTAAATCCCTTTGACTTTCCAACTCCCTAGACTGGTACTATTTCTCCCTTTGCTGAAACTCTTGCTCCCTTCGGTCCCATTCTTGCTGAAAATGGTACACGTGGATCTAAAGCCTTACCTATAAATTTTCAATTTCTCGACCTATGCGTGGTGTTGGATCCACAACTCCTTGCAAATCGTTTTGCAGCCACGTCTTGTATTCATCGACATACCCAACCTCATATCCATTTCCAGCCATACTCCATTTAAAGTTAACACGTCCAGCTCATTTTTTGAGAATGATGTTGGGGAAAGGTATTTTCTCGTTCCTGCTATAATCGACAACAAAAAGGGTAGTATCCCCTTGGGCGGGAGTGATTTTTGTTCTATTGAATTGACGTATCACCCTAGCTGGGTTGTAGGGTCGCAATCCTCTGATGCCAGGAAGAATTAAAAATGACAGTTTGGCCTTTTGCACTGCTATTTTTTTAGATTTGATGTCTGATAGCATCCATTGTATGTCTCCTTCTCTTATGTCATAAACCACTCTTGCCCATGCCTCTCGGGTGGTATGAATCCAAAACTTGCGGAGGCTCAGATAGACCTCATAATTTTCAAGAGGGCTTGTCTAGCTCGGTTTGGCTAACTCCTTTGGCTGGCCGTGCCTTTTTAAAAGATGTCCAGCCATCCACCACTGTAGCAGAATGTTTCAACCTTGGAAAAATGGGATCGCGTTCTTACACAAGCTCAAATACCGATAAATGTGAGCCAGAATGACAGGAGCCAAACTGTAGTATTTCTTATCTTCTCCTTCATTACCAATCCCTCTGAAACTGGCGTCTACCACCGTCACAATCCGAGTATCAATCATTTTTCACTCATCTCGTGGGAACACCATCGTTCCAAAGAGGCATATAGAGAACGCAATGACTTGAGTTTGTCTCCAAGTACTATGATTATGGAATTCTCTTGGAAATTGTGAAAAATAATTATCGTGCCCTTATATTTCAAAAAATCTCATTAGCGGTATATCTTGATCATTCTGCCAGTTTGCATTCATCAATAATAGCATGTTTCTCAACTTCTGGCTGGTTGGCCTGTCAGATAGAAAGATTTAGTAATCGGGACAGTGTTTCCTCTAGCCCCTTGTCCCAATAGAGTCCAACCAATCCTTAATTTATTCTATTGTTGGCGTTATTTCGACATCTCTAAATAAGAATACCATCCTTTTGTCAACCCAAAACCGAGTAATTTCCTCGATAAACGTGGTCCAAACCTTGAAGTCCATTATTGTGGGTTAGTAGCCCAAATAATCGAGATCTCTCTCTTTTGATAATCTTTGAGGTTGTTCCACCATACTCGAAGAATGTCCGGTGTTTCGGTGACCATGTTGAAAGTGAAGAATTGACGCGACATCTACAAAACATACAACTAGTTAGTTTCCAACCCCCCCCCCTAAGATACAACAAACATTTGATCATGCAAACATCCTTCAGATTTGACAATCAAAATGAGTGTCCTATCGAGTCGTGGGCTCTTTGGACCCAATGATGTCTTTCTAATAGGTCCAACACTCCTTGGGTGTTGGGTCATCTTAGGCCAATGCGCTAATTTTTGAAATTTGGTTTCGCTATATCTTAGTTTAACTAAGAATGAGTTGTATTTATAGTAAAAAGGGTAAACCAAGCGGACTACTTTGGCTGGACAGTTAACGACAATTGACTATCAAGTAGTCAACTATATTCGTCATGGTGCCCCGAGAAGTATTTGGTTAACGAACGATTGTAAACCCGCATAATCGTCCTTTAAGTGGAATGTCATACTTGTCGTTTGATGGAAAAGTGCTATGACAATGATGCAATAGTTGATATAAAGCGATAAACAAATAAACAATTAAAAGACAAACATGTTAGTCTTAAGGTTAGAATCCTCTAAGTTCCCCAGCAGAGTCGCCATTTCTGTTTTATCCAAAAAATATTTTTTCATAAGTTTGAGGTTCTTTGGAGTGTCGCCACTTAATTTTTGAGAAAAATTAAGAAAACCTTTATTTTCAAAAGACTTAAACAGATAAAATCATTTGAAAATATATAAAAGAGTTCGGAGATTCTTATTAACATCTTAGGAAGGTTTTGAAAGTGCCTAAGACGTTCCACTTTCTTACGGTTATCCGACAACTAACTTTATATTTGGTTAAGGCTTACAATTGCGATGAAAATACTCTTTAGAGTTGTTTGAAAAATGAAAGCCAAAAATCATTTAAGATTGTTTTTGAAAGAGTATTATTTATCTAAGTCAATTTTAATTTGTAAAATATTTTAAGTCTTTTACTTTATTTTAAGTCGTTAAAGCCAAAACGACATTTTGCGGGAAATTGAAATTTTTTGACTTAAAACTAACATCACATAAAAACAGATAAGCTAAATAAAGTAAAAGAGGGAAAAAGGGAGAGAGAGAGGGAAAGAGATTTGGATCCAAATTCGAGTTCTGTTCGCCTTGATTGAAATTTTGGACCCACCTGTTTTGGGTTTTTGACCAATTTCGACTTTTTGGGTTTTTAACCCATTTTTCTTTCTTTCGTACTCGTCCTAATTTAAGCAAATAATGAATACAAAATAAATACAAAAAATAGAAAAACGACAAGACTTATGCCTAAAATAAATACAATGCGATAGAAATAAATTTTGGTTAATTGCCCCAAGTTCTTCAACTCTTCCGACTTGCTTTGTATTCTTCAACTTCGATACATGTTCATTTTTTACGGGTTGACTGACTCGAGTGAAGGAAATATGTGTCTTGATGACTCTTCGATAATGCCAGGAGATAAGGAGTCCAATTGGACTCAGACAGATATTACATGCAACAAAACGATGGTAAGAATCAGAGCCTCGAGATGAACAAGTTATAATCATCATCTTATAATAATATAGCGAAACAAATTTAATCAAAACAACGCCGAAATTCAGATAGAGAGGAACAAATGCACAAGCAAAGGTAGTGCCTAGATTCATGCAAAAATGGAAGCTTAAGCTACTGTCTCCTATAGAAGCATACACATGAATCCTAATAAGAAAATGATTAAAAATCATTGTGATGTAAACTTTACAGACAATTAGCATTTAAATTAGCAAGTTTCGAAATTAAGAGAACCAACGGACATATCAAATCACCAACAATCGTGCCTTAAATGATTTTAAATACAAAACTCCAACAAAACTAAGAGTGAACAAATAAAAAAAGAAACTACTCAAATTTCACCGACTCAAATTGTAAATGTAAACTGAAACAGGTGAATCTAACAGGACTATGCATGAAACTATCCCAATGAACTTTGAAAAGAATATAAAAGAAAAGAACAAAGGAGATAGAGTAAACACAAGAACGAGTCTGAATATAATCGATTGTTATGCCGAACAAACACAAATAAAAGAGCACGATAATTAAACTGTTGTATTTAACTCTTAGATTTAACTTAGGAACAAAAATTTAAGAACATTGAAGCCGCTTTCAAAAGATGAATTCGAGGTTTTGGACTATGCCACTAATCACAACAGTAAAATGATATTCAACCGAAAGTTGGGCAACAGGAAAAGGTACACAACCGCTTTAAGCAAGTCATGATAACAGTTATGTCACAAAGATATTCCATAAATAGATAAATTGAATCATAGGAACAAACATGTTTGATTTATTTTTTAGGACTTAAATTTGAACAGATAACAATATTTAACAACAAACAAACTATCTCAGCAGCCTGACATTATATGAGTAGAGAAATACAGAACCAACTACATTAAACAATGAATTTGGACGAGTTGAAGAAACATGTAATCACCGAGTATCGAACGGATCCAAGAATTTCGTACCATAAAATGATACTAAGAAAATAAACAGCCATGAAACAAATTGAAATTTCTGGTCTATACTCAAAAATATGCTAAAGGACATAATGAAATAGCTCGTTCGAAACTTGAGGACATATAGTCAAAATGAGAAAAATATTTCGACAATGGAGATAGAACAAAATCATGACAGTTAACAAATATCGAGCTAAGCTCGAGACAAACATAATCACAGATTTCAACTCTAAGAACATGGAAGAACAGACTTAGATATGAAACTACCACACGAACCCATGTGGGATCCTTAACAAAATGTGTCGACCAACTAGATGCATTCAAAATGGGGGGAGGGGCTATGAGGTGTTTACCTTGTTGCGGGCAGCGAATGGAACAGACGAGCGTGGAAGACTACCAACTTCTACACCAAAAGAAACGACTCCAAAGACTTGTATGAACAAGATTAAGCCAAAGCCAAGACGGAACCAAATATCGTCAAGAACTTTTGTTTTGCACGTATCTTTTTTGTTTTTTCTTTCAACTTTTCTCACGCCAGAATGTTCTATCAAAAATTTCCCTCCCATGAGAGAATCTCTCTGTTTTCTCTTCGAAAAAAAACTCCAACTAAAATAATTCCTAAATCTATAATCCGAAAATCCTCTCTCAAGAATCCTCCCTTTTTTTACTGCTTCTCTCCCTCAGAAAAAACTTTAAAAATTCTAAATCCCAAAATTTCTCAAAAAAAAAGTCAGTAAAAACTCTCTAAATTTCTCTAAAATCGGTCCCTCTTCTAGTAGTGAATAACAAGAGAATAGATAATAGAAGATTAGGGTTTTCAACAGAGGGGCAGGAAAAGGGCAAAGTCGAGATTTTTCAAATCAAAATGATTTCAAAACCTTCAGGATCAAAACCAGCTGGATCATTGTACGAATTTTCAAACAAATTCCCACGAAATCAGATGAGGGAAAACGAATGGCTTGGATTGATTACAACGTCCTTGTGCTCGATGTGGCGCCCATCCACACGAGCCAAGGAAGCTCTCCGCAGCGGTAAGTACTGGGCAGCAGCTAAAATCGCGGAAAAGGACTGTTGGGATGAGAGAGAGAGAAAAAAAGAGGAGGGAAAACAGATTTGCAGCGTATTGCTTGTCCTTGGCTGCTTTTCCGTGTATTTCGACGGAAAGGAGCGTCGTTTGGAGTCGTTTGAAACGTTATGGAAGAGAATTGCTGGTGTCGTCTTCATGCCGTCTGGGGCTATTGTTTATTTCCCTTGGCGCTTCTACGCTTCCTTTAGTTGGGCGGGTCAGGTATAAGAAAATTGGTCAAGAGGAAATGGACGTGGAAAAATGAATTCGGTCGGGATTTTGGTAAGGAATTTGGGAAGAATTGAATGCGGAATGGGCTATCGAAAAGTAAAAATAGAAGAGGCCCAAAATATTTGCCCCAATGGATTAAATTGGTAACTCGATGAAATAAATTAACTAAACAAGCTTCTCAATTTTAACGAAATAAAATAATTGATGTAACTATAAAATAACTTATCCAAGAAATAAAACTATTGTATAACTAAACTAATTAGTGAAATATTTAAACAAAGTAAAATCTTTTTGAGTCGACTTTCGAATAAATCTAAAGCATATCAATTGTATATATAACTACGTAAATCGTATATATTAACTAAAAGTTAATAAAAAGACTAATTTAGAGAACACTTTAAACCTTATAAAATCAATTATTTCAAAATCGTTTAGATTAAGGAATTAGCTAGTTAATTCATCGGGGAGGTCAAAATTTAAGTGTCAACAACATGGTAAGATTATACATAGTACTTTTAAGTTATAGAATTTCATATATAATATCAAAAACATGAATTTTTGGAACCAAGTACAATAACTGTTTTATGTACAATGAACAAACATACTATACGTTTATATGTTCAATATAACCGGAGACAAAAACATTGCAGAAACATAAATAACAGAGTTTAATTATGTACTCAAAAACAACAATTAATATCATATGCATAAATTTATAAGTGTAAATAAAAATCATGAAATGTTAAAATAAAATAAAATTGAAAGAACAGATCGAGTATAATGAATGCACAATGTCCCCCTTAAGTAAGTTATTTCCCTCTAATTCAAGAGGTTCAAAGAACTACATCCTCTCAGGATGGAAACATTTTATCCACCAACTTATTGATAGAAAAAACACTGATGACATTAAGTCATTCAACAGGAGCAAAGCATACGAAAAATTAATTTTGTGGAAGTAGAAGAAGTAGATCAAAATTTTTGTTGTTTTAAAATGAGAGAGAACTCCTCTATTTATATACAACAAAGGGTAGTGTGAATAAATATTTATTGTGCTGTATTAGAAAGGTTACAACTACTTGGAAAAGTTGCAACCCTTAGGAAAGTTCACAACTTTTAGTTAAAGTCGCAAGTTTTCATAAAGTCGCATCTCTTCATTAAAGTCGCAAATTTTTTTTAAAGTCACAACTTTTTCTAAAAGTCACAATTTTTTATAAAAGTCACAATTCTTCATTCAAACCGCTACTTTTCATAAAAATCACATCTTTACAGAAAAGAGGAAGGCTAGTTTTAAAAATAAATAAATATAAAAGAAAATTCTTATTTGTGGTTGCGCCACATAGGCGAGCCTAGGCTTTTCTTTATATATATATATATATATATATATATATACACACACACATTATGTATACATTATCATTCTACAAAGAGGGTCCGCCTCACAAAATTTGGTGATCTTCGTTTTTAATTTAGTATACTTACATAAATCCATAGTTTTAATATGAATTGCAATATATCCCTCATTAGTTTATAATTTATTTTTCATACTTTTTAAAATATATTGTATGTTTAAAAATTAAGTTAAAACTCTTATAAATCTTCATAATTAACAACTTCAAATATTATATTATATATCTGAAAGTTACATAAAAAGCAGCATAAAAATTTTAATAACAACTTAAAATATTTTATTATATATTTGAAATTATATACAAAGTTGTATAAATTATAATAACAAATAAAATTCTACATGTGTCATATAAATTTGAACAAATGAAATAACATATACTATTTACAAATTACGTAAAAGGTAACATAAATAATAGTAACTAAAAGAATCAAAATATATAAAAATCATGTAAAAAAAATTTGTTGCCACACCTAATTCCATTTGTGCCGCATAAATTAAAACAGCGAAGGAGTGACATATTATTTGAAAATGAAATAAAAAGTACCTATAAAGCACCCAAAAATAACAACTTAAAATATTTATTAAAAAACATATTAAATTTGACTGATTGTCTAAATTTTATTTGTGTCACATAAATTAAAATAAAGAAAGTAATATTAGAGCCAGTGATGACAACATTGAAAATTTGTGAGATACTACAAGATCTGTTCAATTTTAGTTGTGACTTCACATATAAGTATTAGAATTCTTGGAGACTAATACTCTAACTCTAAACCCTATTTTATGTCTATATATAAATATATTATGTTTTTTTAAAAAGACATCTCAAATATTTTGCACTTTAATGGAATATTCATAAAGAAATCAAGATATGACCTCCATTAACTACGTGCGAATCACATAGACGGATCAAGGGATAAACATAATATTACCAGCAAAATTATATTTCTTCATATTTTATTTGTGATTGCAATTTATTTCTCGTCCCTTTAAAATTTGTTGCAAGCACCAAGTATTTATAGGAAATATGCCTACAAAATGTATATGAACAATGTTATTATACTATAATACAAGAAAATCAAAATGAAGAAAGAAAACAATTGTCATTGATTTTAATAATGATTTAATGAGATGCAAATTTTACCAGAACAAATTGTATGGATATATAGATTTTTTTTTTTTACATCTTCTCTTCCTCTTCATGAGTGTTTAATTATGCACTTATCATCCAAATATTGCAGGATAGAGCACCAGTTTAATCGAGGTCATTTCTTCTGCATAATAATCTTTAAATTTCTCCTGATCAAGAAAAGTTCTTTTTTGAAGCCCAATTAGCTGTAACAACTCCAACACACATGTATGAAAATGGAACATTTTAATTCATACAAAAAAATATTTATAAAATAGAATGACAACATAATAATATATAGTGATAGACATGCAACAATATTTTTAAAAGAACTACCTAATTAATCAACCTTCTACTCTTGATGGGTGTAACAATGTTGTCCAACACAAAATAGTAACAATAAAACATCAATGCCTCTATCATCCTAAACCATGCTCTTCTCCAATGATTATTCAAGCAGAGCGCTGCAGCTAATCCCAACAAGATCGCTCCATATGACACAACTAACCCAATGTAAAAACACTCCAATTCTGATGATTCCTCCTCATCTCTATTAATCTTTGACAATTTAGGACTCAATATCCCACACTTGTTATCTAATGGATAACCGCAAAGAAAAGGATTTCCCTCGTAGCTGCTTTTGTCAAAAGTTCCAAATTGACCTTTAAAATCAGGCACTGCACCAGATAAGTTGTTGTATGCAACACTGAATACTGCCAAAGAATTCAGCTCAAGTAGACCAACAGGAATGCTCCCATTCAATCTGTTGCAGGAAAGGTCTAAGCTCTCAATTTCCTGTAGGTTGGAGAAGGTATTTGGTATTCTTCCGTTGAGATGGTTGTGCGATAGATTCAATGCATGTATATTGCTCATGTTCCCTAACTCAACAGGAATTTCACCTGTCAATCTATTACTTGAGAGATCAATACCCGACATATATTTAAGAATGCTTCCCTTGTAAGTGTATGAGTTTCTTTTTGTTGAAAACTGGACCTGAGTTTCCACATCCATCAAAAACAAGTCACTTGGAAGTCCATGACTATCGTGATAATGCCTTTTCGAACGCATCCAGATCTCAAAACTTAACCATGAACGCGTGGAAGTCGCAGGATAATAAGTCCAACTTATCTCTGCATCCTTTTTGGTCCGTGTTAAGTAACCCAAACAAGGAGGGAGAGGACCATAAAGCATATTGAAAGATAAATCTATGATAGATAAGTCGTTCAGCATACATATCTGAGTTGGAATCTGCCCTTCCAATTGGTTATGGCTAAGGAGAAGGTAGTTGAGATTAGTAAGTGAGCCTATGGCGTGTGAGATATTTCCTGCAAAATTGTTGCGGCGAAGGTCCAAAGTTATCAGTGAAGAGAAGTTGAAAAGTACATGTCCCAATTCACCACCCAATTGATTTTTCTCCAAATGGATGTGTTTGAGAGGTAAAGAACTCACACAAGAAGGTATAAATCCTGAAAGCCTGTTTTCGGATATAGCTAAGACATTAAGAAACTTCAAATTGCAAATCTCAACTGGAATCAAACCTTGGAGATGATTATTGGACAAATCAAGCTGTAACAATCTTTTATTATCTGTAATCCATCTCGGAATCTCCCCAGTGAAACTATTCCTGCTAGCGTCAAGTACAATAAGGGATCTGAGAAAAATGTTCTCAGGCAGTGGTCCTTCAAAGTTATTGCCATTCAAATACAAAAAGGACAATACATGTGACTTGACCTCCAAAAACATATGTCCTTTCAGCTTGTTGTTTGACAACCGAAGGTACAACAATTGGGGAGAACCAATTGTCAGATCAACAGGAACTTCTCCGGACAACTTATTAACAGATAGGTCTAGGAATTCTAAATGAGTGCCACAAAACATGGAAGGTATAGGACCTTCAAGATAATTTTGTGACATGTTCAAAAAACTAAGCTTCGGAAAGGCTAAACTCATATTTGCTGGAATATGCCCGTTTAGTTTGTTATTAGAAACATCAATCGTCTCTAGATAGAGGTGAACAATCGATGGCAACTTGAATGGTCCGTCGAAAGCATTATCTCTACTATAAAACCCTGCAAGTCTGGTGTTATTTTCTAATAACCATGTCTGGAACTTTCCTTGCAATTGATTTTCATCTATAACAAGAATCCTCAAGTCATATTGATAGTGAAGGAAAGAAGGCAACTTTTGAAGCTTTATATATCCATATATACCAAAAAACTCCAACTGGAAATTCGGGATCCAATTTTGGAACTCGGTATCTGGAATTATTGTACTATAACCAACATCCAAGTAGATCAATTTCGTATAGTTGGAAAATTGGCTGAATGACAGAGGAACTTCAAATTGGTTATGTGAAATATCAAGGTACTCAAGTGATGTAAGTCTCCTCCAAATAGAATGTGACACTATATTTCCTCTAAAGTAATTCATGGCCAAACACAACCATCGAAGTGATGTCAAGTTTCCAAGACACGAAGGCAGTGTTCCCTCAAAATTATTGTCTAAAAAATCCACTTCTTCAATGTGTTTGAGTTCACACCAACCTATATATATTTGTTATAAAAAAGGTTCAGAGACATTTAGCTAAAAATAAAAATAAAAAAGCCAAACCGTATTATACTATTTTATTGTGTGTGGAAGTGTATTTTGACAGAAACGAAAATGTTTTCTAGGAATGTAGGTGAGTTTTGTTACTTTTTTTTTTGTGTGTGTTTGGTGCTTAAACAAAATATAGTTTTTGTACTCCCCTTCCACTTTATTTGTTATAGTTTCCTTTTTTTTTTTTATAGTTAAACCATAAAAACTTTGATTAAATGATGTATTTTTATATTATGTTGATATGCGAAAAATTGCAATTTACAATCCTCTTTGTATAATTTTTGGATATCTAAATTTTTTGTTTAAAATATCAAATTAATATATCTAATTTACCTTGAAAAATTAATCAAATTAACTTTCGAATAGATATAAAATTGAGCATCCAGAGTCTATGGGAGGTGAGGAGTGGGGTAGTGGAATAGGGGGTAAGGTGAAGATAAGCCATCTTGGAGGATTCCGATATGATTGTATTTTATATGGAATGTAATATGTAAATTTATTTTTCTCATTTTTAAGAAACTTGTTTTTTCTAGTACAATTTTTTTCCCTGCCAAACACACCCTATATTTACGAGAATGCAGGCACTAGGACAAAAAGAGAGAAAAATAGGGTACCTTGATTAGGGAGGGTGCCATTATTTTCACCAGAAGGCATACTCAACACTTTAAGAGAAGTCATTTGTCCAATGTTTGGGAGAAAGTTGTCATTTACAGAAGATCCCTTCAAGTATAGGTACTCCACCGTGCTCAGATTTCTTAATGCTTATACGATAAAATAAAAAAATAAAAGGATTTTTCATATTTCAAAAGAAAAAGTGGAATAGAAGTAAGTTAGATAAAATTCAATTTTGAGCTTACCATAAATTATGGTGGGAGCAGTGAGATCACTATCTTCATAAGAAAGTGATTTAAGAAATGAGAATGATTTTAGGGATTGTATGACTCTGCTCGAGTTGGAGTTAAGACTTTCGAATTGTAAATTTCGCAAATAACTCATTCTTTTGATACCTGTTAAATAAATCATATATGTTTTTACATAAGAATGAATAAATCAATCTTATTACATGAGTTAGTAAAGATGTGTAATCCTAGTTCACATTTCATTATCTGATCAAATTTGCATTTTCATTAGAGCATCGTGTACCTTTGGTAGTCACAAAGCTCTCTATATTGTTTGCCCTGAGATCCAGATGTTTCAAGTTGCTCAAAGCAATTATATCTGCACATGCAAATAGTAAGGACACAAACCATTCATTTTGATATTTCCATTTATTTAGATGCATCTTAGTGGAGCAAAATATGGTTAGCGGGTAAGACTTTTATGGGAAGAGAGTGTAACAAACCATTCATTTCGATATTTCCATTTATTTCATTGGCAGCGAGATTGAGATGCTTGAGAGACGGAAAAATCTTGAGCGATGAAAAGATGGTGGAATTGAAGTTATTAAAATTCAAATTGAGTTTCTGTAAATTCCTCAGTCTGCCTGCATTTGATTTATGAAAAGTAAATTGTACTTGGAATTAGTGTGAATTGATTTTTCTGAATTTCTCTTGTGGAAAGGACACCTTACCCAATGCAGAAAGGATATTTATGTCATCAATTCCTTAACCTTCAAACCAAAGTTCTCTTAAATTGCTTAGTCCTCCTCCACATTTCTTACTCTTCATGCCTTCATCCAAAAATTACAACAACTATACTATAAGTATTATATATATTGCAAACTATAATGGCCACAGTTAAAGAGTTTATGTTGGAGGATATACTAGTGCTATTATATGGCGTTGGTATGCTGAAAGAGGTATCAACATCTACACCAAGTTTTAGAACCTCGAGAGATGAAATCGAACACAAAGATGATAGTAAAACTTGAGGATGGATGGAATTATATTGCAAATCCACTTCTTTCAGGTTAGGCAGCTGCCTTAGTTTACTGAAACCTGGATTGGATAACAAAGAAATTAACATGTTAGTAGTAATTTGTTTCATCAGTTTTCACAAGTCATAATACTCCATATATACCTTCATTTTTTGTCCACCCTATAATATTTCGGGAAGACAATACCAGAACTTGCAGTGACTTGAATGGAAGAAAGAGAGAGGCATTAAATCTCCAACCATCCCCTCTACCAAATTTTGTTTTGAGATTGAGTTTGATCACTCGACCTGTTTCTAAGCTGCATTTTACCCTTTTCCAGAAACAACAATCTGTAAAACCATTAGAATTATTATATCCAGCCCAATCGACCAACAATTCACTATTTGAACTTATTATACTTGCTTGAAGATCCAAGAGAGC
This sequence comes from Solanum lycopersicum, assembly GCF_036512215.1. Classification (NCBI taxonomy): domain Eukaryota; kingdom Viridiplantae; phylum Streptophyta; class Magnoliopsida; order Solanales; family Solanaceae; genus Solanum; species Solanum lycopersicum. The sequence goes on from NC_090807.1 coordinate 7,806,081, forward strand.
ACTTCTCTCTTCCTCCCAACAACCATTCGCCATTATTAGTATTAGAAAAAACACGAACAACAAAAACTTAACGTTCCCCATATTGTTTTTCTGGCAATCTAATTTGCTACCTAATGGAATGTTTATATAGGAATTATATTAAGGGGCAGAGCTATACACTTCAAACACAACTCAAATAATTTTCACTTAGAATTCTATTTTTATTTTTAATATAAATAATGAGTATTATTTATCAAATATATATATGCAGTAAGTTAGTTGTGTTTTCTAAAATTCAAAAATTCATAATAGTGTATTTGTCAAAATAAAAAGAAAAATCCCTGACCACATCATATCTGGGGTCTACCCAATAACAAATCATATCCTGAATTAATACAATCCTAATAGGAAAAAAGAAAAAAGGAACAATATTTGCTTGGGGTAAATCAAATAATCCTATTATATGGTAACAAAATTCTTCAACATTAAATACATAACAATCTTACCCTATATTTAAGGGAAACACACTGTTACTATTATCGTTATTTACTGTTTGGATAAAAATTTATCAAAACCAAAAAAGTAGAGCCAAATTGAATAATTTGGTTTTAAATTTTTTAAAATAGGTAATATTTTATTTTATTTTGATTTTGTTTAAAAAAAACAAAGAAAAAGTCAAACTGACAAATTATATAGATATTTTTTTAATATTATATCTCAATAATATACGAGTGAATAATTTAAATCTTAAAATATTTTATACATATTTTCATTAAAATTTATTTATGAAAGCGAAAAAGGTCAAACTCAACACATTTTTTATTGTTTATTTCATGTATATGATAGTTCATTGAATTAGAAAAATCATATCTCTTTCTTGTCTAGGCCAAAAATAAAAAATAAAATTTTTGAAGCTTTATTCAGAACAAGTTCAGAATCGGAAATTAATTTCTAATATATATCAGTCACAGCAAGTATTTTTTTAATGAAATGTTGACCCCCTTAAGAGGATCATTTTTTTTATATATATTTTATGTATAATGAATAATCAAGCCAAAATTGACAAAGACAAATTTTATTTGGTTTTATTTTATTTTAATAAACTTAAATACTGATCCAAACAGACATGTGAAAACTATTGCCTTATATACAATATTTGCACCTTAAATATGATTCATTATTATCATAACTGACTCATGCCAAAAGAAGTGAAATGGTTCTTCTAGTTTTCTTTACACAGTATCTCTGATTGTTAGAGTTGGCATTGCTGTTAATAAAGTGGTTCTATTTGTACCGACATGGATTATGGTTATAAGATTGCTTAATTTTTAATCAGATGTCATTGTTCGAGTTTTGGTATAAAAAAATATGTTGAGAGCGTCATTTGGCAGTGGGTCATGTGATGATTAATCCAAATTTAATCAAGACTTCAAAATGGACTCCAAATAAATTGAAAAACAAATAAAAGGTGATTTTATTTGTAAGGAGCTAGCTCTATAGAGTATAATCGAGTTGTTATATATCTCAGATCACTCAACTAAAAGTTCAAAAAGTCACTTAACTAATAATTTCTTTCCGTTATTTTTTTTAGTTGAGTAACCATTCAAGATTTTAACTCGATTATAGTCTCATCTATTGATAACCAATCAATATCATCACTCTCATGAGCTGGTTTTAAATATTTGCCTACCTCTGGTTTTAAATATTTGCCTACCTGGTTAAATAACATCTTCATTTTTTTTTTAAATGACTAATTATGCCAACAAGACTTATAAATTAATTAATTAAAAAGACCAGTCAAACCCGGTGTGTGGACGCAATATTCCAGCACCATTGTCAAAAGGACTTATAAATCAATTAATTTTATGTATTTTTAGTACAAATAGATTAGGAAGTATCTAAGAAATAGGGAAGAACGTTCATTTAAAATTATACATCGTTAATTTGACGGCTCATATGATGTAGGCTTCCCACGTTTTTATGAGATGTTATAAATTGTGGCTACAATTAATATAAGTTTGAATAGTACTCATTCAACTTGACAATCTAAAAGTGCATAATTTAAGTATCAATAGTTAAATTTGAATTTGAAAACGTAAGACTTAAATCATTCATGAACCCTTAAAGTTGTCAGCATAATTCACTTATATATTTAAATTAATATTTGTATTTATGAAACACTTTTATCTTTTTAAATTTGAACTATTTAAACATTTTTGATAATAAACTAAAAAATAAAGTGCGTAAAATATATTCTTGATGACATAACAAGTTGACGAAGTAAATAATGACATCTCGGAATTTTTAGTACAAAATTTAATATTAAAATGTCTTATAAAGTAAGAATTTTTTTTTAAAGTTAAAAATAGACATTTTAAAAAGAATCTTCCAACTTACCCCACCCCTTTATACCAGCGGAGCCTAAAAGTCCTCTCCCTGTACGGTGCCATCACCCCAAACACGACAACCACCGTCCACCCGCGCGTATGTATATATATATATATATATATATATATATATATATATATATATATATATAGATAGATAGATAGATAGATAGATAGATAGATAGATAGATAGATATAAAATATGTTACTTCTTTCGTTTCAAAAAAAAAAGTAATTCTATTTTTTTTTAATTTATTTTAAAAAGAAGACATAATACATAAATATATTCTCTAACTTAGTTTTTAATCACATTTATATGTTTCAACTTTGAATGTGCACAAATAGACACTTAAACTTGTATAAAGTTGAACTATAGACACACATGTCCTACATTTAATTTTTTGTCCTACGTAGTGTCCTATGTCTATTTTGTCATGTAGAATTATGTGTTTATATATTTAAAAGTTGAATAATTAATGTGTTTCTTTGTGCATTATGAAAGTTGGAGATCAAAATAAAAATTTAAAATCAAATTTAGGGTCCAATACATGTATTATGCCCAAAAAGAATGAGCTTTTTTTGTAACACTTTTGTTAGGATATACTATTAACCATGCGTTTTGATATAGTATTAATATTGAACAATTGTTTATTCATTTATTCAATTCAATAAAGTGTTACATTAAATAGATCAATTATCATATATGTGTCCTTAACTTATATAGTAGATGATTTGGTGTATAGAGTTTAAGCTTATACACAGAAGATTAAATCATCAGTTCTTATAAGTTAAAATTTATAGTTCACAATCATAGATGGAAATTTGGACAAAATCATCAGAAAGATTGTAGCACGAGATTAAATGTAATTTATCTTGATTATGAGAATGGCATAGTTTTAACTTCTCGTGCTAGTGCATTTGGTATGTATTGAACGGGACCAAGCAGAGATAGTTGTTTTAGACTGACTGATAAAAATATATTCTCTAAACTATTAAATGTACTTATATTCTTAATCTTGATATAACGATTATGATCTGTATATATTAATTATCATTTTGGTTTATTAAGAGGTAAGATTCTGAGATGGGTCAATATGTCTGGTAATTGGATGATAATAATATATATTGGTGAAATAATTAGTTAGTTGATGGAATCCATGTCTCAGTATAGAGATTGATGATACACCTTTTATGAGAAGCTTGTAAGTTTTCATGTGTAAACCCAGCCGGTAGATTTATGAATCTGGCACATGAAATAATTTAAGTATTGCTCTAAAAGAAGTTAATCATTGAATTAAATTCGTCAGTAATTTAATTTATTGATTAGTATTGGTAATCTTAACATGGGGAATCAAATAAGTGTTTAGTGGTGAATTTCGAAATAAATAGAGGAGTTCAATTATGAATTTTTAGTGGAATGATTTGTAATTTATTATGGTAAGAATAATTTAAATTAATTATTTAGAATTATTTCCATAATAGGAAGCCTCAGTAATAAATTATGTGGTCCCTCCAGTGCCCAATTTAACTAGAACTCAGAATTCTATTTTCTAGTAGAAAATGGAAAAGTAGCCTTCTTTTTCTTTGGAGGAAAACGTGTGTTTTCAAGTTCTCCTAAAAGAAAAAGAATTGGCTTTTACTCTCCTCTTTGGACTAGGAAGACATCTCTATAAATAGGGATTTTTCTAACCTAGATTTAAGAGAGTATTCTATACCATACTTGCCCACCCAAGTATTGAGTGAGTTTAATTGTTGATTGGGATCATTGTAGAAGACTATAGAACTGGAGTTGGGTTTACTTCAAGATATCTGCACACGCTTCAAGAGGTAATTTTAAGTTAATTTTCAGCATACTTTGTATGTGATAACTATTTGTGATTGTTATTTATATTCATGCAAGATGTATGATTCTGGAATGCTTCCGCTGTGTATGCTATTTTCTAACAATTGGCATCAAGAGCCATACTTGCATCTTTATACATAACCTAAAATATGCATATGTGAAATTATATGTATGATTCGTGATTGTAAATTTTGTTTTATCACGAAAAGGACAGAAAAAAAATTGATTTGATTTGTTTTCTGTTAAATGCATACGGTAATAGTTACTTATGAAAATTGATTTGTAAGATTTGTTAATATTTTCATATTGTCATGCACGGTGTTCCTTGGATGGATAATTTTAAGAGAAATTTGATAGCTGCATCGGTCAATTTTCTGTGTTGTCTTGTGGCAGCAATTGTGTACAATTTTATATTCATACTATGTGGCTGTTTTTTTTCCTGATATATTAAAAAAAATTACGGAAGATTTGGGTGTAAATTAATTTTTTGGCCTCACGTGATTGGATATAAATTGTCAGAAAAACTTTCAATTTTTTTATCGTGGTAGCTGCTGGTTGTTTGTAATCACATGTGTTTGGGTGTAATCTTTTTCTTCGTAAAAAGACTTACCACTTGTGATTTTTTTTTATAAAATTATTTTGACTCATTAATGTGCAAATTAATGACCCATGTTTCTTGGAAGAATTTGAACCACTTTTGAAAAAAAAAAATTGAAACAGTAACTTAAAAAAAAAAAGGATTTACTGTAACAGTTTTGAAAATATGATAAGCTGAATTTTTGTTGTTTGCATAGTTTCTTTCTAGAAATTTGTTGGTATAAAATTTTACCAAGAAAATAAAATAGTGATGAGTTTTTTTTTAAAAAAAAATAATTACCAAGATTAAATAGTAATGAAGTATTAAGTTTATGTGTTGTCTTACACCTTCCTCCCCATCGGATGAATTTAATACAAGTCATTACGTATTTAATCGCTAGTTTGATAATTTGTATTAACTCTCCTAAACTGAGTAATATATGATTGGATCAATGCAACTAGAGGATTTTCACTTGACTTAAAGTAACAGTAGACTCTCCAACTGAGTTAGGTCTGTATAAGTTTATGGAGTGAATAATCGGTCATTATATATGTACATTGTATGAATAGTTCTCCAATCCCAACAATTGGCTATTTAAGATGCATGAATGTATATGTATATCATGAGTTTGAATGTAAATATTCAATGTTATATGACTATGTTATTGATCTATTGTAACTATTTCTTCAATCTCAGATTCAACATGTCTCCTTTTAATCCCATTAGTACTATTTTGGGTCAAAACAAACTAGAGGGTTCTAACTATGTTGACTGGAGGAGAAATCTTGACATTGTGTTAACTGCTGAAGAATATAAGTTTGTGCTTCATGAGGAATGTCCATTGAAACCAAATGATGAGGATAAGTTAGCTTATCAGAAATGGCGCAAAGCTGATGAGATGGCGTGATGTTACATTATGGCTTCAATGTCAAATGTTTTGCAACATCAACATCAAGCTATGTTGTCTGCTTTTGAAATTCTGGAGAATCTCAAACAAATGTTTGGAGACCAGGGTCGATCAGCTAAGCAGACTGCCATGAGAACTCTCATGAACACTAAGATGGTTGAAGGCACTCCTGTAAGAGACCATGTTCTGAAGATGATAGGTCTTCTGAATGAACTAGAGGTTTTGGGGGCTGAAATTGACAATGACTCCCAAGTTGAGATGATATTGCGTCTCTGCCTGATAGTTTTCAACAATTTTGCCTAAATTATAATATGAATAAGATGAGTTTATCTTTGGCACAATTGTTGAATGAGCTACAGGCGACAGAAACCCTTGTCAAAAAACATGCACCATCAATGGCACTTAATGTTGAGAAAGGTTCTACTTCTAAACCGCAAGGTGGACAACAGAAGAAAAAGGCTCACAAAGCTAAGGCAACTGCACCTCCAACTGGGGGAGTGAAAAAGTCTAAGGGTAAGTGTTTTCATTGCAAGATGTCAGGTCATTGGAAGGCACATTGTCCAGATTTCTTAGCCAAGAAGAAAAACAAACCAGGTAACTCACTTTCACTTGTCGTTGAAACATTTTTAGCGGTTGTTTCTACCACTTCATGGTGTGTAGATTTAGGAGCCACTGATCATATCTGCACTACTATGCAGGGGTTTCTAGAAACGCACAAGCTGATTAGAGGTGAAGTTAGCATTTTTCAAGCAGATGGCTCTGCAGCTCCAGTTTTAGCATTAGGAAATATTACTTTTTCGTTTAATAGTGGTAGAGTTTTAATTTTAAAAGACGTTCTATATGCACCTGCTGTTAGAAGAAATTTGATTTCAGTTTCTAAAGTTTTGAGAGATGGTTATGATGTTAGTTTTTCTGATAACGGTTGTGTTATAAGTTATAATAAACATCTTGTCTCTGCTGGTACATTGATTGATGGTCTTTTTATTATTAATGTCTCTCCAGAACTGCAACAAATCGTAGAATTGAATAATGTTAACCTTTAAAGTAAAAGAAAACGTTCTTCTGATTTTAATGAGACTTATCTATGGCACTTGCGTCTATGTCATATAAATCTAGATAGGATTTCAAGGTTGGTTCGAGATGGACCTTTAGGTTCATCAAAAGTGGAGACACTACCAACATGTGAATCTTGTTTAGAAGGAAAAATGACTAAGAGACCTTTTCCCTCAAAAGGAAATAGAGTCAATGATAAACTAGAGTTAATTCATTCTGATTTGTGTGGCCCAATGAACATTCAAGCAAGAGGTGGGTATGAGTACTTCGTGACCTTCATTGATGACTACTCAAAATATGGATATATATATATATATATATTTGTTGCGTCGTAAGTCTGAATGCTTTGATAAATTCAAAGAGTTTAAGGCTGAAACAGAGAAACGATATGGAATATATATCAAGTCATTGCGATCTGATCGTGGTGGCGAATACCTCTCTAATGATTTTATTAGTTACTTATCAGAACAAGGAATTACATCTCAAATGTCTGCACCTAGAACGCCACAACAAAATAGTGTAGCAGAAAGAAGAAATAGAACTCTTTTAGAAATAGTTAGATCAATGATGAGTTACTCTGATTTGCCGCATTCGTTTTGGGGATATGCCATAGAAACTGCAAATTACATTCTGAACTTAGTTCCTTCTAAATCTGTTCCTTTGACACCCATTGAACTGTGGACTGGGCACAAACCTAGTTTGAGACATATTCGGGTTTGGGGATGTCCAACACATGTATTAAAAGGGAAGGCAGAAAAATTGGAACCTAAAACAGAAGTATGTGTTTTTATTGGATACCCTAAAGGAACGAAAGGTGGTATGTTTTATAATCCTAAAGAAAAGAAGGTCATTGTGTCTACCAATGCCAAGTTTCTGGAAACGGATTTTTTAACAAACCATATTCCTAGAAGTAAACTAGTTTTACAGGAATTGAGCAAAGAGAAAACAAATCAATCTACTAAAAATAATGAAAACCAAATTCAAACCCCACATGTTAGAGTTAACATACCATTGCATTATAATAGTGGGAGAGATGTTAACAAACATAAAATTCTGCAAGTACAAGATCTTGAAAATTCATTGCATGAAGGTAGTGGGAGTAATAATGAGCAGATTGCATTAGAGGAAGAAGTTGTTCATATCTCTGCACCGCAAGATACTGAAGATAACATGGAAACTCAAGATCCTAAAAATGATGTGGTTCCACCACAAGATCATAATAATGCAAATCTCTCTGAACCTGCCCCTGCAACTGTAGTGTCTCGTCGTAGTGGGAGAGTGATAAGAAAACCACTTCGGTATGCACTCTTGGGAGAGTCTTTTGACAGAATCCCTGAAGAGTCGAATACCGAACCTGTGAATTACGACGAAGCACTACAAGATAAAGATGCAGAAAAATGGATTGTTGCTATGAAATCAGAAATGGAGTGTATGTACTCTAACAAAGTCTGGGATCTTGTAGAACCACCTGTAGATGGAGTCAAACCTATTGGATGCAAGTGGATATATAAGAAAAAGAGAGGAGTAGATGGACAAGTGCAAACTTACAAAGCTAGACTTGTTGCAAAAGGGTTTACTCAGAAAGAAGGGATCGACTATGAGGAAACTTTTTCGCCAGTAGTCATGCTTAAGTCTATTAGAATTCTCTTATCCATTGCTGCTCATTATGATTATGAGATTTGGCAAATGGATGTCAAGACAGCTTTCCTTAATGGAAGTCTTGATGAAAGCATATTTATGCGACAACCAGATGGTTTCATAGAAAAAGGAAAAGAACACATGTTGTGCAAGCTTAAAAGATCTATTTATGGATTAAAGCAAGCTTCTAGGGCATGGAACACTTGCTTCGACAATGCAGTCAAGTCTTTTGGTTTTGAGCAATTTCTTGATGAGTCTTATGTGTACAAAATGTGGAATTGGGATAAAGTGGTGTTTTTGGTATTATATGTAGATGATATCTTGCGCATAGGAAATAATGTGGGTTTGATGAATTCAGTTAAGAAATGGTTGTCCACAAACTTTGATATGAAGGATTTGGGAGAAGCTGCTCACATCCTTGGGATCAAGGTTCTACGTGATCGCAAGAAAAGGATGTTAGGTTTATCTCAAGCTCTTTATATTGATACAATTCTTACCAGGTTTAGCATGCACGATTCCAAGAAAGGTTTTCTTCCTTTTAGACATGGAATTTCTTTATCTAAGGATCAATGTCCTAAGACAGATGAGGAAACAGAAAGCATGAAGACAGTTCCTTATGCATCAGCGGTAGGAAGTCTCATGTATGCCATGTTATGCACTAGACCTGACATTTGTTTTGCCGTAGGCATGGTTAGCAGATATCAGTCTAATCCTGGACGAGAACATTGGACAGCAGTTAAGCATATAATCAAGTACCTGAAAAGGACTAGGGATTACATGCTAGTCTATCATTCGGATGAGTTGGTGCCCATAGGGTACACAGACTCAGATTTTCAGTCTGATATGGACTCTAGAAAGTCGACCTCAGGAAATGTGTTTACTTTGGGAGGTGGAGCCATTGTTTGGAGAAGCATCAAGCAAACCTGTGTTGCTAATTCTACCATGGAAGCCGAATATGTAGCAACTTCTGAAGCAGCTAAGGAGGCAGTGTGGCTCAGAAACTTTCTGAAAGACTTGGCGGTCGTTCCTGCAATAGAAATGCCACTTACAATGTTTTGTGATAATAGTGGAGCGGTTGCAAATTCAAAGGAACCACAAAGTCATAAGAAGGCAAAAACATTGAGCAAAAATACCATTTGATTCGAGACATAGTACAGAGAGGGGATGTGATGGTGGCGAAGATTGCATCAGAGAACAACCTTGCAGACCCTTTCATAAAAGCTTTACCGCAAAAGTCTTTTGATAGACATGTTGAAGGAATGGGTGTTAGAGTTGTGGGTGCATGATTATAAGTCTAAGTGGGAGATTGTTAGGATATACTATTAACCATGCGTTTTGATATAGTATTAATATTGAACAATTGTTTATTCATTTATTCAATTCAATAAAGTGTTACATTAAATAGATCAATTATCATATATGTGTCCTTAACTTATATAGTAGATGATTTGGTGTATAGAGTTTAAGCTTATACACAGAAGATTAAATCATCAGTTCTTATAAGTTAAAATTTATAGTTCACAATCATAGATGGAAATTTGGACAAAATCATCAGAAAGATTGTAGCACGAGATTAAATGTAATTTATCTTGATTATGAGAATGGCATAGTTTTAACTTCTCGTGCTAGTGCATTTGGTATGTATTGAACGGGACCAAGCAGAGATAGTTGTTTTAGACTGACTGATAAAAATATATTCTCGAAACTATTAAATGTACTTATATTCTTAATCTTGATATAACGATTATGATCTGTATATATTAATTATCATTTTGGTTTATTAAAAGGTAAGATTCTGAGATGGGTCAATATGCCTGGTAGATTAGATGATAATAATATAAATTGGTGAAATAATTAGTTAGTTGATAGAATCCATGTCTCAGTATAGAGATTGATGATACACCTTTTATGAGAAGCTTGTAAGTTTTCATGTGTAAACCCGGCCGGTAGATTTATGAATCTAGCACATGAAATAATTTAAGTATTGCTCTAAAAGAAGTTAATCATTGAATTAAATTCGTCAGTAATTTAATTTATTGATTAGTATTGGTAATCTTAACATGGGGAATCAAATAAGTGTTTAGTGGTGAATTTTGAAATAAATAGAGGAGTTCAATTACGAATTTTTAGTGGAATGATTTGTAATTTATTATGGTAAAAATAATTTAAATTAATTATTTAGAATTATTTCCATAATAGGAAGCCTCAGTAATAAATTCTGTGGTCCCTCTAGTGCCAAATTTAACTAGAACTCAGAATCCTATTTTCTAGTAGAAGATGGAAAAGTAGCCTTCTTTTTCTTTGGAGGAAAACGTGTGTTTTCAAGTTCTCCTAAAAGAAAAAGAATTGGATTTTCCTCTCCTCTTTGGACTAGGAAGACATCTCTATAAATAGGGATTTTTCTAACCTAGATTTAAGAGAGTATTCTATACAATACTTGCCCACCCAAGTATTGAGTGAGTTTAATTGTTGATTGGGATCACTGTAGAAGACTATAGAACTGGAGTTGGATTTACTTCAAGATATCTGCACACGCTTCAAGAGGTAATCCTGAGTTAATTTTCAGCATACTTTGTATGTGATAACTATTTGTGATTGTTAATTATATTCATGCAAGATGTATGATTCTGGAATGCTTCCGCTGTGTATGCTATTTTCTAATAACTTTGACTTTAACTTTTCACATGACATGTTTAAGACTACAAAATTAAAAATATTTTGGTAAATTTGACATAAATTCAAATAAAATCACAAGATTAAAAAGTTTTTTTCTTTTCTTAAATTTAATTTCAAGTCAAACTAAATCAATCTTTTTGAAACTGAGAAAATATTATCTAACTTTCTTGGTTCATTGATGATAAATTTTTCCAAGACATTAATTCTTGTCGATTTCTTTATGCTAAATTGGATATAACTTTTTGTTAACTTTCTTCTTCGTTCAATTTTTTGTACAGTGAAACGAATTTCATCGGAAAATTAACCAAATCCAATGACATTATTGGGGAAAATTGAGTACTGTCGAATTTCTTTTGAGTTCTATAGTTGATTAATCAAACAAAGTCATACAAATCTACATCAATTTAACCCCAAAACATTACATTTACAGCAAAAATAAAATCCAAACTTCAATCCCTCTACAAATTAACATGATAAAAATAACTATTATGATGGTTGCCATGGCAGTGGAAATGACGATACGACTAATCCTACTATGAATGGCGATGGAGAAAAACAAAACAGATGGAAGAGAAGAACTAAAATATCGGAGGAAAAAAGAGGAAGAAGAAGGTTGTATGATTGCGGCCGCGAACTGGTGCGGTGGATGGAGTGATGGCAAAGAGGTGAGGATGAAGGAAGAACATCTTTTACAAACAAAAATACAAAACTAAATACATTTCACGCCCCTAAATTTCGTGAATTACAAATAATATGTCATGTAGCTAAAAAAATATTCAAATGGTTTAAATTCAGGAAGATAGAGATGTTCAATTATATATCTTAGTTATTTAAATTATAACGACAACTTTTAAGAGATTCTAAATAACTTAGAAAGTATGTAATTTGTTCACATGTGAATCGCCTTTAGTACATGGTATCTCAAGTTTTGTAGCACACTCTGAAACTTAAAAGTCCGTTTGATATTATTATTAAAAATTGCTTATATTTGGAACCGATTTTATAAAATAGTTTTTTACAAAAGTATTTTTCAAAAAAGAATTTTTTTTTTTTGACCACATTCATTTGAAAAGTATTTTTGATAAGCAGTTTATATTTGACTAATTTTTTATTAAAAAAAAGTGCTTTAAAGTCTAAGTACAAAAAAAAAAAAGACAAGTATCAATGTGTTTCTAATATTAAGATTATTTTATACGGAGAAATAATTTTAAACATTTAATACTAAAATTTTGATTACATTTTTAATTTAATTAATTAAAACATACATATTCAAATTCTTATTTAATATTATAAATAGATAAATATTATTGAAAAATATAAAAAGAGAATTATTTTTTGTTCAATCTTAGCTATTATCTCTTTTTTGTTTATAGTACTCTAAAGTTAAGAAAAAAAATTCAAATTACAATAAAATAATACGTAAATTAAGAAAATAAATAATTGTTATTTGTTATTTTTTTGCAAGGTCTAAATCTTTAATTGTTACATTTTCTTTCTTTTTCTAATTTGAGAAAGTATTTTTGTTACTTTTATTTCTAATTCTATAAAATGATATATATATATATATATATATATATATAGTACTGTAATATGTGTTCAAACAATATTACAAATGTAACTTATATAAAGCGCAATTTATTGATGAAATATAAGAATGAAGTATAAAAGTTATTTTAATATATAATTTTTTTAATAAAAATGTTAAAGAAAAATGTGAAGAATAATATGAGAGAAAATAAGTAGGATTTGTTTTGTTCCAAAGAAAAGACATAAAGACACCATCGAAGTTGTCCCATATTTGCATAAAGACACCTAAACTTTTAAAGTGTCCTATAACACCACTAAACAACTATATATCGTTGTAATTTGACCATTTTTACTCATTCCGTCATCTATGTAATGCGCGCGTTGCTCACTCTCTAGGTAACCCGACCCGACTTTTTTTTTTTGAAGAAAATTCGTGAACTCCTTTTCATTTCATTTCTCAACTTTTCCCTAAAAAATCAAACGAAATACACAGTGTTGTTGTTGACAATCTCGTTGTTGATCATTGCTGATTGTTGTTGATGTGTATTTGTGAAGATTCTTGGAGATTGAAGGTCTAACATGTTAGGGTTCTAAAATCTTCACTTTTTTCGATTATTCTGATTTTATGGATTATTATAGTGTAGAAGTGTTAGAATCGACCTCCTACAGTTGCCATTGTTACAAATACGATTCAACATTGCATTTGACATTTTCAATCAAAAACTAACCACAAAATTGAGAAGAAATTCAACCATAAAAAAAACTTCAAATTAACGTTTATACTGGAAATTAGAAGAGAAAAGACGAATTCCTACCTTACTTTCTTGAGGAAGATGATGAAGTCGTCAAAAAGAGAGAACCAATATTGTTCTTGCCATGAAAATCAAAATTTTAGGGCTACCAAAGGCTATTTTTGAGTTTAAATTCGGGAAGATACAAAAATTAATTAAACAATTAATATTAAAGAAAGAAAATGACAAGTGGCAGTTTTTAAACTGGTAAATAAAAAGGAAAAATGACCCATGACGCGCCTAACGTGCGTGTAAACAACCCAGATGAGTTAATGGGTAAAACTGACTAATTTACAACGATATATAGTTGTTTAGTGGGGTGATGAGACACTTCAAAAGTTTAGGTATTTTTATGCAAATATGAGACAACTTCGATGATCTCTTTTATGTCTTTTCTCTTTTGTTCCATACATATTTACAGATTGACTAAGTCAACTTGCACAATTTTAAAGCTTGCCTTTTCTTGTAATGGGTTTGGAACACATACATATACATAGTTCCTATTCGGTAAAAATGTGTGCATTTAATTATTATTTATGACAGAATTAGTTTAGATTTTTCAACTATTAGATTATTTGTCGCGAAATTTTAGATTTATAAATTAAATCAAAATTAATACAACCCTGATAAGTGATGATACTAAATATTCAACAAAATATAATAATGAAATCACATAAAATAAATTTTGCAAGTTATAATTCATAATGAAAATGATCATAATTTAAAATTATTAAATCGTGCTAAAATAAGTCTAAATAAGTGTTCATTACAAGATTAAACATTAAAATAAATTAAATATAGGTTATGTATTTTAAATGTTTAAAGCAATAAAAAATTAAAAGACAAATTATTCAACATTATTATCATTATTAGCGTTGAATTAATTTTTTGGTTAACATTAGTATAAATTTGATTTTATTCGAGCTTTATTAGTGTTACTAATATCTATGTATTATATATAACCTTTATAGAACTATTCAAAATCAAAGTCACTTTAGTTTAATTAAGGTGTCTATGAGATTTCGATCATAGTCTAGAGCGTTACTTGTACCTTATCGCAAGTAATTATAATTAGCATATTATCTTTTATATAAAAATTAGTTCAAAAAAAATTTGTAATAAAAAAAATATTTAATAATTAAAATTTTTTAAACTAATTGAGTGACTTTCTAAGTAAAATATTAATACTTGAATGACTTTGAAGTTACAAAACAAAGTTGAGTGGCTTTATAAGTAAACTACTCTAAGTGACTTTCAAATGCATTATTCAAAATTGAGTGGCCATATGAGATATTAACTCTTAACATATAATATGAATAAATTATCTAGCAAGATGTGTTTTCTAAAATGCAGAACCCATAATCTTAAGTCCTAATTTATTTTAAAAAAATACAAATAAATTTGTAGATAGGAAAGAAAACGATGCTGAAGTAGACTACATTAAAGTGGTGAATCTAAACATTAGGACGGGGTGTAGTAGAAACTCATTGGGTGATTTGTTGGTGGTGAAAGTACTTTTAGGCGTTTGAGAGTTTTTATTTTGGAGTTGAGCACAAAAAATCTCTCCTAATTAAATTAAAAGTTATAAGAATACCTTAAACTAATGAAATTATGTAATTTTTGTTTATTCATTTTGAAAATATTCTTTCAGCTTTGTTGTTTTTACGAAGTTTTTCAAAATAATTGTTCTAAATACTTTAATAATACAGATTACCAAATTTTAGATTGAAGAACCAAATATTATAGTGAAATAATCCTCACGGTCATTATGATTAAGCAAATAATGAAAGAATTTGGACTAAAAAACATTTAGAGTGGTGACATACAAAATTTTAGGCTAGGCCAACCTCGGATGGAATCTATGCTTGGTGCAGTGTAAGAACATCCGAGAATTGGGGAGGGGAGTGGGGAGTAATGTCTAGGCTTGGTTGTTATTTTTCTTGTAGCTAAGATATTAAGAAATTTTTAGGACTTCACAAAATCGAATTTGGGCGAGTAGACCTCCCGAAATCGAATTTGATGTTAAAGAGATAGTTTGGAACGTCAACTTAAGGAGGTATGTTGTAAAAACTAAAAAATAGATACTCTGGGCTTACATTTCCTTCATTTTAGACATTAAAATTTTGATACAACGACTTTGAGTTCTTAAGACTTTATTTTAGCATAGATATTTTGATTAGTGGATTGAGTTTATGAAGACTTAATTCTTTAATTGTTTAATTATTTTTACTACTTTATGTGATGAACTTGTTTTATAAAAAGGATGTTGGGTTTAGTTTGGTCTGGTCTTTGGTTCTTCCACCATATTGTTTAGTATGATTATCACTCATGACTTTTTGAATCGTGATAATGATATAATAAATAGTCTCGATTAAATTATAGTGGTTACGAAAGAATTTTCTTCTCTAACTCCATGGTAGATTTTTTTTGTCCATTGACTATTGCGTCCTAGTTAATTGCACCACACCTTTTAAAAAAAATATAATTTCTATAATATAGTTTTTGTATGTATTTATAGATTGCTACCTTACATCTTAGATAATTAAACAAAATAGGGAAATCTTCCAAATTGTCAGACTACAATAAGAAATAAAATAAACTAAATTAAAAAATTCAGGTCCACACATTAACTTTAGAAAGTGATTCGAGTAGGTATGAATCAAATCAAGTCTTTGCCTTAACTAAAACTCAAAAGACTTTTCACAAGTTAGATAGCAAAATCCACTTTTGCCAAAGAGACATGGTGATAGAAACTTTTAGAATCAATGCATCATGGCCTTGTAGATAGTGGTTTTAGCACCATTAATATTCCTGTAAGTCTCAGTCTTTATCCTTTTATGGAAGACTTATTCAACCTAATATTCCAGTGGACCTAAAGGGACAACTTTTTAATTATAATTGGAAAATCAAAAATTCAAGAGATTAATTTTGACAGAGGAGCAACATGATCTTGCAAGATGTGACATCTGTAGAATTTTTTAATCAGTGTTATAAAAGTCATGAGACGACGTAGCGCGAGGAGTAAGCTTCGAGGCACTAAGCATAAGACTGTGAATATTTAATTTTTAATATTTTATAAATTACTGCAGGAAAATATTTTTATTTATAAACTCAAAAGTGTTGTAACATGAGAGTAAAATATTGTAATACTAAAACAAGGAGGTAAGACAAATAGAAATATTAAGTAAAAGTATTCTTTGATATCTTCAATGTTGTATTTCTTAAGGGTGAAGAAGACCCTTTTATATCAGGTATAAATCATCCGTTTACTACCTCAACCAAAATACTTCAGAAATCATTAATTTTTGCTTTAAATTAAGACATGCATAACATTAGGTCGATGAGAAGAAACATCCATATTAAATGAATTTGTAACATTCCCCTTGGATGTTTATCGATAATGTGCCTCGTTAAAATTTTACTAGGAAAAAACCCAATGGGAAAAAACCTAGAAAAGGAAAAAGAGTACACACATCTTGTAAAACGCCTTGAGTGTTGCCTCATTAAAAACCTTACCAGAAAAATCCAATGGGACAAAACTTTGTCTTAGGGAAAAAGAGTACAACGTGTATTTTACTCCTCCTAATGAACAATTTATTTGATATCTTGGAGACAACACCTTCCAATCTTATATATTAGCTTCTCAAATGTTGTTGTTGTCAATGTCTTAGTGAATAAATCTGCCAGATTATCACTCGAACGAATCTGCTGAACATTTATCTCACCATTTTGTTAAAGATCATGAGTTGAAAATTACTTAGGTGAAATATTCTTTGTTCGGTCTTCTTTTATATATCCTCCTTTTAATTGAGCTATGCAAGAACCATTATCTTCATACAATGTTTTTGGAATCTTTGTTTCCACAGAAAGACCACATCATTGCAAAATGTGTTGAGTGATTGATCTCAACCATACACACTCTTGACTGGCTTTGTGAAGGACTATAATCTTTGCATGATTTGAAGAATTAGCAAGTAGTATTTGCTTCATCAAAAGCCATGATATAGCTGAACCAGATAAATAGGCAGCAACTGCATAACCGATCAATTTTGACTTGGATGCGTTAGAATACAACAATTCCATATCAATTTGTAACACTCCGAAAGTTCCATGACTTAGCTAGAGCCTTACTTGATGAAATAAGCCTAAAACAATGTGTCTAACCCTAAATTAATGTATTGAAACTAAGTAGGAAGTGTTAGAACCAACACTTCAAGAAACGACCAAGGCATCGGGAGACTTATGAAATTGAGCTAGTGTGCTTTGGCATGTTTCAAGGGATTTTAAGAGTCAAAATTGAGTTAAATTTTGTGGAAAGGTGTGAAAAATAAAGTAGAGTGTGTTTAGGGTCGAAACGTCTGGGTACGACTACCAAGGACCACCCTAAGAGTCCTTGAGGAGGACCCTTGCATTTGACCAAAAACTTGTCAAATTGAAAGTGGCTAACGACGGACCAAACGATGAGAGGTTGATGGGTCAACAAACCGTCAATGGCATCGTTGGTTAACACTTAGACTTTTTCCAAAAGTGTCTCAAATGAGACTTCAAATATGGTCTGTGGTCTGGTCGACAACCCATAGAGAGGGGGTTGTCGATTGGGGTCTTGGTTCACTGCCAAGTTTCGGTCAATTAGTTAACTAGTTAGTTAATTAATTTAGGGATTAACGGGTGGTTAATTAATATAGTTGGGGGACTATAAAAAGGTTCCAACTCATTAAACCCAACTTAACACCTCATTATTTCCAAACTCAATTCTTTGCAACTTCTCTCTACTTTATCTCTCTATTCCAAGACCCACCATTGAAGACCAAGGTTCAAGATTCTATAGGGCTCCAAGACTCTAGTTTTTCTCCATCAATCTTCAAACAATCTTAATGTATGAAAGCTATTCACTCTTTGGATCTCTTTCCACAAGAGGCTCTTCAAAATTGGTTTCTAAAGATGTCTATAAC
The DNA here is from genome assembly GCF_036512215.1 of Solanum lycopersicum. Taxonomy (NCBI): domain Eukaryota; kingdom Viridiplantae; phylum Streptophyta; class Magnoliopsida; order Solanales; family Solanaceae; genus Solanum; species Solanum lycopersicum. The sequence continues at coordinate 7,824,411 of NC_090807.1, forward strand.
GTAGGTTTTAATCCAATTCCATGAATTGTCTTTCAAATTGTTATGATGTTGAATTCATTTGATTAATATTGATAGATTATGATTGTATATTGGTTAATTGTTGTAGTTCTTAGTCTTTGGCCTAGTTTTCTGAAAGATCCATGATTGAACCCTTTTTCCTAACCTTAGCTATGAATTGGACTTGTAGATGATTAAGGTTGTTGGAATTGATTATGTTTGTCATGACCGGAGTCTAGACCCCAGACGAGACCAGCGTCTTTGACCTCTCAGAGGTCGCAGACAAGCCTACTTACGTTATTCTTACTTCGTCTAGGTTAATTTTAGCGGAAAATTTGAAACTTTTTGTTTCTTAACATACATACTAATCATTCTATTAGATTCATAATTGTTCACCATCAACCATCTAGCATTAAGATCATCAAATGAAAGAAATAATTTAATATAGAATTAAATGTATACTTTCTAAAATGGCACCAATACAATGTCTGAACAAAAGTGGAAAGAAACGCTAGTGGAACATACTCCACTAGCTCAATCCTATAACTAAGCTAGAATATAATGGGCAAGCATACTCGAAAGCATGAGGGCCTACCAAGTTCGGATAAATGCTCCACGTCCGGATAGTTTCAGCGTCAACCCGTAGCTCTAGCGTCCACCTGTGCCTGCACCTAAAATTGTAGAGTTGTATGGAATTAGTACACACTTGTACTAAGTATGGGTATATGCAATCACACACCAAGGACATGTATGAGTAAGAACAACTCTTTCCTAACAACATGTTTATGGAAAGTCAAGTCAGTGGACTTACCAAATTGGGATTGGGAAAGTTAGTGAGCTTTCCAAATTTGGATTAGAAAAGTGAGTGAACTTTCCTAATTTGGATTAGCAAAGTCATGCCACGAGAGTGACATGCATCATCATACTTATCATATTGCACACACCACATAACATCTTGCACATAGCACATACCATATTGCATATAACACATAACATTTTTCATATCATTCGTTCATATGCCGGCCATGAGACCTTGGAATCATGGACTTGACAACAAAACTTCCCAAAAATGGGGGCTCATCCTTATTTAGCAAACACAGAGTCTACTTCATTCATTCATACTTACTTCATTTCATTTCATTCATAGGCTAGTGTAAACACCAGCTATACCTAGGATGTAGTTCAAGACTTTCATCAGGTTCACTGTGCAATGATCAAGAATGACCTAGTGTCATTGCTTAAGTCTAGATTACCTCTTGATTATCTTATCCTAACACCTTTGGTATCATTCATTTCATTATGTACATCATTTGAGGGTGACCTCATTCATTCATGGGGAACTTTAACTTTAGCCGACATAGATTATGTGAACACCATGAAATCCAGTGTCATTAAACCCCACATCGAAAAGAGGTGAAATCACTGGCCAAAGTGACCCAAAACATGCTAGCGTACATGGGAATTGAACCCCGCAAAATCCCTTGATGTACCGTGGTTTCACGGTATTTTAAATGCTTTTTCCTTAAGTTTTGTTTGTGTCTTAAGCCTTAATGTATTGATTTTTATGTAAATTTCTCCTTATTTCTAGGAAATCTATCCAAAGATGAACAAGGAAGTTTTTGAGCGAGAAATGCAGAAGAGAGGTTCTATGGAGCTTATGACGGTCCGTCGAATCTATGATGGTCTGTAGGTGGTATCGTAGTGAGGAGAGAAGCTGCTCAAGGAAGATAGGGAAGTCTGACCTAGTGTGCAATTACGGAAGTCCATGACGGACCATCATATCCACGACGGTCCGTCCTGCTGGTTCATCTTAATGATTAGAGAGTAGTCTAGTACTCAAATTCCAAGAAGTTAAAGTATTATGGAACAGAGATCCTCAACGGACCGTCGTGCTTGGAACGGTCCGTCATACCTGTTCGTTGAGGGTAATGAAGAAAGCAGCAGAAGAATTTGTGAAATATGGGACGACGGAGACCATGACGGCCCGTTGTGACCACGACGGTCTGTCACGAGGTCCGTCGACTCAAACGCGTTTTGACAAATTTTCAGTAATTAGAATCCTTCTTTTATTAGGTTTTTATTTTCATTATAGATAGTTCGAAAAACCTTGTTTTTAGGGTTAGACTTTTCGATAATCTTTAGTTTTCTTGTTCAAGTATTGAAGGATTAATTTCAGTAATTGATACACTTTTTCTGGAATTGATTCTTGGTGCTTTTGTTGATTAATCAAGTGAATTTCTGGATTTTTTCTCATTAAAGTAAGTTCATGAATTCTTATATTAAATATATGAATAGTGTGATTATGACAATGGGTAAATAAACTCCATAACTAGGGTTGTGGGAACCATGGATGAATAGTGAGGTAAAATCTAACTAAAATAGAAATTCTAGAATAGTGTCTTGCATGTATTGATAATTCTTTCGTTTAGAAGTCTTTTTAACGGATGACCAACGTTAGAACTCACCTTAATTCTACTTGCCGGACCAAGGAGGTAGATAATAGGAAAAGAATTATCAACATAGATTTAGTGTACACTATCTAATAGTCTAGTGTCGATTGGTACGAGGTAATAACTTAGTCAAATATCGAATACAATGCTTAGTATGAGGTAAAGGTAAGGGTTAGTATAGCAACACACATAGACGGACCAAGTTGCATAGTGAAATTTTCTAGATGTGTGACCAAGGATTTAGAGATACATAACTTATCACTTTACATGCAAGATACTAGGAAAGAATTGTTATAGTTAGAATTATCAAGTTAGGAACCTGTGGGGAACACTTAAGCCCTAGTTACTTTTATTAATTGATTAAGCTCTGAGATTTGAATCTATTAGTTGTTTACTTTAAGTTAGTTAAATTATTTTCATTAATTTAGAAATAAAACCTCCCTTTTTTGTCTTTTGCTTTCTAGGGAAATAGTTGACTAAATAATAGTAATAATAGAATAAAGTTAAGTTTGAACTATTTTCCTCATGGGATCGACCCTAACCTCATTAGTTGGGTTCTTTACTTGATACGACCGCTTTACTCCTTATTTGAGAAGCAAGTTTGAGCGTATTAAATTTTGGCGCTGCTGCCGGGGAAAATGGTTTTTAGATTAACTTAAACTTATTACTAAAGTTTAGTCAATATTTTCTTAATTTTAATTTTCTATTGTTTTTGATTCTTGCAGAACTATCTTCCTTGTATGCCAAATAAAAGGAGAGGAAGAGAACCCTTGTTTCCCTACGACCAAAAATTAGAGCGTACACTACAGAATATGAATCGAAACTTGGGTATTAACGATGATGATCCAAACCAGAACATCCCATCTCCAGTTGATGCTCATGGTCAGTTATTACCCGATGATCCTGGTGAAAATCAACAAAGGGGGCAAAATACCGCTCCATGTCCTCAAGAATACTACAGAGATCATGATAATATTGCAGACTCGGATGGGCCACCTGTCTTGCCTCCTATACCACTAGGCCACACCTTTGTGGTACCTAGTAGTCTTATGCAAATGCTCACTGCTAGAGGTTTGTTTTCAGGGCTACCTTCTGAAGACCCACATGCTTATATAGCTAAGGTAAGGGCATCATGTAAAAGGGCTAAGAGTATTTCCTCTCTCACTGATGGGAGAGGCTATTATTTGGTTCACTGAGCTTCCTTATAACTCAATTTTGACTTGGAACCAACTAAGAGATGTTTTCTTAGCACGTTACTACCCGGTCTCCAAGAAACTAAATCACAAAGACAGAGTGAACAACTTTGTGGCACTACTAGGAGAGTCAGTTAGCAAATCTTGGGATAGATTCACTTCATTTTTGAGAAGTGTCCCCAATCATCGCATAGATGATGAGTCACTGAAGGAATACTTCTATCGGGGACATGATGATAATAATAAAGCGGTATTGGATACTATAGCGGGTGGTTCTTATGGGGAGTGTCCTTAGGCTGAGATTGCCAAAAACTTAGAAAAAATCTCCTGGAATAATAAAGCTTGGAGTACTAGGAAGTCAAATGCTGGAAGAAATACCTTCGCAGTGCAATCCACACACAACCCAGCCACAGATGAGATTCGTGAAGAGATGGCTCAGATGAGAACTGAGCTTGGGTTGATATTAAAACATGTTACTAGGGGTGCAGAAAAGATAAATGCAGTGAACTACTTTTCTAAACCACCACCACCAAATGATGAATATTATTATGAGGAGTATTCCTTTGCGGTAAGTGAGCAAACAGGAGGTTTTTGACCGAATGCCCAAGGCTCAAATTAGGAGACTTGGCGCCAAGGTCAAGGAAATCAAGGTCGGAACTATGGTAACTATAATCGTGAGGGTAATTATGTCTGAGATGGAAATTACAACCGCGACAACAACTTCAATAGGGGTAACTATGGTAACAAAAATGATAGGAATGGGCCCTATGTTCCTCCTCAAAATTGTGTAGTTGCTCCTAGGGATGGTGGAGGTAGTATGGCGTGAGTTGAGGATATGTTGCATAAAATGATAAGGAGGTTCGATGCTAGTGATGAGCACACTAAAGAGTTAAGGAGTGATTTAGCGGGTATCGGGTAGAAAGTCTATACACATGCAATATCGATTAAGTAGCTTGAATTGCAAATGGCCCAATTATCTGCGACCGTGAACACACGACAACCTGACACTCTTCCTAGCAACATTGTCCAAAACCCGAAAAATGATAGACACTGTATGGCAATCACTACTCGGGGTGGTAAGCAAACCATTGACCCACCTATGCCGTATAATGAGGAAAAGGTCATACAAAATAATGATAAAGTGATAGAGGTTAGTGGTGAAGTAGAAGATAACACTAGAAAAGATGCCGACGTGCCTAAAAAGGTAAATCCCATGCCTAGACCCCCCTTTTCGTCAAAGATTAGTGAAAAAGACAGAGGATGGCAAATATCGGCGTTTTATAACAATGTTGAAGTCGCTTTCTATCAATGTCCCTTTGGTAGAAGCTCTAGAACAAATGCCAGATTATTGCATCAGACTAAAAGGAGTATCTAAAGTCAGAACTAAAAGCTCTCCCACATCATCTCAGGTATGAATTCTTAGGAAATGGTGACACTTTGCCGGTAATCATTGCATCAGACTTGAATGAACAACAAGTTGGGAGTTTGGTGAAAGTGCTAAAAAGGTTCAAAAGATCTATTGGGTGGACTATTGTGGACATTATTAGGATATCTCCTGGTATTTGTTCTCATAAAATCCAACTCATGCCCGATCATAAGCCAAATATTAAGCACGAGAGACGCTTAAATCCACCTATGCAAGAGGTCATGATGAAGGAAATCATTAAATGGTTGGATGCCAGTCCGATCGCCGATAGTAGTTGGGTATGCCCTGTTCAGTCTGTACCTAAGAAAGGGGGAATGACTGTGGTCCCCAATGACAAAAATGAACTTGTTCCAATGAGATCGGTTACTGGATGGAGGGTGTGTATGGATTACCATAAATTAAATGCATGGACTGAAGAAGACCAATTTCTTATGCCCTTCATGGATCAGATGTTGGATAGACTTGCCGGAAAAGGGTGGTACTATTTTCTTGATGGATATTCGGGGTACAATCAGATTTCTATTGCACTAGAAGATCAAGAGAAAACCAGCTTTACTTGTCCATATGGGACTTTTGCGTGCACCCGCCACATTTTAGAGATGTATGATGTCGATATTCTCCGACATGGTGGAAGATACTGTTGAAGTTTTTATGGATGATTTTTCTATGGTTGGTGAATCATTCGAGCGGTGTTTGAGCCATTTATCTGAGGTTCTTAAGAGATGTGAAGACTGCAATATAGTTGTAAATTGGGAAAAATGCCACTTCATGGTGAAAGAAGGTATTGTTTTGGGTCATCGCATTTCAGAAAAGGGCATAGAGGTTGATCGAGCTAAAGTCGAGGTAATAGAGAGACTTCCTTCACCTATCTCTATAAAAGGTGTGAGAATCTTTCTTGGGCATGCAGGTTTTTACTGGAGATTCATCAAAGATTTTTCAAAAATTGCGCATCCGTTGTGCAAACTGCTGGAGAAAGATTGTAAATTTTATTTTGATGAATCTAGTCTTAAAGCATTCGGAGAGCTAAAAGAAAAATTGGTGTCTGCACCTGTCATTATTTCTCCGGATCGGAACATTCCATTTGAGGTAATATGCGATGCTAGTGGGGTTGCTCTTTGTGTGGTGTTAGGACAAAGAAGAAACAAAATCCTTCACCCCATTTACTATGCTAGTAAAACCCTAAATGAAGCCCAGAAGAACTACACAGTGACTGAGCAAGAACTCCTTGCATTAGTCTTTGCTTTTGAAAAATTTCGCTCCTATTTGCCAGGTACTAGAGTTATAGTGCGTACTGACCATTCGACATTGATATATTTGATGGAAAAGAAGGATGCGAAATCAAGGTTGATTCGTTGGGTATTACTGCTTCAAGAATTTGACTTTGAGGCGAGGGATAGAAAAAAGAACGAAAATCAAGTTGCCGATCACTTGTCGCGTCTAGAAGATGAAGCTATGAGATATTAGGGGATAAGACTGATATTGATGATACTCTCCCCAATGAGCATGTATTGGCTGCCTCACAAGACTTGATTCCATGGTTCGCAGATTTTGCGAACTATCTGGCTAGTGATATTGTTCCATCGGACTTGTCCTTTCATCAAAGAAAAAAGTTCATGTACAATGTGAAGAAATTATTTTGGGATAAACCATACTTATATAGGAGCTGTGCCGATGAGCTTATTCGGCGTTATGTGCCAGAAGTTGAGATGTTGCGTGTTTTAGAGGCATGTCATTCCTCACCCATTGGTGGACATCATAGAGGTATCCGAATCGCTCATAAGATATTACAATGTGGTTACTATTGGAAAATTGTTCATCAAGATGCTCATGAGTTATCCAAAGCATGTGATAAATGCCAAAAAATGGCAGCATTTCAAGATTCTAAACCCCTTTCTTGTGATTGATTTATTTGATGTTTGGGGTATTGACTTTATGGGTCCTTTTGTGAGTTCTCATTGAATGAAGTATATTTTAGTAGTGGTTGATTATGTAACTAATTGGGTGGAAGCTATCACCCTCGCAAACAATGAAGGGAAGAGTGTCACTGCGTTCTTGAAAAAGAATATATTCTCTCGATTTGGTACCTCAAGGGCAATTATTAGTGATGGGGGATCCTACTTTTGCAACAAATGGGTCAAGGGATTATTGGAGAAATATGGGGTTATCCATAATGTGGACACTCCTTACCATCCTCAAACTAGTGGGCAAGTTGAAGTGTCAAATAGGGAGATTAAACTGATATGTCAAAAACAGTAAATGTTAGTAGAACGGATTGGTCAAGGAGGCTTGATGATGCTCTTTGGGCCTACTGGACAGCGTATAAGACTCCCATAGGTATGTCCCCATACCAACTTGTATATGGGAAAGCTTGTCATCTTCCGGTTTAATTAGAGCATAAAGCCATGTGGTCTAGAAGTTGAAAATGGATTGGAACAAAGCTACAGAACAACGGTTAACTGGGTTGAATGAACTCGATGAATTTTGAGTGAAAGATTATTAAATCTCAGCCCTCTATAAAGATAAGATGAAGAAGTACCATGACCAAAAATTAAAAAACGAGAGTTTATGGTTGGGGATTTGGTTCTTTTATACAATTCTAAGTTGCACTTGTTTTCGGACAAGCTCAAGTCCAAACACACTGGTCCTTACATGATTACCCAACTATTCCCTCATGGAACAGTTGAGTTGGAAACCAAGGAGGGTGTGAGGTTTAAGGTGAATGGACAACGAATAAAAATCTATTTTGGGCATGCTGAATCGGTGAATGCAGTGATCGAGGCATACCATCTTGAAGAAGTCTGAGTAATCAAGTGTCTTCAGTCATGCCATGACGTCAAATTAGGCGCTGGTTGGGAGGAAACCCAATACGTATCCTCTAACCCAACTATAGTTTTCTTTCTAGTAATGGTAGCATTTTCTACTAATGGGTTTTAAATTTGCATGTAGCACATCACCAGGAAATTCTGCAGAAAATCACTCCGCAACATTCACTGACAGACACATCAATGGACCGTCATGCTTGCGACGGACCGTCACATGAATCCATCGTGCTAGGTACGTTTTTCATTTATTTTCAAAATTAGGCCACCCATGACGGAACCCATGACTGACCGTTGCATCTACGATGGACCATGTTGAGGACTCGTTGCGTCATTAACCAGCAACCCGACCCGATCCAACTGGGGAATTTTAAAAGTTTTCAACCTTTTAAACCCCCACCCCTTCATTTAAACATTTTCTTTCCTTCCTTATCCCATTTCTTCCCTTTCCAACTTCCTACCTTTTCTCATCCTCTTCTCTATCAACTGATCCACATCACTTCCTGACATCCCGAAATCCCCAAATCTTCTTTCTAGTGGTCGGATTCTGCTGCCGTGGTTCTGCTCTTGATAGCTGAGTGCCTAACTTGCTTGTTTTTCTTCTCTTCTCAGGTATGTGTCTCTGATCTCTACCCATTTACACTGCATTTTTATTTTTCAATTACTATTGGCCTATTTATTTTTAGTGGGTGTTTGCTCTTTGATCCAATTTTGTCTGACCTAGGTTGAGACTCCCTCGAATTGCCTTGTCAAAATTCGAGAAATTAGTGCTTTAGCATTGCTAGTTTGCTAGGTATTTGGGTTAGAAACATGTAAGTTAATATCAAGTATTCCGTTTGAGTCACAAAGGATGATTGTGGCATCCTCAGTTCTGTCACTGAATGACAGAACGAGACCCCCGATGATAGACCGTCATAGGATCTGTCCCAACACCCCACTATTCGTTTTCTCTAAGTGTCCACCAACGGACATATGCGATGGACCATCGTTTCCACGACGGTACTTCCTCCACAACTGTTATGGTTGTCAGAGACCTTATTCCTAAGGATCTCCAACTTTTTCTAAGTGTCCTCTGATGGACATCTACGACGGACCATCGTACCCACGACGGTCCGTCCTGCACAACCGTCATGGTTGTCAGAGACCCTTGTCCTAAGGGTCTCCATTTTTTTTCTAAGTGTCCACTAACGTACATCTACGACGGACCGTTGTACCCTCGACGGTCTGTCCTGCACAATCGTCATGGTTGTCAGAGACTCTTGTCCTAAGGGTCTCCATTTTTTTTCTAAGTGTCCACTAACGGACATCTACGACGGACCGTCGTAACCTCGACGGTCCGTCCTGCACAATCGTCATGACGGTCAGAGACCCCTCTCCTAAGGGTCTCCATACTTTTTCTAGGTGCCTCACGATGGACATCAACGATGGACCGTCATTATCACGATGGTCCGTCATGCTTATCCGTCATAACTGTTAGACACTGTCTTTCTGAGGGTCTCCAAATAAACATTGTTGAACTAAGACATGACGGACCCCATGATGGTCCGTCATACTCACGACAAGCCGTCACCTGGTCCGTCGTGTTTCACTACTACTACAGAGATGTCATTGCAACTTTGCTCTTATGTGTATTTTGTCTCATTTTCGCTTGCCTTGTTTGCTCATTCTAGTACTAATAATGATTGTTTACAGGTACTATCTCTAATGGCACCGAAACAAGATAGAGTTTACGCACGTGGGTGTTCAAAGTCTGTCGCCCTGTCTGCCTGACTAGTTATAGGCTCTGATGATGAGCATGACCCCAAGTATGTGCCCCCGTAGTCACTACCTCCTAGTCTGATGAGGAGCGCACACTGACCGGCACATCTTTCGGGTCAGCTACACAAGAAGAAGGAGCGTCTGGTTCCTTAGGAGTTTCGTGGTCGGAGAAAGCCTCCGGGTCTGTAGAAGTCTCTACACCCGCCACGGCTGCACAGTCTGCCTCGTCTGCAGATGCTGACAGTCTTGATTCCACTCCAGACTCACCGACTGGAGTTCACGCCCCTGTTGCTGAACAGCCCAACCGGTGGTGTGTCGACGGGCAATACCTAGTTTATTCAGACACCAAGTTTCTAAATGATGAAGGCGTCATGACACGGAATTTTACACTGGATAGGCGAGTCCTTACGGGAAGTCTCCCCACCATGACAGATATCCACACTCTCTTCACCAGACACCGGCTAGACTGGACAACTCGTTCTTTGGGCCATTACAGTGAGGAGTTGGTTTGAGAGTTTTACGCCTCTTATGTAGATACTCTCTAATCACAGATTGATAGGCGGGCTGCTCGCGCCAAACAATCCCCACTTGAGAACGTTAGAGTACGCGACATACATGTCGACATCTCCCTTCCAGCCATCTGTCGGTATCTGTATGGCGAGGATGTTGATACCACCAGGACCCCTCTCACCGTCGAGTTTGACTACTGGTGGAAAATTGTTAAAGATGGCCGATTCTTGCGTGAGACATCGCTGAGATAGACCACCAAGAGGTGGACGGACTAGCACTTATCTATTGATGGAGACGCTGTCGACTGGGTAATGGAGCCAAAGGGAGCCATCAGGAAGGCTAACTTGACTTTGACGGCTAAGTTTCTATGGTTGATTGTCTGCCACTGCCTCTCCTCCACAACTGCAGATAATATAGTTACATGGGATCGCAGTTCTGATCGCAGCAATGATGGCCGGGTTTGATGTTGACTTCGCTTGTCTTCTTCAGGCGGTCATGCACGAGAGGGCTTTCAAGGTCACCACTACTTACCCTTTTCCGTGCATGGTATTTTCATTATGCAGGTCCGCAGGTGTGCCCATCTGGCACATTGATCAGCTCAAGACTCCGCAGGGCTATGTTGATATCAGCCTCATCAGGGATGAGGCCAATGAGTTAGCTCTACGCAGAGGGCCCCGTCCTGAGGTGTCTCCACTTGGTGAGAATCTGGCTGATACTGTAGCGCATGCTCAAACGGCTACGTAGGCTACTTCAGCACCCACTGACACTACCCCGGTCTAGTCTATCCTGGCTAGTAGCACTGCCTCAAGCTCCTCTAGCTCAGCCCCTTCCCCCCGCTCTGGTCCCGCTTTCTAGGGTCTAGAAACTAGAGTCTTAGATGGCCTCACTTCTGCATCACATCTAGTCTTGGATGCAGAGGTCTATTGCTGAGGCGGAGGAGCGCTTGGAGCGTAAGATGGCACAACACAAAGAGAGGAAGATCATAGAGGTTCATCTGTTCTTAGACGCTTTTGAATTGCGGGTGCTAGCCCGGCCAACCTCTCTAGTGGATGTGTCGACCCTTCAGGCTGCGGTTGAGAGTTTACGAGCAGATCTTGATATGATCCTAGAGGCTAGGTGATATACCGTGGTTTCACAGTATTATTAATGCTTTTTCCTTAAGTTTAGTGTCTCTAAAAGCCTTTTTGTATTTATTTTTATGTAAGTTTCTCTTTAGTTGCAGGAAATCTGTCTAAAAGATGAATATGGAGGTTTTTGAGCAAGAAATGTATAAAAGTACCATTTAAGAGCTTATGACGGTCCGTCGTGCCTGTGACGTTCCGTAGGTAGCATCGTAGTGAAGCTGCTGAAGAAGAGGAGGAAGTATGACCAAATGTGGGGTTACAGAGTGCGTGACGGACCGTCGTAGCCATGACGGTCCGTCCTGCTGGTTCATCATGAGATAAGAGAAGTAGTCCATTGTATTAAGGTCGTTTGGCAAACTATTAAGATGTATTGATTTCTTCATTGAATTGCTTAATCAATGGTAGATGGTTGTTTAATTTGAGCTTAGTAGAATATTAATCTATGTAGTAAATATATGAAGTCTATGTACACTTCTTTATGTTTCAGAAGTTTTAAATTTTCCGCAAATTTAACTATATGAATGTGATGAAAGCTAAGAAGAGATTTTTTTGTGACCTCTGAGAGGTTAACGATGCCGATTGTATTCGGATTCCAGAATCCGGGTGTGACAGTAGAATTATAGCAATTTAGGTTCTTCACCCTAACTATAGCAGTAACTGTTTTCTCACCTATAATATTTTTTTGGATGGCTCTCACATATAATATGGTACTTCAATTTAGTGCTCACCTGGCGTCTTTTTTTAAAAAATAAATAAATAAAATATAATAATGTACTCAAATGTTGTCAACCTTTAGAATAATTTCAAAACACCTTTGGTCAATAATGTTATTTTCATAATTTGAAATTACTATTTTTTATACTCGTGACGAGTCTACTCCAAGCTTTTTATTCTCCAACTTTCTAAAAATCAGGTTATGAATCTATATTGTTGAGTAAAAAAAAGATTTTATTTTATTATCTTTGTTTAAACTTTCAAGTTTTCTTGGTAATAACTTTGTTTCCATGGATTTGACAAAATAAGCAATGATTTATTTCAAATTAATAAAAGTGATTGAGATGAGATACTTAACACGTTATAATAAATTAACTAAAGTTATCACGCATAAAGACTTGTTAACTTGGAAAAAATATAGTTAAAGAATAGGTAACTTTACTTGGTAATATTAGTATAAAATAATGAATTTAAATTTATAGAATGTAAGTCTATCTGCTATACGGTATATTTGATCTAATAACGTAAAATAATTATGACTAATATATTTTTAGTGCAACGTAACAAAACAAAACAAAAAATTAAATTGGTGTGGAAAAAAGTGAAATCCTATATAGGGCTTACATACTTTTTAAAGTGCTTTTTGTGGGGATCGTTTCGTTTCCTTTGTTGGGAATTAAAGAAAATTCAAATATTCCAATTAACTTTTGTTTTCTCATTTGCCATAAAACTTAGAGGAGTGTACTTTGTTATAATGGCAAATTAAAAAGCTCTTTGTCCATGTAAGCTATTTTGGACATAAAACTATATACTTTTCTTTGACCTATTTTTATCTAAAAAACTCAATGTTGATGTTAGCATCTTTCTTATATTTAGCCTAATTGATTAATCAAGTTCGGTCAGTTAATCATTTTTAATGGATCTTAAAAGATGACTAACTCCTTCCCTTTAGTTAGATTAGTTGAACCCTTATCTAGAATCTCGTGTTTAGTTGCCCTATTTCACCATAATAATTAGGTGGCGACTTCTTGACTTAGTTATTACTTTTGAAATCACCTAGTATGTTGTACACTATTTTGATCCAGTTAAAATAGGGTATAAGATATACGATAACCAAATGATTCCTTTTAATTGAAACTTTAGTGGTAAATAAAGAAAAACGTAGGGTTGTAAAGTTCCGGCTAAAAAATGAAAAACTCTACTCCCTCCATTTCATATTAACTTATTTTTTTTAGGTGTTTCACCCTTCTAAAAAAGTAGATTAAGAAATAAAATGAACCTATTTTCTTATTTTTACCTTTTTAATTATCGTTAAAATTATGATTAAAATAACTAAATACTAATAAAGGGTAAAATCTCTTTATAAGTAATCTTGAAAACTGAATAATTAAATTAATTTAAAAAATAAAAATATCTCAAAACTTAAGTCAATATAGAATGGTGGGAGTAGTTAACTTCAACTTGTACACGTTGCTGTAGTTTTCACACTACAACATGATTTGCACCATAAAGTCCATTTCTTTCTCGAAGCAGCCAAGAAGTAAATACCAATTAATAAAACTTTAGCCTACTGTAGTTTGATAGCTTTTACACTTACATGTAGATCCCCATAAATATGTTACTAACTAATTACCTTGGCATAGTAGTTAAATTACAGTGATAGTGTAAAAAAAATTAATTATCATACATATATATAATTTATTAAAGGTGTCACCAAAATTTGAAAAGAAAATTAGTTTTGTAAAGCGATAATTAGATCAATTGTATTATATAGAGAAGAGTGTTGTCTAGTCAAGAGCTGCTACATTCAGAAGAAGATGATAGTTAGGAAGTAAGGATGTTGAGATGGATGTACGGGCTAATGAGCAGAGACAAGGTTAAAAATGAAGATATCTATGCCAAAGTAGGGGTGGCTCCATCGAGATTGAGTTGATTCAGACACGTGCAAAGGAGATGCACGAATGCCTCAATGTGGAGGTCTGAGAGGTTACCTAGAGTTACATGTAGAGATAGGTTGAAAAAGTATTGGAGATAGGTGATTAGACATCAAATGACACCATTTCAGCTTACCAACGACATGACCTTAGATACCAAGTAATGGAGGACACATATTTGAGTAGGCGGTTAGGTAGTTAGTTGATTGTTGTCTCTCCTGTTCCTCTTTACTATTAGTTATATTATTACTCTTGTGCTCTTTTTTATCCTTTGAGTTTAGTTACTATTTTGTGATTTTTTTTACACTTTGGTTATGATAGTATCTTGTTAAGATTATTGTTTACATGAATTTTAAACAATGAATTTGTCAGGTTATCTGTAGTATTTTATTAGATTATCTTTTTTTTTCTTTCTCGATATTATTTTGGACTTTTTTTTGTTTTAGTTAGGGGTCGTATCAAAAATAATTTTCTACCTTTAAAATAGTGGCAAACCAAAATTTTCAACAAGGGGATTTATATTATAAAAAAATAGACACACAAAGTAGTCGAAAGGAGTTCGACACTTACTATATGTATCTAAAAAATTATTTTTAATCATATACTCCTAATTATAAGGTGGTTCCATCCTACTCTAAAATAGTGCTAAGTTATAATAACTTCAATCATCTCATCCATTAATGCGCAGTTGCGCGCACACGCGAATTTTTTGATAATTTAAAATTATTAACTTCTGACGTATGAAACATGAATACGTTGTGACGAAGATATTTATTTGAATATCTTATTTCTTCTCACCATAGACATCCAATCACTAGAATTACTATTAATTAATATGGATTCGTTGTTGTCTAATTATTTGATGGGATAACAGACAAGAATATGGGGTTACAATAAATTGAAAGACAAAATTAAATTGCATTGTTTATGCATTCTTTAACGGTCAACTTTCACATATAGCAAATTAAAAAAATCATATTTGTATACTATAGTAAAGTTTGCATAATTGCGCTCCATATACAATTGAAGCAAATTGTATAAAACAAGAAAGAGAAAGACACTTGGGCAGAGAACTGTATAAACAAAGTATATAAAACGAATTGTATTATTATACATATATAGAACAATTATATACAATTTGAATTTGTATAAAATGAGAAAGATAGAAAGACAAAAGAGACTTGACAAGGAATATACAATTAAATCGAATTGTATAAAACGAAAAAGAGAGAAATTAGATACAATTTAAAATTTTTATAAAACGAGAAAGAGAGAAGGCAAAAGAAACTGGGCAGGGGAATATTTTTTATTGTATAATTATAAGTGTATAGGACGAAAATATATGTACTTGCATGTGTATATACAATTTTCTCACGCTTTATACAAACAGAAATGCAATTTATACATTTCGCTTCTGTTTTTGTATAAGTGAGAAAGGTGAGGGTGGCGAGCGAGATTTGGGAGAGTGGCGAGCCAGATCCGGAAGAGAGGAGAGAGGGGAACAAAAATATATGTATTTATACAATTTTGTCTGCTTTATACAATTAGAAACAATTTTCATACACTTGTGTTTGTATAAAAAGTGAGAAAGCGAGCGAGAGATTGGAGGAGAGTGGCGAGCGAGATGTTTGGGAGAGAGGCGCCTGACAATTTTTTTGCAAACGTTTGCTATGGAGCACAAATAAATCTAACCCTAGCTACTTCATCTATTTTAGGTTATTAGTTTGCTATTATATACAATTTTCCCTTCTTTAAACTATGCTTTACGTTGCTATCACACACGTCTAACATAGCCCACAAAAGCTTGCATGTTCCTCTCGGAGGAGCCACCCTCCGCCACTGCTTCCTCCGCCTTTTCTTCCATTTCAACGTGTTCTCTTTCAACTCCAACGTCTTTGGCCCAATTGTAGCCTCCCTTACACATATCTCTACTTCTTCCCTCGGAATAATTCTATTTTCAGCCACACCTCTACATAGTCGAAGTCCAATTTTGAAAACATCAATTAAGTACTTAGCATCGGTGATTTGGTCACCCCATTGAGGAAAAGCCAAAACAGGCATGCCACTTGAAAGTGCTTCTATAGTCGAATTTCATCCACAGTGTGTCATGAAACAAGCCATCGAGGGATGGGACAACACTTGTTCTTGTGGACACCATTGCACTATTTTCCCCTTATCTCCTACTTTCTCTAAAAAACCATTAGGTAACAATATTGGATCAATATTTTGGACTTCAGTAGGTGGACTAATGACCCAATTTCACCAATGAATTCAACAAACCATTTCCTATTTCCTCCACTTGTTCTTTTTTTAATATGACCACACTACCAAAGGATATGTACACTAGAGAGGATGTTGATTTTGTATCAAGCCAATCTATGCAATTTTCCACCTTCATAAAATCACCTTGGACATAACTAGGAGATACTACTTTAGGGTATTTGAATAGAGGACCAACCGTTTTGATAGGAAGTATTTCGGAGAGGTGATTAACGACATCATGTTCAAGTTCTTGGAATGTTTCCATAAGTATAAAGGTAAGTTGGGTTTTATTTGCCCTGATTTCTTACCATAAATAGATTTTGCTTTTAGGAAAAGGTTTTGGATTGAGTAATCATTTTTCTAGTAGGAAAATGTTTAGGACTCTATAAATAGAGGAATGTTCCTTCTAACTTAATCAACATTCATAATGTAATCTTTAAGGGCTTTGAGAGTTTTGGTAAGGGGAGAATTTATGGGTTACAAGTTTGATACATTATCACTTGTGTGAACCTCCCATGTATTCTGAGTGAATTGGTAGAGGTTGTTTCTCTCTGTATTTTGTACTCTCATATTTATAGTGGATTGCTCATCTCCTTTGTGGACGTAGGTGGATTGACCGAACCAATTAAATCTTTGTGTCTTTTGGTATATTTCTTGTTGTCTTCTTACTCATAGTCTTTCGAGGTTTGCATTGTTAGCTTCCGCGTTATACCTGTTTATTTTGGGTCCTAACAAGTGGTACCAGAGCTAGATTCAATTATTGAGTCAGGTTCAGTGGTTCGATAATCGATTACTGAACCAGGTTAGAAAGAGGTGTTCATCTTGGCGGGTGTAGTTCTAGCTGCAACCTTTTTGAAAGTAATGAAGATTTTGTTGGAGAAATTGTTTAAGAGAGGTTCTCTGTGTTAAGACATAAATTTTGCAAAGGAGATTATGGAGAGGAGAAGCAAGTTGTTGAAGATTAAGTGAAGAAGGTGGACAAATTTATTTTGTAAGAAATTCAGGCCAAGGGGGATATTTGTTGGGTGTTATTTGCTCTGATTTCTTACCATAAAAAGATTTTCCTTTTAGGAAAAAGTTATGGATTGACTAATCATTTTTCTAGTAGGAAAATGTTTAGGACTCTATAAATAGAGGAATGTTCCTTTTAACTTAATCAGCATTCAGAATGTAGTCTTTAAGGGCTTTGAGAGTTTTGGTTAGGGGGGAATTTATGTGTTACAAGTTTGATACGTTATTACTTGTGTGAACCTCCCATGTATTTTGAGTGAATTGGTAGATATTGTTTCTCTTTGTATTTTGTACTCTCATATTTATAGTGGATTGCTCATCTCCTTTGTGGACGTAGGTGGATTGAACGAACCACGTTAAATCTTTGTGTCTTTTGGTATATTTCTAGTTGTCTTATTACTCGTAGTATTTCGAGGTATGCATTGATAGCTTCCGCGTTACACCTGCTTATTTTCGGTCCTAACAGAATTGTCCCAAAATGACTGTTTTACAAGATAGTATATAAAGTTGAAGGGTGCAAGAAACTAGGAATTTCATCATACTTTAACAAACGCATACAAGGTAATTGAACAACGATTTTCGGTTGTATTTCACTAGGAAATGGAACTAAATTATGACTATAATGATAATAAGATGAAAAGCTAGAAGCAAATTGTACCCAAATCATGGCACTAGGGATGCCAAGGCTTTCAGCAACATCACAAACCCAAGGGATAAAAGGATTATTAATCAAACACGAAGCAGGGCTACCCTGTTCCGCGTATTTCTTGATCATTATCTCAAGATGTTGTATATACATCTCCAAATCATTCCCATCGGGCTTCGAAGGATCCCATTCATCTTCAAAGAAATCACATCTTATCATGCCATTACCATATGAAGTAGGTTCATTGCTGATATTTGGGTTAGCTTTCTTCATTTCAACACCACAAATTTCGGGTGCTGAGAAAGTAACAAGAAGACCCTTTGAAGTGAGGCGCTTGGCGAGTCTAAGAAGAGGATTGACATGTCCTTGGCCTGGAAATGATACAAGAAAGACATGAACAAGACCCTTGGTTCCCATTCTTTGGTTTAGTTTTTATTGAAGAAAAAAATGGGGAAAATAATACTAGTTGGTAATAACAGAAGTGAAGAAATATGGATAAACTTTACATCAAGCATTTTGGTCTTCTACTTTAGCAGACATGTTCAAAATGAAATTGAATTTCCTCAAGTGTGGAATGGATATATTGATTGATTGGTCACAATGATCCTTTTTTTAAAAAAAAAAAAAGAAGAAGAGGATATACTGTTAGCTTGAAGTTGAGTTAAGGATGTTAGCTCGAACTTGATATGAAGTTTTGATGATTTAACAAACTTGTCGATCTAACAAGGAATAATATCCTTGTTAATGGAACTGCTGCCAGTGAGATGAATGATGAACTCAGTCTGAGGTATATTTATGTGCTATCATCAAAAAGGGGGGAAATATTATATTCTAGGTGTTTTTGATGATCCTCACAAATGTGGAAACCTGGTCCCTGTCAGAGTTCTCTCGTCCAGATACAAATGGGGTACAGCCGTAAAAGCTATCATGTCAGGTGGTAGGTGAAAAGTGAAGTGTCCTACACCAATTAAAAAAACGGACGAGATTGTATGTTTCAGTATCTCACAAATGCAGGGACCTGGTCCCAGGCAGAGTTCTCTCCATCAGATACATAATAATGTACAACTGTAAAGCTATCTTGTCAGTGGTAGGTGAGGCGCCAGGGTACTGAACCAATCAGAATGGAAGAGTTTGTTTGTCCAACGGTTAATAACTCTTTATGATTGATACTTTCAACATGACAAATAACATATTAAGTTCATTCATTAAAGAAGAGAGAGCAACAAGTCTTTGTCAAGAACTCAAGCATCAAAGAACGCAGCAAGGGACTTAATCCCGAAAAGTCAGCGCACGAGAAAAGGACGAAAAGACAACTATTAAAAATGTGCAACTCTGAAGGGGTTGGTGCACAACTTTTCATGACAGCAGGCTCTCAGCCAATAGCCTCATCCCAAGGTTTTGTGTTCATTTGAATATAATCTCTTCTCCAACAACACAAACAGAAGTTTTGGCAAACAAAGTTTTGGATTTCAGAAAATCCAAAAGCTCAGAAAGCAAATGTCATCTTCCAGAAGTGTCATCCTAAGAGCAACAGGGACCGGATAAAGCTGCAAGCTATATAGTTGTCTTACGATTATATCTTCCGTTCTTACATTGTAAATTTGTTCCTAATCTATAAAGGATTCAAATATTTATTTTGGGTTTGTAAAAGACTAAGTCAGTTAAGGTTAACTGATTTAGTGAGAAACATTATTTTGTTGCTTAGTCAAATTCTAAGTCATCTAAAGTTATGTGGTTTAGTGGGCGGTGTGGTATCCACTTAGCAATGTCTAAGTTATCTAGGGGTGATAGCTTAGTGGGCGGTGTTGTATCCACTTAGGCTCTTCAAGTAATAGGTAGATTACTTGATCATGAGATTAATAACTTTTTCTCACATTGGTTGTAACCGGGTTTCACTTTTGCTTGAGAAGATTAGTGAAGACGGTTGAAAATCATGTGCAACATGTCGTAGTTTTACTTCCATGAGTAAGGAGGTTTCCACGTAAAATCTTTGTGCAAATTTTAGTTATAGTCATTTACTTTCTGCATTTTGCTTCAGCTACTTTCTTGTTGAGTCAAAGACATGGTCCGTTAACGTATAGTAGATGCTGACTAGTGTCTGTGCTTACAATCTGTTCTCACTGTGTCAAGGGACCTGGTCCATTGACTGTTAGTGGACGCACTAATTCTAACATATACAAATTGAATGAGCTAAGCCCTCATGTAAAAAATTGTTACCCAAGTTTCTTTCTTTATTTATGTTGAAAAAATGAATTGAAAAATAGAGTCTATGTTATAAAATAGTGTGATGTGGATGTCTACTACAACAAAAAGTTACTCTCACTAAGTATCTCAGTTGATTCCTTTATTATGACGATAACCCCCATCTTTATAATCATCATTCTTGTACCTCTATAACCTTATTCGTTATTTCACGATTAGTATCTTGTTTATGATTAACATTTTGTATGCCTCTATGTAACACTATAAATAGAGGAATATGGCTTCATATTTATACATTTGATGATACTTATTTTAGAAGAAAATGAGAAAGCTCTCCTTTATTGTCTCTCTATTTCTATTGTTCTTATCTTTAATATTCTTATATTATTGCTTTAGTTTTACAACTTTTCTTTATGATCAACATTTAACATGTTTTGTGCAAATAGATTGTTTAGTTTTACAACTTTGCTTTATGATCAACATTTAACATGTTTTGTGCAAATAGATTGTTTTTAGGAACATCTTAGTATCACAATGATGCTGTAGGGAAATCTTAGTAGCTTCATTGATTGGTTATATGAATTTTTACTTTATTGGTGAGAGTTCGATTTTCTACCCTGTAATTTCCTCCTCATTTCTCCTATCCTATATGAATTTTCACTTTGTTGATGAGAGTTTGATTTCTTACTCATTTCCCCTTTCCCTACATTCAATTCATTATCGTTGTCCTCCAATTTCGATTGTTTGAAATCAGAAAAAATATCCTCCACATTAATAACCTTAGAACTAATCTATTTTCTTTGAAATTTTCTTTTTCATAGCCACTTTTGGCTAAAAACTAAAAGCCCACTATTTTACATCTCTAGCTAAAATTATATGAAAAGTTTATGAGTCCAAATTTAGAATCTCAAATAATAATAAAAAAGGACTCTTATTAAAACAAAAAAAAGAATTTTTTTTACTCCAAAAATCTCTCATGGTCATGGTTATAATTGAAATTTTAGTGTGTTTTTTACACTACTTCCTCAAACTTTTAACTTGATCAAGAACACCCCATTATTGAAATTGTGTACCTTTTGAAGCTTAATTAGATTGCGAACGCCAAAGAATCAGATGATACTAAATATATATAGACATGGCTTTAATCACATTATTATTTCTCAAATTGCTAGATAAATAGCAACAACACCAATGAAGCATCTCATAACAAATACAAAATAGACCATTGGGATATTACTAAAATATGAAATTGTAACAACATCGATTGGATTTTTATATTGATAAAAGAGTATCACAACATAATAATAGTGATCGAATAGACATACAACAATACCTAACCAACATTCTTGTACCATCTACTCTTGATGGGTGTAACAATGTTGTCCAACACAAAATAGTAACAATAAAACATCAATGCCTCTATCATCCTAAACCATGCTCTTCTCCAATGACGATTCAAGCAGAGCGCTGCAGCTAATCCCAACAAGATAGCTCCAAAAGACACAACAAAGCCAATGTAAAAACACTGAATATCCTCCAACTCTGATGATTCTTCATCTCCATTAATGTTGGAGGTATTTGACAATTTAGGACTCATCCCACACTTGTTATCTAATGGATAACCGCAAAGAAAAGGATTTCCCTCGTAGCTGCTTTTGTTGAAAGTTCCAAATTGAGCTTTAAAATCAGGCACTGCACCCGATAAGTTATTGTATGCAACACTGAATACTGCCAAAGAATTTAGCTCAAGTAGACCAACAGGAATGCTCCCATTCAATCTGTTGCAGGAAAGGTCTAAGCTCTCAATTTCCTGTAGATTGGAGAAGGTATTTGGTATTCTTCCGTTGAGATGGTTGTGTGATAGATTCAATGCATGTATATTGCTCATGTTCCCTAACTCAACAGGAATTTCACCTGTCAATCTATTACTTGAGAGATCAATACCTGACATATATTTTAGAATGTTTCCCTTATAAGTGTATGAGTTTTTTTTGGTTGAAAACTGGACCTGAGTTTCCACATCCATCAAAAACAAGTCACTTAGAAGTCCATGACTATCGTGATAATGCCTTTTCGAACGCATCCAGATCACAAAATTTAACCATGAACCCCTATAATTCTCAGCAAAATAAGTCCAACTTATCTCTGCATCCTTTTTGGTTTGTGTTAAGTAACCCAAACAAGGAGGGAGTGGACCATAAAGCTTATTGAAAGATAAATCCACGATAGATAAATTGTTCAGCATACAAATCTGAGTTGGAATATCTCCTTCCAATTTGTTATTGCTAAGGAGAAGGTAATTCAGATTACTAAGTGAGCCTATGGTGTATGGGATATTCCCTGCAAAATTGTTGTAGCGAAGATCCAAAGTTATCAGAGAAGAGAAGTTAAAAATTACATGCCCCAATTCACCACCCAATTGATTTTTCTGTAGATGGATGTGTTTGAGAGGTAAAGAACTCACACAAGATGGTATCGATCCTGAAATCTTGTTTTCAGATATAGCTAAGACATTAATAATCTTCAAATTGCAAATCTCAACTGGAATCAAACCTTGGAGATGATTTTTGGACAAATCAAGTTGTAACAATCTTCTGTTATCCCTAGTGCATCCTGGAATTTCTCCGGAGAAATTATTCCTGCTAGCATCCAGTGTAATAAGGGAGCTGAGAAAAACATTACTAGGTAATGCACCTTCAAAGTTATTATCATTCAAGTACAAAAAGGATAATACATGTGGTCTGAACTCCTCCGAAAATATTTTTCCTTTAAGCTTGTTGTTTGACAACCGAAGGTAAAACAATTGTGGAGAATCAACAACTGCCAGATCACCAGGAACTTCTCCAGACAAGAAATTGACAGATAAGTCGAGAATTGTTAAATAAATACCACTAATCTTGGAAGGTATAGGACCTTCAAGATGATTGTGTGACATGTTCAAACTGAGAAGCTTTGGGAAGGCTAAACTCATATTTTGTGGAATATGTCCATTTAGTTTATTATTAGAGACATCAACCGCCTCTAGATGGAGGTGAACACTCGATGGCAACTTGAGTGGTCCGCTGAAAGCATTATCTCTACCATAGATCGCTGCAAGTCTGGTGTTATTTTCTAACAACCATGTCGGGAACTTTCCTTGCAATTGATTTCCTTCGATAGCAAGAATCCTCAAGTCATATTGGTAGTGAAGGAAAGAAGGCAATTTTTGAAGAGCTATACATCTTTGGATAGCAAAAAACTCCAACTGGAAATTTGGAATCCAATTTTGGTATTCGGTGTCTGTAATTATTGTATTATAACCAACATTCAAGTAGATCAATTTTTTATGGTCAGAAAATTGGCTGAATGACAGAGGAACATCAAATTGGTTATCCGCAATATCCAAGTACTCAAGTGATGTGAGTCTCCTCCAAATAGAATGTGACGCTATATTTCCATGTAAGTTATTCCCAGCCAAACTCAACCATCGAAGGGATGTCAAGTTTCCAAGACACAAAGGCAATGTTCCCACAAAATTATTGTTTAAAAAATCCAGCTCTTCAATGTATTTGAGTTCACACCAACCTATATATGAGAGACATTTAGCTAAAACAAGTTTTCTATAATAGACCACATTTTCTTATACGTTTTCTTTTTGTTGTGTTTGATACGAAGGAAAATAGGTCTGTTTTCTTACTTGTTAAATTTCTTGAGTTCGGTGCTTAATAATAATTTTTTTTTTACTACTCTTAAGTATTTGTATATAATATGGGAGGTGAAGCATGGGAACCATTATTTCTACTCTATATTCATGAAAATGCAGACATTAGGAAAACAGAAAAGGTCGTACCTTGATTAGGGAGGGTGCCATTATTTCCACCAGAAGGCATATTCAACACTTTAAGAGAAGTCATTTGTCCAATGTTTGGGAGAAAGTTGTCATTTAAAGAAGATCCCTTAAAGTATAGGTACTCCACCGTGCTCAGATTTCTTAATGCTTATACGATAAAATAAAAAACACATTATATTGTCATATTCCAAAAGAAAAGTAAGTTGGATAAAATTTGATTTGAGCTTACCGTAAATTATGCTGGGAGAAGTGAGATTACTATTTTTATAGGAAAGTGATTTAAGAGATGAGAAAGATTTTAGGGATCGTATGACTCTGCTCGAGTTGGAGTAGGAACTTCCCAATAGTAAACTCCGCAGAGAAGTCATTTTTTTGTTACCTGTTAAATAGTGAATAAATAAATCATAAACATTTTAAAATAAGAATGAATAGTTCCATCTAATTTGTATCCCGCAATTTTCAACAAGTTATAAAAATAATTTAGATTACAGGAAGTCCATAAAGATGTCTTTTGTTCTGTAGGATGTCTTGAGCTTAAAATGATTAGTGTACCTTTGGTAGTCGCAAAGCTGTGTATATTGTTATCCGAGAGATCCAGATATTCCAAATTGCTCAAATCAATTATATCTACACAGATAAACTTTAATTTGATATTCGAAGAAATAAAATTGATATATTTAGTGGAAAAGACTTGGATATGAAACAGACCATTCATTTCGACATTTCCATTTATTTCATTGGCAGCGAGATTGAGATGCTTGAGAGACGGAAAAATCTTGAGTGACGAAAAGATGGTGGAATTGAAGTTATTATCATCCAAAATGAGTTTCTCTAAATTCCTGAGTTCACCTTCATATGATTTATGAAAAGTAAGAGACTGTACTTAGTGTTAATTGTTTTCTCTTGTGAAATTATATTTGTGATTACCCAATGCAGAAAGGATATTGATGTCATTGATTTCATAGCCTTCAAACCAGAGTTCTCTTAAATTACTTAGTCCTCCACATTTCTTACTCATCATATCTTCATCCAAAAATTATAACTATATTAAGTAAATATATATATAATTGTCCAAAAGTGGACATACAATATATGCATATATCAAAAACAATGTTAATGTAGAATTTACTAGTATTATATGTCATCGGTATGCTGAATGAGGTATCAACATCTACACCAAGTTTTAAAACCTCAAGAGATGAAATCCAACATAAAGATGATAGTAAAACTTTAGGATCTATCGGATTATATTGCAAATCGACTTCTTTCAGGTTGGGAAGCTGTCTTAGCTTACTGAACCCTGAATAACAAAATCAGACAAAAAAAAACATGTTACATATATAAATATATATTTCTAACTCCATACAAGATAGATCAGACCTTCATTTTTTGTCCATCCTATAATATTTTGGGAAGACAATAAAAGAACTTGCAGAGACTTGAATGGAAGAAAGAGAGAGGCATTGAATAGCCAACCATCGCCTGTACCAAAATCTGCTTCGAGATCGAGTTTGATAACTCGACCTGTTTCTAAGCTGCATTTTACCCTATCCCAAAAACAACAATCTACAAAATGAGCCGCATTGTAACCAGCCCAATCAACCAACAATTCGCCATTCGAACTCATTATATTTGTTTGCAGCTCCAAGAGAGCATTTCTCTCTTCCTCCCAACAACCATTCACCACAACTACTATTAGAAAAAACACTAACAACAAAAACTTAATATTCCCCATATCCCCCACTGTCAATTAAAGCTACTATACTTTCTAATTTGCTAACGGAATGTTTATATAGGGACTATACAGAGGCAGAATTATAGCACAACTCAATAATACAATGTATCAATTTCTTATCAAACAAGTAAGCATAATATATTTTTTAAAAACAGTTGTATACATAATTCACTTTAATACACATGGCACATTTAACATAATATTGCTATGAATAGTATTTCCTTGTTTAAAAAATAATGATCTAGTTTGATTTGGAACAAAATATAAGAAAAGAAAAAAAAACTTTTTTAATCTTGTGTATCTAAATTAAAGTTATGTCAAATGTACCAAAATGTCCTTTAATGTTGTTGCCTTAAAAATGTCATGTGAAAAGTTAAAATTAAAGTGCAACCAAAAAAGAAACAAGTCATTCTTTCTAAAACAAACTAAAAAGAAAACTAGATCATTATTTCTAAAATGAAGAAAATATTAAATAAAAATTTATCGCTAAAATCAATTATTATTTATTTAAAGGTATCAATCCAAATAAATTTTCCTTCTAAATTTGTAAAAAATCTCCAACCATATCATATCTACCCAATAAAATGGATGTGGAAATGTTGAGTCAGCGTCAATTCAATTTTTTTGTTTGTTTTACTGATTCCAACATGACTTGAACTTTTAAATATAGGATCAGCACATTCAAAGATGAAAATGTATAAATATGAATTGAGGTTAAGTCACAAGAAAATATTTATATATTATGTCTTTATAAAATACATCTCTAATGAATTTTTTTAAGGAATCTCATATCAAGAAGAGACAAAAATATGAAACACATGAAGTAATAGACTGTTGAAACACAAAATTATAAGTCCTACTTGACGTCTTACGTGATATATGCGTTTACTTGTTTAACTTTATACAAGTTTGAATGGTTATTTAATTTGTGCACACTCAAAGTTGGAGGATATAGATGAAGGAGCGGTCGGACCTATGAGGGGTTTTGAGGTTTCGAACGAATTCAATAGCTTTTTCGTAGATCTTGCATTTGTATAAGACCCTGGGTGCCGCATTATTCAAGTGAGATAAGCGGGTCGGTTGCTTTAATATTGGATTATTATTGAGTTATTTTTCCTTTTTTTTATTTTTATAAACAAATCGATTAAACATGCATGTTACTAATATTATTTTTCAGATATATGAGACTAGAGTTAACTAAACAAGTCAATTTTATTTCTTTTTGAGAATTAGTGGCCTTATTCGCTGAAACTTTGAGGAATAAGGAATAAAAGAGATTTTTTCACATTAAAATTTGAGTTTGTATAAACTATTTAATAGAGTTAACTTAATATATTCATGTGTTGTTGCAAATATATGACAAAGAGAATATAGAATTTAGTCAATCTAGTCATCCTACTTAGCAAGAACATTGATGAAGATCAAAAGAATCTTCAAATTAAAAGAATTATAATAATAATGTTCATCGTTTTTAAAACTTACATTTCTTAAAATTACTATTTAAATCTATTCTTAATAAATATTTATCTCACGTTCATAATTCAGTAATCATTAATTGATAAAGAATAAACACGTGACACTCATACTATGAAATTAATAATTAGTGAAAGAGAAAGTAAAAGAACTTGAGAATTAATTATGGTGAATAAGATTCATTAATAAAAATGAGAAACAAAAAACTTCCAAAAGTTAATGTTGCAGGGAAGTTTCGAACCTACGCTGCTTGGGAGGCAAACTGACTGATTTGCCAATAAGACTATACACCATAATTTCCATTGTTGGCAAAGATATTATATAATCAGTTTCTTATATATATTTATATATATATGTTTATAACTTGTGAACTCTCCAACATAATTGACGGACGGCTCAGTATAGTAAGAAAGGAGCTTAAAACGCTTTCCCATGCTAGAATTGTGAGTTTTCGGACCTCACTATCACTAGAAGTTTCTCTTTAAAAAAAATAATGTATACTTTGCAATAGTATATTTCACAAAAAAATATAAATAAAAATCAATTAAAAATATTGTATAACAATTAGAAAAGACCAAGAAAAAACTACTCATCTTAAAATAAAAAAGATTTTGTTTTTCAATATATTGTCGTTCGTTTAATTATCGATTATATTAAAAGTTATTCTTTCCTAACATATAAATTTCAAAACTCTTAATTTTATCTCTGCGCAGATGCCAATAAAACCAAGTTAAAAATAGATATTTATGTATTATGTCAAGAAATAATACAAATACCTTTTTTCCTACAGGAAATGACAGAACATGAGTCACACATGAGAAAGGGTTCCCACGTTATTTGGTGATGTAGTTAATTGTGGTCAAAATGACCCTACAATTAATATAACTTCAAATGGTTCAATTTGAATTTGACGTATAAAGTGTAATTTATTCACATGTGAATCACCTTTAGGCCCCTAATT
This sequence comes from Solanum lycopersicum, assembly GCF_036512215.1. NCBI lineage: Eukaryota > Viridiplantae > Streptophyta > Magnoliopsida > Solanales > Solanaceae > Solanum > Solanum lycopersicum. The sequence goes on from NC_090807.1 coordinate 7,852,455, forward strand.
TTGACCGCCCAAATATTTTCTTATATATTGGCCGCCCCAAATTTTTTTTTATATATATATATATATCATATTTTAATTTATACGTAATTATTTATCGGTGTAAATATTTTTTCTGTCATTCTTATCTAATAAATTTCTATAAATAAATCTTCTTATATATGAGATTCGAAATCTTAAAAATAAAATACGTATTTACTACAACAAATAAAATATAATCTAGTTATGTAAAATTATGCTCACTGACAATTATTTAACTTAAAACTCATAAAATATATATTATTTCATTAAAAAATTTTATTGTTTTAAAGACAAGAATATAATTTTACAATAAAAATTAATTTTTGAAAAAAGATAAAGCCATTGAGCAAAAATATATTTACTAGAATATATGGATTCAAATCAAAATCTAATATGAGTGTTTTTTTCACAAAATCAATATCAATGTATACGATTTCGATGGCTTGAGGAAAATGGCAAAAATTACCATTAGTCTATTTGAAAAGGTTAAAAAATACCCCTCATTCACCCATTGAATTAAAAACACCCTCAATTCACCTATTTGATTTATATCTACCCTTAAAACTAACAACCTTATAAAGATATATATATTATTATTACTATCACTTATTAGGGGTGTGTTTGGTATGAAGCAAAATGTTTTCCTCAAAAACAACTAGACTTTGTACTTATTTTCTCATGTTTGGTTGCTGAGTAAAAAATATTTACAGGAATTTGTTTTAGTATTTGATTTATGAATGAAAAATATTTTGAGAAAATATCTTTTTTTTTTATAGAGAGTAGAATTTTTTTTTTTGAATTGAAACTAAAAATACTTTTTAAAATACTTATATTTTTTTTTTGGGGATGGGGGGGTTGAAAAAATAAATTTTTGGAGTTGAAAATACTTTTAAAAACAAACTTGATTTTTTTTTTGGAAGGGGGGGGGGGGTCGCGGGTAAAGGGGGGGGGGATTAAAAATAAAAATTTGAAATAGAAAATATTTTATTAAGAAAAACTTCAATTTTTTTTTTTGGAAGGGAGTGGGAGACTGATTAATTTTTTTTTTTTTTGGGGGGGGGGGGTCGTGGGTAGCGAGTGAGAGGGGAGGGTGAAAAAAAAAATTTGAAATTTGAAATATTTCTTAAAATTAAACTTAATTTGTTTTCTGGGGGGAGGGGGGGGATATCGTGGTTGCGGTGAAACAAAAAACTAGAAATAAAAAATATTTTTTAAAAACAAACTTCAAATATTTTTTTTGGGGGGGGGGGGGGGGCTAGTAGGGGTGGATAGGATGAAAAATAAGAATTTGAATTTGAAAATATTTTTTTTTTTTAAAAAATTATCTTTTAATTCTTTTTTGGGGGGAGAGTGTGTGTGTGAGGGGGGGGGGGGAGGGGTAGAGGGTAGAGGTGGAATGAAAATAAAAATTAAAAATTAAAATATTTTTTAAAAAATAAACTTAAAAATGTTTTTTTTGGAGGGGGGTAGGTCGAGGGTAAGGGTGGGATTAAAATAAAAATTTGAAGTTGGAAATATTTTTTTTAAAAAAATATTTTTTTATGGAGGGCGGGGGTAGGGGTGAGGGTGGGGTAAAAAAATTAAAAATGAAGTTGAAAATATATATAATTTTAAAAAGCTTTAAATTTATTTTTTTCAACAAAAAAATATTGATTGTTTCAAAAAATATTTAAATTGAAGTTGAATGAGAGTTTTGGAAAATGTTTTCCTCAATTTTTTAAAGGAAATAATTTTCTTTAAATTTGAGGAAAATGAGTTAATTTGAAAAAATATTTTCCAAAATATTTTGCCCAACAAAACATGAGAATTGGAAAACTTTTTCGGAAAATATTTTTCTTCGTACCAAACACACCTTAGGTGTCATTTTCTTATGGATAAATCAAATTTCAACCCATTTAATTTTTTTCTACCCACCCATTTTAGTGTCCATGATCCAAACTCAATTTGAAAATTCTATTTATTGAAATTTCTACTGATGGTTCCTAGAGCTGTTTCTTAACCTGAAAATACTTCCAATTTTTCATCTAAGCATAAAGAAGCGCATCACTATTCTTGCACTAAAGGATTTTACTGAATTGTCAAGTTTGCATTTCCATCTCTCTAAATGGATCAAGTTTTTTCAAGGCTAAAAGAGCCTATCAATACAAAAAAAATATATATATAAAAAAAACCGCTGTTTAGCGACACACTAATTTCATCGGTAATCTACATAAATTTGTCGTTAAACTGGATTAGTGATGAAATATTGTTTGTTACTATTTTGCTTGTTACTAACCTCTTAGAGATGAAAATAATTAATTTTGTTGTTGGTGTAGCGATGTCTTAGCGATGTACTATATTTGTTGCTAGTTTCATAGAGACAAATTATTCGTTGCTATTTTTATAATTCCATTTCGTGACAAAATTTTTGTCACTATTCAGTCGCAATATGTTTTTTTAATAACTTTGCGATAAATAATGTTTTATCGCTAATCTGTCACTTAATTCTCTCTATTACTACAATTAGATTGTCGCTAATTTGTCACCAAATTTTTTTCTATAACTACATTTTAAATCGCCGTTAAATTTGTTGCTAACTATTTCTTGTGAATGTTTTTATTTATTTTCAATATACCATAATAAAACATATTAAACGCAAATTATTAAATACCCTTGAAATAACCAATATTCGTATAAAATAATAATCATAGAACATTCAAAATGTATAGGTAGAAAAGCCCCAACAACATATATATCAAAAACATCCATGATCAGTATCTGTCAGTAATTTTTAAATCAAAAGAACTCACATCCATCAAGTATATGGATATACTATTTGTACTTCCAAAAATAGTCGAAATAAAAAAGAAATGCAAGTTGGATCAAGGGAAACGATCATCATCTGAAACTAAAGGACTATCCTCCTCAATATTAATAGTACCAGAAGAAACAACTGATGAATTATTGGTAGGTGGTGAAGGATTCACTCCATGTACCTGATCAAGAAATACCGGAAGAAAGTGATCAGTAAGTGTAGGAATCAGTTGCATCACAAACTCAAACATACTTATTATCGGTGTTGGCTGAAAAACTGATAACCTCAACCAAATCACTCGGAATACATGGGAGGTTCACACAAGTGATAAAGTATCAAGCTTGTGTCCCACAAATTCTCCCCTAACCAAAACTCTCAAAGCCCCTAGGACTACATTGTGAATGTTAATTAAGTTAGAAGGAAAAAATCTATATTTATAGAGTCCTAAACCACCTTTAGAAGACTAGTCAATCCAAAACCTTTTCCTAAAAGAAAACCTATTTATGGTAAGAAATTTAGGGCAAATAAAACCCAATAAATCTCCCCATTGGACTGAATTTCTGACAAAATAAATTTTGGAAAAATTACATAAATAAAGACCTTTTATTTTATAATTACCAATTTTAAGTACACTTTTTATTTATTACTATTTTTGTCAACTTTTAGCTATATTAACTTAAAACAATTTAAAACCCATTTATTCCTTTTTTATACAAATTTTAAACAAAGTTCATATCCTTTCTCGCTCTTTTTTTTTCTTTCTCCTTCTCCTCGTCAAAAATTAGGGTTCCTGTTCGCTTTTTTTCTCCATTTTTCTGCACGAATCTTAATGGAAGAAGGTCTTAGAAGAAGTCCGCGTCTAGTGACGGCTTCGAATCGAAAAGTTTATCGAAGAAATCGAAAGAAGCTTCAAGTTTCGTCTTCTAATTCTATGGATGAAATTCCAAGTTTTAGTTTGGGTATATCACAAATTTCGGGAGAGAAGAACAATGAGGAGAAGAACAATGAGGAGAAGAACAATGAGGAAGAAAACAAGAAGCAAAAGAAAGGTAAAAAACGAGTTAAAGAGGTTAAAACAATGAAGAAATCAAAAAAAATATGTGTTACTTTGGCATCTACATCGAAGAAAATCGTTGACAGTGATGATGATTTTGAGGATTTACCTCCTCAATTTCAGTCAAAAAGTTTGAAAAATAAAGATGGATTGGAGAAGAAAAGGCCGGTGAATGATGGAAAAACACGAAATCGTTTACCCAAAAGTGTCATTCTACCAGAGAGTAGATATCCGGTATGTGTTAGTACTTCTTAGTTATTTGTTGTTTAGCAATGGGTTGTATGTTGATTGCTGCTTGTTTTTTAGATGTAGTATGTGAAATTATCTTTAATTCAACTTTCATTCAACTTTAATTCATATTTAATTCAACTTTAGTTGAACTTTAATTCAACTTTAATTCAACTTTAATTCATTTTTTATTCATCTTTAGTATGTAGTAACACATTTTTAATTCATGTTTAATGCATATGCAGGATCGTAAATTCTGGAAACATCCTGATGTTGTGTATATTTCGAGTAGGTGGTCATGTTACACTAATCATAGTGTCATTGAACAAATCAAACTATCTTTATCTGATAAACAACTTGAGATGTTTAGGAATACATGTTTTGGGTACTTTCTTGACCTTCCAAAATCAAGCACACAACTACAACTTATTCATTGTCTTATAAATAGAGAGTTAAAACACACACCGGATGATGTGTTTGCTATTGAAATAAATAACAAAAAGTTATTTTTTGGTCTTAGAGAATTTGGGATAGTTACAGGCTTAAATTGTGTTGGTGATGGCACATCTATCAATGTTCCCAATTCTAGATGTAGTTTGATGAGTAGTTATTTTCCGGAAAAAATCACAGTTCCAAAGAGTCATCTACGTGCACTGTTTTTAGCTAAAAAATTCATAGATGATGACTCGACTGTTTCATTGGCTGTTCTATACTTCATTAATGATTTTTTATTTTCATATGAGGACAACGAATACCAAATTAGCAATAGAGATTTTTACCTTGTGGAAAGTGGAAAATTCAATTCATATCCGTGGGGTTTAGATGTCTACAAAAAGTTGTCTGATTCTGTGAGGCATGAGCTTAAGTCAACACATAAGTACTATAGAATTGGTGGCTTGCCTCTTGCTCTTCAAATTTGGATATTTGAGTGTTGTTCAAAGGTTGATGAAGATATAGCTATTCGTGTTGCTGATTCTATTCCAAGAATCTTGAATTGGAAGACAATTGCAGAAAGTCCATGGTTAAAATATATTGAGAAATGTCTCTTCATGCCTACAAAAAACAAGGCATTTGTACAAAGTTAATACATTTTATTACATTGTTTATTTGAACTCAAGTTACTATATCTAATGTTATTTTGTGTATTTGGTTTTTCAGTTTGAGAACATAGTGGCCAGTGAAGATGAAGTATCCAAATTCAGGCTTCCTGAAACTCGTGATTACCATGCTGAAATTTTGAAATTGGAGCCTAAAGGATCAAATCATGGTCTAGACATTTTGACCAATGAAGTCATAGAATTGAGAAAAGAGCTTGTAAAAGTATACACAAACTAAACTTTAGGCTTTTTATTTTAAAACTGTTATTTTTTAATATTTTCGTTATGATTTAATATCTATTAGGTGAATGAAAATAACAAAGCGCTTGAAGAGAAGATTGATTTAGGATTCAATCAAATCAAAGAATTTGTGGTGAACTCAAACAAACAATTATTGGAGGATATTTCTTTGCTGTTTGCTAAGAGTGGTGGTAGCAGCTCTGTTATTCGAGAAGTTAAGGAACCATCTAAGAAGCATGCTGACGAGACATTTTCAGGTGGATTAGATTTTAATGGAGGTTCGTTTATAAATGACACGAATTCGATATTTCATTTTTCAGTTAACTTTGATATGTTTTTTTTAATAATATGTTAATTACATATACAACATTTTCTCCCCGTGTTAATGCATCTGTAAATGAATCGAGAGGGAACGATGCTCATGTTATGGGATCAAATCAAAATGAAGAATCTCAAGTGCTTAAAGCTACAGTTAGATTTGCTGATGTTGAAAATTTTGAAAGAGTATCAAGTAAAATAGGTAATGAAGGATTTTATACAAATATATTACATATTTCATATATTTTAATTCAATTCTGTTTTTTTAAATGTTCTTGTTATGTACAGATGAAGATGTTGCAGGAATTGTTATTGAAAAAGTTCTATCAGAGGTTGTTGCTGATATAAATGGTATTCATTTTCTTAACTTCAACTAAACTTCTTTCGATTTATTTTGATAACATTATTAAAATATTTATTTGGCTTACAGTCCAAGAGGCTGCTGATGTGAATACAGTTGGGGCGAAACCTGATGGTAATGTAGTAAAAAAAACCAACATAAATAAGTGTTGCATCTGTTGATTGTAAATTAATCAATATATCTATTATATGCAGATGCAACAGAGGATTGTCAAAAACCTTTGCATACTTTAGATGACTTTATTTTACTTGATAAAGATCTTTCTCAGATCAATAGGACTGAAGAATCTTATCTAAAAAAAAGAGCCCAAGTTGATCAAAACAAAAAGAAAGTGTCACCGAAGAAACGTGGCAGAAAGAAAAATCCAGGAAAGTTAATAACATCTCCCTTCACACAACATTTTGAATCTGGAGGAACTTTATGTGTTACACGTCAGGTTTTTGAGACAAAACATCCTTTTTTATATGCAAGCGGAGGAGATGATGAATCTGATTTGATCGATTCATTCACTAAGTGGCTTTATATGGGTACAAAAAAGAGGTAATTTATTTTGATGTTTTTGGGATAATTTTCCTAATTCATAATATATACAAGCTTAATTCAATTTGTGGAACGCTCTGTACCTCTTTTTTAGTTTCGTATTTGCCTCTTTTTTAGTTGTTCCTGTCTCGGTTTTGAGTATTTGTTTATTTTTGTTCTGTTTTGATAGGGGAAAGAAACCTTATACAGATGCTCTTAATGTTATCAATCCAACATTTGAATTGGGTGTCTGTACAGTAGATGAAAGACTCTGGTTTTTCAAATTGGCACATTCTGGACAACAATGGTGTGATGAGGTTTGTTATATAAATTTTAGTTGGACGTTAATATTTCTTTGATTCGTTCTGTTTCTTAATCTTGAGTTTGTCTTTGTCTCAACTAAAATTCTTTCTGTTTAGTTGTGTAGATAGATTGTATTTTTCATCTATTGAAGCTCTTTAGTTGTGTGACGTTGTAATTCTATAGCTTGCAAGTCATTTTTCTTTCTGTTCTTGTTCCCTTTGTCTCTGTCTTTCAAGAGGGACAAAAGCTCAGGATATTGCGAAAAGAATGAAACTTGTAATCATGTTCTTGTCATTTTAGCTTCAATTCTTTTTTTTGAGGTTCATTGTATCATTAAGAATCCACATTTATGCATATACATGAGCTAGAATATTATATAAAATATGTCAGCTTCAGTAAGTTACTGTTGTCTCTAAGTTTTTTCTGGGTAGAAATTGAACATCTTCATAAGTTCTATCACTGTTGTGTTTCACCAATATGTGATGAATGAGCCACACTTGGGGCGAAAACAGAGTTTTACCTTAACTTTGAGTTGAAATTTCTGCACTGTTCTTTCACTATTCTGTTTCATAAGTTTTTTTTTTTGCAGCATATTGATGTCATTTTCTATTACCTAAGAAAGAAAGGAAAATATGATACCAACAGTAATGTTCGTTTTACGACGACTGATTGTGTTTTCAAGACAAAGATTACCAATTCTTTCTTTAAACTTTGTGATGCTCATGAGGATAAGAAAAATTTTAAAGTTTTAGATTCTGATGATATTGCCCGGTATATCAGTGGACGTCGTTTGTTGGCAAGTACCTCGTGGGATAAAGTGGATTTTGTTCTTATTCCACTAAACATTAAAGAGAATCGTCACTGGATTTTTGTGGTGTTTGATATTGGGCAAAGGTCATTGGAGGTGTATGATTCATTTCCGGCTAGGGGTGGGGTGAATTTAGAGGTAAAAAATATTGTTGAGATGCTTTCGGTTGTTTTACCATATTATCTAAGTGTGGTTAAGTTCTATGATAAGCGTCCTGAATTGAAGTCAACACCAAAATACAGTGAGATAAATGAGTTCGAGAAAATTGAGTTTCATTTCATAACTAAAGATGTTCCCAGACAAAATGAGGATTCACTGTAAGTATTATTAAATATGTGTTTTTTTTAGTTATTAAATTGATTTTTTGATAATAATTTTATATTGAATTTTGTAGGGATTGTGGAGTTTTCGTTGCTGCATTTGCGGAGTTTGTAAGTAATGGCCAACATATTCAAAATCAACAAGTAAAGGCAGACATTGTCCGAAAGAGATTTGGAGCTATATTATGGGAATATGCAAGAAGGAAGCAAGCGAGTGACCTTCAAAGTGAAGACGAAAGACCAGTTAGATAAAGGAATATAGTTATATTAGTTAGTATGACTATGAAAACTATATACTGTAAAATAATTTGTAGTTACTATGGCTATGAAAAATTGTATTGGTCTATTTTGTAAGTCTTGATATTATATACCTAACTGTGTTGTTTATATGTAAGTCTTCTATTTGAAGTTGTTCCTTCTTTGTGTCCTTATTGATCCTTTCTGTTTGTACTTCCTCTAAGGAATTTTGTCTTTGCAGTTGGAATGCTACATATGTTAGTTTGTTTGGGAGCAACAAGCTGCTGCCCATGTCTATCCAGCTTGCTGGAAGTATGCATGATTGAGTTTAAAAAAGTCAATGCTCCTCATACTTCTGTTTGAATGACACTATGAATGCTTATGTAAAACTGGCAGGAAATGGTAGTAAAAAATTGTAATTAGGTTGATTTAAAGTTATAGTTTTATTTGAATATGTAATTTGAGTAGTAAAAAATTGTAATTTTCGAGGTGAACATGAAACCTCAATAAGTTGTGAAAACTATAAAAAAATCATGTATTTTTTTTTGGTTGCAAATATATGAACTTCTGTGTTACGAATCGATACTATTTATTTTTTTGAAATCCTATTTTTCTTTATAGAATTAGAACAAGACATTAATCTTAAAATTTCCACAAGTGAATTAAACCTGAATTAAACTTGAATTAAATCTATATTATGGTAACAATTGAATTAAACCTGAATTAAACTTGAATTAAATATATATTACACAAATGGTAACAATTGAATTAAACCTGAATTAAACCTAAGCTAAAGTTGTATTACACAAATACTAACAAGTGACAAAGAGCTATATTACAAAAATACTAACAAACCAAAAACATACCAAGCATCACCCAAATTCCCCAACCTGACAATTATACTCAGCAAGACATTTCCAAGCCTCAAGCTCAACTGAGTTATTCCAGTAAACTATATCATTTCATCTATATATCATATAAAATGTAACTATACACATAGAAACATTCCAGTAAACTGAATAACATGAGATTGCACAACTAAGAAAGCATTCTATTAAACTGAATAACACGAGATTGCGGAACTAAACAAATTATTTTTTTATTCTTGATCATAAGGCCTGACATTTTTGCAAGTCTTCCTGTTGTGATCATGTTGTCCACAATTACTGCATGTAATTTTCGCCTTCTTGAATCCATCTTCTCTCAGTTGAGTATGTCTTTTATTTTTTGGCCTTCCCGGAGGTCTCTTTCCATGAGGTGGAAGTACAATATCTTGAAGAACATGTGTTGGTGTGTTCCATGTACTTTCATTTGGCAGGGGATCCATTTGAAATTGATATGTCAACAATAAATTTTTTCTTGTATAGTAAGCCGAACAATATTTCTCATAACCAGTGTGTTTTATTGTTAAAACGGCCAAAGCATGTGGACATGGTAACTCATCCAATTGAAATCTCCCACATGTGCATGTACGTTGGTGAAGACATACTGTGAATTGTGTAATACCATCAAGTACGGTATACACATATTTATTTGTCTCTACAACCTATGAAAAAAAATATATTCAAGAGAGATGTTAGATATGAATCCGAAGAAAAAATACTAGCAAACAGATTAGGCATACCTTTAATTTCTCTGATGCAGTTTTATTGCGCCGCAATATATTTTCATACTTTTTTCCAAGGTGAAAACCTGAAAATGTCGCCTTTGATCTGTTATTGTTATTCCATTTCTGTACAAGTTGTCTCATGAATTCCAAGAGTTGCAAGACTGTAAGAACTTTGGCATGTCTTGTTCGTGAATTGACTGATTCTGCTATATTTGATGTCATCATCCAAGTTCTGTTTACTTCAGCATGCACACGCGACCATTTGTTGTATCCAATGTTCAACAAGTAATCTTTGATCCTCTTATCTATCTTCTCAACCATTGTCATACATTGATTAAATTCTGTCATGGTGTATGTTTTTGCCATAGAGTAGAACAACTCAGTGACCCTTTGTTGACTTCTTCTGAAATTTTTCATTATGTTTTGCAGTAAGTGCCACATACATGCAAAATGAGGTACTTCATCATAAACTGTTGAAACTGCCTTAATAATGCTTGCATGCCTATCGGAAACGATACACATCTCTGGTCTTTGACCAAATGCATCTCTGAATTGCTCAAAAAACCACCCCCAAGATGAATCATTCTCTGAATCGACAATAGCATAAGCAAGTGGCAATATACTCCCTGCACCATGTACACTTTTTTTAATACAAGTTTAATACATTTTTACTGCAATCATAATTCAATTTTAATACATAGTTCAAAAATTCAATATAAAAAACAGTATCATATTCGAAAGTCTGACCTGCTGCATCTAAGGTATTAGCGGTTAACAGTGTCCCTTTGTATGCTCCTTTTAAGAAAGTTCCATCAACAACTACAATTGGTCTACAATATTCCCATCCTTTTATCGAGGTGAACAAAGCTACAAACGCATATAAAAAACGGTCATCCTCTGATTTGTGAAATCTTATATGAGAACCAGGGTAAGTCGCCTCTAGTATGTGAAAGTAGCTTGGCAACTTTGCATATGATTGAATTGGATCACCCCGGATTAATTCAAGAGCTGCTTCTTTAGCTCTCCAAGCTTGCATATATGTGAGTCGCACACCATATTCAGCTAACATGTCACGTTGTATGTCTTTTGGTGTGTAATTAGCATCTGGTTCAGCATATTTACCCACAATAATACTCCCAACAACACTCTTAGTTGCTAGCCTTTCCGATAATGAATTATGTAGCAACAAACAAGTGTGTTCGCTTTCAAATTCTCTAATCTTGAACATTTCAGATTTGTTCAAGCTTGAAGCTCGTAAACTCCAACTGCAGCTTTCTCCTAGGCACTGTATCGAATAGCTGTAGAAAAAATATTAATACACAATTAATAATTTAAAGTGACTTGAATTTAGGTCTTACCTTATTGCGCTTGATCTTGTTGTCTTGAATTGAAAATGATTAAGAATGGAATGTCTTTTTAGTGCACTAGTGAGGACATATTTATTCTTATACACCTGATCTTTTTCAAATAAAGAGTGATTGGGATTAATAATGATGCCTGGTGCTAATTCTTCTAGCTCATCAACTTCCTCACATGATCCGAATCCAATTAACCCTATTGCTTCATCAATACCATTAAATGTATTAGAGAAGTATGAATTGTGTATAACCCTCATATCTCCTGAAGTGTCTGAACACAAAAGTGGAATGAGTGCAGCATTAGTCTCCAAGTTGACTGGTTCAGTTGTTGTGACACATAAAGGGTATCTTGTCATATCTCGATGTTCCTTTTTAGTTTCAAGATATACCTTTACCCCCATATCATTATGAATTTGAATTGGAGGAGACCTTTCATCAATTTTATATCTTATTTCAACTTTACTTGTTGATGTGTCTATTGACAATTGAGTAGCAATTACAGAAACGAGGGTGGCAAACGTTGACTCTGTGTGTATCAACACACCATCTGCCAAGTAGTTAATATATTTGTTGCTAGGATCCCATCGTCCATTGAAGTAAAGCATCACCGCTATATTAGTCATATTTTTTCTGCACATCATTAAAGAGTGTATTACTATTATTAAAAGACTAGAGAGAGACATATAGATTAATCTGCTAGAAGAGCATCACTTTGCTAACAACTAAATTAAATCTTAATAAAATCTAAATAAAAAATTTATCACACAAATCCTAACAAGTGAATCAAACATGAAAATAAGTTGTATTACACAGATGCTAACAAGTGAATTAAAACTGAATTGAAGTTGAATTACACATATGCAAACAAGTGAATTAAACCTGAATTAAAGTTGTATTACACAGATGCTAACAAGTGAATTAAAACTGAATTGAAGTTGAATTACACATATGCTAACAAGTGAATTAAACTTGAATTAAAGTTGTATTACACAGATGTTAACAAGTGAATTAAATCAGAATTAAAGTTGTATTACACGGATGCTAACAAGTGAACCAAAACTGAATTGAAGTTGTATTGTACAAATGCTAACAAGTGAATTAAACATGAATTAAAGTTGTATTACAAATGCTAACAAGTGAATTAAACTTGAATTAAAATTGTATTAGACAGATGCTAACAAGTGAACTAAAACTGAATTGAAGTTGAATTACACATATGCTAACAAGTGAATTAAACCTGAATTAAACTTGAATTAAAATTGTATTACACAGATGCTAACAAGTGAACTAAAACTGAATTGAAGTATTACACAAATGCTAAAAAGTGAATTAAACCTGAATTAAAGTTGTATTACACAGATGCTAACAAGTAAAATAAAACTGAATTGAAGTTGTATTACACAAATGCTAAAAAGTGAATTAAACATGAATATACAGATGCTAACAAGAGATCATACTTATTAGAGAAGAGAACTGAATACCAGACACTCACAGGAACTTGAATCAAACAAAATCTCAACATAAATCATCAAACAAAAAGGCACACAGGTAACGTAAACATAAATCAAACGAAATCTCAACATAAATCCACACAAAAAGAAGAAAGGCGTAACGATCTGGGCACTGTCAAGACCACAATTGCAAGCTCACATTAAAGGATCAGTTAAGTGCAAGGTAGACCAACAAAAATCGCAGAATGCAGTGCAAGTAACCTAAATTAACAGATCTTACTCAACACTAACCTTTAAATTGCAATGGCGAGAGAAAATTGAAGTCGCCGGAAAAAAATTGCAGTTGCAGTCGCGAGAGAGAAGAAAAAATTGCAGTCGCGAGAGAGAAGAAAAAATTGCAGTCGCGAGAGAAGAAAAAATTGCAATTGCAGGCGTGGGAAAATTTTGAGGCGAGAGAAAAAATATGAAGTTGAATATTCAATTAAATTGACATTTATGGTTAAAAAAATAATACTGACAAATATGGTAATTAGTTTTTAAAAAGTAGACACACAAGTTATTTTCCCATAAATTTTTCCACCTTCTTCACATGATGTTCAACAAAATATATCTTTTATTCATAATCTCCTCCATCAAATCTACGTCTTCATACAGAGAACCTCTCTTAAATGATTACTCCAATAAGAATTTTTATTACTGTCAAAAAAGTCGCGGCTAGAACTACACTCGCCAAGATGAACACCTCTTTCTAACTTGGTTCAATCATTGTTTATCGAACCACTGAACCTGACTCCATCATTAAATTTGACTCTGATACCACTTGATAGGACCGAAAATAAGTAAGTGTAATGTAGAAGCTAGCAAAGCAAACCTCGAAAAACCACGAGTAAACAAACAAATGAGAAACACACCAAAAGACACAAAGATTTAACGTGGTACGATTAATCGACCTATATATACAAAGATGATGAACAATTCACTATATAAATATGAGACTACAAAATATAGAGAGAAATAACTTTAACCAATTTACTCGGAATATATGGGAGGTTTACACAAATGATAACGTATCAAATTTGTATCCACAAATTCTCCCCCCTAATTAACCAAAACTCTCAAAGCCCCTAAGATTGTATTGTGAATGCTAATTAAATTAGAAGGAACAAGCCTATCATATATTATTATAAGTGAGAAGCATCAAAGTACAATGTTTAGATTACCATTTTACACTTATATTAAATAAAAATATCTAATAATCGTATCATATTGTACTTAAAATATATATTTTACATGAAATAAATATATTAAAAAGATAATTATTCAGAAATAATCTTCTAAAGAAACTGATGTCTCTTTTCATTCCCCACTATGATCCTTGTCTTTTCATTTCATATATGTATTTCTTTTTGCTTTTTACATTCTATTTTATAATGAGTTTGATAGAGAGCATTGAAATATTTTTCTTTTGGATTCTGCATTGTGCATGTTATTTTAAGTTATTTTTTATTTTGTTTCTTACTTCTTACTTATAATATAGTTTATGATGTTTGACAGATGTTTAAGATTTTAATCTCCGATGAAAAATAAAATTTGTAATTTTGTGTCGATAGCTTATGAGATGACTTTTTTTGTTATATGGAAAATCAATCGATGAGATGCGTCAGTGTCGACGCATAGAACTGTACTTTGAGTTGTGCCAATACAAACGTGGTAATTCACATTTCGTTCTGACATGATTTTTTTGTTAGCACAATTCTTTGTCTGTGTTTTTCTTTAACTATTATTATTATTATTATTATTATAATTTGTTAATAGTAGGTTAAATTTATTGAATTTTCATATGCAAATTCATGTGAGTTATTTGTGTATAAAACTAATTAAGTATTGAATTTTGATAACAACCATCATAACCCAATAAAAGTAAAAAATGTATTTATGAGCTTTGGCATGTTAGTGATGTGATATTCATTAGCTATCAGCTTCACTTTCTTTGTTTAAGTTTAATTTTTTAATGGAGTTTTCATTCAAAAGAAAGAAGGGAGGATAACAACCTATGTTAAGAAAAAAAAGGAATGAATACAATATCATATTTTGGTTATTTTACTCATGAAATTATATTAACTTTCTTTGCTTTAACTTTAGTTGATTATTTTAGTTATTTGATCCATAGTTTATCCCTCCCTTTCTCATTCAGAATTTATATTACTCATCACTCAGATGTCATAATATTATTTTATCATGTTCTTTTTTTATTTTTCAAGTACAATTTTAACAATACAGTTTCACAAAATATAAAAGAAATGTTGAATTCCTTTTCTAACAAAAAATATATTATAATTGCGATGAGTCATATCAAATGAAGTTTGTTTAGAAATGTAATATTGATTGTGATGGTAGGACAAGGGCTTAATTGATGATATGAGTGTATTTAATTTGTAATATATGAATTTAATTAACTTAATTTTTTTTAATCAAAACATAATATCTATATTAAAACTATTAAAATTTGACAAATTCATATCAAATTTTAATTCATAAACTAAAATTAAAATCAATTTTATACTGCTTAAGAATCTTCAAGATTACACTTTAGATATTGGATGTCATTGATTTTTGAATATAATTATTATATATTGATGCAATTTTTAAAATTTTTTATGCTCACTAGAAAGGGGTACACGCGCAACGTGCGTGTCCAAATACTATTATTTATACAACCCTAAACCTTTTTCTACCAGAAAAGGACTAGTCAATCCAAAAAATTTTCCTAAAAAAAAACCTATTTATGATAAGAAATTTAGAGCAAATAAAATTCAATAAGAACTAGATAAGTGTTTAACTTTGAAGATAGCTTCATCAACATGATTTATAAGGTGGCATATTCAGGAGAAGTCATAGTCAGTTTCACATACATATAGCTTCTTTCAAGTTTTCCTGCTGGAAATTGTAATTCCATAGAAAATATCACTAAGAACTCAGAGTTCAAGATATGATGGTTAAACAATGGCCTTTTACCAAACTGCATGATATTTCATTGAGTATAATATTTGTCACGATTCGAGAGAATTCCCTAGTAGTAAGTGAAATTTAGAACTTTCTTCACACACGAAAAATACTTTCATTAATAAGCAAGCGAAGACTTCAAAACATCTAACTTTACAACATGTCTCATAAAATCACCTAATAACTTTTGGAGTACAACATTTGGGACTTAAGCCCATACAAGACTTAAAATAATGATTAGAAGACCATAAAAGAACATGTAGGGTATTGTCCTCGAATCTATGAGGACTCACCAAAACTTCATCTTCAACCCATTTCTAAACCTTTTAAACTTCCATGTTCTTCCTCCAAACACTTAGGATAATTAATACTCACTATACCCCATATATTCGAGTAAAAAAACAACTAAAAAACATGAAGCAAATCAACTAAAGACATGTAATAACTCCACTAACAAGAATTCAACAATGTTCTTCAAGAACTTCACTTTTCATCATTCAATCTACTCAAAAATCGCTCATTAAACAAGTTAGTATGTGGGTGAACTAACCCAACACAGAAAGATATCACATACCTTTTTAGGGACCACCCACAACGAATTCCACAAGTCGAACTTCGACAATCTTGAACGTTAACTTGCTTCCTCTTTTCTTTTCTCCTCTTCTTTTCTCCTCTATCAAAATCCTAACTTGCTTTCTAAAATCGTGAACTGAATAAGATCAGTTTAGACCCCAATTTATGACCCAACAACGAAATAAAATAATTGGGTAAGAAAAAGACAACTTTACCCTTCCCAAATCCTGATTGGACTATCCTTAATCCAACAGCCCAACTTTCGAAAAATATAACTCACTTATACTATATCGAAATCGCGCAAACTCGACGGCGTTGGGAAGATCTCTCCAGGGGGTTTTCAACCATATCAAGAACTACCTCTAACTCATTTTGATCTTGGAGTTAAAGCTGTTTGAAGTTGACAAAATACTCACTTTTCCCTAACTTAAGAAAATTTCCAGATTTTAATTTTTTTTCAAAAGTGACTATTTGAACTTCTAAACTTCTTCCTAGCTATCTCAATTTGCGAGATGTTACAATATCATGGAACTTTAAAACCTTTTACTTGACGAGAAGTGCCTATCAATGTCAATGAACTGGGTTGAGAACCATGAGGTTTCCGATTTGATTTCTTGCAAGACAAAAATACTAGGTGATTTCTTTTCAAATATCCAAGTTCTTGTAGACAAAATTTCCTGGTGTGTGCTAGTGGGAGGTATCAAATACTTCGTGGAGTTAGTCGAGTAGCACACAATCGACCCCTACACCATAGTTTCAACTCTCTTGGATTTATTTTCAAATGGCAATTTCATCACCCCTATTGTTCCCGTAATTAAACTAATTAAATAAGAACTACATTGGGTTGCATAATCGGATATATGTTTTTAACATAAATCAATGTTCTACACTTATAAGCCTCCATATTACAACCAGAAACCAAGTTGCAGGGTAGAGACTACTTTAAATCAATTACTCCGTCCATCCCAATTTATGTGACACTCTTTCCTTTCTAATCAATCCTAAAAGAGAGTGACATTTTTTATTTATAACAATTAACTTAAAAATTCCCAGTTCTCTTAATAAATTGATTTATAGCCACACAACCTACATTGCTCGGACTCCCAAGATGTTGCCACACCTCTGTCAGATTCTCCAAAAATTCACTAGTTTTAAAGACATTTTTGAACAGTTTGAGCAACATAACACATAATTTTAGACTACATATTTTAAAAGGTTTCCGTTCATTCTTAAATTTGTGTTCACTCAAACATCTTCACATAAATTAAGATTATTTGAATATTATAGTTGGGTGGAGCTTAAACGACTAAACATAATTTCGATTACCTATAGTTGCAACTATCTTATTCTTGTAAGTATATAAAAATTTTGTAATTCCTCTTCTCATATCTCATTCTTGTAAGTATATAAAATTTTATAATTCCTCTTCTCAATTGTGTGGTACTCGTTCCTTTATTGTCAGTTCCAAAGATAGTAGCATCTTTCTATATATATTTTTTCAAGAATTTTATATATATATATATATATAGAGAGAGAGAGAGAGAGAGAGAACTAAAAGAGTTCAAAGTTGAATTACGATTTTACCCTTATTATAAATTAAAATGTTATAAAAATATTAATGACTTTTGCACTTCTTTAGAATAATTCTTAATTAAAATACCTAATTTAATTTATTTTCTTGAAATTGTTTAAAATATCAATGAATTTTGACTGTTCGTGTTATGCATTATTAAAGTTGAATTACAATTTTACCTCTATGTTAATTAAAAAAATTCATATTAAATTCAAATGTTATTAAATATTTAATTAATTAAATAGTAAATAGTAGAATTTCTGTAATATTTTTAGTTGGTATACATGTGAGTAAATTGGAAAAAATAAAAATAAAAGTTATCACTTTAAATAGATACATGTATATGGTTTATCTTCTAAATTAATTTATGTTCTTAATTAATATTTGTCTTTAATTTTTGTAACACTTGACCTTTCAACTTTGTAAGTGAATCTTCATATTCTAAATTTATATTTTTTCCAATAAATACAAGTCTTTTAAAGCTATATTTTTTTCTATAAATACAAGTCTTTTAACATTATCTTCATAGAAAGATTTATATGTGATACAATTTTTGTGTGTGGAAGACTAGAGAAGCTTTTAGGGCTTTGGAGAATTTTTGGGGGACAATGATCGGTTGAGAGAGGGAGAGATTGTGGAAGTTGAAAAGAGAGGGAAATAGGGGGAGTAGTGAAGGAATGGGGGTGAAATGAGGGATTGGGGGGTTTAAACGGTCTGATTTTGAAAAAGACTCCAGCCGGGTTGGGTCGGGTATGACTCATTAATGACGCAACGACTCCCCGACGACGGTCCGTCTCAGGCACAAAATAGAGTTTGAAAATAAACTCATTAAACGGTCGGGTTGGGTCCGTCGTGTGTGCCCTAGTTTGAAAATAACAGAAAGACGTACCTGGTACGACGGATTCATGCGACGGTCCGTCGCAGGCACAACGATCCGTCGATGTATCCGTCAGTGACTGTTGTAGAGTAATTTTCTGCAGAATTTCCAGGTGATGTGCCTGCAAATTAAAAACCCATTAGTATAAAAATGCTACCATTACTAAAAAGACTCTCTAAGTATTGGGTTGCCTCCAAACAAGCGCCTGATTTAATGTCGCGGCACGACTGGGGACTATTGATTACTCAGACTTCATCAAGATGGTATGCCTTTATCATTTCATTCCCCGCTGCTTTATGCCCAAAATAGAGTTTTATTCGATCTCTATTCATCTTAAATCGCACTCTCTCCTTGGCTTTTAACTCAACTTCTCCATGAGGGAATACTTGGGTAATCAAGTAAGGGCCAGTCCATTTGGACTTGAGCTTGCCCGGAAGACAAGGCGACCCAGAACTGTCTACAAGAACCAAATCCACAACCCTAAACTCTTGTTTTGCACTTTTTTGTTCATTCTCCTTCTTCATCTATTCTTTGTGGGATATGGCAGATACCAATTGGATCTCACCACTTTGCCTCATAGTCCTACAGACGTTGAAGGTCGCTTCTTCATTGTTCAACCAAAATTTCATCTGCCCCTTTTCCATATCAACTAAGGCTCTACCTGTAACAAGGAATGGCCTCCCAAGAATAATAGGCACTTCAAAATCAACTTCACAATCAAGAATAACAAAATCTGCCAGAAATATGAATGACTCCACTTTTACTAGCACATCATGGAGTATCCCTATAGGCCTTTTCACTGTCCGATCATCCATCAGTAGCCGCATCACCGTGGGTTTTGGATCCCCCAAACCCAACTTCTTGTAGATCGAGAGGGGCATGAGATTTATGCTTGCCCCTAGATCACATAATGCTTTCGCAAAATGTAATGACCCAACTGTACAAGGAATAGTGAACGCACCCGGTTCTTCTTTCTTTTGTACGAGGGATATTGTAGCAATAACACTACAATGCTGCAGTCTATCATCATCCTCAAAAGTGACCAATCTTTTCTTTGTGACCAGATCTTTCATAAACTTGGCATAACCAGGCATTTGTTCTAGAGCTTCTACCAAAGGGACATTGATAGAGAGTTGCTTCAGCATTGTTATAAAACGCCGATATTTACCATCCTCAGTCTTTTTCACTAATCTCTGATGGAAGGGTGGTGGTGGTTTAGGCGTGGAAATTACCTTCATAGGGACTTCTGCATCTTTTTCATTGCTCTCTTCTTCCTCAACACTACCCTTTACCACCTTATCATCATCCTTTCTCACATTTTCCTCATTAGACGGCATAGGTGGGTCAATGGTTTGGTTCCCACCCCGAGTAGTGATTGCCATACAGTGCGCATCATTTTTATGATTTTGGACAGTGTTGCTAGGAAGAGTGCCTGGTTGCCGTGTGTTCACTATCGCAGATAATTGGGCCATTTGCAATTTGATCTGTTTAATCAAAATTGCATGTGTATCAACTTTTTGCCCAATACTAAGTAAATTACCCTTAACTCTTTAATGTGCTCATCACTAGCATCGAACCTCTTCATCATTTTGTGCAACATATCCTCAACTCGCACCATACTATCTCCACCATCCCTAGGAGTAACTTCACGATTTAGGGGAGGGACATAGGGCCCATTCCTATCATTTTTGTTACCGTAGTTACCCCTGTTGAAGTTGTTGTCGCGGTTGTAGTTACCATCTTGGACATAATGACCCTCATGGTTGTAGTTACCATAGTTCCAACCTTAGTTCCCTTGACGTTGGCGCCAATTATCCTGATTTGAGCCTTGGGCGCTTGGTTGGAAACCCCCTGTCTGCTCATTTACAGCATAAGTGTCCTCCACATAATAGCATTCATCATTAGGAGGTGGTGGTTTAGCCAAGTAGTTGACTGCATTTATCTTTTGTGCACCCCAGTGACATGTTTTAGTACCAACCCAAGCTCAGTTCTCATCTGAGCCATTTCTTCACGAATCTCATCTGTGGCTGGGTTGTGAGTGGACTGAACTGCGAATGTGTTTCTCCATGTATCAGACTTCCTAGTACTCCAAGCTTTATTATTCCAGGAGATTTTCTCTAATTTTTCGGCAATTTCAGCATAAGGGCATTCCCCATATAATCCACCTGCTATAGTGTCAAATACCGCTTTATTATTATCATCCAGTCCCCGATAGAAGTATTCCTTCAGTGACTCATCATCTATAAGGTGATTTCGAACACTTCTCAAGAATGAGGTAAATCTATCCCAAGAACTACTAACTAACTCTCCTGGTAGTGCCACAAAGTTATTCACTCTGTCTTTGTGGTTTAGTTTTTTAGAGACCAGATAGTAGCGTGCTAAGAAAACATCCCTTAGTTGGTTCCAAGTAAACATTGAGTTGTATGGGAGATCAGTGAACCATATAGCAGCCTCTCCCGTCAGTGAGAGAGGAAACAGTCTGAGCCCTATTACATCTAAATCCAAATCTGGCCTCCCTACACAGCTTTTACACACTGCCCTTACCTTAACTATATGTGCATGTGGATCCTCAGAAGGTAGCCCTGAAAACAAACCTCTGGCAGTGAGCATTTGCATCAGGCTACTAGTTACCACAAAGGTGTGGCCTGTGGGTATAGGAGGCAAGACAAGTGGCCCATCCGAGTCTGCTATGTTATCATAGCCTCTGTAGTATGCATGGGGCCGTGGAACGGGATTTTGTCCCCTCTGTTGGTGTTCACCCAGAGCATCGGGTAACATCTGACCGAACATCAACCGGAGCTGGGATGTTCTGGTTTGGATCATCATCATTTATTCCCAAGTTTCGATTCATATT
Organism: Solanum lycopersicum; assembly: GCF_036512215.1. Taxonomy (NCBI): domain Eukaryota; kingdom Viridiplantae; phylum Streptophyta; class Magnoliopsida; order Solanales; family Solanaceae; genus Solanum; species Solanum lycopersicum. The sequence goes on from NC_090807.1 coordinate 7,874,050, forward strand.
GCGCAGTGTACGCTCTAATTCGTGATCATAGGAAAACAAGGGTTCTCTTCCTCTCCGTGTATTTGGCATACAAGGAGGATAGTTCTGGAAAAAAAATCAAAAACAATAAAACAAAGTAAAATCAAGAAAATATCAACTAAACTATAGTAATAAGTTCAAGTTAATCTAAAAGCTATAATCTCCGGCAGCGGCGTCAAAATTTGATATGCTCAAACTTACTTCTCAAATAAGAAGTAAAGCGGTCGTGTCAAGTAAATAACCCAACTAGTGAGGTTAGGATCGTTCCCACGAGGAAAATAGTCTAGACTTAACTACAATTTATTATTATTTTTGTTTAGTCAATTACTTCCTTGGAAAGTAAAAATAATAAAAGGGGGGTTTCTATTTCTAAATGAATGAAAATAACTACCTAAATTGAAAGAGACACTTAACAGCTTTAAATGTTGAATTTTAATCAATTAATCAAAGTAATTAGGGTTTACGTGTTCCCCACAGGTTCATAATTAAATTAATTCTAACTATAACAATTCTTTCCTAGTATCTTGCATGCAAAGTGATAAGTTATGTATTTCTAAATCCTTGGTCCGGCATCTAGAAAATATCACTCCGCACCTTGGTCCGGCTACGTGTGTTGCTATCTTAACCCTTATCTTTACCTCATATTAAGCATCGTATTCGATATTTGACTAAGTTATTACCTCGTACCAATCAATACTAGCCTATTAGGAAGTATACACTAAATCTATGTTGATAATTCTTTTTCTATTATCTACCTCCTTGGTCCGGCAAGTAGCATTAAGGCGAGTTCTAACGTTGGACATCCGTTAAAAAGACTTCTAAGCGAAAGAATTATTAATACATGCAAGACACTATTCTAGAATCGTTATTTTAGTTAGGTTTTACCTCATTATTTGCCTATGGTTCCCACAATCCTATCTTGACTATTATTTTAATTCAAAGGTTTCGAGCTTGTTTCTGAATTCGATGGTCTTGATCTTGATCGTTCATGAACTTGAATACTTAAATTCTTAAACTTGTAGCTTTTTAGAGAATTAAATGGCGTTTGTACCACGGATTTTCTCTTGCTTCTTGTTTAGAATTCTTGGTTCCCTTTTTCTTAATTATGAGACCCCTATTTATAGTTTTCTAATAGAGGAGTTGCGATTGGAACAGGACTCCCTTTAGCCAATCAGATTTAAGTGAAATATCATATGGGCTTTATGGAGCGGGCTTTAATTAAATTCATATTTATCTGAATTTAAATAATTAAATCAATTAATTCATAATATTTATTTGGATTAATATATTCATTAATTTAATATAATTCGAACAACTTTATAAATTTATATTTAATAAATTTTAAGTGACTACAGTGTGATCATGATCGAAAGATAGGATAATCAAAGAGTCCATTCTAATCGTAAGGATGATAACCCTTAGATTTGTCAAGTTCCATGTATTGTTTTTGGCAGCATGCTCATGCATTCTTGGTAGTTCTCAAGTAGAAAGTTTTATCCATGATGATATGAAAAATCTGTGATGGAAAATATATATTGGAGTTTATGTCGTCTTATGTTCCTTTTTATCTTCTTGGCGATTTTTTTAAACTTTTAATCATTCACTTCTGTTAAATGTTTTTTGTGGTTTTTAAACACGGCACATGTTTTACTTTGATCTAGGGGACAATAGCGAGGGGTTTTTGTCAAGGTAAATCTATTTTTCTGAACTTAACGCTTTGCTTTTGCTGCTAATTTCAAATATATATACACCTTTAGTGTTTTGATGCTAATCGAAAATATATGTATACCCTTTGTTTCCTCTCACATTGCGATCAATTTTACTTGATAGCTATTAGATGATGTTATATGAAAGTAGGTTGATGGGTTGATTTCTTACTGCTACTATAGTATTTTACTACTGGCGGTCACAAAACATAAGAACTTATCCTTCTAGCCTGCATTACTTTGAAGTTTAATGATGGGGTACTCTATTGCATATATTAATTTTTAAGCGTCTTATACTTGGGAAACAATTTGCCGAAATAAATATTGCAAAATGCTATCTATTTAATTTAGTCAAAATGATTAGTGGAATAGTCCGTGTAAGGTTGGTGGTTATGCTATTACAAGAATCAGTTTTGTCACTTTCTTTTTTTCAGAATTATTAACATATAGCCTTATAGAGGTTATGGTTGTGGGTATGCTGAGTTCTTCAAAAAACTGAATGGTATCATTACATTTTTTGTGCTATACTATGAATTTTTAGACTTATTCTTACGAAATTAATTGATGTTTCAATCATGTTTTTTTCAGCCTCATTTCTACAAATCGTAATCTGTGAATTGGTACATGTGAAAGATAGAATAGATCGACATAAGACATGCAACTAATAAGAAATATATGGTACATGAATCTAAGTAAAGACAGTATCAATAAGAGCATTAGAGGCATAGTTCAGAGCTTGCACATAAAGCGTTGGAAGAAAATGAATAACAATTAATCAAAAACTTCCAAGTTATGCTAAATGTAAAATTATCATGGCAGAATAGAGGCATACGAGTCTCCAAAATTCTTCTACAGTTCAGAATAAGATTCTGATCACAAGATAGTAAGTGAATGTCACCCAAACTTTTTTTTAAAACTTTTATTTTATTGTTTAAATTGGTTAGGACAAGTAGCGTGATGAATTATCTCAGCAATTATTCATATGAGTCTATTGACCAAACTGAAAAGAGTTGTTGATGCAATTATTTTTGTTTTCACTATGGTTTATTGAAAAAGGTACAATCCATCATACTCAACTATCCCACCTCACTTCTGGAGAGACCTGAAAGAGTTGTACCTAGGCCCTAGGGGAGGGGGGCATGTTTGATAGAACAGAAAATATTTTCCTATAAGGAATTTTGTGGACAACGATTTTCTGAAATCTTTTGCATGAAAAAATAGCATTTGCGTCAAGTTAAGCTATTATGGAATAAAGTTATTGCCATAACATGCGAGCAGATTGTCCACCAAGGACTTTTTCATATTGAATTCTATACGTTTGCAATATTTCCGTTACAATAACATGTTACATTTTTACTAATTTACTTCTATCTGAATTAACGTTATCATCTCTTCATATTCTAATACTCTTAACAGGTTTCTTGCTTTTGGAAACACAAAAATTGGTACCATTTCTCCACCCTGGATTAACTTGCTTCAATTAATGTGATATTCATACTATTGTTAGTTGAAGTTTCTCGCTTTAAAAATTTTAAAAAGAAAAATAGTTTATGCTTGGCGAATATTACATTCTTGATCATCTTTATTATTTGACGAACACAAAATATATAAAAATAAATAGCACTTACATCACAAATATTTATTTTATTAGTACGTCCTAGCTACTACAACAATACAATGAAAATTTTAGAAGAGCTCGAGAACTAGTGCCTACCAATTAGCAAGTTGAAAAAATATGCAACAGAATGGGTTATTAAAGTCTTAGTTATTCGACGGAGTTTAACAAAATAGTATGAAAATACAAATGGTGAGGGTATTTGTTGGCAACTAATATTAGTCGACGAAGAGGTAACTCTATTTTAATATTTTGTTACATTCATTATTTAATATGTTGACTTATTTTGGAATTCTAATGATTATGGTACTTACCACAGGGTACAAAAATACAAACCACTCTTTTCAACAAAGATATTCATGCATGCAACAAGTCTTTTCAACTTAATCAAAGTTGCTACATTATAAATAGAAAATTAAATGGATCCAAACCAAACTTCTTATCCGTACATAAGGAGCCCAAACTAGCATTTATGAACAACACAGAGGTTGTTGAGGACAAAAGTCAATTTAAGACTGAACAATTTTCAAATGGATTTATTTCATTTGATGAAGCTGAAAAAATCACTAATGGAAGTTTGTTTGGTAAATTTCACTAAATGTTTGTTGTTTGTTCCACACATAAAGAAAATAGGTATTTTCTAACACATTACTTCGTATAGATGTGGTGTGTAATTTACTCACAATAAAAGCACTAACTGGAGAAGGACGAAGCATTAGACGTGAAGTAATCATTACAAATGAAAGGTAACAGATACTCTTTATGCATCCTACATATAAATATTCACGTTACCAAACATTTATCATAAAAATATATTTTGTTACATGTATGACCGAAAAGTCATGACTTTATGGGGAGACTTTGCTGAAATCGAAGGTCAAATGTTACAAAGCCTTGAAAGTGACAAACCAGTGCTTGCCTTTTGTGATGTAAAATCATCCATTTATCAAGGTATACATCTCCACACTTGATATATTTGAGTCAATTTTCAAAGTACATAAAAGTATCACTGAATTAATTAATCCTGTCAAAATAGGGGATTTTATCCTTTCCACGGCTCCTGTTAGTAGTTTGCTTATAAATCCACAATTTGAAAAAACAAAAAATCTCCAAGAATGGTAAGTAATACATGTTCATCACTCTTATTTAGAGGCTACCCACATGCTACGTCATTAATATTTTTTATTCATTTCTTAAAAATTCAGGATGACAACATGAAGGCACAAAAGATTGATGTCAGTCTAATGCCGAGCAGACTAATGTAAACAAACCGTCAAGTGAAAATTACTAATATTTTAAATGGTTCACTTGCCATTTTGAAGGTACTTTCGTATACAACACTCATCTTCTACTCCAATTATATATTACAAATGTAATTAAGTGATTTATTAAATTTACGTATAGGACATGTACTATAAGTTCAAGGCTACGGTTACCGGTATTGACAATAACACCGACCTATGGTATCCGTTTGCAACAAATGCTACAAGAGAGTTACTGTTATAAATAGTAGTGCAACTTGTACCTACTGTAGGTATGAAGATGCTGATTATGAGGCGGGTTAAACTACACAGACAACCAAGAACAAATATTGCTTACTCCACGAGATGCATGAAAAAATTAATTATTAACTAATGAGTTTACTAATGAGATTAAATCTTCCAATTATTAACTAATGAGATTAAATCTTCCAATTTGATTTAGATATCGGTTAAAGATTGATGTCACTGCTAAGGATCATTTTCTAAGCATTACAATGTTTGATGCTACAAAATACTATTTTGGTTGTGACGTAAAAAAAGTATGTTCTCTCTACATCTGAAAAGGTAAACCACTTAATCTATGAAATATTGGCATGTATAAATAACTTTAACCTATTTCAAGTGAAAGGCTAATATATACGGTTTCCTATTTCACAGAAAGAACAATCAACATACTATCGCAAGATGGTATTGAGTAAGGGAAAAGAATTCAGTATTCTTGTTAAGATTGATAGTAAATTCCCAAATGTTGAGACAAACATGAATGTGATAACGATGGAGATACATGAGGTTTCCAAAAAATTACCAGCAGATCAAACCAAGGTTAAAATGCTGATTAGAAAACAGTGAAGCAAGAGGATGAAGAAATTAAGTGATGATGAAAAAATGAAAGAAATAGTTGCAGGCATAACTCATGTTGAAAAAGATATTGCGGCAGTTGAAAACTGACATTGAAAACCCACAAAAAGAAAATAGATGCAAGAGGACTAAGAATATTAAGTAAGTCATTGCAGATGATAATCCACAGGAAGTGAGGATACATAAGGTAGCAAAGCAGAATGTACTAGATCAAAGTGACGACGAAGCCCCACTAATTCAACTACAAAGAAAAAGGACTAGGAAGGTTAAAGGAAAAAACATCATGCCCGATCCGATGGAAAAGAAGATCAAAGAGGAAAAAAACAATATATAATTGATTTAAAATTTCCTTATTTTTATCTTCCAATGTTTATTATGTCCCTATAATTTAAAAGCTAAATACCTTTTTTCACCGAGCAACTTCACCTAACATCGTTTTTATTTTTAACTTACTTTCCTATATCAATGAATTTTGTTAACTGCTTCACTAAACATTAAATGTATGCAATGTATTACTTCAAAACAGATCAACAACAATCTTCTGATGCAATCTATACCCTCATACATATAAAAGGTTTGCATACATCCTACCCTATAATAGATGTCTTTTCCTATATATGTCAAATATATGGCTACAATTACCATTAATGATTCCGTTATGTTTTAGATCACTACTAAATTACATATGCTAAATGAGACGAAATAAGAGAAGTGTCACACCAACAATCCAAATTTTATCACCATAAAATCAACAATGACACACAACCAACAATCAAGGTAAACCTAATATGTTAAGAAGCTATCACAGTTAAAAAATAAATCTAACCCTTCTAGTCACTTCACTTCACATGTGATACAAATAGCACCACTCCTTTTATGTCAAATCAAACAGGTGATAAAGGAAAAAGAATTCTTTCTACCAGTAAAACTTATCATCATGACAAGCATACCAAAAAAATTTCAGCAACACAGGTAAGAACTTACATAATCATGTAAAATCTAACTTACATGAGTAGTTAGTACAACACGAATATATTTGCATATATACATACAAAAATATTACAACCTTTGTCTAAATGTACCAAAATATGTTCCTCTTATAGAGAAAACTCAATTGCAGCAACCCAAACAATAGCACATCTAGAAGATGAACATCCACGTTTGAAAAAGCAGCCTAAGATTAATTGGCTATTTAGAGCATTATCTAAAGAGTCTGAAGCTAGAGGTACATTGGAAAAACCCTATTCATATCTTACATAACTTGAACATTCAATAACTTTATGAAATTAGATTTCTAACATATATCTCTAAAATATTTGTACATATAGAAATTGTTGCTTATAAATTATCTTTATCAAATCAGCACGTGCTGAAAATCGTCCCAGAATGTATTTATTCTGCTGCAAAAAGATTAGAACATGAACCTCCAGCATTCTGTTGTACAAGCAGATAAATTAAATTGGCAAACACTAAAGCACCAACAGAACAATACAAAATGTTTGTGGCATCTACTCCAGACGCGGTGGATTTTAACAAAAATATCCGTTCATATATAGCATCTTTGATTTTAAAACTTTTGGTGTTAACCTGGATAAGGAACTAGCATCTGCAAAAAAAAAGTATATACATTCATGGCACAAGGTCAAATTTATAACGATCTACCATCATTGGTACCGCATGATAACAATCCCTGTTACTTCCAACTATACTTATTTGATACAGACAATGAATTGACCAACATGCTATCAAAGGTGAATGAAGGAATTCTTTTAGACCAAATTGCAAAAAAAAAAAAATCAAACAGGTAATGGAGAGTAACCCATATGCACAAATATTTTGCGAATTAAAAAACCAAACAAGTTTCAACTTCGTATTGCTGCAAATGCATCTTTGGATCAACGAGTGTACAATAGACCCTCAGTAAGTCAAGTAGCAACAATTTGGATCGATTGGAACAATCCAAATACACCTTTTGATCGAGAAATAATTTTTCATGAGCATTCAGGGTACAAACATAGAGTAAAACACTATTTTGGTTGTTATGACCCTCTTCGATATCCTTTGTTATTCCCAAGAGGTGAAGGTGGTATGGAATCAAGTAATAGGAAAACAGAGCAAAAGACTACTTTACAAAAGAAATGCTCACTCACCACCTATAGTCAATGATATTCCAACATTCATATTAGTTGATACAATATTAGCCAATGAGGATCAAGGTAAAATATATCACATTATGCTCTCTTATAGCAAAAATTTAGTCATGTTCTTCACAAGTTAGAACCTGATAAAAAACACATACACGATATAAAATAATACTACCAAAGGCGTACAAAATACAATTATAAGAAAATATACTTTTCTATTATACCAATATGGTAACTAACATAAAATAAAAATAATATTAATATGATTCCTTAAACTTGTAGATGTACGCCGTGAGACAAAGGGAAATGTTTCTTGCAGAGAGTACTATTGTTAGAAGCTACAACTACGAGAAATAGAGAGGTCAATATTACTATTATGTGGAAGATTACTACAAAAATTTGTGGTTGACATGTACATAAAATTGAAAATAACAAGGTTAGAATATTTCAGAAAGGAACAATCAAATTTTAGAAGAGAAGTTTATCAAGGTATTGTTGATTGTATCAGCGCGGGAGAATGCAGGGGAGATAGAATTGGGCAAAGAATATTACTTCCATCATCTTTTATTGGGGGGCCACGAGATATGAAAAAACTCTATGTGGATGCAATGACTTTGGTATAATATTTTGGCAGGCCAGATCTATTTATAACAATGACGTGCAATCCTGACTGGATTGAAATCTAACAAGAATCGCGCCCCAGACAGACTCCTCAAGATAGACCTGCTGACAAGAGTATTCAGAGCTAAGTTGCAAGATCTAAAAGATCAATTTTTCAAGAAAGAAATATTTGGAATTGCTGTTGCTCATGTATTCGTGGTAGAATTTCAAAAATGGGGACTACCACACATACACCTCCTTCTCATATTAAAAGAAGGGAACAAGATCAAATCAGGAGATCAATACATAGGTTTATCTCAGCAGAGATGCCAGATAAATATGAGTATGCTATATTTCATAAATTAGTGCTCATGCATATGATGCATGGTCCATGTGGAAACAAACGTCCAACAAACACATGTATGCAAAATGGACAGTATAAATATCATTATTTAAGGCCATACAACAAAAAATCAATCCAAGCAAAGGATGGATATCCAATTTATAAAAGAAGAATGGGTGGAAGAATAAAGATTGCTCGTGGAATGAATATGATAAATCAATAGGTGGTACCTTATAGCCCTTATCTGCTTACAAGATACAATTGTCACATTAATGATGAGGTCTGCTCAGGAGTCAAAGCAATAAAGTATCTATACAAGTATATATATAAAGGTTATGATCGATATGTAATTTATGTTCAGTCTGACGATAGTGAAATTGTTATTGACGAAATGCAAACATTCCAAAATGCAATGGGTCTCACAACTTGAAGCACTATGGAGAATATATGAATTCAACTTGATTGAAATGCAACCTGCAGTCATCAACCTTCAACTACATCTGTCAGGAAAACATTCAGGTACACATATTAATGCATTATAATGCACATTTACTCTAAAGAATAATTATAATTTTCAAATACAAATACTGACTCAAAACAAAATCACATTGTTTTACTGGCAAAATCAAAATTTAAAAAATGTTATCGCCTGGGATGGTGTCAAGCAAACAATGTTTGACCGAGTATTTTAGAATGTGATCAATTGAATCTGAAGCAAAAACATATCTTTATAGCGAATTCCCAAAGTACTATGTTTGGAATTCAAAGGTAAAAACTTGAACAAAAAGGAAAACATGATCTGTAATTGGTTGCATTGCAATCGGTAAGCCGAATATAGTAAGCTATAAATTCATATACATTGATAATTTTTAAACTTATTAATTATTACATATGGATTATATTTTACAGCTAATCCTCCAGAAGGGGAAAGGTATTATGAGCGGTTGTTACTAAACCATGTAAGGGGACCACTGTCATTCAACGACTTATTCACGGTCAATGGTAAGCAATGTCAGACCTTCAAAGAAGCAACCAAAGATAGACGGTTACTTGAGTCTGACAACAACATATCAGAATGTTTAAGAGAGGTTGTTGTCTTCAAAATGCCATTAGCTCTCAGAAGTTTGTTTGCTACAATTTTGGTTCATTGTAACCCAACAGATATTAGAAAACTCTGGGAAACTTATTATGAGGATACGTCGGAGGACTTCAACAGGCTATATATCAATTCACACAATACTATACTACAGTCTACTCTGAATAGTATTAATAATTGCTTGCAAAGTATGGGCAAGAGCATAGGCATATATGACATTCCTCAACTAGATCACAATTTCCTTGAAGTTGGTTCATCAGAATGTAGAGAAACAAATAAAGAAATGTCCATGCATATACCAACAGAATATTTTGATGCACAGTCACAATTAAATCCAGAACAACATCATGTTTTTACAAAAATAATGCAAACAATCGAAGCTGGAACACCGGAATATTCTTTGTGGATGGACTCGGGAGACCTAGTAAAACATACATACCCCGTGCATTACTTGTCAATGTTAGATCAAGAGGTATGATAGGTTTGGCAACAGTAACCATTGGTGTAGCTGCTTCAATCTTACGAGGAGGACGTACAACATACTCGAGGTTTGAGATCCCTCTTCAAACAAGTGAATCAACTATGACAAACATGTCAAAGCAAAGTGATGCTGCCAAATTGATTAGAAAAGCAAAACTGATTATATGGGATGAAGCACCAATGGCGAGACGACAAACAATAGAAACAGTCGACAAGAGCTTCAGAGACATAATGGACATCGATAAACCATTTGGTGGAAAAGTCATGGTTTTTGGAGGAGATTTTCTGCAAGTGTTACCAGTAGTTCCAAAATCAACTCGAGCAGAAATTGTAAATGCAAGGTTGGTCAAATCATATCTCTGGCCTTTGATGGAGAAGATTCAATTTATAAAAATGTGAGAGCAAGAACAGATCGAACATTCAGTGAGTTCTTACTTCGATTGGGTAACGGTGATGAACCAACAATAAGAGAAAATTTAATCCTCCTCCCAGAACAATTAACAATCAAACATTCTCAAGATGAAATTCCAGAAGAACCCATAATAAAAGAGATATTTCAAAGCCTGCAAGAAAATGCTGCTACAGCAAAATACGTCAATGAAAGAGCTATTTTAGCAAGCAGAAATGACCATGTGGATAAAATTAACGACAAGTTAATATCTCAGTTTCCAGGGGAAAGCAAGATATTCAATAGTTTTGACTCGGCAGAAGATGACACCAACAACTATTACCAAGAAGAATATCTAAATATTTTAACACCAAACGGTCTCCCACCACATAGGTATTGAACAAAATACATTACAGCATACAAGAGGCGGTAAAAATATAAAAATGGATAGATTTTGACACATCTTATTAACTGCAGGTTAGAATTGAAGGAAAATGCACCTATCATGTTGCTAAGAAATTTAGACCCTTCAAGTGGCTTATGCAATGACACACGAATGATATGTCGAGGCTTCTCCCAATATGTCCTGCATGCAGAAATATCAAGTGGTCATTCTGCAACGAAACATGTGTTTCTTCCAAGAATACAACTATCACCACCAGAAATGAAGGATATCCATTTAAATTCATTCGAAAGCAATTCTCCAATGCCTTTTCTTTGCAATGACTATAAATAAAGCTCAAGGTCAAACAATTCACAATGTTGGTTTGTATTTGCCCCAACATGTTTTCTCACATTGTCAATTGTACGTGGCGCTATCAAGAGGGATATCTCTGTCCACAACAAAAGTACTTGTCCTAACAGAGCAACCCAAGCGTCAAAAAGGAACATACACAAAGAACATCGTCAACAAGAAAGTTTTAGGTACGATAACCCCATATACATATATGGTCATTCTAACATATAATTAACTATTTACAGATAGTATGTACTAACAATATTACATTGCTTTCAAATCCCAGGTTTAGAAGACGCAGACAAACCTATGTAAACATAATGGATTCTTCAGCAATCCATACTCTTCAATGCGTTAGGGTTATTTTCGGAATAGTTCTTTCAGTACTATTATTAGCTTTCCTAATATTATATTCTATTATAATGTTTAAATATTAGTATTATTAATAATTTACAGTAGTACTTCTGTTTAAACACTTCATATTAACTGCATGTTATCGTTCCTACTTATTATTAAATGGATAAGTGAAATGTTTTTCACTATACAACATCACTAATACCTCATGTAATCATCAAAAGAAAAATAAACACAATGTACGCTTCTACTACATCAATAATAATTTACCCACTCATGACAACACTACTTTTTACAAATATCTCTTCACAGAGAATGATATAACTTACCATGGCTCACACGTGCACCTGACTAGTATATATATATATATATATATATATATATATCCTACAGTCGTAAACAAGCTGTATAGGTAACCAAAGAGTAAAATACAAGTAAGTTCCTAGAACAATGTAGTCTAGAATATCATAAATATATTTAGAATCTTTGAAGATTCTATGATAGGACAATCCTTCATCTCTGCTAAAACTAACTAGCACTTCTCTTTTTCTTCCTACTAATTCCCATAAGGTTGACAAATAGAATGTATAAAAAGCTATGAAATTTTAATCTTAAATATACTTCAAGGTATAAAAATAATTAAATTAAGAATTTATATATATATATATATATATATATATATATATATATATATATATATATATATATATATATATATATATATATATATATCCTACAGTTGTAAACAAGCTGTATAGGTAACCAAAGAGTGAAATACAAGTAAGTTCCTAGAACAATGTTGTCTAGAATATCATAAACATATTTAGAATCTTTGAAGATTCTATTATAGGACAATCCTTCATCTTTGCTCAAACTAACTAGCACTTCTCTTATTCTTCCTACTAATTCCCATAAGGTTGACAAATAGAATGTATAAAAAGCTATGAAATTTTAATCTTATATATACTTCAAGGTATAGAAATAATTAAATTAAGAAGAATAATATGGGGAAAATATTTAATGATAATGAATATATTAAATCAACAATGGTATAAAATAGACTTACGAGATTTAGACTATGAAAAAATAGAATGGTATGATTTAGAAATAAATTCAGATTAAAATGAACTATGAATATTCACAATATTGGATATAATCTATGAAAAATACAAAATTATTAAAATAAATAATGGAGGAAAATTTATATGTCCCATAGGACCCAAGATATGTTATATCTCGAATATATCATAAATAATATTAAAGAAATATTTAGATTAAAACCAAGGATGAATTTCTTAACTACCAATTCTGTTACGACCATACAAAGATGGTATCAGAGCTATGGATAGTACGAAATATAGTAAGAAATATACTAGTAGAGAGTTGAGAAAAATAAGAAGAAAATTAGATAAACTATATTCGAAATATAAACTCAATATCACAAATACTGATAACATGAAATTAAATCAATTAATAGATAATATATATAAAATAGAATATAAATATATTCAATATTTAATATACAATGAATAACAAGAATAACAAATACAAAGAAAAACTTACTGAAATAATTATTTCGAAAATACAAGAATTAGGACATAGAAAAAATAGACTTAATAATAATATATTCGCAAGAATTTGTAAAAAATCTATAATAGCACAGAGAAAACTATTTTTTATCTAAAAATACAAATAGAAAGATTAGAATATAAACTTCAATACAATCTATAAATGAATAAGGAAGAATACGCGATAGATGAAAAAACATATGAAAACTATGATGGATCAAAAATTAAAATAATATTTTCTAATCTAGGAAGAAGATATAAGAAAATAGGTGAACAATCTAAATTTAATGTTAGAAAAAGAAACGGTAAAACTAGAAGATAGTTTAACTGCTATAATAAGAATAACAAAAGAAAATGAAGAAATAGATAGAAAAATGGAAATCGAAAAAATAAAACAACAAGCAAAAAGAGAAGTACAACAATTAGAAGAAGTAAAAAGTACGAAAATAATATTGCTAGAAAAAGAGTTAGCAATATTACAAGAAATGTATGAAATTAAACAAAGAGAAAAAGAACAAAAAAACAAAATTAGCAAATGAGATAATTAAATTCAAAGAAAAATTGCAATTAGAAGACGAATTAGAAGAAAAAGAAGGAAATAGCCAAGATAATCTACCCGAACTGCGAATTGATGAAATACACAACGATGATCTAGAACAACATTCGGAAACAAGCGAAACATATACAGAAATTTTAGCAAATGTAGATAATGCAAGGAATTTTAAAATAACTACAGAAAGCGTAGACATGGATGAAAAACCTAGCACATCAGTAAAAAATCCAAAAAATTCAAATCCGAAATATTATAATGAAAACTATGAACACTATGATACAGAAAAAAAATATATGAGATAAAAGGTTGAATAAAAAATGGACACATAAACCAATAACTGAACAACATAATTTTCTAGATTTAGACTGTGTGGAAGATATAAATAAAACAATCCAATTATGGATAGGATATATATCAAAACAATTAATAGATAACAAAATAGTAATAACAGAGACACCAGGATATATAGAGAGAACACTTATAGGAACAGTAAAATTATGATTACAAAATTTATCAGATGAAAGTTTAAAAACTTTAAGAAGTAATAAAAAATCTAGTGGTGAATTAGCTACTACAACTATGAAAATATTATATAAATATGAAGTAGCTATAAGAAATGAATTTAGCAGTTTGACAACAGATATAGAAGAACAAAATAAAGAAAAAAAATCATAAATCGAAATCTAATGATAAAATTAATAATATGTAATATGTGTTACATAGATGAATATACATGTGCATTTAGGGAATACTATTATAAAGGAACATATTGCACATAAGAAAGTAAAGAAATAAGATAATTATATTTTATAAAATTACCAGAACCTTTTAATTCAAAAGTCATAAAAAGTTGGAACGAAGCAGAATTAATAGATACCTTAGGAGCTAGAATAAAATTCTTGCAACGATGGTTTATGGAACTATGTGAAAAACATAAAGACGAAGTAAAAATAGAAAAATTTTTAGTAAAAAATTTGGCATGTTGCAAAAACAAAACAACACCTCAATTTGGTTGTACGGATAGGTATGATAAAAATAGAAATACTAAAAAATACAGATCAATATACAAATATAAAAAACTGAGAAGAAGATACTATGTAAAAAACTACAAAACCAAAAGACCATATAGACCAAAAAGAAAACTAACAGAATGTACTTGTTATAATTGTGGAAAATTAGGATATATAGCCAGAGACTGTAAATTACCTAAAAATCCAAAGAAAAAACAAATATCAGAAATAATTATAAATGATGAAAAATATACGCATATAGATATGGATAACGATATAGAGATGAAATCAGATAATGAATTCTATAATACAACAAATGAGTGAAACAAATTTACAAATAATAACTAAAGAAGAACATCAAAACGAAGAATCCTTAGAACAAAAAATAATATTTGATAATAATATATTTGAACAAATAAAAGGAAAAGAATTAGATCTACACATTGCAAAAATATTTGAAATACCAACAATAAGAAACCGGTTTAAACGAAAAAAAGAAGAATATTATGTAGTAAGTCAAAGAGAACATATCATAGATTGCAAATACACTAAATGAAAGGCCAAAATACCAATAATAAATAAAAGAATAATAAATAAAGAAATACAAGACATTAAGGATACAGATCCAACTAAATATGTACATTTAGAAGGAACAGAAATACTAATAAAAGTATGTCTTAGAGAAGGAATAGATACACCCATAGAAATATACTTAGCGGATGATAGAATCATACAACCCATAGAAAAAAGTATAATAAGTGCAGTAAAAGGTAACCTCATATACCAAAAATTTAAATTTATAATAAGTGAAAACTATTCAGTACAAATAAATAACGACAACATAGATAAATCACTAATATTATATTGGAAAATATCGGCAATAGAACTAGACCCCAGAAGTAAAATATTTACAGCTAGATGTAAAAACTTATATGTTTTAACAATAAAACATAAAATAACAGTAAAAAAAAAGTAGAAGATCCTTTTGAAAGGATAGTCACAGTCATAGATAAAAATGATTATAGTTATAATGACATTGATATAGAAGAAGACTTAGAAATAGTAAAAGAAAGATTAACCACATCAAAAAGAATAAATTGTGAAATAACACAAATATCATAAAAAATGAGTACCTCAAAAAGAATAGATAAAACTTCACAAAAATTAATGGAAGATGAAATAAAATCACATCATTATTACATAATGGGAATAATGGAACAACGAAAATATTTAATATTAATAGATACAGGACAAGAAGAAAACTATATTACAAGAGAATTAATAACAGAAGATGAAATAATAACTACTGATCAATCATGCCCCGAACTATCAAAAGCATTAATGTATACCGAAGAAACTACAGAAAAGGAAATAATCATTGGAGGAGTACCAATAGTAATAAAATTTAAAATATATCAAGGAGATGAAAATATTATTTTAGGAATAAAATGGTTAGAAGTAAAATCATATAATCTAGAAGACAAACAATTGACAATAAATTATAAAAATAAAAGAGTAATAGTAAAAAAAAACTTTGGTAGGATAAAAATATGAAAATACATATACTTGCAAAGATAATTATAGAGGGATAATATAACAAATATTATACACCATGATAGATACGGGAGCAGAAACTAATATATGTAAATACAATTGTTTACCGGAAGATAAATGAGAGAAATTAAAAACGCCGCATTACTGACAGGATTTAATAATGAATGAAGCATGATCACATATAAGACAAAAAATATAACAATACAAATATGTGATAAGATATTAACTATAGAAGAAATATATAATTTTAAATTGACTACAAAAAATATGCTATTAGAAATGCCTTTTTTCTGAAAAATTATACTCATATAATAACAAAAACACACTTGTGGTTCATTACTGTAACGACCTGTTTAGTCGTTTTGAGCAACAGACTTCAATTCTGGAAAAACTGGCAGAAGCGACGGACCCCACGATGGACCGTCAAGGGCACGACGGACCGTCGCATGGTCTCGTTTCAAAACACTTAGAAAATCTGAAATTGGGTACTGAAAATCGACTCTCTGAACTTCGTAACGGAATGGCAGGACGGACCGTCACAGGCGTGACGGGCCGTCATAGATTGTTCAGTGGAAATTGACTCTCTGACTCTTGCGACGACCTGCAGGACGGACCGTCGCAGGCACGACGGCCCGTCACAGGTTGCGCAAATCCCAGGCAGAGTCGGATTTCTGGTTAAGTTTTAAGGGACGTTTTTGACTATTCTTGCCTTAATTATAAAGTTCGTGGGTTTATATTAATAACTCAAATTCTTGAGGGGTTAAAAGAGGTAACCCTAAGTTAATTAGTGGGGTATTATTGCCATCTTTTATTCTTAATTATATACTAATTAGGGTAAAAGAAAGAGGGTTTGAATAAAGAAAATAGAAAGAACAAGAGAGAGAGAGAGAATCGAACGAGAAGGGAGAAACAAAGCTTTGGGAAAATTCTTGCTTGATTCAACTCTTCGGTGGAGGTAGGTTATGGTTTTCATGCTTTCATAGTAAACTCTTAATAGAGAATGATATGTATTGGTAGTATTGTAAACCCTACTATATGCTTAATTGTATGTTTGCGTGAATATGATTATGTGATTGTGATAAGATAAGCATGATGAAAATATTGAATCCCAAATCTTGAAAAGAAACTTTAATATACGTTATTAATGATGATGCCTTGGTATAGAAGAAGGCTTGATGAATTAAAGTAATGGGATTGATGATGCCTTGGTATAGAGAAGGCCTGATGATTTACAGAATGATGTAGGGGATCGGGTGTCACGAACCGACACGTAGAATTAGGGGATCGGGTGTCACGAACCGACACGTAGAATTAGGGGATCGGGTGTCACGAACCGACACATAGAATTAGGGGATCGGGTATCACGAATCGACACGTAGAATTAGGGGATCGGGTGTCACGAACCGACACGTAGAATTAGGGTATCGGGTGTCACGAACTGACACGTAGAATTAGGGGATCGGGTGTCACGAACCAACACGTAGATATAGGGGATCGTAGTGTCACGTACCGACACAAGAGGAATAATGAATATGAGGGATCGGAGTGTCACGTACCGACACAAGAGAATTAAAGATAATGAATCTTGAAAGATGTTAATATACTCAATCTAACGAACATAATTCCCAAATGAGTATGGTGTTGAGGCTTGAGCCCTCATGGATGAACTTGATGGTACTTATTGATGATTATAATACTTGTTGTGGCTACATGTTGAGTTTTATAGTTGATTTACGATAATATTGATATATACTGTTCCCTATT
The DNA here is from genome assembly GCF_036512215.1 of Solanum lycopersicum. NCBI lineage: Eukaryota > Viridiplantae > Streptophyta > Magnoliopsida > Solanales > Solanaceae > Solanum > Solanum lycopersicum. The sequence goes on from NC_090807.1 coordinate 7,892,099, forward strand.
TTGAGTTGGCCGATGATATCTACTCAGTACCCGTGTTTTGTACTGACCCCTACTTTTATGTTTTCTTCTTGTTTATTTGTGGAGTGCAGCAAACGTGCCATCGTCTTCAACTCAACAGTAATTCAAGCCAGTCTTACTACATCGGAAATTCAGGGTGAGCTAATGCTTCTAGCTTGGACTGGATCTTCTTCTTCAAGTCTTGATGCCTTGAACTTCCGGCATGGACTAGCTTCTTATGTATTTTTAGCTTTTAGAATACTCTTAGTTTAGTCATTTGATCGTAGATGTTCTTGTGATGATGACTTCCAGGTTTTGGGAATAATAGATGTTGAATATTGATAGTTATTGAATTGATTTTATTAATGAGTTAAGTCTTCCGCATTATTTTCTGCTGTTATTACATTGAAATGGTAAGGTTTAGATTGGTTGGTTCGCTCACATAGGAGGGTAAGTGTGGGTGCCAGTCACAACCCGGTTTGGGTCGTGACAAACTTGGTATCAGAGCATTAGGTTCGTTGGTCTCATCATACAAGAACAGGTCTAGTAGAGTCTTAAGGAACGGTAGGGGGACGCCTTTACTTTTCCTTGAGAGGCTATAAGACTTTAGGAAAAATTTCACTCTTTCATTCTTTCTTTCGTGCTACTACTTGAGTCCAATTGGTATCTAGGTGATACGAATTGGTATCTGACCATCTTCACTCTCTTTCGCGGATGGTTAGAACTAGAGCAACGACTGCGCCAACACTAACATCGGCAAGACAAGAAGCGTCTGAGCCAGCCACTGGGGCTGTGGCTCGAGGAAGAACAGCGGCAAGGGGCCGTGGTAGAGGTCGTGGGAGGACGTCCTCTAGGGGAAGAGGACGAGCGCCTAGCCCATCTGATACTAGGACAGTGACTCCTCCACCGACTGAGGAAGTAATAAGAGGAGGGGAGGATGGGGAAACTGAACAAGTGCAGAATGAGGGATTGCCACCCCAACCTACCCCAGAGATGATCAATCAGGTTCTGGCTTATCTCAGTGGGTTGTCTGATCAAGGTCAGGCACCTCCAGTGTTTTCTGCGCCAACACCTCCAGTTTCAGAAGTACAACATGCAGCCACTATGGCTCCTTGTATGGAGGCCTCATTGGACATAGGCACATTTCCACATCTGACTACTGGGCCTATAATGACAAATGATCAGCGTGAACTTTTCAGTAAGTTCTTGAAATTGAAACCTCCAGCCTTCAAGGGTGCTGAATCTGAGGATGCTTATGATTTTCTGGTTGACTGTCATGAGCTACTACACAAGATGGGTATAGTAGAACGGTTTGGTGTTGAGTTCGTGAGTTATCAGTTTCAAGGGAACGCCAAAATGTGGTGGCGGTCACATGTTGAGTGTCAACCAACAGAGGCACCACCTATGACTTGGGCATCATTCTCTAGCTTGTTTATGGAGAAGTATATCCCCCGAACTTTGAGGGATAGGAAAAAAGATGAGTTCTTGAGCCTAGAGCAAGGTAGGATGTCGGTTACTGCATATGAGGCTAAGTTTCGTGCATTATCAAGGTATGCCACCCAACTTTGTTTCAGTCCACAAGAGCGGATTTGCCGTTTTGTGAAGGGGTTGAGATCAGAGTTGCGGATTTCAGCCTTACAGGTAGCGGCTACAGCGAAATCCTTTCAAGAAGTGGTGGACTTCGTGATAGAGGTAGAGAGAGTGAAAAGCCCAACTTCAAGAGTTGTTGAGCAAATGCTTCATTAGACCATGTGCATCTCCTTGGGGTGCTACGATTTTGTTTGTGAAGAAGAAGGATGGGAGTTTTCGAATGTGCATAGACTACAGACAACTGAATAAGGTAACCATAAAGAACAAGTATCCTCTTCCTCGCATTGATGACTTGTTCGATCAGTTACAAGGTGCTTGTGTCTTCTCTAAGATTGACTTGAGATCCGGTTATCATCAGTTGAAAATACTGGCAACGGATGTGCCAAAGACTGCTTTTCGAACAAGGTATGGGCATTATGAATTTGTAGTGATGTCTTTTGGTCTTACGAATGCCCCTGCTGCGTTCATGAGCTTGATGAACGGGATTTTTAAGCCATATTTGGACCTCTTCGTAATCGTATTTATTGATGATATATTGGTATACTCAAAGAGCAAGAAGGAACATGAAGAGCATTTGAGAATGGTATTGGAAATGTTGAGGGAGAAAAAGCTTTATGCTAAGTTCTCTAAGTGTGAGTTTTGGCTAGATGCAGTGTCCTTCTTGGGGCACGTGGTTTCTAAGGATGGAGTGATGGTGGATCCTTCTAAGATTGAGACAGTGAAGAATTGGGTAAGACCTACTAATGTGTCAGAAATAAGGAGCTTTGTTGGGTTAGCTAGCTACTACCGCCGATTCGTCAAGGGATTCTCTTCTATCGCTTCCCAATTGACGAACTTGACTAAGCAGAATGTCCCATTTGTATGGTCGGATGAATGTGAGGAAAGCTTTCAGAAGCTCAAGACTTTGTTGACTACCGCACCTATCCTTACCTTGCCAGTAGAGGGTAAGAACTTCATTGTTTATTGTGATGCATCCTATTCTGGTTTGGGTGCAGTACTAATGCAAGAGAAGAATGTGATTGCTTATGCTTCAAGACAATTAAAAGTGCATGAACGTAACTATCCCACTCATGATTTGGAATTGGCCGCGGTAGTGTTTGCATAAAAGCAATGGAGACACTATTTATATGGGGTTAAGTGTGAGATCTATACGGATCATCGTAGCCTTCAGTATGTCTTTACTTAGAAAGATTTGAACTTAAGACAGAGGAGATGGATGGAGTTACTAAAGGACTACGATATCACTATCTTGTATCATCCGGGGAAGGCGAATGTTGTAGCGGATGCTTTAAGTAGAAAGGCGGGAAGCATGGGAAGTCTAGCTCACTTGCAAGCTTCTAGACGCCCATTGGCTAGAGAGGTTCAAACTCTAGCTAATGACTTGATGAGATTAGAAGTAAATGAGAAGGGAGGATTGTTGGCTTCGGTGGAGGCAAGATCTTCCTTTCTTGACAAAATTAAGGGAAGACAGTTCGATGATGAGAAATTGCGCAGAATCCAAGATAAGGTATTGCGAGGAGAGGATAAGGAAGCACAAATCGATGAGGAAGGTGTTTTGAGAATCAAGGAAAGAGTATGTGTACCCCGTGTCGATGGTTTGATCAACACTATTCTGACAGAGGCTCATAGTTCAAGGTATTCTATACATCCGGGCGCAACCAAGATGTATCGTGACCTAAAGCAACACTTTTGGTGGAGTGGAATGAAGCGTGACATTGTGGATTTTATTGCCAAATGTCCAAACTGTCAACAAGTAAAGTATGAACACCAAAGGCCCGGAGGAACACTTCAGAGAATGCCCATTCCGGAATGGAAGTGGGAAAGAATTGCAATGGATTTTGTGGTTGGTCTTCCGAAGACAATGGGTAAGTATGACTCCATTTGGGTGATTGTTGATAGGTTAACTAAATCTGCTCATTTTATTCCGGTTAAGGCGACTTACAATGCCGAGAAGTTAGCCAAGATCTATATCTCAGAAATCGTTCGATTGCATGGGGTTCCACTATCCATCATATCAGATAGAGGTACGCAGTTTACTTCTAAGTTTTGGAAAATATTGCATGAGGAATTGGGTACTAGGTTGGACCTTAGTACCGCGTTCCATCCCCAGACCGATGGTCAGTCTGAGCGAACGATTCAAGTGTCGGAGGATATGCTTCGTGCGTGTGTGATAGAATTTGGTGGCCATTGGGATAGCTTCTTACCCTTAGCGGAGTTTTCATACAATAATAGCTATCACTCAAGCATTGATATGGCTCCATTTGAAGCATTGTATGGTAGGAGATGTAGGTCTCCCATTGGTTGGTTTGATGCGTTCGAGGTTAGACCTTGGGGTACTGATCTCTTGAGGGATTCGATGGAAAAAGTGAAGTCTATTCAAGAAAAGCTTCTAGCGGCGCAAAGTAGACAAAAAGAATATGCAGATCGAAAGGTTAGAGACTTAGAGTTCATGGAGGGTGAACAAGTCTTGTTGAAAGTTTCACCAATGAAAGGGGTGATGCGGTTTGGTAAAAGGGGTAAACTAAGTCCAAGGTACATTGGACCATTTGAAGTACTTAAGCGAGTGGGGGAGGTGGCTTATGAGTTAGCCTTGCCTCCAGGGCTGTCCGGAGTATACCCGGTATTCCATGTGTCGATGTTGAAAAGATACCATGGGGATGGGAACTACATTATCCGTTGGGATTCAGTTTTGCTTGATGAGAACTTGTCTTATGAGGAGGAGCCTGTTGCTATTTTAGATAGAGAAGTTCGCAAGTTGAGGTCAAGAGAGATTGCATCCATCAAGGTGCAATGGAAGAATCGACCCGTTGAAGAAGCCACTTGGGAGAAGGAGGCGGATATACGAGAAAAATACCCACATCTGTTTACAAATTCAGGTACTCCTTTTCGCCCTTGTTTTCCTTCTTTTGATCGTTCGGGGACGAACGATGGGTAAATTGGTATCTATTGTAACGACCTGTTTAGTCGTTTTGAGCAACAGACTTCAATTCTGGAAAAACTGGCAGAAGCGACGGACCCCACGACGGACCGTCAAGGGCACGACGGACCGTCGCATGGTCTCGTTTCAAAACACTTAGAAAATCTGAAATTGGGTACTGAAAATCGACTCTCTGAACTTCGTAACGGAATGGCAGGACGGACCGTCACAGGCGTGACGGACCGTCATAGATTGTTCAGTGGAAATTGACTCTCTGACTCTTGCGACGACCTGCAGGACGGACCGTCGCAGGCACGACGGCCCGTCACAGGTTGCGCAAATCCCAGGCAGAGTCGGATTTCTGGTTAAGTTTTAAGGGACGTTTTTGACTATTCTTGCCTTAATTATAAAGTTCGTGGGTTTATATTAATAACTCAAATTCTTGAGGGGTTAAAAGAGGTAACCCTAAGTTAATTAGTGGGGTATTATTGCCATCTTTTATTCTTAATTATATACTAATTAGGGTAAAAGAAAGAGGGTTTGAATAAAGAAAATAGAAAGAACAAGAGAGAGAGAGAGAATCGAACGAGAAGGGAGAAACAAAGCTTTGGGAAAATTCTTGCTTGATTCAACTCTTCGGTGGAGGTAGGTTATGGTTTTCATGCTTTCATAGTAAACTCTTAATAGAGAATGATATGTATTGGTAGTATTGTAAACCCTACTATATGCTTAATTGTATGTTTGCGTGAATATGATTATGTGATTGTGATAAGATAAGCATGATGAAAATATTGAATCCCAAATCTTGAAAAGAAACTTTAATATACGTTATTAATGATGATGCCTTGGTATAGAAGAAGGCTTGATGAATTAAAGTAATGGGATTGATGATGCCTTGATATAGAGAAGGCCTGATGATTTACAGAATGATGTAGGGGATCGGGTGTCACGAACCGACACGTAGAATTAGGGGATCGGGTGTCACAAACCGACACGTAGAATTAGGGGATCGGGTGTCACGAACCGACACGTAGAATTAGGGGATCGGGTGTCACGAACCGACACGTAGATATAGGGGATCGGAGTGTCACGTACCGACACAAGAGGAATAATGAATATGAGGGATCGGAGTGTCACGTACCGACACAAGAGAATTAAAGATAATGAATCTTGAAAGATGTTAATATACTCAATCTAACGAAGATAATTCCCAAATGAGTATGGTGTTGAGGCTTGAACCCTCATGGATGAACTTGATGGTACTTATTGATGATTATAATACTTGTTGTGGCTACATGTTGAGTTTTATAGTTGATTTACGATAATATTGATATATACTGTTCCCTATTTTGAGTTGGCCGATGATATCTACTCAGTACCCGTGTTTTGTACTGACCCCTACTTTTATGTTTTCTTCTTGTTTATTGCAGCAAACGTGCCATCGTCTTCAACTCAACAGTAATTCAAGCCAGTCTTACTACATCGGAAATTCAGGGTGAGCTAATGCTTCTAGCTTGGACTGGATCTTCTTCTTCAAGTCTTGATGCCTTGAACTTCCGGCATGGACTAGCTTCTTATGTATTTTTAGCTTTTAGAATACTCTTAGTTTAGTCATTTGATCGTAGATGTTCTTGTGATGATGACTTCCAGGTTTTGGGAATAATAGATGTTGAATATTGATAGTTATTGAATTGATTTTATTAATGAGTTAAGTCTTCCGCATTATTTTCTGCTGTTATTACATTGAAATGGTAAGGTTTAGATTGGTTGGTTCGCTCACATAGGAGGGTAAGTGTGGGTGCCAGTCGCAACCCGGTTTGGGTCGTGACAATTACACCATGTAAACAAAAAATAGGAGCAAAAAGAGTAAATGACAAAGAACGAAAAACAACAGAATGGATAAAAGGAAGTGAGAAAATTACCCAAAAGTTAGAAAATATATAAGAAGAAGACACTAAGATAGAATTAATTATATTCTCTATAAATAAAGTAAAAATAATCCAAGATAAGTTAGAATTATTATATAGTGAAGATCCTTTACAAGGATGGAAAAAACATAAAACAAAAGTGAAAATTGAGCTAATTGATAATAATAGTATAATAACCCAAAACCATTAAAATATAATTTTAATGATTTAACCGAATTTAAGATACATATAAATGAATCATTAGAAAAAGGATATATACAAGAAAGCAATAGTAAGCACACAAGTCTGGCATTTATAGTAAATAAACATAGTGAACAAAAAAGAGAAAAAAACAGAATGGTTATTGATTATAGAAATTTAAATGCAAAAACTAAAACATATAATTATCCGATACCAAATAAAATACTAAAGATAAGACAAATACAAGAATATAATTATTTTAGCAAATTTGATTGTAAATCAGGATTTTATCACTTAAAACTAGAAGAAGAGTCTAATAAACTAACAGTGTTCACTGTACCACAAGGATTTTATGAATGAAATGTATTACTATTTGGATATAAAAATGTTCCAGGTAGATATCAACACTTTATGGACAATTACTTTAAACAAACAGAAACTTGTATAATATACATTGATGATATATTATTATATTCCAAAACACAAGATGAACATGTAGGATTATTAGAAAAATTTAAACATATAATAGAATATTCGGGTATAAGTCTAAGTTAAAAAGAAAGCAGATATAATAAAAAATCAAATAGAATTCTTAGGAATACAAATAGATAAAAATGGAATAAAAATGTAAATACATATAGTACAAAAAATAATTAACTCAAATGAACAACTAGACACAAAAAGGAAATTACAATCATTCTTAGGCCTAGTAAATCAAGTAAGAGAATACATACCAAATTAGCAAAAAATTTAAAACCATTACAACAAAAATCAAAGAAAGATATGGAATATCAGTTTGATAAAAAGGACCAAATACAAATAAAAATACAAAAGGTAAAATTATTATGTAAAACTTACCTAAAGTATACTTTCCAGATGAAAACAAAACATTTACTTATATAATAGAATAAAATGCGAGTGAAAAAAGTTATGTAGGAATATTAAAGTACAAGTATGATGTCAATACAATAGAATATCGTTGCAGGTATTATTGAGGAACATTTAATAATACAGAAATGAAATGGAAAATAAATAGAAAAGAATTATATTCAGTATATAAGTATTTATAATCATTTGAACCATATATATTGTATATAACAAATTCATTATAAGAATAGATAATACACAAGTAAAATGGTGGCTAACAAGAAAAATACAAGATTCGATAACAACAAAAGAAATAAGGAGATTGGTATTAAATATATTAAATTTCACATTTACAATTGAAGTAATAAAAACTGATAAGAATGTTATTGCAGATTACTTATCACGACAAAGCTACTCATACTGAGACTAAAGAAAAAGATACAATTGGAAAGATACTCGAAGCTATTACTACACTTTGTACAAAAGTGGATAGTATGGACAACGAGATACAAAAGCTAAAGACTAATTAAGATAATCTGAAGTCTAAAGCTAGCATAAGTCAGCAAGCAGCATGACTATAAAAATGCGGAACTATGTCAATCGGAAGACAGAAAGAATCCAGAGCTAAACGGTGACGTTGGAAAACACCTAAAATCCATAACAATTGTTTAAATACAGCTGCAGGTACAAGCCAAGGAGTTAGTGAAAGACATAAGAATTCAAACTTAAACCAATTATTCGAAAAACCATTTACCTCGAGGCTAACACCAAAAAACATACTAACTACATAACCACAAACTTCTACTTACGCAAATAGCCTACACCATGACAAAAGAACATATAACCATATTACGCGAATCTATATAGAAAATATATACAAAATCCAAACGTTTTTAAACCTTAAACCTAGATCTACTGCAACCCAAGAAACCAACCAGGATTATTTTACCCAAAAATTACAAGGTTATAATAAACTGATTGCACAATCGAAAACTAACGCCAACTTAGTTAGGACATGTTACAATTATGGATTACTGAATACAGTATATACAGATGACAGAGAGGAACTAAGTGGAATGCCGGAGATACATAAAGCATTAATTACTTATAAGAGAGTTACTAAGGGAAATTCATTCTATGTAAAATTTTATACAGAAACAGCAGAGATATTATACGAGGAGATAAAACCTCCGATACAAGTAGTCAAGATAGGATTAACAAAAGATATGATTATACTGAAAGATATTGAACAACAACCAGAGGTACAAAAAAGTAAGATACCAAGCTTCTATGCCAATAAGAGAATAATTGGTATATCAACTATTATACAAGAACTAGTAAATAATTATTTGAATGGAAACGTTATATGGAGCTACTATGCAAGAGATCAGTTAATGATTTATTCCAATTCAAGGGAGCTAAGGAAAGCAGATATGGATGAAGTCCAGAGATGGATTTTATCATTACTTAAGACAAAAAAACGACCTACTACACGAGCACTTAAAGTTGGATTTATTTCGAAAAAATTATTAACAAGATATTACAAGCTAATTGATCACAAATACCCTTATCACATATGTTCAAAATGCAATGAAGAAGATAATATAATCCCAGACGTCCAGCTGGAATAAGAGATAAAGAAGGAAGATGACAAGAAGATAATGATGAAGATAAAAGATAGAGGCGGAAGATGACAAGAAAATAAAGATGAAGATAAAGAAACACAAAAACGTGCTTGGCCACAAAAAGCCAAAAGTAGATATGTAAAAGTCTTGAAATAAATAATAGTAGTCACATAACTTAGTCAACATATGCATGTGCATTATTAAAGATATGTTGATAAGTGTAAAGTATGGTAGGTAGGGTATATTATTAAAAAGACAAGTGTAAAAGTAGTACGGTAGGGATAGTTGTAAAGTAAGTGTAGAGTATAGTAAGTGCTCTCAACTAAAAAATTAGTATATAGATAAATTGAGCAACAATATGAAATCCAATCAGATATTTTAGATAGCATGAATACGCAAGAAACAAAAGTATATTTTTCAAAAAATATGCTGAACTAATTTCATATATTCCTGAATATCATATACATGATTGAATAATTTTATGTTAGTTATTATGCATTAGAATTATTTGAATCATGATTTCCAGTTTATTAGCACACTGAATAGAGGGAGAAAACTTCTATACGATGTCATCCTAATGTTGAAACCGGTAGGCGAGGAAAGCCGTTTAGGGGAGTAAACAAAGTTGAGGCATTGATAAGAAGGAAGTATCCGCTAAAGTACGATGCTAGTAGTGACAGAAAAACATGATAAACAGATAATCTAGTTCATAATAATGTAATATAAAGTTAATCGATTACGAATATGATAGGAAGGAATAATTGAAAACCCCGCATAACAACAAACATGACCACATACATACATGACGAAATGATAAAAAGCTATGAAACTTTAATCTTAAATATACTTCAAGGTATAGAAATAATTGAATTAAGAAGAATAATATGGGAAATATATATAATGATAACGAACCAGAAGATATATTAAATCAACAATAGTATGAAATAGACCTACGAGATTTAGACTATGAAAAAATAGAATGATATGATTTAGAATTAAATTCAGATTAAAATGAACTATGAATATTCACAATATTGGATAGAATCTATGAAAAATATAAAATTATTATAACAATTAATAGAAGAAAATTTATATATGTACCAAAAGAACCCAAGATATGTTCTATCTAGAATATATCATAAATAATATTAAAGAAATATTTAGATTAAAACAACGGATGAATTTCTTAACTACCAATTCAGCTACGACCATACAAAAACGACACTAATCTTTGAGAAGAACAGACAGATCTGGAGTCCAACTTCATAAATTACTTTCGTCAACTCAAAAGGAGTTTTCCCCTGATTTTTGGATATACTATAGACTTGGAAGTCTAGTTTCTACAAAATCAAGCTGCTAATCATTTGGACATCACAATGCAATACGATACATTATGAAACAATTATTTGCAACAACATAATTATGTATGCTAAATATCTATTATGATCATGCACTTATCATCCAAATATTGCAGGATAGAGCACCAGTTTAATCCAGAGCATTTCTTCTGCATCCGTGGCCCCTATGGTGTAAGTTGGAGAGAATTTTCACCAGAAAAAATGAAAAGATAGCAAGGAACAACTCCGCTGCACGTCTGTCATCGAGCATAGGTAGGTTTCGGACAAGAATAGTTCTTTTTTATGCCCAATTAGGTTTTGGACACCAACAAAATATAAACATGACTTTAATCATATTATTCCTCAAACTGCTAGATAAACAACAATAACAATGAAGCATCTCATGAATGAGAAGAACTATGCACACATTTTAAGCTATAGAATAACTCCAAATACATATTTTGATAAAAGAGAAAGACAACAACGACATTTTAAAACAACTACCTAACCAACATTCCTGAACCAGCTACTCTTGATAGGTGTAACAAGGTTGTCCAAGACAAAATAGTAACAACAAAACATCAATGCCTCTATCATCCTAAACCATGCTTTTCTCCAATAACGATTGAAGCAGAGTGCTGTAGATAATCCCAACAAGATCGCGCCATAAGACACAACTAAGCCAATGTAAAAACACTGGATGTCTTCCAATTCTGATGATTCTTCATCTCCATTAATGTTGGAGATATTTGACAATTTAGGACTCATCCCACACTTGTTGTCTAATGGATAACCGCAAAGAGAAGGATTTCCCTCGTAGCTGCTTTTGTTGAAAGTTCCAAATTGAGCTTTAAAATCAGGTACTGCACCAGATAAGTTGTTGTATGCAACACTGAATACTGCCAAAGAATTCAGCTCAATTAGACCAACAGGAATGCTCCCATTCAATCTGTTGCAGGAAAGGTCTAAACTCTCAATTTCCTGTAGATTGGAGAAGGTATTTGGTATTCTTCCAATGAGATGATTGTGAGACAGATTCAATGTATGTATATTGCTCATGTTCCCTATCTCAATGGGAATTTCACCAGTTAATCTGTTACTTGAGAGATCAATACCCGACATATATTTAAGAATGCTTCCCTTATAAGTGTATGAGTTTCTTTTTGTCGAAAACTGGACCACAGTTTCTGCATCCATCAAAAGTGTATCAACTAAAATTCCATGACGATTGTGGTAGTGCCTTTCCAACCATATCCAACGCAAAAAAGTTAACCATGGATTCCAATATGTCTTATAAAAATAATAGGTGATTCTTTTCTTTGCATCCTTTTTGGCTTGTGTTAAGTTACCCAAACAAGGAAAGAGTGGACCATAAAGTTTATTGAAAGATAAGTCCATGATAGATAGCATATTCAACATACATATCTGAATTGGAATCTGCCCTTCCAATTGGTTATGGCTAAGGAGAAGATAGTTGAGAGAATTAAGCGAGCCTATGGTGTGTGGGATATGTCCTGTAAAATTGTTGTAGCGAAGATCCAATGTTATCAGAGAAGAGAAGTTGAAAAGTACATGTTCCAGTCCACCACCCAATTGATTTTTCTCAAGATGGATGTGTTCGAGAGGTAAAGAACTCACACAAGAAGGAATAAAGCCTGAAAGCCTGTTTTCAGATATAGCTAAGACCTGAATGAGCTTGAACTTGCAAATCTCAACTGGAATCGAACCTGTGAGATGATTCTTGGACAGATCAAGTAGTAACAATCTTGTATTATCTGTAATCCATCTCGGAATCTCCCCAGTGAAATTATTCCTGCTAGCATCCAATATAAAAAGGGATGTGATAAACGTGTTGCTAGGTAGTGGTCCTTCAAGGTTATTGCCATTCAAATACAAAAAGGACAATATATGTGACTTGACCTCCAAAAATATTTTTCCTTTCAGCTTGTTGTTTGACAACCGAAGGAACAACAATTGTGGAGAACCAATTACCACATCACTAGGAATTTCTCCAGATAAGAGATTGTTAGATAGGTCTAAAGTTTCTAAATGAATGCCACTAATTTTGGAAGGTATGGGACCTTCAAGAAAATTTTGTGACATGTTCAAACTAGTAAGCTTTGGAAAGGCTAAACTCATTTTGTCTGGAATATGCCCATTTAGTTTGTTATTAGAAACATCAATCGTCTTTAGATAGAGGTGAACAATCGATGGCAACTTGAATGGTCCATCGAAAGCATTATCTCTACTATAAACCCCTGCAATTCTGGTGTTATTTTCTAATAACCATGTCGGGAACTTTCCTTGCAATTGATTTTCATCTATAACAAGAATCCTCAAGTCATATTGATAGTGAAGGAAAGAAGGCAACTTTTGAAGCTTTATACATCCATATATACCAAAAAACTCCAACTGGAAATTTGGGATCCAATTTTGGAATTCGGTATCTGGAATTATTGTACTATCACCAACATCCAAGTAGATCAATTTCGTATAGTTGTAAAATTGGCTGAATGACAGAGGAACATCAAATTGGTTATCCTCAATACTGAGGTACTCAAGTGATGTGAGTCTCCTCAAAATAGAATGTGATGCTATATTTCCACGTAAGTTATTCCCAGCCAAACTCAACCGTCGAAGTGATGTCAAGTTTCCAAGACACGAAGGCAGTGTTCCCTCAAAATTATTGTTTACAAAATCCAGCTCTTCAAGGTGTTTGAGTTCACACCAACCTATATATATATATATATATATAGGTTCAGAGACATTTAGCCAAAACAACTTTCTATAAAACCACATCTTATTTTTAAAAAATTTAATGTCTATGGTTGTGATTGATATGAAGGAAAATGTTATTTATTTATCGTATTTTCTACATAAGAAAAAATTATTTTTCAAAAAGTATTTGTATATAATCCAGACAAATAATTTAAAATGCGAGGGATGGGAGGGGTAGGTGAATATGAGGTGCGTTGGAGCTAAGAATGTGACTGTTTTTCTTTTCCGTGGTTTCTGGGTATCGCTTTGCGAACCCGATTAGCTGTACTCACCGGGTCCCGCTGTTTCAAGGCGGGTGCACCACGGTTAGTTCCACGGGGTCTCGAGACGCGGCCGGTTTGTAATACCTCCAATGGCCCCGGCCGGTTGTTTCGTCCTACTTTCATTAGGAAAAATTATATTTGTCATTATTAAGAAATTTGTTTTTTAATATAAATGTTTTTCAAAATATTTAACCAATTGAACATGATCGAGAAAATTAAACCTATAGGACTATATTCATGAAATGCAGGCATTAGTTAGAAAAAAGAAGAGAAAATTAAAATACATTACCTTGATTAGGGATGGTGTCATTATTGCTACCAAAAGCTATACTGAGTACTTTAAGAGAAGTCATATGTCCAATGTTTGGGAGAAAGTTGTCATTTATAGAAGATCCATCCAAGTATAGGTACTCCAGTGTGCTCAGATTTCTTAATGCTTAAAGAGTAAAAAAAATAAAATTATATTTCAAAAGAAAAAAGTGGCGATAGAATTAAGCCAAGACATATAAATTTTGATTTTGAGCTTACCGTAAATTATGGTGGGAGCGGTGAGATCACTATTTTCATAAGAAAGTGATTTAAGAGATGAGAATGATTTTAGGGATTGTATAACTCTGCTCGAGTTGGAGTTGGAACTTCCCAATAGTAAACTCCGAAAAGAAGTACTCCTTTTTTTGCTACCTGTTTAAATAAATCATATACGTTTTTATATAAGAATGAATAGATCAATCTCTAAATCAGAAGAAACAATAAGATAAATAATTAATCTATAAATGAAATTAAACTAACAAATCGCATTGATTATTGTACCTTTGTCAGTGACAAAGCTCTCTATGTTGTTATCCGAGAGATCCAGATGTTTCAAATTGCTCAAAGCAATTATATCTACACAGATAAATAAATTTGATATGCCAAGAAATAAAATTGATATTTGGTTAGGGTGGAAGAGGCGTAACAAACCATTCATTTCGATATATCCATTTATTTCATTGGCAGCGAGATTGAGATGCTTGAGAGACGGAAAAATCTTGAGCGATGAAAAGATGGTGGAATTGAAGTTATTATCATTCAAATTGAGTTTCTCTAAATTCCTCAGTCTACCTGCATTTGATTTATGAAAAGTAAATTGTACTTAGAATTAGTGTGAATTGATTTTTCTGAATTTCTCTTGTGGAAAGGACACCTTACCCAATGCAGAAAGGATATTTATGTCATCAATTCCATAACCTTCAAACCAAAGTTCTCTTAAATTGCTTAGTCCTCCTCCACATTTCTTACTCTTCATGCCTTCATCCAAAAATTACAACAACTATACTATAAGTATTATATATATTGCAAACTATAATGGCCACAGTTAAAGAGTTTATGTTGGAGGATATACTAGTGCTATTATATGTCGTTGGTATGCTGAAAGAGGTATCAACATCTACACCAAGTTTTAGAACCTCGAGAGATGAAATCCAACATAAAGATGATAGTAAAACTTTTGGATGGATCGGATTATACTGCAAATCTAATACTTTCAGGTTGGGAAGTTGTCTTAGTTTACTGAACCCTGGATAACAAAATAACATGTTAGTAATACATAAATATATATATATAGTTTCCGTATTCAGAAATGACATATACCTTCATTTCTTGTCCATCCTATAATATTTTGGGAAGACAATACCAGAACTTGCAGAGACTTGAATGGAAGAAAGAGAGAGGCATTGAATATCCAACCATCCCCTGTACCAAAACCTGCTTTGAGATCGAGTTTGATCACTCTACCTGTCGCTAAGTTGCATTTTACACTTTTCCAAAAACAACAATCTGTAAAACCATTCGTATTGTAACCTTCCCAATCAAACCAACAATTCGCCATTCGAACTGATTATGTTTGTTTGCAGATCAAAGAGAGCATTTCTCTCTTCCTCCCAACAACCATTCGCCACAATTGCTATAAGAAAGAACGCTAACAACAAAAACTTAATGTTCCCCATATCACTCTACTTTATTTCTGGCAAGCTAATTTCTTTTCTATCTAACAGAGTGTTTATATAGGGGCAGAATTATAGCGTTTCCTTAGCATAACTCAATAATTTTGTTATTTATCGTATTTTCTAAAATGCAAAATTCATAATTCCAAATCCTAGCTTATTTGTAAAAGATTAGAATTTGCAAAACCATAAAAATAAAATCTCCGACCACATCATATCTACCCAATAAAATGGATGGTGGAAATGACACAAGCTAGCTAGTTGAGTCACCATCACTTCAATTTTGTTTGTTTTACTGATTCCAAACATAACTTGAATAGGGAAAGCAAGCTTTAAATATTATGTGATGAATAAAAGGGATAAGTTATTCCATAGGTGTAATAATAATTTCTACAGAAATCGTGAGTTAATAATTAATAAAAGTTCTAAGAACCTCTATAATAGAAAATCCTACTTGGTTCATTTTATATTATACGTAAAATTTTACTAAATTAATACTCGATAAATTAATAATCTCTTCAAGGTAATGTTTTCTCGTGTCTTTACTTGGATTAATTATAAAAAAAATTGTCCATTTTTTAATTAATTTTAATATTTCAAAATCGAATTAAGTTGATTTGATTTTTATTTTGATCAATAATTCATTTCAACCGACACCTAAACACTATTATACCTTTATATACAAATCTTAGCTTTTTATTTTCTCGCTCTAAAATCAACTTACCACAAATTCACCATTTCCTCTTACAAGGAGAGACACCTCTTGCGCGGAGAGATAGTGGGTATCATTGTAAGCAAATATTTTAAGTCCAATAGCTTTTTCAAATTCGACATTAACAATTGTATCAGTTGCATGCCTTGTATACTAATGATCAATCAATAAACTTCATGATCTAAGCACGGTGAAAAACACCGATGAATCAAAAGGTGAAGCAGACACTGTTGCGCTGACATCCTCTGATCAGCCATGAACGTAATTGCAAAGTTACAATAAGCGGAAAATTACACATGTATTTAATACATTATTGTGGTGTTTGATACGTTATTGAGATACAATTATATGTATCTAGTTTTAGCAGTGTATTTTATGAAGTGTGTAGGTATCTAATGAATAACTTGGAGATCTGCATATTATTTTCCTACTTGGTTAAATAATATTTAGTTCAATTAGAAGAAAAAAAAGACCTATGCCAATAACATTAGCATATGTTTAAGTTGATGTAACGTGCCAATTGCCCTATTTTGTGTGTAATCCATCCCCTCCCCCCGCTCCCCCCCCCCCCCCTTTTTTTTTGCTACGAAAACATATGTTTAATTCATTATAATTGAAATATCAATTTTTTCCTTTTTAATTATTAGTTTATATAAATCGAACATTTAAAAAAAATACCAGTCAAACCCAGTGTGTGAACGCAATAGTCTAGTTGCATTGTCGAAAAAGACTTATGAATTAATAAATTTTATGTATTTTTAGAACAAACAGATTAAATGATCTAGGAAATATCTAAGAAATAGTGAACAACGTTCATTTACAATGATACATCGTTTATTTGATGTCTCATATGATGAAGGGTTCCCACACGTTATATGTAAAAAATTGTGGCTACAATTAATTTAAGTTTGAATAGTTCTATTTCAGTTTGACAATCTAAAAGTGTGTAATTTAAGTTCGAATTGTTCTATTTAAATTTGAAAATGTAAAATGTGTAATTTGTTTACGTGTAAATCACGTTTAGCACATGGTACCTCAAGTTTTGTAACACATGGAGGAAATTAAGAATTTGTTTGTCATTGTTGCTAAAAATTACTTACTTTTAGAAGCATTTTTTTAAAAAATAACTTTTCAGAAAAGTGCATTTTGAAAAACGCAATTCGTAGACAAATTCATTTGAATAGTAATTTTGATTAACAAATTTTGTTTGGCTGAATTTTTACCAAAAATAAAAGTGTTTTAGAGTCAAATTACGAAAAAGGAAAGTATCAATGTACTTTTAATATTAAGATTATTTTATGGAGAGAAACAATTTTAAACATCTAATACAGAAACTTTAATCACATTTTAAATTTAATTAATTAAAAAATGTATATATTCAAATTTTCAATCAATATTATAAATAGATAAATATAGTTGAAATATATTTTGAAAAGATTTTTTTTTTTGATATTTTTACCTATCTTTCGGATTCAGTCTTAGCTATTATCCCTTTCTTGGTTATAATACTCTAGAGTTCCAAGAAATTCAAATTAAAATAAAATAACACGTAAATTAAGAAAAGAAAAATTTGTTGTTAAGGGCTATGTGGCATTATGAATTTGTATTAAGGATTATGCCCGAATGTTCTGCTTTGTTACAGATGATTTAATATGAAACGACTTTATTAGACTAAATTCGTACATATTGATTATATTGAAATTGAACATAAAGATGATAGTAAAACTTTAGGATGGATCGGATTATATTGCACGTCCAAGCGAGCATTTCTCTCTTCCCCCCAACAACCATTGGCCACAATTGCTATAAGAAAAAACACTAACAACAAAAAAAAAATAACGTTCCCCATATGACTCTCCTCCCTCTCTCGACCTCATTCACCTCTCTCTTTCCTCTCCCACTCGCTCGCCTCTCTCCTCCCTCTCCCAATCTCTGTTGTCATATATACAAATACATATGTATAATATACAATTATCTAACCAATATACATATACAATTCACCTTTTCCCCTCTCTTTTCCCCTTTTCTCTCGCCTCTCTCCTCTCTCTCCTAGTCTCGCTCGCTTTGCTCCTCTATATAACTCGTAGCTACGAATTGTAATTATCAAACTATAATTATGAAGAGTAATTAGGCTATTTTTAAGTGACTATATTTGAAAGTTTCCCCTATCTATAAATGTATCACAGTAAAGTGAAAGACTTGTTGAATCTTTGCATTTCTTACTCTCTCTTTTTTTTCCTTCATAAAATTTGTATATCTTCAATAAAATAATTTTAATTATTTTACATAATAATATATTGAAAATTAAATTTGTAGTCACTATAATAAGTCAAACACTTAAAAAGTTAATACTAGCAAATATTACTTAAACAAGTATTGACATATAAAAATTCAAAATACTTTATATTTTAATTGATTTAGGGTGTTAAAAATAATTAATTGATTTCTTTTAATAAAATTATTTTTTAAATTTCCAATATATCCAATTGTTTTAATCTCTCTTGATATGTATTTTATAATTGAGGGTGTTTCTTGGTTGTTGAAAATTGCGTTTGTACTTCTCTCTTTTTGCTTTTAATTGGATATTCCTCAAAGCCATCGGCATCGTATGCATTGATTTATATTTTATGAAAAAAACAATCATATTAGATTTTTAATTTGAATTCATATATTCTAGTAACTATATTTATGCTCAAGGTTTTATTAATAAAATAAGTTCCGAGGAAACAGGACCTTAGTATAATATAAGTGTGTCTCTGAAATTTTAGACATAGATTAACGAGGTAATTGTATATTATCCCTAATATATAGAGTAATATATACATGTATTTAGAAAAATTTGCGGCCCCCAAAATTAGTGGCGCAAAGCTTATTCACACGTGACAGACTTTACATTGTCAAATAGAAATTGAACCATTCGAAGTCTAATTAATTGTTGGGTCAATTTGACATCGTGTTCAATCGTTTCCTATCGGCAAAAAGCGTGTTGTGCTTAATATTAATATTTCTTGACATTATACATAAATGTGTGTTTTAACTTAGACTTGTTGACTTTATATAGGTGGAGTTAAAATTAGGAATTTAGAGTTTTTATATATTAGAACAGAACATTAATTTTAAATATAATCGACTAATCAACATACGACAATATAAGAAACGATAATCTTTTCTATTTTAAGATGAGTTAATTTTTTTTTTGCTTTTTCTAATTGTTAATCATATATTTTTAATTAATTTTTATTTTTATTTTTATTTTTAAAACTTGCATAAATAGCATTAGAGATAAATATGACAAAATATGCTTCATTTTCTTTTTAAAAAAGAGAAATTTTTGATGATAGTGGGGTTCAAGAACTCACAACTCTAGTGTGAGAATGCATTTTCAAGGCCCATTTCTTACCACTAAGTCGTTAGACAGTATTGCTATGAGATTTACAAGTTAATATATATATATATATATATATATATATATATATATATAGTTAGGAGTTATATTAGAAGTAGGTTTCAAGTTAATATAGAGTCACATAGTACGTTCTCTCTATTTTCTTCTGTAATTTCCAGTTAGTATTTTTGCTATTCAACATCTTTCGACTATTTTCTTTTTCTTTCCTTCATTACTGTTCCTGCAGCTTTTTTTTAATTATATAGTATCAGAGCCAGGTTTAAGGAGGAACTTTTTTTCGTTTCAGTCTGCTTGTCATCATTTTATCCTGTTTGAGAAGTTTGAAAGTGTGAAGGGAAAGCTTTTGTTTTCTGTAGAAATGGAAGCCTCAAACAGAGTAAATATTCAATATGGAATAGAAAAACTTGTAGGAACTAACTACAAGTATTGGAGAATGTGTATGGAAGCATACCTTCAAGGTAAGGATCTATGGGATTTGATCGTAGGAACTGATTCTATAATTCTAGTTGATACTCCTGAGAATGCCGAATCACGAAAGAAATTGAAGATCAAGTGCGGAAAAGCTCTATTTGCATTGAGGACTTCTATCAGCAAGGAGTTTATTGATCATGTTTGTGATGTTAGCTCTCCCAAAGAAGTTTGGGACACACTCGAAAGACTATTTACAAAGAAAAACACAGCAAGGCTGCAACTTTTGGAGAATGAGTTGGCAATGTTACAACAGGGAGGTATGTCAAATTTAGATTACTTTTTGCGAGCAAAAAGTATTTGTGTTGAAATTTCAGAGATTGATCCTGAAGAGAAGATTAGCGAGTCACACCTACGAAGCTATCTTATTTGTTGATTGAAAAAGGAGTATGGTCCTTTTGTCACTTCCGTTCAATGATGGCCGCAACAACCATCTGTTGAAGAATTGGAGAACATGCTTTCTAATCAAGAAGCCTTAGCTAAACAAATGACTAAGAACCTTGAATCTGATAATGTTCTGTTTTCAAAAGGATAGTCAAACAAGAAGAATGCATCAACTTGGAACAAAAATAAAGAGGAAGAAACAAGCACGAAAAAAGGTGGAAATTCACAGAACACCAAAAAGTGCTACAGATGTGGAAAAATTGGACACATCAAGAAAAATTATTGAGTAAAAATTTCCAAAGCCAATGTCGCGTGTACAAGCGAAGGAGATGAACAAATGAAATGGAAGCAATGTTTTAACATCCAAGCTGTGGAACAAAAGTTAGCACAAGATTTTGACAAATACACTAACAATAATAAGATAGAAGAGTGGAACGTTGATTCAGGGTGCTCACATCATGTGACTGGAGATGATTCATTATTCTCGGAGATGCGAGATCATCATGGAGATCGAGTCATTATCACAATTGATAACTAGACATATCCGATAGCAAAAGAAGGTGTTGTGAAAATTGAGGCTGCTGGTGATAAATCCTGAAGTATCAAATGGCAGGATGTTTATCATGTTCCAGATTTGATGAGAAATCTAGTCTCAGTTCCTCAAATTACTGATTCTGGAAAATATGTATTGTTTGGTCCTAATGATGTGAAGGTTCTTGAAAATGTAAAAGAAGTATGTGCTGATGTTATTTTTACAGGCGAAAAGAAAGGTTCTTTGTTTGTTATGTCAGCAGGTGAAGCTTATGTGAAGAAAACTAGCCAAACTGACAATTTCACAATTTTGCATGCTCGACTAGGTCATGTAGGCTATAAAATGTTTCAATAAATCTCTTCTAAAAAATTGGTAGATGGCCTGCCAACTTTGAAGAATGTACGTGAAGACGTGATTTGTCAAGGTTGCCAATATGGCAAATCTCATCGGCTTCCCTTCAAAAGGTCATCAAATCAGAGAACCACAATGTTTGAATTGGTTCGTACAGATTTGATGGGACCAATAAGAACACCAAAGTATAGCG
This sequence comes from Solanum lycopersicum, assembly GCF_036512215.1. Classification (NCBI taxonomy): domain Eukaryota; kingdom Viridiplantae; phylum Streptophyta; class Magnoliopsida; order Solanales; family Solanaceae; genus Solanum; species Solanum lycopersicum. Next base: position 7,913,609 of record NC_090807.1, read on the forward strand.
GGCATCGCTATGTTATGGTGTTGGTGGATAATCACTCAATGTTCACTTGGATGAAATTTTTGAAAGAAAAGAGCGAAGCATTATCCAAGTTTATGGAGTTCAAAGATGTTGTTGCTAATGAGTACGAGAATAAGATAAAATTTCTCCATAATGGCGGAGAATATATGTCAGGTGACTTTTTCTAGTACTGTCATTATAATGGAATTGTTCATCAAATGACATGTGCTGATTCACCTCAACAGAATGAAGTTGCGGAAAAAAAGCTTGCCTATCTTACTTCAGTTTGTCTTTCATGGTTGCATGACAAGAGTCTTCATCGAGAGCTTTGGGTGAAGCTATTCAATGTGGATGCCATGTGATAAATAGGCTACCTCCTTGGCCAGGTACACAAAATCCCCTTTCTAAATTCTATATAGTAAGAAGCCAAATGTGAACTATTTTCGAGTTTTTGATTCTATTTGTTGTGTTCATGTTCCCAGAACTAATAGAACCAAACTTGATCCGAAAGCAAAAAAATGTGTATTTGTCTGCTATGATTCTTATATGAAGGATTGGAGATGCATGGATCAAAAGACAAATAAGTTTACCATTTCTAGGGATGTGGTATTTGATGAAGTGTCATCCTTATTTTCTGCTCAAAAGGTTGTAGTTCTTGGAGATGATCAAGATAATTTAAAGCTATTATTTCCTGAAGTAAATAGGCCAGCACCTAGTAATGAAGATATAGAAAGTGTATCTCTGAGTCAGAACATTTCCAGGGAAGGAGATGGTGAACATCAAGCAACGAGAAGGTCAACAAGGGAGAAAAGGCAGCCAGACTACCTCAAAGATTATAAGGTAAAACTTAAAAACTATTCTGTGACCTCATGTTTATTTACAGGAGCATCAACTATAGAAGAACCATTAAGTTATGAAGAAGAAAATGGCTGTCAAGATTGGGAAAGAGCAATGCAAGAGGAGAATGATGCTTTAGATAAGAATGAAACCTGGTAATTGGTACCCAAACCAGAAAAATGTGTTCCTGTTACTTACAATGGGTATTTCACTTGAAGAAAAAATTAGATGGTACCATTGACAGGTTTAAAGATCGTCTAGTTGCTCGTGGGTTCTCTCAAAACTATGGATTAGATTATGAGGAAACATTTAGTCCGGTGGCGAAGATGGTGACAGTAAGGTCGCTTATTTCTCTAGTTTCTTTCCCAGGTTAGAATTTGTTACAACTCGATGTAAAGAATGCATTTGTTTATGGGGAGTTGGATCGAGAAGTATTTATGGAGTTTTTTTTCTTCTGTTTTTATCATTTTATGTATTTTTAGGTAATTATCTTTTTAGTAAAGAGAAAAAAAAGAGTTGGTATACACTTCAAATAAATTTAAAAGAAATACTATTGGGGTTTAGCTAGAGAAAATAATCATTTGAAATGTCTAAAGTAAAATGGATAAATAAATGTGAAATGATACTATCATCCCAATATCTCAAAAAGAGATAAAAAAATAAAATATAAATGTATTTTTTAATTTGATGATATGATATTTATGTCCTTCAATTTTAAATATGAATGAGTGGATACATAAAGTTTGTATAGAGTTCTATATGACAATTTGCATCCTACTATTTACGTGTATATATCAGGTAGAATACATATCTATATTTGTTCAATTTTATACAAAGTTAAATATCTAATTTTATAGTAAAGTTAGAGGGCACATATCACAATCGCACGTATGCCAATAAAGATAAATAATAATAGAACATGACGCCATATATGAAGGGTTCCCAAATTGTTAGGTCATGTAGTCAATTGTGGTCAAAATGACCCTACAATTAATTTAAGTTCGAATAATTCAATTTGTATGTGACAATGTAAAGTGTGTAATTTAAGTTTGAATGATTCATTTTGAATTTGACAATGTATAGTGTGCAATTTATTCACATGTGAATCACTTTTAGGCCCCCCTAACTTTGGGCGTCCCAGAATTTTCCAATATGTGTATATATTATATTTTTATTTTATACATTGAAGGAATATTGATTGTATTGAAGTGTTAAGGAAATACATGGGAGATATATATAGGAGATATAGGAAGGAGTACTAATTCTAATAGGACTAGGATTAAGGAGTACTAATCCTAAGAAGACTAGGATTAGTACACAGTAAATACTAATATTATTTTATACTATTTATTTAATACTATCTGTTATTATCCCCCCTCAAGCTGAGCTGAGCTGAAGCGAACGGAAGCTTGGAACTGAGGTAATCGTGTTGTCGGCTCGGGAGAGGCTTGGTGAGAATATCAGTCGGTTGTTCTTCAGTGGGTACATACTGCATAGTCATGGTGCCGGCCTGAACTTTATCGCGAACAAAGAGACAATCCGTATCAACATGCTTCATTCTGGTGTGTAGGACAGAATTCTTGGCCACACAGATGGTTGATTTGTTGTCACAATAGAGAGCAGGAACAGTGTGAGTGGTGCGGAGTTCGCAAAGAATATATGTGACCCACATGGTCTCAGCAGCAAGAAGAGCAAGGGTGTGGTATTCAGCTTCAGTCGAGGACCAAGAGACCTTGGTTGTTTTTTTGTACACCAGGAGATCAGGTTCGGCCCCAAAAAACGAGAAACCCCGATGTAGATTTTCTGTCATTTTTATCATTCGCCCAATCTGAATCTGAGAAACCCCAAAGCTCCAAGTCCCCAGGTCGAATGAGTAAACCACGACCAAGAGTGCCAAAAATGTACCTGAAAATGCATTTTAGACAATGGTAATCATGTTCACTTGGTTGATGCATGCGTTGAGCAACTCGGTTGACAGCAAACTGGATGTCAGGATGGATAATGGCCAGATACTGTAGAGCCCCAATGAGGCTGCGGAAGTGGGTGATATCGGCAAAGGGGGAGTCGGCTCCATTCGTAGATGAAGAGACTGCCATCGGTGTTGGTTGGTTGGTGCATTTTTCCAGTCCAGCTTTCTGCAACAGATCTCGAGCATATTTTGACTAATGAAGAAACAAGTCGCTGCCTGTCCGAGAAACCTCCATTCCCAGAAAATAATGTAACGGGCCAAGGTCCTTCATTTTGAAGGTAATATGCATAGATCGAGCGACATCCTGAATGAGAGCTGCAGTAGAGCCTGTAATAATGATATCATCTACATAGACAAGAAGAATGATTGTACCGTGTGCTGAATGTTGAGTAAATAGACTCGTGTAGTGTACGCAACACGTGAAGCCGAGTCCCTGGAGGAACGTTTTCAAACGTGTGTACCAAGCACAGGGGGCTTGCTTGAGCCCATACAGAGACTTCTAGAGTTTGCAAACATGTTAAGGGAAGCGGGGATCAACATAGCCCGGTGGTTGCGTCATGTAGATAGTTTCATCAAGCATGCCATGAAGAAAAGCATTGGAAACATCCAACTGATTGATGATCCAATTGTTGCGCACGGCGAGTGACAGTACCAGGCGAATGATTTGCTGCCGAATAACACGACTGAATGTCTCGGAGTAATCAAGCTCATACTCCTGATTGTAGCCTTTAGCAACCAAACGAGCCTTGTACCTGGAAATACTGTCATCTGCATTGTGTTTAATTTTGTACACCCATTTACAGCCCACTGGGTGCCGCCCATGGGGCTTAGGTACAAGAACCCAAGTTTTCTGATCAGTCAAAGCTTAAACTCGTCATCCATAGCATGACGCCAATAAGCATTTTTTGAGGCAACAGAGTAGGTTGTTGGTTCACTATCGGGAAGGGGTGTATTTGGTAGTATGGTAGCCTGAAAGGTTTTGGGTTTAAAGATACCGGCTTTGCCACGGGTTAACATGGGATGAATATTGGGGGCTAACACGGGCGGTGGTGATTCGAGGGTGGCCGGGAGGACCCAAAACGGATCGGGCTGGAGATGTTGTGGGTATGGGGTGGTTCGGGTTGGTTGTGAGTGTGGGTGGTGGTTACAGGTGTATTGTGGGTGACGGTCGAAGGGGTGATGAGGGGTGTGGGTGGAGGTGTGGGGGAAGGTGGTGAGGGACCCTGTGAGTATGTTGGAAAAAGGGGAAGGACGCCAATGAATGATGTATTTGTGGAGGAGGAAATAGACTCGTAGGAAAATTCATTTTCGACAAATTTGACATGACGAGATATGTAGACTTTATGAGTTTGTGGGTCAAGACAGCGATAACCCTTGGAGGTAGGATGATAGCCCCAAAAAATACAAGGACGGGATCGGGGTTGTAATTTGTGAGTAATATGAGGGCGTAGCCAAGGGTAGGCAAGACACCCAAAGACGTGGAGGTTGGTACAATTGGGAAGTTCTTGGTAAAGGAGTTGATAGGGTGTGACTGGGCATTCTGTTAATGAGGTAGTTTGCGGTGGCTAGAGCTGCTACCCAAAAGGAGACAGGGAGATGAGATTGATGTAGAAGAGTAACCACCGTTTCAATGAGATGGCGATGCTTACGCTCAGCTACCCCATTCTGTTCGGGTGTGTATGGATTGGAGGTTTGATGTATAATTCTCAGGGATTGCAGAAACTGGCCAAAGATGTTATTTACATATTCCTTTCCATTGTCACTTCGAAAAAGTTTAACATGAGAATTGAATTGTGTTTTGACCATTTTTTCAAAAGTGACAAAGGTGGTGTATGCCTGTGATTTGTGTTTTAGTGGGTACAACCAAGTGTATTTTGTAAAATCATCCACAAAACAAATATAATAGCGAAAACCAGCAAATGAAGGAACAGCAGTAGGACCCCATAGGTCAGAATGAATAAGTTGAAAAGGTGCAGTTGTACGCTTCTCAGATAAAGTAAAAGATAATTTATGAGATTTAGCAATTGAACAGGAGTCACAATTGTTTACATGAATGGAAGAAAAACCTAATTGAGACATTAAAGAATTTATTATTTGAGTAGACGGGTGACCCAGACGACTGTGCCACAACAGACTGTGGCCATCAGCCGAAAGAGCCACCGGAGCCACAGGAACGCTTTCTGAAACTGGGTGGGCAGACGAACTTGTGCCAGGAAGAACGTACAGACCATGCTCACAGGGGCCCTGAAAAATCATCCTCTTGGTAGTATTGTATAGGATCTGAAAATCATTAGAGGTGAACAAGAGTGAGCAACTATTGTCTTTTGTGAATTGGTGAACTGAAAGGAGATTGATTTTAATAGAAGGGACGTGGGTTAGGTTACCTATGTGAAAGATAGCGGTGGGGGTTTTAATGGTACCCATGCCAGTGTGAGAAATATTAAGGGACTCACCGTTGCCAATAGTAATACCATTGGAGCCATGATATGGATTTGGAGCGTTAAGCTTGGATAGACCAGAAGTAACGTGCATGTTGGCCCCAGTATCCAACAGTCATTCAGAGGAAGGGCCGGCTTGAGATGGATAATTGGCACGATTATCACTATTTCGGCTCTCCTCATACCGAAACCAGCAACGAACAGCGGTGTGTCCTGTTTTCTGACAGATTTGACAAGTTGGACGATCCCGCTCGTAAGTGCCCTGCCCGCCGCTGGAAGATGACTGCCCGCCGCTGCCGAAGGAGTGCAGGCCGTTGTTGCTGCCGTGTTGCTGACCGTCATACGGCGGACGACTGCCCTGCCGACCACCGCACCCGCGACCTCCGTTGTTTCTGTCGTAGCCGCTGCGGCTCCCCTGCCGGCCGCCACCACGCCCCCCGCGATAGTTCTGGCTTGCGGTGAGGGCGGTGACCGGATCCATAACAGCGGCTTCTCGGAGAAGAAGTTTGCTCTCCATATCCACGTTGATTTCTTCACTTTTTTGCCACGAGGAGAGAGTAGCCAGGTCAACGGGCGTTGGACTGATGCGAACCGCCTGTTTAATGGAGGAGTAAGCTGATGGGAGCCCCGAACGACGCACATGACGAGATCTTTTTCGGAAATGATTTTGTTCATGGTGTCGAGGGCTGTGATGATGGTGGAGACCTCGTCTAAATACTCCGCCATAGTTTTCGTGCCTTTGGTAATTGTGTGGAGACGATCACACAATTGAAAAATATGAGAGTGGGAAATTGATGCATAGCGTGTTGCGAGGGTCGTCCATAGGGTTGAAGCAGCTGTGTAGGATCGGACGTGTTTCTGAACCGTGGGAGAGATGACTGCAATCAAACATGATCGAATCTGGCCATCCACGTCTTTCCAGGCGGCATGGGCCGGATTGGTTTTTTCTAATTTGTCCGTGGCGGTTATGACTGCCGGCGGCGGATCTGTGCTTCCATCGATGTATTTGAGAAGGTAATTGGCCTCAAGGGCTGTAAGAACGGTGATTTTTCATGTAGGGTAATTTATGTCTGATAATTTTTCGGGAATCAGGGCATGAAGATGCCTGAGAAGGAGTTTAACGCCAGAAGGAAGTGAATCGAGAGGATCCACCTCGGTTGTCATGGCTGCCGCCGCCCAAGAGAAGAGAGGGAACGATCGGTGCCCTAAAGAGAGAAAAAAAACTAGAGAAAAGAAGATCTAGGTTTTCTGGCTCTTGATACCATGAAGGAATATTGATTGTATTGGAGTGTTAAAGGAATACATAGGAGATATAGGAAGGAGTACTAATCCTAATAGGACTAGGATTAAGGAGTACTAATCCTAATAGGACTAGGATTAGTACACAGTAAATACTAATATTATTTTATACTATTTATTTAATACTATCTGTTATTATACATGATAACTCATGACTGTGAATAATTTTTTATATTACCAAATTATTAGATCATCTATAGATAAATATTTTAAGAATATTGTATTTTTATTTTATACATGATAATTCATTAGTGTGAATAATTTTATATATTATTAAATTATTTGATCATCTATAGATAAATATTTTTGAAATATGTGATTTAAAATCTTAAAAATAGAATACGTACTTGTTACAACATATAAAATATGATTTGTGTAAAAACTATGTTGACCGTTAATCCTATATAACTTTAACTCAAAAAATACATATAATTTTATTTAAAATATTTATTGTTTTAAAGACAAGAATATAATTTATACTAATAATAAAAAAGAAGGCGTACTTGTTACAACATATAAAATATGATTTATAAGTTTGTGCAAAAATTATGTTCACCAACAATCATAAATAACTTTAACTCATAAATATATATTATTTTATTTATGGAAAAGAGTCTAAAATACCTTCAAACTATTAAAAATGATACAAAATATCCTTCTTCTACCAATTAGTTCTCAAATATCCTTCACATCTACCTTTGGACTCTATATTATCCTTACTTCTAAAAGACCTCATTTAAAATTCAATTAATCATTAAATGATGTGAGAATCATCTATTGGTCACTTCATAATTAACTTGAACAAATTTAAAATTTTTTACCCATTCTCAAATCAAATCATCCGCCCCAATCTTTTTGACCCATCAGCCCCATATTAACTGCCAACTTAAGTTTTTCTCGTCTCTTTCTCCAAGTGCAGTTTGCTGTTCTCCAACCAAAAATTCAAACTATTGGTTCCATTTTTTTATTTCTCTTGTTTTTGATATTTTCAATCCTCCAAAGTCCTAGAGTTTTGTTTTTTTTACTTGTTTAGTAGTTGCATATTTTGAATATTGTAATTCTTTCTGCTTTTTCTCACCCAGGAAAAAAAAAATTGGTTGATTTTTTTGCTTTATTATTGCTTTTAGTTATAGCTCAAAATTTTGAGATTGTGCACTTAGCTAGCTTTGAAAGTGAAACAAAATGTATAAATAAAGTCCACAAAGATGAGATTCTTATCATGAATTTTTGTGAATTTTCAGTGGTTGGAATCAAAGTTTTTGAGTTTACAATATCAGTCGAATTATTTAAACAACTAATTTATAATTTATTCCCAAAAAACGTAGTTAGAATTCAATTTCTTATGAGAAAATTATGTTTCTTCCATCAATTTTCGCCTATTTATGAATACTAATGTAGTAGGTCAAATTTTTTTTACTCAAGATGCACGGTAGTTTTATTAGAGATATGTGATGTTAATGATCCCAAATGGGTCTATGATTCTTCATTTGAGCTGGTCTTTGTTCCAGCTATAGAAACAAAATTAATTTGGGGCGGGTTTTATTTAATTTGGGGCAAGTCAATTTGACTTGAATTGGTGGAATATTTTTAAATTTGTGTAAGTGAATTATAAAGTGACCAATAGATGATTGTCACATTATTTAATAAATTTATTAATTGAATTTTAATTGAGGTCTGTTAGAAGTAAGAGTAATATGGAGCCCAAAGGTAGACGTAAGAGGTGTTTGAGGGCTAATAGGTGAAAAAAGAGTATTTTTATACCATTTCTAATAGTTTAAGAGTATTTTAGGCCCGTTTTCGTTTTATTTAAAATATATATTATCTTAAAAACAAGAATATAATTTAGTAATAATAAAATAATTATAAAAAAGATAAAACCATTGAGCATCAATATATTTACTAGAATATAGGAATTCAAATCAATATCTAATATCAATGCATATGTTGTCGATGACTTGAGAATATCCTATTAAAAACAAAAAGAGAGAAGGATAGAAACAATTTACATCAACCAAAGAAATATCCCAAATCATATCATAGGATGATTATTTTGTTGAAAGAAAGAAATTATTAATGTTATAAAATATGAAATAGGAATGAAACAAAAATAATAATATTGACGAGAGATAAGAATATTTTTTTTTTGGACGTAAAATAGAGAATAAAATTGAAGTGACTTGTGTTGAAAAATAGAGAACTCGAGTAAAATAGAGGGCAAACACTCATTTCTTTAATTTTTCTCTATAAAAAAATGTTTAACTCATGTCACACATATCCTAAAAGCATAATACATATATTAGATCCTAAATTTGGATTCAAATTTTGATTTGTACCTTCAACTTTCATAATGCACTTTAACTATCAAACTTTTTAATAAATAAACATGAGTTCTACATGACACAATACACGTAGAACACCACGTAGGACAAAAAATGACATATAGAACATGTGTGTGTATTTATTTTACTGTATATAAGTTTAAGTGTCTACAAGTGCAACACATGTCCAAGTACTAATTATAAAATACGTTTCAAGAGAGATTTAAGCAATTTGATATATATATGTACGTATGTATGTGTGTGTATATATATATATATATATATATAATAAAATTAATTTTTAACAACATTGAATATAAAATATTCAAAAATAGATTTCATGTTTAGGATCTAATTACGTCGATACATTCTATCATTACTTATCTTACAAGATTTTGGTGTGTTCATATATGTTCTGATACGTCCACATACTTGTTCTCAGGATACATAAGGTCAAATTTGTTCTAGATACATTACATCCAAGTATTCGCATGTATTTGGGATACATAACAAATTTCACAAACCTTCCTCGCCTCTCTCCCATCTCGCTCACCACTTCCCTATATATGTATCTGGTATCTCAAATACATGTGAATCACACAGATGCATACATATACATATATCCAGTGTAATTCAATGTATCTGAGATACAATAACAAAATCTCACTCCCCTCTCTTTCTATTTAAATACATCTGGTAGCCAAATACATGTATCTAAAACTAATATTCCAAGTGTATCTAGTTTTCTCAATATATGATAGAAAATTCTTAATTAGTGGTAAAATACTTAATATTTTTAAATATAAATAATAGTAGTACATATGCTAGTGAAGTATGATATACTAAGTTAGAAACATATAATGTTTATTCAATCTGCAAATTATACACACTACCAAATCAGAAAATAGAAGACAATAAAACGTTGACTCAACACAAACATCTTGGACCCCGAAAAATTGAGAAGAGAGAAAAGAAAAGGAGAATGCTCAAAAATTGTTAGGGATATTCTGATTTTATAGCCTATATTCATTTTTTACCAGCGTCACAATTTCTGCATTATTTGATGCTATATAAATCAAAAGATGAACAACAAACTTTAAAGTAAAGGCTATTCCATATGCTCAATCACAAAAATGTGGAAACTTCTTCACTTGATATTATGATCTGTTTCAAATAATTGCATATAATACCTTACCGATAGCCTTCGAGTAGGGATCTACCGATATGAATATTTAACTCCTTTACTAGGATTTCACTGTTAATGGTTACTTCTTAAGAGAAGGCCACTCTGAATACATGATTCAATCTTGAAAACCTCCCAGATATAATATTTGATATGAAAGTGTTTTCTGAGTTTACAACTATAAGATTTGATATGGAAAGGTTTCTCTGAGTTTACTATTAAATATTTCTATTGATTTTTCTTATATGAGGCACAAAAGAATGAATCTTTTTATTATTTCTGAAAGAGCATTATTTCAACATTATGATTATTGTACAAGCATTTTTCTTACTTGTCCCTCGTTAAAATGGTTGTGGTTAAGTATTATTACTCACTGAGCTAGCGTCTCACTCGTCTCTATATTTCTTTTACAGATAATACAGGTGATTTTGGTAAGGTATAGAGTTTTTGAGTTGATAATTTCCGGTGAGCCCCGCATTTGTTCGCTTGGATAACAAGCTTATTAGTTGTTCAAGACATTTGTCGAAATTCATTGAGTCGCTCCATAGTCATTTCTTTTATTAGAAGTTATAAGTATTCTTTCATATTGCAAACTGGTGTCTAGTATAAGACTTTTGTTTTGGAGTTGGAATTCGTATGTTTGCTCTTTGAATAGTTGATTGATGAATAAGGTGCGAAAAAATGAGATTGGTTGGTTGCGTTATTGATTTTTGGTAGAGGTAAATTCAGGATAGGCCCAAAAACAGAGGAAACTCTATCTGATTTTCTGTAGACCTTTTGTTAAAGCTTGCTTTGGAACTCTTCTCCTTAGCGTCGGTCACGATTCTAAATTGGGTCGTGACAAAGTTGGTATCAGAGCCCTAGGTTATTTATGTGACTTATGGAGCACATGTTAGTAGTAGAATCTCAATTATGGTTAAGTTGCCGGTCATTCCTATAATCGTGATTCTGTGAGGAGGTAATAAGGTGTTTCTTGTCGTTCTTTCTTACTCCGTATTGTGTGTGCGACTAATAGGCTTAACTGAATGTATCTAACATTGTTTATCTTCCTAACACGTGTCTTGAACCTAGTCACCGAAAAAACAAAATATTTTGAAGGTTCAGACGCAACAAGGGCTACCTTTGTGAACATCCGTTCCCTCAAATTAAGGTGGAGAGTTTCTATAGATAAATCCTCTGAGGTTATAATAACTCAAAGATCCTTAAAGGTTCTTGGAAAAGATTCTTGGGTTAAATACTTAAAGCTTTATGAACTCTAGCATGTTTCAGCAAAAGTGTTGAAGTTCTGGTAGGGTACAAACAATGAACATGAGAAAATACATGGTATAATATTGTATTATTCAGAACACCACTAGGAGAACTCCAAAGACTTGAGGCCATTCATTAAGTTATTATGGATTGTTTCTTTCTTGACAATTGGAAATAAGTAAGTTTATAAGGAATTTGTTCAAAATGATGGTTGGAACTTGGCTCCAGATTATTCAATTGGCTAGATATGCTCCCTACTTATTACTTAAAATAGTATTTATGATTTAGAGGTTTGTTGGAAAGTTGGTTAGTCCCTTGAATAACCTTACGTATGAAGACGTTAACCTATTTTGAGATAGTGGACATTGCTAAGAGGATTAGAAACCTGTAGCCTGTTGATTGGACGTTCAAACATTCATTCAAAAAGGCCAAAGAACTAAGCAATATTTCTTTGGAAATTTTTGTAAAAGAGTTGGAAATTTTGAATGCTCAAGAATTTTGGCAATGCTAGTACTGGTTGTTGCTCTTGAGGGGTTGTTATTATTATTGGTGGCTGCATATGTATACAAAGGTTGGCAGCATGGAAAGAGGGGAAATGGAGTTAAGAAAAAGGTAAGATCTATCTTTTTGTAACTACTTGGCGGCCTGTGTAGAAAATTATTATGCTTCCTATCCATGGTATAAAAAAATGGTATGCTCTCTTGTCTATGGTAAGGAATGTGTAGATCATATTCAAAGTTCCATGAGAGAATTAAATTATGTCTGTGAAAGTCTTATGGAGAAACCATACCATTGAAGAAGCTAATTCGGAGTTGGAAAATGCTGTGCAAATATAGTATCCTCTCTTGTTTCAGTCTGCGGGTAATGCTCAACGAAATTTGGGGACCAAATTTCTTAAGGTGGAGCGAATGTAATGTCCCATATTTTAAACAAGGGCATATTAGTTAGTAGCCATACACAAAAAAGTAAAGAGTAAGAAAGATCAGGAAAGGAGACCAAAGAATTCTTTTAAAGAAAAAGAGAGTGGGCCTTAGCCCAGTTGTACGTACAGAAAAGGATTTGAGTTAACAGCTGAACCCTTTCAGTCATATCCATTACTTGAAGTTGCTACTTCATTCTAGTGATAAAGTGAAGAAGGAAAAATCATAAAACCTTGGTTTTAATTGTCGAGAGAAGCAAAAACGGAAGGTAAGTTTCTAAACTTAGTTTAAACAATTTAATTGGTATATGCCATGATTATTTGATTGGGGATGAGATTTGAAGAAAACGCGAGTTAGAAGAAATAGAGAAATTCGTTCAATTTTTCATGAAATGAGTGAGTATGCTAAATGGTTGGAGTATTAGCTTGTGTATTTTGGCATACATCAAAGAAATATAGCTGGATAATAAGGTTACATTTATTTATTTTAGTGGGAATTAGTCATCAGCGAGGCTGTATTGAGGGATTTATAGAGCCAATTAAATATAATTGGATAGATTTAGAGTCTATTATAGAACCTTGAGCAACGGGTTGTTATGTAGTATTGATTATTTTAAATGAAGGAATTAACACGAGACTGACATGATATTATTATAGATTGATTGATCGAAGGAAACCTTATGGATTGCTCGAATGACAAGTTTGTTATTTCGACATGAGTACAGTGAGTTGTAATCTTACCACGATTGATGTTTTATTATTTGCATGATTTTCATATTTTTTATAAAGTAAATATGTTACTGAATGTTTTCAACTTGCATGTGGGACACGTCTTTTACTGGATATGATATTAAAAATATTATTTGGGATAATCTCAATTTTTACAGTATGATTAGTTTTATTGAAAACGTTTTACCCTTATTTGAGAAATAGTATTTTGACAGGTGATTGTTAAACTTTAAAATGATATGATTTGATAAGATTTAAATGCTCTATTATAAGAAAAATAATAATGGGAGTAGACTTGATGAATCCCGTAGCTAACGGTGGGATATATTAGACCTGGTGCACCTTGTAATTACTGATTTCTGATAAAAGCCTTGCTAGTGGGATGTGAAACTAGTATACCATTTCCGATATCCCTCGAGTAGGGATCTACCGATATGAATATTTAACTCATTTACGAGGAGTTCACTGTTACTGGTTACTTCTTAAGAGAAGGTCACTCTGATTACATGATTCATCCCTGGAAACCTCCCAGATATAAGATTTGATAAGAAAGTGTTTTCTGAGTGTACAACTATAAGATTTGATATGGAAAGGTTTCTCTGAGTTTACGTTAAGTATTTATATTGATTTTTCTTATACGAGGCACAAAAGATTTAATATTGTTATTATATCTGAAAGAACATTATTTCAACATTATGATTATTGTACTAGCATGTTTTCTGATTTGTCCCTCGTTAAATAGGTTGTGGTTAAATATTATTACTTACTGAGCTAGCGTCTCACTCGTCACTATATTTTTTTTTACAGATAATACAGGTGACTTTGTAAGGTCTAGAGTTTTCGAGTTGATAATTTCTGGTGAGCCCCGCATTTGTTCGCGTGGATAACAAGCTTATTAGTTGTTCAAGACATTTGTCGAAATTCTTTTAGTCGATCCATAGTTATTTCTTTTATTAGAAGTTATAAGTATTCTTTCATTTTACAAACCGGTGTCTAGTATGAGACTTATGTTTTGGAGTTGAAATTAGTATGCTTACTCTTCGAATAATTTATTGATGAATAAGGTTGGGAAAAAAAGATGAGATTGGGTGGCTGCGTTATTGATTTTTGTTACATGTAAGTTCTGGATAGGCCCAAATAATAGAGGAAATTGTGTCTGATTTTCTTTAGATTTTTTTAAAGGCTTGCGTTGGAACTCTTCTCCTTAGCGCCGGTCACGATTCTAAATTGGATCGTAATAAAGGTTGTATCAGAGCACTAGGTTATTTATGTAACTTATGGAGCACATGTTAGTAGTAGAATCTCAATTATGGTTATGTTGCCGGCCATTTCTATAATTGTGATTCTGGGAGGATGTCATAGGGTGTGTCTTGTCATTCTTTCTTACTCCGTATCATGTCTGCGACTGATAGGCTCAACTGAATGTATCTAACATTGTTTATCATCCTAACACATGTCTTGAACCTAGTCACCCAAAAACGAAAATACTTTGAAGGTTCAGACGCAACAAGGGCTACCTTTGTGAACATCCGTTCCCTCAAATTAAGGTGGAGAGTTTCTACAGATAAATCCTCCGAGGTTATAATAACTCAAAGATCCTTAAAGATTCTTGGAAAAGATTCTTGGGTTAAATACTTAAAGCTTTACGAACTCTAGCATGTTTCAACAAACGTGTTGAAGTTCTGGTAGGGTACATACAATGAGCATGAGAAAATACTTGGTATAGTATTGTATTATTCAGAACACCACTAGGAGAACTCCAAGGACTTGAGGCGATTCATTAAGTTATTATGGATTGTTTCTTTCTTGACAATTGGAAATAAGTAAGTTTATAAGGAATTTGTTCAAAATGATGGTTGGAACTTATATATGGCTCCAGATTATTCAATTGGCTAGATATGCTCCTTACTTATTACTTAAAATAGTATTTATGATTTAGAGGTTTGTTGGAAAGTTGGTTTAGTCTCTTGAATAACCTTACGTATGAAGACGTTAACCTATTTAGAGATAGTTGACATTGCTAAGAGGATTAGAAACCTGTAACGTATTGATTGGATGTTCAAAAATTCATTCAAAAGTCCAAAGAACTAAGCAATATTTCTTTGGAAATTTTTGTAAAAGAGTTGGAAATTTTGAATGCTCAAGAATTTTGCAATGCTAGTACTGGTTGTTGCTCTTGAGAGGTTGTTATTATTATTGGTGGCTGCATATGTATACAAAGCTTGGCAGCATGGAAAGAGGGGAAATTGAGTTAAGAAAAAGGTAAGATCTATCTTTTTGTAACGACTTGGCGGCCTGTGTAGAAAATTATTATGCTTCCTATCTATGGCATAAAAAAATGGTATGCTCTCTCATCTATGGTAAGGAACGTGTAGATCATATACAAAGTTTCATTAGAGAATTAAATTATGTCCGTGAAAGTCTTATGGAGAAACCATACCATTGAAGAAGCTACTTCGGAGTTGAAAAATGCTGTGCGAATATAGTATCCTCTCTTGTTTCAGTATGCGGGTATACACTCAACGAAATTTGGTGACCGAATTTCTTAAGGTGGGGAGAATGTAATATCCCATATTTCAAACAAGGGCATATTACTCAGTAGCCATACACAAAAATATAAAGAGTAAGAAAGATTAGGAAAGGAGACCAAAGAATTCTTTTAAAGAAAAAGAGAGTGGGCCTTAGCCCAGTTGCACGTACAGAAAAGGAATTGAGCTAACAGCTGAACCCTTTCAGTCATATCCATTACGTGAAGTTGCTGCTTCATTCCAGTGATAAAGTGAAAAAGGAAAAATCATAAAACCTTGGTTTTAATTATCGAGAGAAGCAAAAACGGAAGATAAGTTTCTTAACTTAGTTTAAACAATTTAATTGGCACTATTAAAAAAAGGCCAAAAATAGACCTTGAAAAGAGACCTCAATGGTAGGTCAGTAAAATGCAGGTCACTTTTTTAGAGACCTCATGAGGTCACTATTTTATTATATTATTTAATTTTATATTTTAATAAAGAAATCTCATTAGGTCGCTAAGATATTATTTAATTTAATTTTATATTATTTTAAAGGAGAGACCTCATAAGGTCTCTTTTCTGCATTTATTTTTTAGCGATCTTGTGAGGTCTCTATAATGAAATTTACGAAAAATATAATGCAAAAAAGAGACCTCATGAGGTCTTTTTTCTGCATTTATAATGAAATATATGGAAAAATTAATGCAAAAAAAGAGACCTCATGAGGTCTCTTTTTTTGAAAAAAAAAACTGGCAGCTAATTATTATTTCTGCTGATTCTCATCACCTGTCATTTTAATTCAGTACCCAAATCAAGCTCAAAGAGCTTCCAAAAATCAATTGAAGTAATACATTTACTAAATATTCTCTTATCAACTCAATTGCAACTCACTTCAACATAATTATATATTAAACAAAAACCATGATATCCATAAGTTATATAATACATTGCAATGTTATCATGTATTCACAAAACAAATAATTCCCATCACAAAATTATAAAGTTAACAAAATTATAAAGTTAACAAAATTAATACTAACACGATAGTCACAAATTTAACTTATTAACAACTTAACAAATTTCTAAGTCTAATTAGTCTAGTTTTAACGAAATTCTAATACAATAGTAACAAGTTTAACTTATTAACCAACTTAACAAATTTCTAAATCTATTTAGTTTAGCTTTAACTTAATTCAAACACTATAGTCACAAATTTAACTTATTAACCAACTTTACAAATTTTTAAGTCTAATTAGTTTAGTTTTGACTTAATTCCAACACTATAGTAACCAATGTAACTTATTAACCAACTTAACAACTTTCTAAGTCTAACTAGTTTATTTTTAACTTAATTTCTTATACTATAGTAACAAGTTTAACTTACCAAACAACTTAACAAATTTCTAAGTTTAATTAGTTTAGTTTTACCTTAATACTAACACGATAGTCATAAATTTAACTTATAACAAACTTAACAAATTTCTAAGTCTAATTAGTCTAGTTTTAACTTAATTCTAATACTATGGTAACAAGTTTAACTTATTAACCAACTTAACAAATTTCTAAATATAATTAGTTTAGTCTTAACTTAATTCAAACACTATAGTCACAAATTTAACTTATTAACCAACTTAACAAATTTTTAAGTCTAATTAGTTTAGTTTTAACTTAATTCCAACACTATAGTAACCAATGTAACTTATTAACCAACTTAACAACTTTCTAATTCTAACTAGTTTATTTTTAACTTAATTTCTTATACTATTGTAACAAGTTTAACTTACCAAATAACTTAACAAATTTCTAAGTTTAATTAGTTTAGTTTTACCTTAATACTAACACGATAGTTACAAATTTAACAAATAATTATTTCTAAAATTTAAAGCTAAGTGTCAACACTAGATGGACACAAATTGATTTTCAAAAGAAAATCAATTTGGTCATCAATAGGATCAACTAGTGTTGGTACTTATGCTTAACAATAATTATTTCTAACATTTAAAGCTAAGTGTCAAAACTAGATGGACACAAATTGATTTACAAAGAAAATTAATTTTGTCATCAATAGGATCAACTAGTGTTGGTTCTTAAGCTTAACAAATAATTATTTCTAAATTTAAAGCTAAGTGTCAAAACTAGATGGACATAAAATTGATTTTGTCATCAATAGGATCAACTAGTGTTGGTACTTATGCTTAAACAATATATTATTTCTAAATTTAAAGGTAAGTGTCAACACTAGATGGACACAAATTGATTTTCAAGGAAAATCAATTTTGTCATCAATAGGATCAACTAGTGTTGGTACTTAAGCTTAACAAATAATTATTTCTAAATTTAAAGCTAAGTGTCAACACATATTTAAAGCTAAGTATCAATATTAGATGGGTACAACACATATTATAGAAAACAATTGTACTTCAACTTTCTTAAATTTAGAATTACCATACCTCATCTCCTACTTTGATTAAAATAAAGAAGTAGTATAATATTGTATCAACTTTTTTAGATTTTGAGCTTCCTTAGTAGCCTAGCAAGAAAAAAGGGAAAAAAGTTAACACTAGAAAATAGTGTTTGAACTCCAATGGTGAAAATCAAGTATTTGATCCCATGTACTAACTTATTTTCAAAGAAAATCATGTACCCTATTAAGAGTTACGAAATCCAACTAGTTTTACCAATTATTATTGATTGGAAAACTTTTCAATATCTATTTGACACAAATTCTTTTAAAAATTTCAAAGATAATCACATTGGAAATGATTAAATTATTAATACAACAGGGTAACATTCAATCTACTTGCTACTTTTTAATTATTTTAAGCACTTAGAATTACGAAACCAACTAGTTTGTTCAAAAAATTCACCCGGAGTCAAAGGGTTGGGATCGCCGACCATTGCTGCTGCTGCCGACCTGGTGGAGATGGAGGCGGTGCGACTTCCACCTGCTGAGGCCCGACTGCAAATGGCGCGCAGAGATGGAGGCGACTGACTTTCTCGTCAGAAGAAGATGAAGGCGGAGATGGAGGCACGTCTGGAGATGGAGAAGATGAAGGCGGAGAGAGGAGATGGAGAAGTCTGGCGGAGAGGAACGACGAGAGAGAGAGGGACGATGAGAGAGAGAGAGAGAGAGGAATGATGAGAAAGAGAGAGGGAAGAAAGAGATAGATAAATTTGGCTAGAGTTTTCTTTTGTTTAAGAGACCTCATGAGGTCTCTCATTTTTTAAATGTTTAATTAAATTAAATTATTATTTTTAATTTAACAAGTACAGACCTCGTGAGGCCTCTAATTTTATGAGAATTAGATTAAAAATTTGAAAATTTGAAATAAGTCAGGTATAGGAAAAAATAAATTCATTAAATTGACCTCACGAGGTGTCTCCTACATTAAAAAAAAATTTAAAAATATTAATTCAAATAGACCTATTTTTGAGGTCTCCTTTTCTAGGTCTCTTTTTGACCTTTTTTTAGTAGTGCGGTATATGCCATGACTATGTGATTGGGGATGAGATTTTAAGAAAACACGAGTTAGAAGATATAGAGAAATTCGTCCAATTTTTCATGAACCGAGTGAGTATGCTAAATGGTTGGAGTATTAGCTTGTGTATTTTGGCATACATCAAACAAATATAGATGGATAATAAGGTTACTTTTATTTATATTAGTGGGAATTAGTCATCAGCGAGGCTGTATTGAGGGATTTATAGAGCCAGTTAAATATAATTGGATAGATTGAGAGTCTGTTATGGAACCTTGAGCGACGAGTTGTTATGTACTATTGATTATTTTAAATGAACGAATTAACACGAGACTGACATGATATGATTATAGATGGATTGATCGAATGACAAGTTTGGTATTTCGACATGAGTACTGTGAGTAGTAATCTTACCACGATTTGATGTTTTATAATTTGCATGATTTTCACATGGTTTATAAAGTAAATGCGTTACTGAATGTTTTGAACTTGCATGTGGGACAGGTCTTTTACTGGATATGATATTGAAAATATTATTTGGCATGATCTCAAATTTTACTATATGATTACTTTTATTTAAAACATTTTACACTTATTTGAGAAATAGTATTTTGACAAAGTGATTTTTAAACATTGATATGATATGATTTGATAAGATTTAAATGCTATGTTATAAGAAAAATATAAATGGGAGTAGATCTTGAAGAATCCCGTAGCTAACGGCGGGATTGTTAGACTTGGTGCACCTTGTAATTACTGATTTTTGATAAAACCCTTGCTAGTGGGATATGAAACTAGTATACCGTTACCGATATCCCTCGAGTAGGGATCTACCGATATGAATATTTAACTCATTTACGAGGAGTTCACTGTTACTGGTTACTTCTTAAGAGAAGGCCACTTTGATTACATGATTCATCCTTGGAAACCTCCCAGATATAAAATTTGATAAGAAAGTGTTTTCAGAGTTTTCAACTATAAGATTTGATGTGGAAAAGTTTCTCTGAGCTTACTATTGAGTATTTATATTGATTTTTCTTATATGAAGCACAAAAGATTGAATATTGTTATTATTTCTTTAAGAGCATTATTTCAACATTATGATTATTGTACTAGCATGTTTTCTAACTTGTCCCTCGTTAAAATGGTTGTGGTTAAGTATTATTACTCACTGAGCTAGAGTCTCACTCGTCGCTATATTTTTTTTTACAGATAATACAGATGACTTTGGTTAGGTCTAGAGATTTCGAGTTGATAATTGCCGGGGAACCTCGCACTTTTTCGCGTGGATGACAAGTTTATTAGTTGTTCAAGACATTTGTCAAAATTCTTTCAGTCACTCCTAGTTATTTCTTTTATTAGAAGTTATGAGTATTCTTTCATATTGCAAATTGGTGTCTAGTATGAGACTTATGTTTTGGAGTTGGAATTAGTATGTTTACTCTTCGAATAGTTTATTGATGAATAAGGTGGGGAAAAAAATGATGAGACTGGTTGGCTGCGTTATTGAATTCTGTTACAGGTATATTCAGGATAGGCCCAAAAATAGAGGAAACTCTGTCTCATTTTCTTTAGATTTTTTGTCAAGGTTTGGTTTGGAACTCTTCTCCTTAGCGCCGGTCACGATTCTAAAGTGGGTCGTGACAGATGGGTGAAATGTCTCATATTATTTTGAAAAGGATTTTTTCAATAAATAAGGGATTTGGGAACCTATCAGTCTTTCAAAAGTTTTGGATTAAAATGATAAGCAAAAAGTATTTTTCCATCCAGAATAAATGCTAATGATTTTATATTTTTATATGTTGTCTTATGACTTGGAAAGATTCGGATGTTGACGAATTGAGATTTTTAAATGGTTGATTATGAAATTCGGCACGGTCACAATGGCTTGCATGTCTTGGCACGAAGATACCAATGGGAATATGTCTTTCATAGTATCACCAAAAAGGTATAAAGTCCTTGTGACTCATCACCCCAAACAGCGTTTACAGTCATGGGAGGTCCCTATCCTGAAATATGGATGACCATTGTAGGTTAATCATAGTAGCCTCTACAATCTTTACTTTGGGAGAGTTTAGTTTGCCCGATTTTTATATTTCTTAAATCCATGTGGTATACATGGATTGGGGCCCTCAGTCAGGCGGAGGCTTGACCCATATAGCCCGTGAGTCCCATTAAATTGATGAACACTACCTTACTCAAGATTAATGATTTTTGAAAAGTCTACGTCAAATGTTTTGGATCTGCACTAGTGATTTTTCCTTTCTTTTATGGTTAAGTTTTATATATGTATATTGTTTATCCTTTCCCTTGGGTTGCATGCCAGTACCCATCGTACTAACCTTCTTCGGATGCTACATCATTTCATGATGTAGGATCGGAGACAAAAGTTTGTACTTTCGGGCAATAATAGATCATTGAGAGATAACAACGAATATTGTGGTGAGCTTTCCATCTTCCGTGAAGTGAACTTTTCTTCATATGTCTTTCCTTTGATTTTCATAATATGTTGGGGGCCATATCCCGATATAACATTGTTAATATTTTACTAGAGGTTTCATAGACCTATGGTAATTAGTTAAATTTGGTTTCTAATTAAGAGTCAAATTGCTTATCCTCTTTTGAATTCTCTTGAAGGTTAATTGAAATGAGCCTTACTTTCCGCATTAATATTTAAATTGTTATTTATATTATTATTCGGGTTAAGAAGGTTGGTTGGTACTCTCAGACCTTTAGGGGTTCTATATGCCTTATCCCGTCTAGGGTTGGTTCTGGGGACATGACAAACTTGGTATTAGAGCTTAAGGTTCAAGTTTCCTAGGGTGTCTACAGAACCGTGTCAAGTAGAGTCTTTTTATGAGTGTGAAACATGTCACACTTATAACGAGAAGGCTATGATACATTTACAAATATTTCTTATTCTTTCATGCTCTAGATCTTGTAATTGAGTCGTCTGTAGTAAATTCATCGAGACTTCCTTCTTTACTCTAATTTCTCTATGCCTTAATCTTTGAGTTGATGGACGTGTTTGGAGCTTATATTGCTAATGGTGCAATTCTTTTAGATTTAGTCATCAAAAGGGTATGAAATTTTCACTACGACTTAAGAGGAGTCGATTAGTGCATCAAAATTATTTGTGCAAGTGTATACCCTCATTTCATGAATCGTGCATTTAAGCTAAGGTAGGATGGTGTCTAGGTGCTCTCATCTTTAAGGTTCGATAAAGGCAAGGATTACACCTCTGATCAGTTCTCCAACAAAAGCATTAGAAGGAAAGACGTCATTTGAAGTCTGGTATGGTTATAAACCTTTTGAAAACTCCATGTGTTTGGATGTTTGTGCTTTACTTATGTACCACAAGCTAAAAGAGATGAGTTTGATAAAAAAAACTGGAAGATGGAAGATTTGTGCATTACAAGTTTGTAAGGCCTACGGGGTTTTACAACTTCATACAGGAAATCATGATAAGTGGAGATGTGCATTTCATGAAAGATAAACAATAGAACTGGAAATGTTATATTCTTGGTGTTTTGACGATCCACACAAATACTGGGACCTGGTCCCTAGCAAAGTGCTCTTGTCCAGATATAAATGGGGTACAACAGTAAAGTTTTCATGTCAGATGGTAGGTGAAAAGTGCAGTGTCCTACACCAATTAAAAGAGCGGACGAGATTATATGTTATAGTATCTCATAAATGCAGGGATCTGGTCCCAGGCAGAGTTACCTCCATCAGATGCATAATGGGTTACAACTGTAAAGATGTCATGTCAGAGGTTGGTGAGGCGTCATCGTACTACACCAATCAGAATGGAGGAGGTAGTTTGTCCAATGATCAATAACTCTTTATGGTTGACTTAGTCAACATGAAAAAGAAAAAATAAATTCATTCATCCACATAAGGAAGTCAGCCAACAAGCCTTTTCAAGAATTTACAAAGAACTTTGCAAGGGACCTGGTCCCTGCAAGACTGCGATATGAAAAAGTGACAAGACAACTGTCAGAAAGTTGTCATCTCTGATGTGGTAGGTGCACAACGTTTCCAACAACAGGCCTTCAGCCAATTGGATGGTCTCAACGAATTTGTGGTGAATTATATTATCTATTTCCAACAAACACAAATTCAAGATTTGACAAATTAAAACTCAAAGAGCTTAAAAGAGAAGGCTATCTTCAAGGAAGAATTCAAGCAGAAGAATACATACAACAAGAACCTGATCAAGAGAAGAAGTGCTTTTCGTACCTACTGTTGTTCTTAAATGTTTGTATTGAACTTAACTTGTAGGATTCGTTTCATTGTTTGTTAGAAATGTTTCAAACATGGTTTGAGTCTTGTAAAAACATAGTTAGGAGTAACTTTGTGTCTTACTGTAAAAGTCTATATTAATCAGTTGAGTTAGTATAGTGGGCGGTGTGGTATCCGCTTAATTGAAGTCTAAGCTATCTAGGGGTGATAGCTTAGTGAGCAGTGTTGTATCTGCTCTGGCTCGTCTAAGTAATAGGTGGTATTGCTTAGTGTTGAGATTAGCAGGCTAATCTCGTGCTTTAATCGTCTTTTACTTTTGCTTGTTGAAAATTAATGAAAGCGGTTTGAAAAGTCTCGTTGAAAACATGTCGTGGTTTTCTTCCCTTGTGCTGAGGACCTAGTCCCATCGAAACAGGTGGACACAACTTTCAGTATTGTTCTTGCTGAGTCAAGAGACCTGATCCTTGTCTGATAAATGGACACATACATTCCAACAAGAAAGAAGCAGAACTAACATTCATTCCACATCAAAGTACGATTCTCAAGCTAAAAGAAGATGAATTGGTGGATGATATCCCGATAAGAGGCACACGATCTCTCTTTGATATCTATGAGAGACACAATATGGTTGTTGTAACAAACTTAATAACAAGACCAACTCAATTCAAATTTATACCACCAACGAATCTATTTCACCAACTCGTAATTAGAATTACAAAGAAATTTAAGAACTAAAGAGAAATTGAAGACCACAAGTAGAAGAAAGGGGATGAGAAGTAGAATTCATAGAAAGGGGATGAGAAGTAGAACTCATAGAAAGGGGATGAGAGGGTAGACATTTTTCTCAACAATTTGAATCATTTTCTTTGCTCTCTTTATCTTTATATATTGACCTGGAAGCCATACATGGACACTTAATTTGGTGTTGGACCGCTTTGTCAATACTTGTCTAGGCCAATTGTTCTTGAGCCAACAAATTTTTGGGAAGCCGAGAAGATCCAAAATGGAGATCTCCAATGAAGGAGCCATGATTGAGAAGAATCAACATGGAAACTTTTGAAAAGACCAGAACACAGGATAGTCATAGTAGTGAAGTGGATTTTCCGAACCAAGTTAAATGTAGATGGCTTTAGCAACAAACACAAATCCAGACTAGTTGTAAAGGGGTACACTCAAATTTTAGTCATGAATTTTACTGCCGGAAATGAAAATATAGCAAGGAACAACCCGGCTGCCAGATCACTAGAAACTCCTCCACATAAGAAATTGTGAGATAGGTCTAGAAATTTTAAATGAATGCCACTAATCTTGGAAGGTAGAGGACCTTCAAGACTATCTTGTGACATGTTCAAACTGGTAAGCTTTGGGAATACTGAATTCATATTTTCTGGAATATGCCCATTTATTTTGTTATTAGAAACATCAATCGTCTGAAGATGGAGGTGATGACTCGATCGCAACTTGAATGGTCCGTTGAAAGCATTATCTCTACTATAAATCCTCAAGTCATATTGGTAGTGAAGGAAACAAGGCAATTTTTGAAGGTTTTTACATTTGCTGATACTAAAAAACTCCAACTGGAAATTTGGGATCCAATTTTGGAATTCAGTGTCTGTAATTATTGTATTATAACCAACACCCTAGTAGATCAATTTCGTATGGTTGTAAAATTGGCTGAATGACAGAGGAACATCAAATTGGTTATCCGCAATATCCAAGTACTCAAGTGATGTGAGTCTCCTCCAATTAGAATAAACGACACTATATTTCCATGAAGTAATTATCAGAAAAACTCAATCGCCGAAGTGATGTCAAGTTTCTAAAACATGAAGGCAATGTTCCCCGAAAATCATTGTCTGAAAAATCCAGCTCTTGAATGTGTTTGAGATCACACCATCCTAAAATAAATATCTATAATAAGTGACATCTTATTATATTTTTTTAATGTCTATGCATGTGTTAGAAGGAAGACAGGTGGATTGTGTTACTTATTTTCTTGTGTTTGGTAATAACCAAAAAATATTATAATATTTGATTAACTCAATATGATAATATAAGACCTCCAACATGCATGAAATGCGGGCATTAGGGAATAAAGAGAAAAATTGGGTACCTTGATTAGGGAGGGTGCCATGATTGTCACCAAAAGCTATAATGAACACCAAGAGAGAAGTCATTTGTCCAATATTTGGGAGAAAGTTGTCATTTATAGAAGATCCCTCCAAGTATAGGTGCCCCATCGTGCTCAGATTTCTTAATGCTTATATGATAGAGTCCCAAAAAAAGAAAAGAAAATAAATTCATATTTCAAACGACAAGAGTGGCAATAGAAGTAAGCTGAGGTATATATAATTTGCGCTTACCGCAAGGGTTCACATGAACCAAGTGGATTTTCCGTAGATCATGTATTTGTGTTAGAAAATTAAAGGGAAAATGCACATTTACTCCCTAGATTATGATAGAAATTTCAGAGACACACTTTAACTATTCTAAAGAGTTATTACCCCTTGACTTTTTTTGATAATTTTGTGCACCTTTTTTGCTTATGTGGCATCCAAATATCTCCCACGCGCCTCAATTGCGTGGAGCCACGGATTATGCCACGTAAGACAAAAGGTATCTAAAATTACAAAAAAGTAAGTTCACGGAGGTAATACGACCTTAGTTTTGTTAAGTTGTGTCTCTGAATTTTTGTCATAATCTAGGCTACTTTCTTATATATATATATCCACTAAACAAACTCCTAAAGTTACTGCTAAGGTTCCTAACTCTCAAACTGCTTTCTAAGACTGTTTTGACTTGGTAAATGCAGTAAACAAAGAACACAGTAAGTTGCACTAATTTGTTATAAAACTCGCTTAGATCTGTTTTTCTTTTTCTTCGAATGGTCCTTTCATTCCTTAACATACTTTGCGTCTGTTTGGGGACACCAATCCGTACGACTTCTTGCCCTTGGAAATATGTCTTACGACGGGTTGCTCTTTGACCTCGACCTTTTGCTCGACTTTGAGAACTCCCACTTGGAGTAATTTGAGCATGTTCCTTTTCCGCCATATCTGAAATTCGAACAAAAAGAAATATAACTAATCCATTTAATGTGACAACATATGTCACAAATTTCTCATAAAAGGCAAGTAATTGTTCAAGGAACATAAGGACTAAACGAATACATAATACCACTAAGATCCTAAAAAGGACACATATAGAAATAATCCTATATAGGTCGTAAACTCAATAACCAAAAAAGATTTTTTTTTAAAAAAAGGTTTTTTTAGCCAACTTAAGAAATTTATATCTTACTCGTTTTGAGTTTGTTTCTCTATTATAATATATTTTAGGAAAGATTAAAATGATTAAATTATACAATAAATAAGTTTCCATCCAAAAACTGCACAATGAATTTCCAGATTGCTCCAAAAAGGTGCAGTTTTTTATGAAAAAATGTAAAAAAAAAACAGTTATTTTTTCAACAATTCGTATCTTGCACGTTTTTATTCCGTTTCTCTATTATAATTTTTTCGGAAAGATATACACAACCACATTATGATCAAATAAGTTTCAACACAAAAATATCTCTCAACCAATTTTCAAATCGCTACTGAACAAAATCAGTTTTTTTCTTAAAAACAAAATTTCTTAGTAGTACAAGTAAATTTTATCTATTTTATGAATCACAATCAATTAGGATTCTGAATCCTATTTTCCGTATTATTTATCCACCATCAAGCGTTAAAAAAATTTAACTTCAAAAAAATTTAATTTCTATTCACTAATTTTAAAAGAAGTGGACTCAATTTTAATTTCTTATATACATACAATGTGAATAGTCAATAAAGCAATACATAATGAGTTTAATAACAATGACTCTGATACCATTATTGGAATATTAAGAGGAATCATCGACGAGATATTTCCCTTGTAATTCACAATGAAAGTCATCGATTTGCTTCTTTGACAGGTTAGTGCTCATGTCCATCTTTGAATCTTTAGGAAACAAAGACCTTGTTCACGAACTAGAAGTCTACTTTTGTGTGTTGATGAATATGTCTGAGAAACTCTACTTTTGTTTCTTGACCGAACGCTTGATTTTTGATTTTCTGTTTCACCGATTTTCCCCTCTATTTCACGTTTCACATTTCTTGTTTCACGTCTCACGTCCCATAGAAAATGCTCCCACTAGGAGTCTTTTAAAGAGAGGTTGAACAGTTACACCATAACTTTTTTGTCTTTTCCTTTAAAGGATTTATCCTAATTAATTAATTAATTGGATAAGACATTAAAATAGATTTAGTCGGGTCGGTACACATGGGCAACCTACGACCAAAAACATACATCTCCCTCTTCGCAAATGGTGGAAAAGACCCAAGTCAAAATTAATTTCTAATAATTAACTTACAATCATATTTAGAAATCTCCAATTTTTCTAACTTGAACTTTCAAACTTACTTAATTCAAGAACTTCTAAGTTGAAAAATTCAACTAATCTAATTTAAACTTTCATATACTATCCAATATATTTCTAATTTCAAAGTAATCTAACTTTTATATACAATTGACTGTTTTTCTAACTTCAAACGTCAAACATACTAAATTCAAGAATTTCAAAGTTGAAAAATGCAACTAATCTAGCTTTTAGCTTTATAACTTCTAACTTGTAATTATTTGTTAGTTCTATCTTCTAACACAATTCACAATCATATTAAAATAAACCCCAATTTAGAATAAAACCCTAAAATAAAAAATTTCCAATTCTCTATCTAATTAACAATAATTAAATGTACAAATTAAAAATTGAATTAAATTTTGACGAAAAAGCGACGGACTAAGAGACGCTGTCCATCGCTTTTTAAAAATGTTTGACTTGATATTTTGACCAAAAAGCGACAGACTAAGAGATGTCATCCGTCGCTTTTTAAAATAACTAGTTAATAAAATAAAAGAAATAAAAAATGATTGACAACGTGGTTATTGTTTAACTTATAAATAATTATTTTTATTAAAAAGCGACGGACGACGTCTCTATATATATTAAATAAATAATTATTAATCATATATATATAGCGCCAAAATCTGCAAAGAAAGCGACGGACTAAGAGATGTCGTCCATTACTTTTTGAAAGTGAATTTTAAAATTAATTATTTTTATTAAAACACAGGGGACAGTGTCACAAATGACGTCACTTTTTGGAGGGACGCAGTCTGTCGCTTATCTGTTTGTCGTTTTTTGACTTTTTTTTGTACTGATAAGCAAAATACTTGTTAAGGTTATGAAACTTACAAGTTCAAGAGGAAATGATTGGTTTTTAACTGAGAAAAGAGGGGAAGAAAGTTTGTAGTTGTGAGAGCAAAGTCAGCAAAAATCAAGAGAGGCGATATAGTATTATTTTACAACTTATTAAATAAGCCTAAATGGTGTAAGACTCTCCTACAGATTTGTTCCATTCATACTTTTCCAGTCCATTAAGAAAACTTTTAAAAATAGAAACAAATGGACTGATTCATATTCAAACCTAACAACCAAACACACTTAGTGGACTGAATCAGAATGATTAAGATTCAAACCTCCATTAAGTACAAACAAATGATGCCTTAGTAGGAATCATTATGACCCGAATTTTCGATCGTGACAATTAGCCGAATCCTAATTGAGTTTAAACTTGCCTAGCAGAGTTTCAACTAGAATTTAACACAACTTATAGAGTCTCATACAATTTCGATGTCTACATAATTCATTTATCGTGCATGAATATTACCTAGTATATCTATAAAAGTGAATCCTCCGCCTAGTGACGTTACCTAATCAAAGGCCATGAATTTCTTTCATCCCAAAGTAATATTAACAAAGACAATACAAAAGAAGAAAATTACTGTTGGTGTTCACACAAGTATTTATCATACTCCAATTTAATATAAAATTTACTCACTGCTGCATTTTCTTTTTTGGTGTGTGTATCTGTTTATATACCTCCTATAAAGTTTAGGATTATATTACATATTTTATGTTTTGTGTAAATCCCCTGGACTTGTCTTTTCAAGTGACAACTATATTATCATAATGTCATGTTTTATAGGATCATATACCGAACGACCTTTATGGTGCAAGTTGGCAGGAATTTCTGATGGGTAGTGCAAGTGAACCTCTAGATAGCTTGATCAAAGGATGTAAGGCTTCAACTTGATCAAGAGTCAGATGATACAATAAATATAGACATATGATTTCTCAACTAACAGATAAATGAAGCATCTCATGAATGAAAATGAATATGCGCACATATACTATAGGGTATTAAAATATGAAATTGTAGAAACTCCAAAACTGGCATCATAATAATGTTGATAGACATACAACAAACTTTTAAAACAACTACCTAACAAACATTCCTGCACCATCTACTCTTGACGGGTGTAACAACATTGTCCAAAAGAAAATAGTAAGAACAAAAGATCAATGCCTCTATCATCCTAACCATTATTTTCTCCAATAACAATTGACACAAAGCACTGTAGATAATCCCAATAAGATTTATCCACACGACACAACAAAGCCAATGTAAAAATGTCGAAATCCACCAAGTCTGATGATTCCTTACCTCTATTAATCTTAGAGGTATTTGACAATTTAGGACTGCCACACTTGTTGTCTAGTGCATCACCGTAAAGGAAAGGACATACCTCATATCTGTTTCTCTTGAAACTTCTGAATTGAGCATTAAAATCGGACACTGCACCAGATAAGTTATTGTATAGTAGATAAACAGGAATGATCCCATTCATTCTTTTGCAGGGGAGGTCTGTAACTCTCAGAGACTACCCCTAGCCGTTTCATGGTGCATAGAGCTACAAGTGACCCCAAACAAACCTCATGGAATGTCATGACACTAAGATTAATGTAAAATAGCAAAAGAGAATCACTGAATTTTGAAGTAAACTGCAATAAACTAAAATATCAATAGACACATATCTGATTTCACATAAGCGGAATCTAAACTGACTGTCTAAAATTCACTTGTAACATGAGTTGCTAGGACAAACACCTAGCTAACTTCATTAAATAGAAAAATGAATGATTAAAAAAAACATAACTGTTGGTAAACAATGGGTAAAGGGATACCATTGATAAAATACTACATTCCTAGAGTAAAAACCCTAGCTTGAATTCCTTCGATGGAAACTTGAAGTTTAGAACCCTAGTTCATACTTGAGATAAAGAAAACTGATTTTGGGGAAGTTATGAGAGAATGAGAGATTAGGGTCACTAGAAATTACTTAACCAACTTAAAATAGTCCAAAATGACATAGTATGGGGATCAAAAGAATGGTAAAATCCCGATCGACCCTAATTAAAACTTGTTGAAGGACATCTACGGACACCTTCTATAAATTGTAGAGCAATCTACGAACTGTGAAATGATTCGTATAAAGTAGGGGAGATTATTTTAGGTTTTTAAGGTCTCTTTGTAAGACTAATCTTTAACCCATAAAAGGTTCTAGGACCCGTGTTGGACTTCCGTAAAATTCAGGGAAAAATCTATGTTTTTAGTTTTCAACACTTTGGTTTACTAGG
The DNA here is from genome assembly GCF_036512215.1 of Solanum lycopersicum. Taxonomy (NCBI): domain Eukaryota; kingdom Viridiplantae; phylum Streptophyta; class Magnoliopsida; order Solanales; family Solanaceae; genus Solanum; species Solanum lycopersicum. Next base: position 7,944,344 of record NC_090807.1, read on the forward strand.
CATTTCTACGATTTGTGAAACCTTTTACGACCAATAAAACTCATACGTCTTGTTCAAGTCCCAGCTCTAACTTTCTATAGTATGGTCTACGACCATGTCTATGAACTATAAAAGAGTTTATCACCCATAACTAGGTCCATTAACTCATACTTAAATCTCATCTTTCTGAAGTTTGAACTACGAGTGGCATTTATGATTCGTAGTTCCTTTTCGGCCGCAAATGCTATCGTAAAGTTCAGTTTCAGCAAATATCAATATTTTCTTAACCTCTTCAGGTCTTATCTAAGTTAGGCACTTTAGGGTTGTTACAATATCTTCTCCTTGAGATATTCATCATTAAATGGATTCTAACTAGGATTAAAAGATTAGGGAAATATCTGCAATCAGATACTAAAAGTAAAAAAGTTCTTATGAAGATGAATATCTCACATGGAGGAGTGTGCATCTTTATGTTGAGTCTTCTTCTGTCATTGAAAACTGAAGAAGTGACTGACTACCACTAAAACATGAAGATAAATTGATTTCATCGACACGAATGCATACTGAGAAAGGGGCAGACCTATTAAGAGGTGAGGGGGTGACACGCCACCCATGAACTTTGGCGTAAACTCTCTCTCTCTCTCTCTCTCTCTATATATATATATATATATATATATATATATAGAGAGAGAGAGAGAGAGAGAGAGAGAGATCTAAACAAGCCTCTGGTGCCACAGTAGAGGGGTGACTTACTAACGCTGAGGTCGCTGTTTCGAGGCATGTACTGACACATTTTTTCTTTTCTTTTTTAATTTATAACTTTTATTGACTAAAAGTAAATTATTAGTCTATGAATTTTCTTTTATTTGATTAGTCATAAAAAAGTGCTCTTTCGCTTCAACGTTTTTCAAACCCTTCTTTCTCCAAGTTCAACTTCTCCATAGTGTATTGCCCCATTCCGATTTTCGTACTTCGGTCACTTTGCCGCACGCTACCCGCCGCTTGGGTGGTATTATTTTCACTTTTCTTCATCCATCCATAACCTTTTATATAATGTAAGTTTGTAATTTTATTTTTGTAAGGTTTTCGTATTTCTTTCTTGAGTTCTTTTAAATTATAATGAGTGATGATCAATTTCATATTGCATAAGAATTTTTATTTTACTTTGATATTCAAAATATCTAACGAACATATTAAGACATTATTGGTTAAAAATTATGTGATATGAACCATGTTAATTTGAATCAACCATGTTAATTTGAATTAACCATGTTATATTGAATTAACCATTGTATAGTGTTTTACATAGTGCGTGATGTATTTATAAATGTTAGTAATGATGTCGTTATCAATTGTTTTCAGAATATGAAAACTCGTCGAGGACAATTGTAAATGAATGATGAATATTTTTAATATTATTGAAAGTAATAAATTTGTGAAGTGCATGATTTTAGTGTGGAGTGTGGATTTTCAATATCTTATTATTTATATTTTACTGATTGATTTATGATATGTATATAAAATACGAATGATTTAATCAAATATAGAATTGATTTAATCGATAAGTTTATTTGGCACCCACGAACTCTAAATCCTAGTTCCGCCACTACGGAGACATGAGAATAACTAAAAATATGAATATGAAAGAGTACTAAGGAGGAATTATTACCTCAGGATGAAACTGAACCAGATATGAAATGATGAGGGGGTACTTGAAGATCATATTTGCTTTGTCTTCCCAAATAGCGCCATCAACTAACTGATTCCTCCAAAAGATTTCCAATAAAGAAACTTTCTTATTCCTCAACTTACAAACAAAACACTCAAGGATACTAACTAGGATTTCTTCTTAAGAAAGACTTTTCACACGTACACTTTCTAAAGGCACAACTAAAGTTGGATCACCAGTACACACACTTCTTCAACAATGACACATGAAACACTAAATGCACTGATGTTAATTCTGAAAGAAAAATCCAACTCACAAGCGGCTTTACCAAAATTATGTAGTTGTTTTAAAATTTTCATGTATGTGTATCACCATTATTGATTATGTTGTCATTCTGTTTTATCAATATTCAACAAATAGGATCTGTTACAACTTCATATTTTAATACCCCCTGCATAGCTTCATTAGTGTTGCTATTTATGTATCCGTTTGAGGAATAATATATGTTATTTCAAGTCAAGTTAAAACCATTGCACTTTTTCTAAAAACCGCACACTAACTTTTTGACACAAATAGCATCGTAAGCCTATCACGGTATGTACCCACACACTCATATTTTTGAAAATCTTGCTGATGGATAGAGCCGTCAAAATGGGCTGGCCTAATCCAACCCAACTGAAGATTTAAATGGGTTGGAGCTGGCTGGCCCTTTTATTTAAGGGCCAATAAAAAGCGGTCCAACCGAGCCCTAAGAAGGCCACGGGTTGGGACGGGATGACCCTTCAACCAAAAAATGACCAATATTACTCTCTTAAGAGTATCTCAGAGTATCGAATGTTGACGTCTATAAACACGACAACAGTATATACAAAATTTCATTTATGTATCACACACTTCAGCGAATACTAATCGAAAAACATTTATGGATCTCATTCTTTGGTGAATGCTTACCAAAATACATTATAGTCAACATAAAATTTAGCAAAAAAATGTTGATCATTCAACCATTCCTCCCACAAAAAAATAAGCTATTTTAAAAGACTTGATTCTTCATGTTTTTACATATTTAGTGATAAAACTTTACAAAGAAAATATATATATATATATATATATATTTTCTTTGTAAAGTTTTATCACTAAATATTTTAAAAACATGAAGAATCAAGTCTTTTAAAATAGCTTGTTTTTTTGTGGCATCCAAATATCTCGCATGCGCATCAATTGCGTGGAGTCACGGAGTATGTCACGTAAGACAAAAGGTGTATAAAATTACAAAAAATAAGTTCACGGAGGTAATAAGACCTTAGTTTTGTTAAGTTGTGTCTCTAAATTTTTGTCATAATCTAGGCTACTTTCTTAAATATATATCCACTAAACAAACTCCTAAAGTTACTTCTAAGGTCCCTAACTTTCAAACTACTTTCTAAGACTGTTTTGACTTGGTAAATGCAGAAATCAAAGAACACAGTAAGTTGCACTAATTTGTTTCAAAACTTGCTTAGATCTTTTTTTCTTTTTCTTCGAATGGTCCTTTCATTCCTTAACATACTTTGCATCTATTTGGGGACACCAATCCGTACGACTTCTCGCCCTTGGAAATATGTCATACGGCGGTTTGCTCTTTGACCTTGTCCTTTTGATCGACTTTGAGAACTCTCACTTGGAATAATTTGAGCATGTTCCTTTTCAGTTATATCTGAAATTGGAACATAAAGAAATATGGTTAATCCATTTAATGTGACAACATATGTCACAAATTTCTCATAAAAGGCAAGCAATTGTTCAAGGAACATAAGGACTAAACGAATACATAATACCACTAAGATCCTAATAAGGACACATATAGAAATAATCCTAAATAGGTCGTAAACACAATACCCAAAAAAGATTTTTTTTTAAAAAAAGGTTTTTTTAGCCAACTTGTGAAATTTATATCTTACTCGTTTTAAGTTTGTTTCTCTATTATAGTATATTTCGGAAAGATTAAAACGATTAAATTATACGATAAATAAGTTTCCATCCAAAAACTGCACAATGAATTTCCAGATTGCTCCAAAAAGGTGCAGTTTTTTTTGAAAAACTGTAAAAAAAATAGTTAATTTTTCAACAATTCGTATCTTGCACGTTTTTATTCCGTTTCTCTATTATTATTTTTTCGGAAAGATATACACAACCACATTATGATCAAATAAGTTTCAACACAAAAATATCTCTCAACCAATTTTCAAATCGCTATTGAACAAAATCAGTTTTTTTTCTTAAAAACAAAATTTCTTAGTATATACAAGTAAATTCTATCTATTTCATGAGTCACATAAAATTAGGATTCTGAATCCTATTTTCCATTTATTTATCCACCATCAAGCGTTAAAAAAATTTAACTTCTTCAAAAAAATTTAATTTCTATTCACTAATTTTTAAAAGAAGTGGACTCAATTTTAATTTCTTATATACATACAATGTGAATAGTCAATAAAGCAATACATAATGAGTTTAATAACAATGACTCTGATACCATTATTGGAATATTAAGAGGAATCATCAACGAGATATTTGCCTTGTAATTCACAATGAAAGTCATCGATTTGCTTCTTTGAAAGGTTAGTGCTCAAGTTCATCTTTAAATCACTAGGAAAGAAAGACCTTGTTCACAAACTAAAAGTCTACTTTTGTATGTTGATGAATATGTCTGAGAAACTCTACTTTTGTTTCTTGACCGAACGCTTGATTTTTGATTTTCTGTTTCACCGATTTCCCCTCTATTTCATGTTTCACATTTCTTGTTTCACGTCTCACGTCCAATAGAAAATGCTCCCACTAGGAGTCTTTTAAAGAGAGGTCGAACAGTTACACCGTAACTGTTTTGTCTTATCCTTTAAAGGATTTATCCTAATTAATTAATTAATTGGATAAGACATTAAAATAGATTTAGTCGGGTCGGTACACATGGGCAACCTACGACCAAAAACTTACATCTCCCTCTTCGCACATGGTGGAAAAGACCCAAGTCAAAATTAATTTCTAATAATTAACTTACAATCATATTTAGAAATCTCCAATTTTTCTAACTTGAACTTTCAAACTTACTAAATTCAAGAACTTCTAAGTTGAAAAATTCAACTAATCTAATTTAAACTTTCATATACTATCCAATATATTTCTAATTTCAAAGTAATCTAACTTTTATATACAATTGACTGTTTTTCTAACTTCAAACGTCAAACATACTAAATTCAAGAATTTCAAAGTTGAAAAATGCAACTAATCTAGCTTTTAACTTTATAACTTCTAACTTGTAATTATTTGTTAGTTCTATCTTCTAACACAATTCACAATCATATTAAAATAAACCCCAATTTAGAAGAAAACCCTAAAATAAAAAATTTCCAATTCTCTATCTAGTTAACAATAATTATATGTACAAATTAACAATTGAATTAAATTTTGACGAAAAAGCGACGGACTAAGAGACGCTGTCCATCGCTTTTAAAAAATGTTTGACTTGATTTTGACCAAAAAGCGACAGACTAAGAGATGTCATCCGTCGCTTTTTAAAATAACTAATTAATAAAATAAAAGAAATAAAAAATGATTGACAACGTGGTTATTGTTTAACTTATAAATTATTATTTTTATTAAAAAGTGACGGACGACGTCTTTGTATATATTAAATAAATAATTATTAATCATATACATATAGCGCCAAAATCTGCAAAGAAAGCGACGGACTAAGAGATGTCGTCCATCGCTTTTTGAAAGTGAATGTTAAAATTAATTATTTTTATTAAAACACAGGGGGACAGTGTCACAAATGGCGTCACTTTTTGGAGGGACGCAGTCTGTCGCTTATCTGTTCGTCGTTTTTTGACTTTTTTTTGTATTGATAAGAAAAATACTTGTTAAGGTTATGAAACTTACCAGTTCAAGAGGAAATGATTGGTTTTTAACTAAGAAAAGAGTGGAAGAAAGTTTGTTGTTGTGAGAGCAAAGTCAGCAAAAATCAAGAGAGGCGATATAGTATTATTTTACAAATTATTAAATAAGCCTAAATGGGGTAAGACTCTCCTGTAGATTTGATCCATTCATACCTTTCCAGTCCATTAAGATAACTTCTAAAAATAGAAACAAATGGACTAATTCAGATTCAAACCTAACAACCAAACACACTTAGTGGACTGAATCTGAATGATTAAAGATGCAAACCTCCATTAAGTACAAACAAATGATGTCTTAGTAGGTCTCATTATGACCCGAATTTTCGATCGTGACAAGTAGCCACCTAGAATCCTAATTGAGTTTAAACTTGCCTAGCAGAGTTTCAACTAGAATTTAACACAACTTATAGAGTCTCATACAATTTCGATGTCTGCATAATTCATTTATCGTGCATGTATATTACCTAGTATATATATAAAAGTGAATCCTCCGCCTAGTGATGTGACCTAATCAAAGGCCATGAATTTCTTTCATCCCAAAGGAATATTAACAAAGACAATACAAAAGAAGAAAATTACTGTTGGTGTTCAAACAAGTATTTTATCATACTCCAATTTTATATAAAATTTACTCACTACTGCATTTTTTTTTGGTGTGTGTATCTGTTTATATACCTTCTATAAAGTTTAGGATTATATCATATATTTTATGTTTTGTGTAAAACCCCTGGACTTGTCTTTTCAAGTGACAACTATATTATCATAATGTCATGTTTTATAGGATCATATATCTAACGACCTTTATGGTGCAAGTTGGCAGGAATTTCTGATGGGTAGTGCAAGTGAACCTCTAGATAGCTTGATCAAAAGACGTAAGGCTTCAACTTGATCAAGAGTCAGATGATGCAATAAATATAGACATATGATTCCTTAACTACCAGATAAATGAAGCATCTCATGAATGAAAACGAATATGCACACATATACCACAGGGTATTAAAATATGAAATTGTAGAAACTCCAAACTGGCATCATAATAATGTTGATAGACATACAACAAACTTTTAAAACAACTACCTAACAAACATTCCTGCACCATCTACTCTTGACGGGTGTAACAACATTGTCCAAAAGAAAATAGTAAGAACAAAAGATCAATGCCTCTATCATCCTAACCATGATTTTCTCCAATAACAATTGACACAAAGCACTGTAGCTAATCCCAATAAGATTGATCCATACGACACAACAAAGCCAATGTAAAAATGTCGAATATCCACCAAGTCTGATGATTCCTTACCTCTATTAATCTTAGAGGTATTTGACAATTTAGGACTGCCACACTTGTTGTCTAATGTATCACCGTAAAGGAAAGGACATCCCTCATATCTGTTTCTCTTGAAACTTCTGAATTGAGCATTAAAATCAGACACTGCACCGGATAAGTTATTGTATAGTAGATAAATAGGAATTATCCCATTCATTCTCTTGCAGGGAAGGTCTGTAACTCTCCGAGACTACCCCTAGACGTGTCATGGTGCATAGAGCCACAAGTGACCCCAAAAAAACCTCATGGAATGTCATGACACTAAGATTAATGTAAAATAGCAAAAGAGAATCGCTGAATTTTGAAGTAAACTGTAATAAACTAAAATATCAATGGACACATATCTGAATTCACATAAGCGGAATCTAAACTGACTGTCTAAAATTCACTTGTAACATGAGTTGCTAGGACAAACACCTAGCTAACTTCATTAAATTGAAAACTGAATGATTAAAAAAAACATAAGTGTTGGTAAACAATGGGTAAAGGGATACCATTGATAAAATACTACATTCCTAGAGTAAAAACCCTAGCTTGAATTCCTTCGATGGAAACTTGAAGTTTGGAACCCTAATTCTTACTTAAGATAAAGAAAACTAATTTTGGGGAAGTTATGAGAGAATGAGAGATTAGGGGAAATTACTTAACCAACTTAAAATAGTCCAAAATGACATAGTATGGGGATCAAAAGAATGGTAAAATCCCGATCGACCCTCATTAAAACTTGTTGAGGACATCTACGGACACCTTCTACAAATTGTAGAGCAATCTACGAACTGTGAAATGATTCGTAGAAAGTAGGGGAGATTTTTTTAGGTTTTTAAGGTCTCTCTGTAAGACTAATCTATAACCCATAAAAGGTTCTAGGACCCGTGCTGGTCTTCCGTAAAATTCAGGGAAAAATCTATGTTTTTAGGTTTTAACACTTTGGTTTACTAGGCATTTCTACGATTTGTGAAACCTTTTACGACCAATAAAACTCATACGTCTTGTTCAAGTCCCAGCTCTAACTTTCTAAAGTATGGTCTACGACCATGTCTATGAACTATAAAAGAGTTTATCACCCATAACTAGGTCCATTAACTCATACTTAAATCTCATCTTTCTGAAGTTTGAACTACGAGTGGCATTTATAATTCGTAGTTCCTTTTCGGCCGCAAATGCTATCGTAAAGTTCAGTTTTCAGCAAACTTCAATATTTTCTTAACCTCTTCAGGTCTTATCTAAGTTAGGCACTTTAGGGTTGTTACAATATATTCTCCTTGAGATATTCATCATTGAATGGAGTCTAACTAGGATTAAAAGATTAGGGAAATATCTTCAATCCAATACTAAAAGTAAAAAAGTTCTTATGAAGATGAATATTTCACATGGAGGAGTGTGCATCTTTATGTTGAGTCTTCTTCTGTCATTGAAAACTGAAGAAGTGACCGACTACAAACTAAAACATGAAGATAAATTGATTTCATCGACACAAATGCGTACTGAGACAGAGGCAGACCTATTAAGAGTTGAGGGGGTGACACGCCACCCACGAACTTTGGCGTAAACTCTTTCTCTCTCTCCCTCCCTCTCTCTCTCTCTCTCTCTCTCTCTCTCTCTCTCTCTCTCTATATATATATATATATATATATATATATATATATATATATATATATATATATATATATATATATATATTATATATATATATATATAGAGAGAGAGAGAGAGAGAGATCTAAACAAGCCTCTTGTGCCACAGAAGAGGGGTGACTTACTAACGCTGAGGTCGCTGTTTCGAGGCAGGTACTGACACATTTTCTCTTTTCTTTTTTAATTTATAACTTTTATTGACTAAAATTAGATAGTTAGTCTATGAATTTTCTTTTATTTGATTAGTCACAAAAAGGTGCTCTTTCTCTTCAACGTGTTTCAAACCCTTCTTCCTCCAAGTTCAACTTCTCCAGAGTGTAATGCCCCATTCCGATTTTCGAACTTCGGTCACTTTGCCACCCGCTACCCGCCGCTTGGGTGGTATTATTTTCACTTTTATTCATCCATCCATAACCTTTTATAGAATGTAAGTTTGTAATTTTATTTTTGTAAGGTTTTCGTATTTGTTTTTTGAGATCTTTTAAATTATAATGAGTGATGATCAATTTCATATTGCATAAGAATTTTGATTTTACTTTGATATTCTAAATATCTAACGGACATATTAAGACATTGTTGGTTAAAAATTATGTGATATGAACCATGTTAATTTGAATCAACCATGTTAATTTGAATTAACCATGTTATTTTGAATTAACCATTGTATATTGTTTTACATAGAGCGTGATGTATTTATAAATGTTAGTAATGATGTCGTTATCAATTGTTTTCAGAATATGAAAACTCGTCGAGAACAATTGTAAATGAATGATGAATATTTTTAATATTATTGAAAGTAATAAATTTGTGAAGTGCATGATTTTAGTGTGGAGTTTGGATTTTCAATATCTTATTATTTATATTTTATTGATTGATTTATGATATGTATATAAAATACGAATGATTTAATCAAATATAGAATTGATTTAATCGATAAGTTTATTTGGCACCCATGAACTCTAAATCCTGGATCCGCCACTACGGAGACATGAGAATAACTAAAAATATGAATATAAAAGAGTACTAAGGAGGAATTATTACCTCAGGATGAAACTGAACCAGATATGAAATGATGAGGGGGTACTTGAAGATCATATTTGCTTCGTCTTCCCAAATAGCGCCATCAACTAACTGATTCCTCCAAAGGATTTCCAATAAAGAAACTTTCTTATCCCTCAACTTACAAACAAAACACTCAAGGATACTAACTAGGATTTCTTCTTAAGAAAGACTTTTCACACGGACACTTTCTAAAGGCACAATTAAAGTTGGATCACCAGTACGCGCACTTCTTCAACAATGACACATGAAACACTAAATGCACTGAGTCTAATTCTGAAAGAAAAATCCAACTCACAAGCAGCTTTATCAAAATTAGGTAGTTGTTTTAAAATTTTCATGTATGTGTATCACCATTATTAATTATGTTGTCATTCTGTTTTATCAATATTCAACAAATAGGATCTTTTACAACTTCATATTTTAATACCTCCTGCATAGCTTCATTAGTGTTGCTATTTATGTATCCGTTTGAGGAATAATATATGTTATTTCAAGTCAAGGTAAAACCTTTGCACTTTTTCTAAAAACCGCACACTAACTTTTTGACACAAATAGCATCGTAAGCCTATCACGGTATGTACCCAAAAAGGTCTAAAATATCCTTGAAGTATTGAAAATGATACAAAATTATCCTTCATCCACCTTTTGGCTCCAAAATGCCCTTTCCATCCACCTATTTGCCCCAAATACCTTTGTCATCCACCTTTGAGTTCAAAATTGACCACTTATTTTATGATTTTAAATTTAAACTATTTAAATATTTTAAAATACTTGATGTTCAACTATTGGTTATAATTTAATTTATTTGTATTATTTATAAACCAACCCACTACCCACCCATTACTAACTAATCCTCACCCAATTAATAATCCAACTATAATATCAAAATCGTCATAAACACTACTAAAACACGATTAAATTATAGATTAATAAAAATGACATCCAAAATTATTCGAGTTCGAATCGAAGCCCCAATTAAATTTATGTTGATCCGCTTATTTAGGAGGACACTTTCAATTTGATTCTCTTTCAAGATTGAATTAGAAATTTCTGATTAAAGGTAAAGAAGTAATACATCCCGAATTAATTCATTCACTTTTTTAAAATATAATTTTATAAATATTCATTATTTATTTTAAAACTTTCAATATATTATTTTAAAAAAAAGTTACCTATGAAGTAACATCACATAATTGAGACGTAAGAATAATTAAGATGAACATAGTCACACTTTTAGGTTTATCGGTAATTCTTATTTAGACACTTGAATGTATGATAATTTACTTCTATAGATATTTTCGTCTCAAATTTTTAAAAACACTCAATTGGCAGTAGCTTTTATGTTGTTCCATTAATAATGTGAGTGATTTAATAATTTGGAGGGTTTAATTAGTAATGGATGGGTAGTGGATTGATTTATAAATTATACTAATACGTTAAATTATAATAAATAGTTGAGCTCCACGTATTTAAAAAAATATTTAAATAGTTTAAATATAAAACCGTTAAATAAGTGATCAATTTTGAACCATAAGGTGGATGACAAGGGTATTTTGGACCCAATAGGTGGGTGGGAAGGATATTTTGTAGCCAATAGGTGGATGAAGGGTAATTTTATACCATTTTCAATACTTTAACGGTATTTTAGACCCTTTTCCGTTTTTGAAAATCTTGCTGATGGATAGAGCCGTCAAAATGGGCTGGCCTAATCCAACCCAACTCAACATTTAAATGGGTTGGAGCTGGCTGACCCTTTTATTTAAGGGCCAATAAAAAGCTGTCCAACCGAGCCCTAAGCTGGCCACGGGGGCTGGGACGGGATGACCCTTCAACCAAAAAATGAACAATATTACTCTCTTAAGAGTATCTCAGAGTATCGAATGTTGACGTCTATAAACACGACAACAGTATATAAAAAATTTCATTTATGAATCACACACTTCAGCGAATACTAATCGAAAAACATTTATGGATCTCATTCTTTGGTGAATGCTTACCAAAATACATAATAGTAAACATAAAATTTAGCGGAAAAATGTTGATCATTCAACCATTCCTCCAACAAAAAAACAAGCTATTTTAAAAGACTTGATTCTTCATGTTTTTATGGGTTCGTTTCCCTGCACCTCCACCAATTCTTCTACTAATTGAGCGTTTCTAGTTTTAGCATTATATCTTTTAGGACAAGTATTAGCTAAATGTTCTATACTTCCACATGTAAAGCATTCTAATTTATTTTTATAATTTCTATCCGTTCTATATTTTCTAACATGTCTATCTCTATTTAAATATGATTTTCTAGCTGAAGATTTCCTAAGAAAATATCCTTTTTTTATTATATCTCTTATTATTTTGTGGGTTATATCTTTTATACTTTTTCTTTTTATATTTTTCTATGTTATAACTTTGGGTTGTATATATTACGTCTTTACAGAAATTCATTTCATTCTGTTTTAATTGTTTTTGTATTTGTAAATTAGTACATTTCTCTTGTAATATTTCCATTATATGTTGTATTCTATGTCCTATTAACCATTTAGCTTGAGGGTATTGTGCTACTCCTTCTCTTTTAGTCCATCTTTCTTCTATTTCTCTTCCTAAGGCTCCTGGTAATTTATTAAATAATTTTTTGCCTAGGTCTTGGTCAAAGGCATTTCCACTAATTGTACAATAATAGAAATAATCATTTAAAAATTTCTTTATATAATACCAATTACTTATACTTAATTGTTCTAATTTTATTACTGCATTTCGTTGTGAAGCTAATAATCCACTATTTGGATCTTTTCCTGTTATCAATGTATGTATTTTATTTGTAAAATTATAAGGATTTGGTCCTAACGATACTAAATACTGAAATTTTGATGGGAATTCTACTTTATAAGCTTCCCATAGAGCTTTAGTTGATTCTCCTAAGAATGTTTCTAAGTATTTATACATGGTTTTAGCATCAGTTTCTGTATAATTTTTTATAAAATCTGCTACTACTATTCCTTTCCATAAGTCTATCACTGAATTCCATCTTTGTGGATCATGTGCTGCTATATTTAAAATTTTTCCTTTACTTCCTCCTTCTTGGAGTATTATTGGTTCTTCTATAGGCATTCTTTTTCCCATAACTTTAACTTCTGTTATTGGAGTATCTCCTTGTCTATATACTCTTCTTCGTGGTATATTTCCTGTACTATTGTCTGCAGTATATCCCTGTTCATTTGTTCTTTGAAATGGGCTAATAGAACTTGTTGTTTCCATTAATTCTTTTTGGCTTAGTATAGATTCTAACTCAGATATATCAGTATCGTCGTCTTGTATTTGTGTCATTATATTATTACTTTTTTCTAACTTATCCTGTAAAGTTTTTTCTCATCTATATCCTTTGTTATCAGTTCTTTGTTCACATATTTTAAAATGAGATATTGTTTGTTCTAAATTTAAGTTTTTTAATTTACATTCTTTACATGTAAATAGTCTATTTTTATTATTTTTACATATTTCTTTTGCTTTTTCTATAGCTAAATCTACTGCATAATCTTCTTCTAGTATTACTTCTATATTCATTCCTGTTAAAGGCATTTCTTCTATGATACTTTATTCTTCTAAGTCTTTTTGAGCTTCGTAATTATAATCTGTAAATCTAATTGAAGGTTCTCCTTTAGAATTTGTATATATTAAGTGAGCATCGGGTATCAAGGCTTCTTTTGCTTTAAAATCTCCTAATTTCCATTCTAATCGTGCATATTCTTCAGGATTTATTTTTATAGGTTTTATTAATTTTATTCCTTTATTTCCCATTACTTCTACTACATCTTTTATTTGTAATTTAAATCTAGTATTACTATTATCTTCCATTTTTCCTAAAAATCCTACACATATTAATAAATTTTTTCCACTATTCATTTCTTCATATCCTTTAGTTTGTATTCCTATTCTAATTTGAGTTCCTAATTCATTTAAATTCATCATAAAGTCTGGACTTATATAGAAAATTCCTCCATTATTAGTCATGTCTACTTCTGTTAATCCTATGATTGCCTTTTTTATATCTGACCATCTATTATCATATATGGTAATTAATGTCTTTGTTCCTAAATTTTTTCTAGTTAATCCTTTAATTCCTATTACTATTAATCCTAAATGCATTAAATCTTTTTTGACATATTTTATTTCTTTTACAGATTCTTCGTTTATGAGGGGTAAAGATACAGAGTTTTTTCCCAATACCGATAATTGTTCTTCTCTATAATGTCTATATAATTGAGATTTTGAATTTGTATTATATAAAACTTTTGGATTTAATAGATTTAATTGATTCTGTTGGAATATTTGTATATCTTTATCTGTATCTATTATTTCGTCTAGTTGTTGATTATTTTCTTCTCTTGTTTTTCTATTTAATATTTTTGATATAAAATTATTACTTATTTTATTCTGGGTGTAACATGGTCTTGGTCTTTTATCTCTTGATCTAGTTGAAAAAATGTCTATTTTTCCTGTTTTTTAACTATTTTTTCTTGTTGAGGAGTAATTTCTATTTTATTTAGCTTTTCTATTAATTCTTCTACTCCTGTTGTGCTTATGTTTTTACCTTCAGATTTTTCTTTTTTATCTATCTTTTTATGTAATTGTAATAAAAGTGATATTATTATATTATTCTGTTCTATAATAATTTGATTCGACTTTGAAGATGGATTAAACTCTTTATAATCTAGTGGAAGGACTGTTCTTTTTTCTATTAATTTTATTGCTTCTTTATGTGTTTCTGATTCTACTAAATCTATCATGAAAGAACTATTTCTTTTATTGATTGTAATTTTGTCTTTATTTCTTGTAATTTTATGATTAAAGTTCTATTAACTTCTCCTTTTAATTTATTATTTAATTTTTTAGTTAACTCTATTCCTTGTTCCTTTAAGTAATCTAAATTTTCTTCTATCTTATTAAAAAATTGCTTTTGTCTATTATAGGTTTCTTCTTGTTCACTTAATATCTGTATAATCTTGCAATTATGTTCTTTAAGTTTTTCACTAAGGTTTATTAATAAATCTATGAAAGTATTATATTGAGGATCTTCTGTGTGTAAACTATGTTCTCCACTATCAAAATTACACTTAATAATGTTTTCTCCTTTTCTCTTAAATCTTTTTTATGAAGTTATTTGTAAATCTAAATATTCTATATTTTTTAAGTAAGCTATTTTTACTATTTATTTTATCCTAACTAGTTGGTTTGTAATTTTTTCTAATTTTTTTATCCTTTTAGTATAATTATAAATACTCGTATTAATACCTTGTAACTCCCACTTTAATCCTTTTATACATTCTTCGTTATTTATATTATATTCAAAATCTGTTGGTTTGAAAAATTCGCTTTCACAAATATATATATAGGCTTCTAGTTCTTTTTCTTCTTTTTGTAGTTTTCGTTTTTCGTTTATATTTCTATGTAATATCCAATAATTTAATCTTATATATTTAGCAAAAGGAAGATTTTTCATAAAATAAATTTAATTGAGATTTTTCTAGATATAAAATGTCTTATTAATTTCTTTTCTAGTATTTTAGCTAAGAAAAATATATGATCTAATCTATTACTTATTTCTTTTTTAGAGCTTATTGAGATAGTTGTTTTTAAATCTTTTAATAATCTATCTGATTCTAAATATAAACTTAATAATTCTTTTTTAACTTTTTTATATTCTCTATATAATAAAGATTATTTTTAATTACTTTTGTTCTTTCTTTAATTTCTTTTATTTCAAATTCTATCTGATTTAATTCTTCACTAATTTGTTTTTGCGATTGTCTAATAGTTTATCTAAGTGTCTTTACAGAATTTTTATATGTATAAGTTAAGGATAATCTTAATCCTAAGTCACTTAGATGATTTTCTAAAGATCTTTTATATAATTTAACTATTTTTAAGTGTTGTCTATTGTAAAACAATGCTCTATTGTAAGCAAAAGTTTTTCTAAAGTAATAATCTTTTCTCATATAAGGTCTTTTAGATCTAAGGCTCTGATACCAAAATAAGGTGATAATTAGATAAATGATAATATTTCAATAAAAGTAGATGATAATATTTCAATAAAAGTAGAAATGATTTTTGTTTTTGTTTTGGTAGAAATGATTTTTGTTTTTGTTTCGTTAAGCTTTTAATCTTGTACAATCCTACTCAGTACTCCTTCACTCTCTTGCTCTATTATGTAATTATCATTTTAGTTTCTAGTTTAACTTCCCTCTTTTTTTTATGGACTCTGTCCATTCATGAATCTATTATTACTGTTCATATCTTTCTCTTAGCCTTTGTTCTTAAAAATAATCTTCTGTAACCACACCCCGGATTTGGTTATTCATAGTTCTTTTTCTCAGAACAATTAATCTGGCAATGTCCTAGGAATTTACAGGTTAATCCATCGATATTTTTAAGAAGCTAAGAGACTAACCATATACTAAGTGATATAGATTCATGATGATTTTTATAAATTTAAATAATCACAAAAGTAAACATACATGATTTACATAAAACACACATAATTTACATATATGAGAAGTTTACTAGAAACTTAAATATGAAAACTTACATTATCTAGAATAGAGTGAAGTTTCCCTTTCGGGAAACCCGAACAACTTCCAAAGTAACTTTACAAAAACTTGAAACAAAAAACTAAGAACCAAAAGAAAATATTTTTATATTTTATTTTCAAAGAGGAAGGATCTTTGGAGGGATTAAGATTTGAAGGTTGTAGATTTTTTGCTCTTTTTGCTTTCTTCGCTCCCTACTTTCTTCTTCTGATAATGTCTTCTATATATACACAAATATGGACTTCAAACTTCGGACTTCAGAATGAAAATAATTTCATCTTTTTTGCCGGGTACGCATTGGGCCCCATCGCACGTGAAATGATTCCTTTCTTTGCATTATTATCCGTCCTTTGTCTGAATTATTACTATTCCCCTATCACTTATTGTTTGTCTTATACAAAAAGAAACTTTATCTCTTAATACTTGTCTATTCTAAAATAAAGTAAATACGCGTCCCAACAGTTTTTTCCACAAATGTGTAGTAGTGAGTAAAGTGGGACTCACATTATTGACAAAAGAGGCATTCCTCTTTTTGACTACATTATAGTGTCTGTGTGTGTGTACATATATATATATATATATATATATATATATATATATATATATATATATATATATATATATATATATTTATGTGTCTAAGTTGTGTAAAGCAATGAAATCAAAACTCATACCCGAATCATAGTCGTTTGGGTCTTGAGCAAATTGTATAGTGTTTGAAAAACCATCTGAATCATTTGGGCTTGAAACTGAGTTTTGTCTTGGGCTGGGATTTATATGTTTGTCTTTGTCTTGTTGTTCTTTAAGTAGTTTTTCTACAGTTTTGGTTATAATGGATTCTAGGTCTTTATTTTCTGGTGATTTTTTTGGTTTTTTGTCTGATTTTCTGGCTAAAGGAAATTGGTAAACGTCTTCTTGAAGATGAGCCTTCTTCTTTTTCACTTTTTGGCAAAGTGACAGCCATTAACGGGTTTGATAAGTCTTTACCGGCCACCGTTTGAGCCGGACTAGCTGTATCTTTATTCGATACAGTGGATTTATTTACATTCAGAGGGGAATGTACACCCATCTCATCCATTTTTATCGGGGATGGAAAACCCTGCTTGTCTTTTGTCTTCAAGTCATTCTCCATTTTTGCAATTTTATCCTTTAGCTGGAGGTTTTCTTGAGCTAATAATTCATTCTTGTAATTTAATCTCTTGAAGGCTTCAGTCATTGAAGAACAATGATCACAAAATATAATTTTATCTGTATCTTTCTAAATATTGTATTGAGGGATTTTGTCTGGATTCTGTTTAAGAGAGGGAGAGATATAATAGTTTGGGCCTACTACTCCTCTAGCATAATCTAATGCTTCAGTAAAATCATTAAATCCTTTAAAAAGAGATATGTAAATACTTTTAATAGAATCTAATACTTCTATCCAAGTCTGAAAAACTCCATTTATTCTACCATGAATAACAACATAGTATTTAAATTTGTTTTCTTTATTTTTACTATTAAAATAAAATCCTAAAGCGTTTAAAACTGCAATTATATATTTAGTGTCTTTCTTATTATGGGCTATCCATACGTTGTCTATTAAACATTTTTGTTGTTTATCTATCTGATATATAGGTAGACTTCTAAAAGTTAAATTAGATGATTCATATGCTATTAGATTATGTTGTCCAAATTGTAATCTTTCTATTCTATTATCATTTATGCTATTTAAAGGTCTGAAATGTAAATTAGACAATGCTGTCTGTTTATATATGTCTGAGTAGTCTTGGGTTGGAGGTTGAACTCCTTTGCCCTTGTCTTGAAAAGAGGGTCTCATTCTGAAAAAATTGGAATTAAACTTTAATTAATAATCTACTTAATTGATCTGCAATATTTTTATCATTTCCTTTAATATGTTCAAAAATTATAGAATTATAAATTGATATAGTGTCTAAAAAATTTAACCATCTTCTTCTACTACTTGTTTTATCATTTATTTTTTGATGAAATTTTACTATTGCTTCACAATAAGTTCTTATTAAAATTTCTAATTTATTTAAGATATAAATTCTAAAACTATTTAAACCATATATTACAGCTAAGATTTCTACATCTATACTAGCTTTATTTCCTTTTTCTTTAAATTTTCCACTTTGGTAAGCGCAAATTTTTTCTTCTTGTTTAGAACTATATTTATGTGGTTTTGATTTTAACACAGCTCCCCATCCATCAAAACTTCCATCTGTCTCTATTATTAAATAATCTGATTCTAATGGCATATTAAGATCAGGCATATTTTTTTTTTATTTTTTCCTTTATTTTTTGTACTAATTTTATATCTTCAATATTAAAATTTCTTTGTCCCTTATTTCCTGTCTTAGAATATAATGGTCCTGCTATTTTTCCTAAATCTTTAATAAAAGGTCTTGCATAATTAACTATTCCTAAAATTTTTTGTAAGTCTTTTAAATTATCTTATTTATCTGGCATATCTAAGGCTTTTTTAGCTATATGAGGTTGTAATTTAATCTTTCCTTCTCCTAAAGTAATTCCTAAAAAATTTATGTAATTTTTACATAATTCTATTTTCTTTTTACTAATTATTATTCCATTATTAACAAATAACCTAAAAACTGTTTGTAAATGTCCTAAATGTTCTTTTATATCTTTACTAAATACTAGAATATCATCTACATATACCAAAACAAATCTTTTATATTCCCCAAATATTTTATCCATTTTTCTTTGAAATATTGTAGGTGCTGTTTTTAATCCAAATGGCATAACTAACCATTCAAAATGTCCTTCGGGGCAAGTAAATGCTGTCCATTCTATACTATCTGGACGCATTTTTATTTGCCAATATCCTGACTTACAATCGAATTTACTAAAAAATGTTTTACCTTGAATTCTATTTATTAACTCTGTTTTATCTGGTAATTTATATCCATCGGTTCTAGTATTATCATTTAGTCTTTTATAGTTTATGACCATTTAAGCTTTTCCTCTAACTATTTCATTATGATTTCGTACCATAAAGGCTGCTGATCTATGTTTTGAAGTTGATCTTTTTATTACTCCTAATTCTAATAGTTCTTTAATTTGTATTTTAAAGTCTTCTTGATCTTGATTTGTGGCTTCTATAGAGGCCGTTTTTATTATATATTCTGGGTTTATTATATCTAATTTGCATACTATATGATTATTTTCCCAATGTTTTAAGGGTTTTTATCCAATTATTTCTATTTGATCTAATATTTTTACTATATTATCAAGATCCTTTTGATTTTTTATTTGTCCTATTTGCTGAATTCCCGTTTTAAAATTATATAATTCTATCTCCATTTCTATTAAAACATAGTTTTTATTAACTATTTCATCTTCTTCATCTATTTCTAGTGTATTCTCATATAATGTATTACATTCCTTTTTTGTACATTGTATATTATCTTCACAATTGTCACAACATTTTTCTTTATGTCTTACTTTAGTATACCCAAACATGGATTATCAACTCTAACTAGTAAAGTTGAGGAGTATATCAAACTTTTTTCCCTAGAAATTATAAAATTGCAAAACAATATCAAGAAAATATAAAAATAAGTGACTTGTAGATAGAACAACTTCATCTTAAAATATCAATAAAAATCAACTATTAACTAAAAAAGTAATAAAAACTGCTCATCCAGAAAAAGGACTATCAAACTATTTCAAAAAACTGAGTTGAAGTTTGTAAATTTCTTTTTCTTGTTTTTTTTTAAAAATATTGAGTAAAAGAAAGACAAAAAACAAAGAAGGAACCTATGGTCAAGTAAGTGATGAACAATATGATGTGCTTTTACTTTGTAATTTCTGTATTGATAATTTTTCTCTCTTTACTCGGTGAAATACCATAATAAAAAGATAATTTTTAAGAGAAAGAGTGTGTTTGGTATAAAGGAAAATATTTTCCATGAAAAATGTTTTCCTAGAAAACGTTTTCATGGAAAAATGTTGGACTTATTTTCTCATGTTTGGTTGGTGAGTAGAAAATATTTTCCATAAATAATTTTTAGTGTTAAATTTATGAATCAAAAATATTTTTGAGAAACATCTTTTATTTTTACTAGAGTAGAAAATAATTTTGAAATTGAAAATATTTTAAAAATAAAATTAATTTTTTCGGGGGTGGGGGTGGGGGTGGGAGGGCTGGTGGTGGTGAAAAAAATAAAATTTTGAAGTTGGAAAATATTTTAAAGAAAAAACGTAATTCGGAGGTGAAGTGGGGGTGGGGGGGTCTAGGGTAGGGGTTAAATAATGAAATTTTGAAGTTGAAAATATTTTTTAAAAACAAACTTAGAATGTATTTTAGGAGGTGGGCGATGGCGTTGAGGGTAGGGAAGAAAGCATGAAATTTTGAGGTTGTAAATATTTTTTAAAAACAAACTTCAATTTTTTTTGGGTTGGGGTTGGTCGGGGTGGGGTGGGGTGGGATGGGTGGGTGGATAAGGAATAAAAAAAATAAAATTTTGAAGTTAAAAATATTATTAAAAACAAACTCAAATTTTTGGGGGTCGGGAATCGGGTGAAAAAAATAAAATTTTGAAATAGAAAATATTTTTTTAGAATCAATGTTTTTCCAAAAAAAATTAAGTAATTTGAAATTGGATGAAAGTTTTGGAAAATGTTTTCAATTTTTGAAGGGAAGTCATTTTCCTTAATTTTAAAAAAAATGAGATGATTTGGAAAATATTTTCCAAAACTTTTGTCCCAACCAAAGATGAGTAAATTGGAAAATGTTTTCATTCATACCAAACACACCCTAAGTATAAAAATGTTTAGATTTTTAAGTTTTCAAAATATAATAACAAGTTAATTTAAAATAAGACTGAGTCAACTAACCCAATTTTAAAGCATGCTTTTGCTTTTCAAGTCTTCTTGTAATGGGTTTGGCTTTGCTCCGGTAAAATATGCTCCAGTAAATATCAATGCTGATAGATGTCTTATGTAAATGCATAACTTAAGATATTATAATTTATAAATTTTCCTATCATGTAAAAAGATTACAAAATTTTCCTCTCTAATACATCCATATTCTCTTGGTAGCATTCATATTGTAACATTCCAAAAATTTCTAAGCTACAACCCGAATCATTCTGTAACACCTCACAACTCTGTTTTAAAAATCTGAATCTCTAATCGTAAGTATATGAACTTGAACAAGGTCATGTCCTTCTTGCTCATGTGTTTTAAGGTCCTTTACCAAGGTACTGAAAGTGATCTAGTGTCATAAGGGACCTCAAACATTAAATCAAGTTCAAAACATTCCCATCAACTAAGGTCTCGCATGAGTTCATATAAAGGTCAATTTCAAATGATCATATATCTCAACATATAAAGAGTTAGGTGACTCATGCCCTGTCTAATTAAATGTATATGAGTCTTATTTCCAACACAAGAAAGTTTGTATCAATCAGTGTTCAAAGTAAAAGGTTATGGTCATTTTACTAGAGAATGATCATATGTTCAGAGTAAATTAAATGTATATTATACTTCTTTCCAGAACAAGCAATCTAGCAATATTTAGAGTATCAACATGTCCAGACTAAGAAATTTGGCGAGGAACGTTTCTATTCGGCGTCTCGCCAAATTACCTAGCCAAATGTCCCAGAAACCTTCAATCTCGGAATATTTTGGTGATATAAAGCCCCACATGGTGATCCACATAGTAATTTGGTGCAATACGACCTCCAAACCTCCTAATCATTGCTTTGATCGATGTGATTAATTAAAAAATTATTTTCTTTTATTTTTATGGTTTTCTTAGATTCCCAAAATGGTATTGTTGACATTTTAGCCTCAATTAACTCCCTAAGTCCATTTTATAACCTAAATCATTATTATACGTATAGAAACTGTCACAACCCGAGCCTACACCTTGGACGTGAATGTCACTCAAAGACAATTGTTGGTCCTTACGCGAACCCTCATCCTGACTGACAACTAGCAGAAGACTCACTTAAGTATACAAAGATTGAAAAGTGAAATAAAATTAATAAACTCAACTTTAGAAGCTTTAACTAAAGTGAACAACTTAGAATAAAATAATATATTTCCACTAGCCATAAATAGACAACTTTAGTCTTTTAAATATTTAATAAAATAAATGCAAAATACAGACTCCTTAACTAAACTAACTATCTATGAAGCGTAGTCAAGCCTTTATATGAAAATGATGGAAGTCGGGACAAGACCAGAAGCTCCTGACTAAACTGATAATGTAAATGAAATCCTTCGGAAACAAGGAGGCTCATCATGGATAACTCGAATTCTGGGATGTATCAACGAAGTTCCTGTTGATGATCCTGTATGCTGCATCAAAAGATGCAAGACAAATGGCTCAGTATGTGGAATGTACGAGTATGTAAGGGGAAATCTAAAGCATAACATAAGATTGATACTTGAATAAAAAATGGAAACATACTTACCATGTCTCAAACTTGAAATTCAAGGAATACTCAAGAATAAGATACTCAACTCAGAGATTAAATACTGAACTCAAAGATATGATAATCTACTATATATACTCAACTCAATACACTTAACTCTTGATATTTAACTGAACTCATTTCGATATAAAATAGTTTAAAACTAGTGCAATATAAGGAAAAGCTATTTAAAAATCTGATTTTAACTCAAGATAATAATATCATAAAACATATCATGCTCCCTCTAAAAGTTTACTTATGCAATGCATGAATGAAGTCCCATACCCCCATTCATACTAAGCAGAACCCCTTGAGGAATCATGAAGCTAATACTGTGGGAGTTTCTCTAACCGACAACCATCACTTTGAGCCTAAGTGATGATACAACATCTTACCTCATGTTTCAAGAGGCCCATCCTACACCTTGTCATCGGTATAGGACCTTACTCAACTTAGCGGATCCACTAGCTCTCCTTGCGTGATCATCTAAAAAGTATGACCCATCTATCTCATGTTGGCTACATGGTTTACATGGAGACTTAAGTTATCTGAACTCTCATCCCTACATCGGTGCTCAATACTACTCTCAAAACTTGCTTTAACTCATACTTTTAATAAAACTTCCTTCCTTTGGGATGATATAATTTACTAAACCCTTGAGATTTAAAAAGATCCTTTTGGAATCAATATTCCCTTTCTGTTCAAAGCTCTTTTGGAACTTCTAGTTACCCTTTTTATTAATATGTGAAACATTTGAAAAACCTTTAGGGAATACTTAGTTCCCTTATAACTTTTGAGAAATGAACTCAAATCTTTCTCTTTAATTAACTTGAAACTTAAATCATAGGGAGTACCTAGTTCTCTTATAGATTTTTTAGAAATGAACTCAACTTTTAACTCTTTCTTGAATTGAAACTTAACTCTTAGGGAATACTTAGTGTAACACTTTGAAAACTCAAGACGAGTCATAAAGCCTAACCTAGGTGTCATGAGGTCTAAGTATTGTTTTAATCCCATTTTGATGACTATAGGTCATTAGGAAGTTAGGAAACCAAAGCGCCCAAGAACGTCCATAACGTCCGGATGTTTGTTCAAAAGAGTACTAGTGTGTCCTAGTCTAATTGACTAGCTTTTATGAGTCAGAAATTCATGAAAAGTGGTAAAATGGTAATCAATAGGTGTTTACGTTGTTTCATAATTGAAACGTCCGTGTACGACTCCCCAAGGACCAACCAAGGGCCCTTGAAGAGGACCTTTGCATGTTGGTGGGTCCGGGCAATGTGCATCGACGGGGCAGACAACGGCCCATGTGTGGACTGACGGGGCGTTGATTCAACCGTTGTCACATACTTATCCAAGTTGAGGAAGCCCCTCTGCTACATAGTCTCTAAACTCATCGACTGAGTGTAGGACGTAGGGGAGGTATGTCCGTAGACTCAGAGACGGCCCGTCGATGGGGTTCCGTCTGTGAGGGTTGATTTTCCTGCATGTTTTAATGTGAATTCATTTAATTAATTAAGTGGTTTAGGGGTTAGTTAGGTATTAAGAGGGGACTAATTAACTAACTTAACTTCCATATAAAGGCCCCAACCCCAATACATTTAATTAGAACTCTAAAATCAAACTCTTTTTCTTGTCTCTATTTGGGGTCTGGAAAGGTACAAATTCATCTTCGAATATTAATCACAAAGTTAAGGTATGTGATCTATTCATCTTTGAGACTTCTTTCCTCAAAGGGTTCCTTCAAAGTTTTTCTAAAAGTTGAGTTTTCATATGGGTTTCATCCAATTACAAATTTGATGTTGTGAATTGAGTTGTTTATGTTTTCTTTAGGATATAATGAATAGATTAACATGTATTGTAACTTGATTATGATTAATCGAGATGGTTTGGTCTAGATTGTAGAACTTGACCTTAACTCTTAACCCTAGGTTTGGTCTTGATGTGAATTATGTTGGGATTGATTAATTTGACTTGATTAATGGTTAAATCACTATTAGATAATGTTATTAAACTAATCATTTACAAGTTGTGATAAATTATAGTCTTTCCTACTAGTTCTTTAGTAGTGATCTATGACAAGAAGATTGGCCTAAGTATCTTGTCTCAAAGCTTTGGTTTAGTATTGAATTATGTTGTAGTGACTCTTCTAACTTTATTATCATGTTGGTTATTGAATTATGTTGGTGTGATGATCTAATTGGATTGAGTTTTGGGTTGATGTTAAGATCCTTATGATGAACTATGGAGGAGGCATGGTAAGTCTTGTAACACCTAAACCTTACTTCAAATTATGTTTAATTATGATTAAGTCATGCTGTTGTGTTCGGGTGCCTTACTTAGGATTGATAGGATTGTATTTCTTTGAATTGAAATGCCTTGGTTATAGTTTTGACGTTGATTAGGGTGTACATTCTATAAGGATGATGATGTTTATTAATATGCCCCATTATGAAGCAATATGAAATGTGTTAAGCTCACTTATATGAATTATGATGAAAGGAATAGTACTCATGCAATTCTTATTGATATATGATTTATAAATAAAGATATTAAAGATATATCATTAAAGGGACTTAGCTTAGCACCGAGTAAACTTGACAATGGGAGGTGGTGACTTTTCATAAAGAGGAAAGATTTACCCTATAGTTCTACATGTGATGTTGACTCACCTTTGAGGGACATTCATCCAATGGATTCCCATGAGAAGAGGCCCAATCACTGGTAAGAAGAGGGAATACCTTTATCTTAGTTCTTGAACTATGCTGCCACCATGGGAAGACTAGCTAATGGATCCATATAGGAGGCTATGTTTATATTTTATTTTACTTTGGCCAGTAAACCTCCTTTCATTGGTGTAAGATTTTACAACATCGGATTCCACACTTAGCTCGTGTGGTTTATGTCGGTTAAAGCAAGTGTTCCCTAAACTAAAATGAAGTAATGAAGTATAAACTCACTAAAGTGACTTGAGGGGTTTGACTTAGCTTAGGTAGGGGTATGGGACTCTACCTATGCCTTGCACTAGTTTGCCTTGATACGAACTTTAGTAAGTTAATAGTATGTGTATAAATAATGATAAAATTAGGTGACTTTATATGATGATTATGATGCTTATGAACATGCAATGGGTCTTTATTGTTAAAGTAAGAACTTATATGTACTTGAAGACTATGTTATGTGAAATGAGATACTATTTATGGTTATTGTTGGGTTACTTGATTAAGTAAGCTTATAGGTCTTTGCTTGGTCATTACACTTGTTGACTTTATGAGGATTTATGATTAGTTATTTTACTTTGCTACTTATATGATGGACTCTTATTCATGATTGTGATGTTATTATTTGGTGATAGAGTTATATGAGATTATGGGTTCAAGTTTGTTAATATGCATATGGCTTATTTGACTTGTTGAACATGAATAGATGATTGACATAGTTTGTTGATTGTGCATAAGTCCTTAAAGAGGTAAAATGGCATCCTTTAATTAAATGTCCCTTTTTAGCATATTTTGTTATTATATGTGCATACAGTCTCATACTTTGTACATGTGGCGTACTAACCCCATTTTCTCCCTCTTTTCTTAAATATTTTAGGTTCTGGTCGTTGAAGGCTCATTTGGATATGACTTGATGAAGACTTGGATATTATTTATCATCCAAGTGGTAGGTCCTCACTTTCCGAGTGCGATGCCAATATCTAGCTTATAGGGTTGCTTTATTTTCTAAGATTCTCATGTTCATTCTACTTTCATTTGAGTACGATTTGTATAAGCCTATATGTGGCTTCTTTACATTGATGTAGGGCTATGTCCAAATTGCTATGATCTTTTATATGGTATGAGATGAGACAATCATAAAGACTTAATTTTATCTTACGTATATATGTATGTGCAATAAAATTAGAAGACTATGTAGCCTTCGTATTCGAAGGGTCTATGTATACTCAATACGAATATATAGTTTGTGTATGTAGAGGCCTATGTAAACCTCCAAGTAATTATAATTAAAAGTTTTAATTATTCTGTATTTTCTACCTATTAATGTAATGATGAAAGACTAAGGGACTAGTCTCAGTCCTCAAAGAGGACGAAGACACTGGTTACATCTGGGGGGTAAACCCGGATTGACAGACTTGGTATCAAAATATGAGGTTGAATATCTTTGATATTGATGTCTCTCTCTACCATGTCTATGTAGGTTTGTATTCATAATTGTAAAGCGCGCCACATTTATGAATAGGAATCTACGTGATACTTAGGAATCACTATTTTTCTTGAAAATACAATGTCGTGCCTATAGAGTGTAGTTGCTTTATGCTTTCCCCTAAACCTTGTACTTTGGTTCTAGAAAATGAATACTAGGAGGAATGCAGATGGAAGACTTGAGGAATATTGCTAATGCGGGAGCTCCTTCCCGTGATGATCCAGTTCCTCCACTTGAAGAAGATGTTGTTAATAATCAATGCTTCGGCAAAAACCTCCACCTTTGGGGGCGGGTGATATGAGGGATATCCTTGTTCAAATGGAACAAGCCATTACTACTCAATCCCAAGCCGCAACGGTTCAAGCCCAAGCTATAACGGCCCAAGCTAATTGGGAGATTGTGCCCCGAGTTCATCAACAAGTTTCTACTATGACTTCCCATCTAAGGGATTTCACTCGAATGAGCCATCCTATCTTATACAGGCCTAAGATTGATGAAGAACCCCAGAATTCATTGATGAGGTCTACAAGATACTATTTGATGTGGGTTGTGTTCAAATGAGAAGGCCGAGTTGGCCACATACCAACTCAAGGATGTGGCTCAAACTTGGTCTGTACAATGGAGGGACAATAGTCCTCTTAGGGGTGGGCCGATGACTTTGGAGATCTTTAAGAAGGAATTTCTTGACCGATTTTTCCCTAGAGAGATGATGGAGGCTAAGGTGGTGGAATTTATCAACCTTTGACAAGGAAGTATGAGTGTTCATGATACTCTTTGAAGTTCATTCAATTGTCCAAATATGCTCCTTCCTTGGTCTCCGATCCTAGAGACGAAATGAGTCGCTTTGTGACGGGAGTATCAGATTACTTGCAAGAAGAATGTCATTCAGCGATGCTTCATGAAAACATGAATATTTCCCGTCTTATGGTGTTGATTCATGACAAATATGTTTATAGATATATTTCTATGTTAGAACAAGATTATAAATTATCTGATGGTTTAATTACCGAATCTCTTATACCTCCTCAACAATTTTTTCAAATTAAGAAAGATAATAAGATTGTACATTTTACTGCTTTCGCAGAATTGTTTGATGATAATGATACTGCTTTAGTTTCACTGAAACATCTTAAAACTTTAATAAGACAAAATAATTACACAAATGTTTATGTGAGCATTTTAGGAGAACATATTCTTTATTTACATGATAAAGTTAGTCATTTATACTCGGAACTAGAGAAATCTAAAATTCCACATAAAGAAAAGGAGAAGGACACTCCTACTATTCAACTCCTCCGGAAATTAAGGACTTTAAATTATCTAAACTTGATAATATTGAGAGATTACTTCAAGAAAAGTTCCAATTCAAGGGATTAAATATTAATCCCCTCGAACTAAGTGATCCAGATATCATGGATAAGGATAATAATATTCAAGATAAGATAAATAAAAACTCAGAAAAACATGCTAGAAAACCAGTTCAAAGGATGTACTACTATCCTAGGCCGACTCTTCAAGATATTCTGTTGAAGGAGCAAGAATATTATATCTCCAATAATTTTAGTGGGACACAAATTTATGAGTGAAATATTGATGGATTTACTGATAGACAAATTTATACTCGAGCTCACAGAATTCTTATGTACAAAACAATCTATAAGGCAAATAAGAATTCAAAAAAAGACAATGGCAACATGATTATTGCTCGATTTACAGGTCAATTAAAGGGATGGTGGGATAATTATATCTCAGAATCCCAACGTATTACCATTTTAAATTCAGTTAAGGATGAGAATGGAATATTCCAAATGCAGTCTACACTTCAGTGCTAACCATTATAGAACATTTTTTTTTGAAGATGGTCAGATAATAGTGAAACCATTAGGTCTATGCTCCAAAACCTCATATGTGAAATCCTTACTTCCTTTAGATGGTACAAGGATGTCTTTTAATCAAGGGTTATGGAATTACCAGAGTGTAATAACTCTCACCGGAAATCCAAATTTATAGATGGGCTTCAAACTTTATTTGCAGAAAAGGTTAAAAATTCTCTTAGAGGAGATGCAGTAAGTATTAATTATGATGATTATACTTATGGAAAACATATAAGTGTATGTACTAAAAAAGGTCTCTCTTTATGTAACGAGATCAAGTTGAATCAACAAATTAAACGAAATCATTTAAATGAAAAACAACAATTAGGGGAATTTTGTGAACAGTTTGCAATTGATATGCCTGAATCCTCTAGAAAGTCTAATAGACATAAGGGAAAAAGAGATTATAAAGAGAAGCCTCGTACAAGAAAAAGAAACTCTTAAGACAAGTGTGAATAAAGGAAAACAGATTATAGAAAGGAGTTTTATAAAAATAAATCAAATGCAGCCATAAATGAGGAAGAGTTGTCCATTATGCAAGAGACTGCAAGGTCAAGGATAACATTAAAAGTCTTGATCTAGAGGGTAATATTAATGATTCATTATGTAAAATTCTCCTCAATTACTCTTAAGAAAATTCAAGCCCTAATAATAGTGACGAAGAGGGATCCTCTACTAGTTAAGACCTAAAGGTTCTTCATGAAGAAGACTACATATCCTCATCTGAGGAAGAATGTACGTCTTGTCAGACTGGCCAACCTTGTGATAAAGATAAGGATGAATTCTATCAGTTATATTCTCAGTTTAAATACTTAAACATCAATGTTATAAGTAATGTCAATTGGATATAAATTCTTAGGATGATTGATAACCCAACATTAAGGTCCCAAATTATAGAAAAAATCGGTAATACCAGCTCCTCTACTAGTAATACTAAAAAATTCCTAAAGAAAATCCTGCTCATAAAAATGCTTATACCATGGCAAAGGTAAGGAGACAACTATACTGAGGTATCAAAGGGATCATATTCCTACTACAATCCATGAACTGGTTGAGGAGATTAATAATCTCGAAAAAGAAATATCTTTTCTCAAAAACATAATATGATTCTTGATGAAAGAATTACTTATATATAAATTAATGACAAAAATCATCATGGAAAACATGCCATCGTTCAAGATGATCCTTCTGATATTTTAGAGAGTAATCTTCGTGACATCCCTAATGAGTCTATTGATAATAAAAAGTTATTTTTAGAAACTATCGAGCTGATTACAAATCATAAACCTTTGGCAAAAATTACTTTTTTTATTGATTAGAACTTAAAAAGGGATTTTATTTCTCTAATTGAAGTTGAGTCGATTTAAATTGCTTTCAAGAAGGATTAATTCCATCAAGATATTTTTAAAAAAACTATATATAGTCTTCGTAATTCTAGTGGTCATAAATGGATATTGAATATAAAATTTCTATAGCATATATATGTACAAATAATATATGTATGCCTGAAAGCTTTTTTCTAATAAAAAATATTTCTAACGAAATCATTATAAGAATGCCCTTTTTTTGGCATAAATATACTATAACGTCATGGGATGAGACCGGAATAATTGGTACTTTCGAAGGAAGAAAAATAAGAATATATTTTATATCTCAACCATTTTCTAAATTTTTCAGTGAAGTTAAAGATATGATCTCTTTAATAAAATAAACAAATTGATTTTCTTAAAAATGAGATTTGTAGTCATACAATTGAAGAGACTTTACAAAATCCTAAAATCCAAGGTAAGATTGAGATTTTAAAGAATCAATTCTCTCTACAAATATGTGGAGACCACCCAAATGTATTTTGGGAAAAGAAGAAGCATATGGTGTGTCTTCCTTATGAAGAAGAATTTTCTGAAGATAATATTCTTACTAAGGCAAGACCATGCCAAATGAATTCGGAATATCTAAATTTATGTAAAAAAGAGATTGATACTCTTCTACAAAAGGGTTTAGTAAGACCCTCAAAATCTCCATAGTCTTGTACTGCTTTTTATGTTAATAAAACAACATAACAATAGAGAGGATTACCTAGACTTGTCATAAATTATAAACCGTTAAATAATGTTTTAAAGTGGATCAAATATCCTATTCCCAATAAAAAATATTTATTGGATCGACTTCATGAAGCAATCATATTTTCAAATTTTGATTTAAAATCAGGTTATTGGCAAATTCAAATTCATGAAGAAGATAAATATAAGACAGCCTTTAATGTCCCAATGGGGCAATATAAATGGCATGTTATGCCTTTTGGATTAAAAATGCTTCTTCGAAATTTCAAAAAATTTATGAATGATATTTTTAACCCCTTTAGCAATTTTATCATCGTATATATAGATGATATTCTGGTGTTTTCTAAAACAATAGATATGCATTTTAAACATCTTGATCTATTTAAGAAAATTACTATTCAAAATGGTTTGGTTATATCTAGACCAAAAATCCATATTTTCCAAATCAATGTTAGATTCTTAGTCCATAATATTGAAAAAGGAAAACTTATTCCATTCAAAGAAGTATAGAGTTTGCATCCAAATTTCTTGATGTTGTTACTGATAAAACTCAGCTCCAAAGATTTTTGGGAAGTTTAAATTATATCTCTCCTTTTATAAAAGATCTAAATAAAGACAACTATACTATATGATAGACTTAGAAAAAATCCTAAAGCTTGGACTGACAATCATACTAAAGCAGTTAAAAATATTAAGGCAATGGTTAATAACCTACCATGCCTCACTTTAGCCAATCCGAATTGGCAAAAGATAGTGAAAACATATACCTCTGATATTGACTATGGGGAATTTTAAAATAAATTTCTCCTAATGAAAAACAAGAATACCTTATACAATTCTATTCTGGAAAATGGAATAATAGCCAGAAAAATTATGCTACTATAGCTAAAGAAATCTTGTCTATAGTAAAAACTGTTTTAAAATTCCAAGGAAATTTATATAATAAAAATTTATCATAAAAACTGAATGTCAAGCAGTGAAATTCATCTTTAATAAAGATGTAAAACATGATGTTTCAAAAAATATGTTTGCAAGATGGCAAGCATTGTTAGCACCTTTTGATTTTGAAATACATATAAAAAGGGACAGATAATAGTCTTCCCGATTTTCTTACTAGAGAATATTAAAGTTAATAACTTTTTGTCTATTAATAATAGGAGTGATGCGCCCATCTGGAAATTCTTCCTCTAATAGGGAAGAGGAAGAGGAAAAGCACCCATGGGAAGAAATAATATCTTGGCTCAAATAGGAAACCAGAAGCTAATAGCTTCAAACAATGCAGAAACATGTACAAGCACACGGGGAATTAAAACTGAACATCCAATTTACAAAGTAAAAAAGAATTTTATACAATCTAAATAAGCTCAGGGTAATAATCCACCATCCTATTCTTCAGCCGTAATTGACGAAGGAAATGAAAATATTGAAGTATGTGAAAAAAAATGAGAAAGATGAAGTAATACTTCTTCTTAAGCCCATATATTTACAATGGAAGGAACATCCATGGCAAATAATGACCAGGTTTTTTGATACATCATCATATGTTGTCCCAACTTATAAATACAGAATGCATTATGAGATAATACTTTCATCTCTTGGGCCAGCTGAATTCCAACACTTTTACCCAGCCAATACTAAAAAGGTTTATAACTTTTAAAAATTCATTATAAAAAAGATATTTACCCCAAAAGAATGGAGAATAAGAACGATGAAAGAAAGGGAATATCTTCATCCTAAACAAAAATTTACAGTCAAGTTTAATTACTGGAATTATATTGAGAGCTTTAGTAAAGCCTTGTTATATGAAAATTCTAATAGAAAAATCATGGTTTATAAAAATATGTTGTCATGTTTATAAACAACATATACCAAATTGGTTTTGCCAATGGTGGATTTTATATGGTCCATCTATAAATATACTGCCGAGGAATACAAAAAATTATGTTCGGAATGGATTGACGTATCACCCAAATTGATAAAATAATAAAAAGATGATATCATTTTTAAAGGAATGTCATTGATGTATTTTTTCATAGAATTCTCTGTTCCATGTATAATGAATTGGAAACTCGAAGTCCAGAAAAATGAAGAAGGATTTCCTTGCTTAAGGAGAAAATTTCATACAAAATTTTGAAGTAAAATACTCCAGAAAGATGTAGAAGGAAAAATTCATGGACAGGAGATTATAAATAAAGATTCTATCGACATCAACAAGCGTCAATTAGAAGTTATACAAGATCGAGATGATATCAGTACGTTCAAAACAAATAACCAGAAGGCTACAGATGAAGAAAGGGGCCATCTCAAACCAGAACTTCTTGCATCATATATGGAAGAAGTCAAAAAAGATCTAATAAAAAATATGGGCATAGAATTTCCGGTCTCATCCCATGAAGTTATAGGATATATATGCCAGACAAAGGGCATTCTTAGAATGATTTCGTTAGAAATATTTTTTATTAGAACAAAGCTTTCAGGCATACATACATTATTTGTACATACATATGCTTTAGGAATTTTATATTCAATATCCATTTATGACCACTAGCATTACAAAGACTATGTGTAGCTTTTTAAAAATATCTTGATGAAATTAATCCTTCTTGAATGCAATTTAAATTAGCTCCACTATCAATTAGAGCACTAAAATCCTTTTTAGGTTATAATTAACAAAAAGAGTAACTTTGACAAAGGTTTATGAGCTGTAATTAAATTGATAGTTTCTAAAAATAAATTCTTATTATCTATAGACTCACTAGGGATGTCAGGAAGATTACTCTCTGAAATATCAGGAGGATCATCTTCAACTATTACATGTTTCCCATGATGATTTTTGTCATTACTTTATATATAAGTAATTCTTTCATGAAGAATCATATTATGATTTTTGAGAAAAGATATTTCTTTTTTGAGATTATTAATCTCCTCAACCAGGTCATGGATTGTAGTAGGAATATGATCCCTTTGACACCTCAGTCTTAGTTGTCAATTTACCTTTGCCATGGTATAAGCATTATTATAAGCAGGATTTTCTTTAGGAATTTTTTAGTATTACTAGTAGAGGTGTCGGTATTACCAATTGTGTCTATAATGGGACCTTAATATTGAGTCATCAATCATCCTAAGCATTTATATCCAATTGTCATTACTTATAACATTGGTGTTTAAATATTTAAAATGAGAATATAATTGATAGAATTCATCCTTATCTTTATCACAAGGTTGGCCTGTCTGGCAAAACTTACATTCTTCTTCAGATGAGGACATGTAGTCTTCTTCACGAAGAACCTTTAGGTCTTCACTAGTAGAGGATCCCTCTCCGTCACTATTTATTAGGGCTTGAATTTTCTGAAGAGGAATTGTGGAGGATTTTACATAATGAATCCTTAATATTATCCTCTAGATCAAGACTTTTAATCTTATCATTGACCTTGTAGTCTCTTGAATAATGTCCAACTCTTCCACATTTGTGGGGGCATTTGATTTTTTTTTTATAAAACTCCTTTCTATAATCCGTTTCCTTTTATCACGCTTGTCTAAGCGTTTATTTTTCTTGTACTGCCGATGAGGCTTCTCTGTATAATCTCTTTTTTCCCTTATGTTTATTAGACTTTCCAGAGGATTCAGGCATATTAATTGCAAACTGTTCACAAAATTCCCCTAATTGTTATTTTTCACTTAAATAATACCTTTTAATTCATTGATTCAACTTGATCGTGTTACATAAAGAGAGACCTTCTTGAGTACATACACTTATAAGTTTTCCATAAGTATAGTCATCATAATTAATACTTACTGCATCTCCTCTAAGTGATTTTTTTAACCTTTTCTGGAAATAGAGATGGAAGTCCATCTATAAATGTGGATTTCCAATGAGATTTATTACACTATGATAACTCCATAACCCTTGATAAAAAACATTCTTGTACCATCTAATGGAAGTACGAGTTTTGCATATGAGGTTTTGGATCATAGTCCTAATGGTTTCACTATTATCTGACCATATTTCAAACAAAAAAATATTCTATAATGGTTTGCACTAAACTGTAGACTACATTAGGACTCATTCCATTCTCATCCTTAACTGCATTTAAAATGGCCATACATTGGGATTCTGAGAGATAATTATCCAACCATCCCTTTAATTGACCTGTAAATCCAGCAATAATCATGTTGGCCCTTTCTTTTTTGGAATTCTTATTTGCCTTACAGATTGTGTTGTACATAAGAATTCTACGAGCTAGAGTATAAATTTGTCTATCAGTAAATCCATCAATATTACATAAGAATTCTACGAGCTAGAGTATAAATTTGTCTATCAGTAAATCCATCAATATTCCACTCATAAATCTGTGTCCCACTAAAACTATTGGAGACATAATATTCTTGCTCCTCCAAAAGAATATCTTGAGGAGTCAGCATAGGATAGTATTACGTCCTTTGAACTGGTTTTCTAGCATGTTTTTCTGAGATTTTATTTATCTTATCTTGAATATTATTATCCTTATCAGTGATATCTTGCTCACTTAGTTGGAGGGGATTAATATTTAATCCTTGGGATTGGATTTTTTCTTGAAGTAGTCTCTCAATATGATTAAGTTTAGATAATTTAAAATCTTTATTTTCCGGAGGGGTTGAATATTAGGAGTGGCCTTCTCCTTTCCTTTATCTGGAATTTTAGATTTCTCTAATTCCGAGCATAAATGACTAACTTTATCATGTAAAGAAAGAATATGTTCTCCTAAAACTCTCACATAAACATTTGTGCGATTATTCTGTCTTATTAAAGTTTTAACATGTTTTGATTTAATTAAAGCAGTATCATTATCATCAAACAATTTTGCGAAAGCAACAAATGTACAATCTTATTATCTTTCTCAATTTGGAAAATTGTTGAGGAGGTATAAGAGATTTGGTAATTGAACCTGTTCTAACATAGAAATATATCTATAAATATATTTCGTCATGAGTCATGGTACAAAAGCAATAGCTTTATTTGCTTTATAAAAATATTTTTGAAAAAATGTTTGTTAGACTATTATCAAAATTTTGAAAAACCATTTTCTATATGATTCTCATTTGTGCTGGAAAAATTCATTTGAAATTTTCTTTCTTACCGGCGACCCCAGTCTAAAATCAGTAAGATTTGGGGTGTGTTTGGTATGAAGCAAAATTTTTTCCATGAAAAATGTTTTCCTAGAAAATGTTTTTCTCGAAAACAAGTGGATTTTGAACTTATTTTCGCATGTTTAGTTGGTGAGTAGAAAATATTTTTTAGAAATGATTTTTAGTGTTTGATTTTGAATGAAAATGTTTTTTCGAGAAATATCTTTTATTTTTACTAGAGTAGAAAATAGTATATGAAATTGAATTTTTTTTAGAAACAATTTTTTTGGAGGGTGTGGTGGGTGGGTGGGTGGGGGGGGGGGCTGGCGGGGGGTGGACAGGGGTTGAGTGAAAAAATAAAATTTTCAAGTTTAAAATATTTTTTAAAAATAAAATTAATATTTTTTGGTGGGTGGGGGGGGGGGGGGCTGGCGGGGGGAGGTAGGTAGGTAGGATTTTTTAATTAAAAATATTTTAATTAACGAACTCAATTTTTTTTGGGAGGGGTGGGGTGGGGGGCTGGGCAGTGGTGGTTGGGTGGGAGAGGAGGTCAGGGATCCGGTGAAAAATATATATTTTGAAATTGAGAATATTTTTAAAATTAATTTTTTTGCCAAAAAAAAAATGCAAATTTGAAGTTAGAGAAGAATTTTGGAAAATGTCTTTTCCTTAATTTTTGAAGGGGAGTTATTTTCCTTAACTTTGAGGAAAATGAGTTGATTTGGAAAACATTTTCCAAGACTTTTGTCTCAACCAAACATGAGAAAATTGAAAAATATTTTCCAGAAAATATTGTCCTTCATACCAAACATACTCTTGATCTATTCATGTAAACCACTTGGAAAGTCCATTTTGGAAACGTAGGTTCCATATCATGAGTAACTATATGATTTTCAATCTTGATGTCATCAACTATTTTTTCTTATCTCCTATAAGAAGTAGATATCCTAGAATTATCTTCTTCTCTAATCTGAGAAGTAGATGCTCTAGAAGGCATATCAATAATATAATCAATAGGAGATATATAAGATGAGTTAGTTCTAAGCAGTCCTGAAGGAAAACTTATATTATCAACATAATTCATTAATAAATTTTGATCAGTGAATTTTATTCTCACCCTCCTGTCAGGAGTTTGCTCAATATCGAAAATATCAGGATTTATATTATTTTTGGGTGGAACTGCCTCTTCGATCACCCATTCTTTAGGAAAATTAATTTCATCCCATTTAATAGGTCTTCTGGTTTTAACTTTAGACTTGCTAAAGTTTGTTTCTATTAAAATTGTTTCATTTTTAAAATCCATAATTTTACACATAGGGTTTAAAGTGTATAATGACTTGTAGTAAGTTCTATGACAAATACATATCACTTCTGTACCTGGCAAATAATCATAACTATGTAATTTTATACTTAATATTAAAGTAATTAGGGAATTTTCATCATTCAAAGAGATTTGCAAAATAAGATAGGCATTAAAATAAGAAATGATCTCATCTTTTGTCTCCCCATTTCTATTGCTTTATCTTTTATATTTCTATCTTTTTTTGCATTAGATTTTATATATATATATATATATATATATATATATATATATATATATATATATATATATATTATGGAAAGGGTTAAAATTGCCTCTAAATTATGTGAAATAGACCACTTATATCTTTCGTTATATTTTGGGGATCAAAAATGCCCCTACCATTATTTTAAGAGACCCGAAGTACCCTCAAGACTTAACACCCCAAATTTTTAGTGACGTGACAAGCTACGTGGGAGCAATCCTTCCACCTAAGTGTTGTCAATAACTAGGATTCACCACAAAATAACTAGACTTTTGGCGGTAACAAAAGTCGCCACAAAAGCCTAGAAGATCGTCCACTAAAGATTTTTTTACATTAAATTCTGATATATTTTTAAAATTTCGTAGTTTTTAAAAAGAAAAAGTAATATCTAACAAGGAGGAGTTTCAAGACACTATATCTTTTATTTTTATGTCATATGTAAATGCATAAAATGTACAATGATGAATTATGTAGTAGGAGATTTAAATCGAGAAGTAATTTTGAGGATTTTTTAATAAGATTGAATGTTTTTCATATTGATAGTGCACGTTATTTATTTTTAAAAACTGGGTTGCAACCAAAAATTAGTTATTATATTGTTTTTGTTGAAAAAATAGATTTTACTAGCGAATTGTTGTTGCAACCTAAGTCGCCACTAAAAAACACTCATAACCTTTAGTGGCAATATTTTAGGATTTTATGGCGACTTTGTTGCCACTAAAGGTGAAGTTCTTTTGCCCCTATACTAAATAAAAATCTAATTAAATAGTAAAATTTTTTTTATGTAAATGTAGAATTAAAAGTTCAACACTTCAATTTCTTAATTATATCATTGTAAATTCCCCCAGCTATTAATTAATGCAAATTTCATCCACCTATAAAAAACCTTATCAGAAGAAATTAAAGAGTTGCAATGAGCTCAATATGTATTATAGGTCAAATTCATTTAGATAGTGAAAAGAAAGGTCTATATGGTTATACTTCAATATAAGATATATATATATATATATATATATATATATATCCAAAGTTGATTTACCGTTTTGACCCTATAATATTAGTTGTTAAATATTAATTGTATTACTTAAATATTAATTTATTAAAAAATAAATTTGGTGATAATATCAGCAATAATTTAATTCTGCAGAAATGTAAAGGTTGTTCGTTACCTCCCTCGATCAGTGTAGTAGGTGTATAGTTGCTGCTTAATCGATCAGT
Source organism: Solanum lycopersicum (assembly GCF_036512215.1). Lineage (NCBI taxonomy): Eukaryota > Viridiplantae > Streptophyta > Magnoliopsida > Solanales > Solanaceae > Solanum > Solanum lycopersicum. The sequence goes on from NC_090807.1 coordinate 7,983,009, forward strand.
GCAAAATGATTTTAGAGATGAGGAAGCAGTTGTAGCAATGATAGTTTGCTATATTTATATTCCAACATGCCTTTGCATCTTCTATGAGATTGTAGAAATTTTGTATTCATTCTCATATGTTGCCTTGCTCTTGCATTCAATCCACCAACTTGTTTATCAAATACCTTAAATTTATGGGTCAAAATCACTGCCCTTGCAAATTTGCTGAGAAATGCCCTCCTTCTTATTTGGCAGTGCTGCTTACGACTCGAAAGTAGATATCAATATGTATTTTGCAGGCTACAATATCAATAATTGATTTTGCAATTTATTTTTAGTTTTATTCACCATTTTAAAAAAAAAAACAGTATCTTGGGCAATCATACAACGAATTAATTCTTCTGTGTTTTATCATTATATGTGCACTGTTGTAGTTTTTTTTGTTTTAGCGAAAGTAAAGTTTTATGTTCTCGAATTTTTTTTCCTTTTTATCATTAACTACCATTAGATGTTGTTTTCTGGGTTTTTTTTCACGTTGCAGGTGCTTTACTTTGCTGCATAGGAGAATCAGTGAGGGCGTTTTCTTATGGTTAATCTACTTTCCTCACATTAACTCTTTGTTTTTGCTGTTTTAATTCTAATTGAAAATATATTTACGCCGTTAGACTCTTGATTACGATCACCTCAATTAAAGTATTGATTGTAGTTGTCAAGTGTTTCCTAGAGGCTTGTCCAAAGGTTTTGTTGATATAGATATTTAGTTTTGATGGTAAATGTCTGATGTTTTGAATCTCTAATGAGGTTTGACTATACACAATTTACTAGAAGTAATTGTCTCCCTTATAGCTGCTTTTCAGGAGCTTTGATATCTGAGGCATTTGTGAATAACATATTAGTTAATTTAGGACATGCAGATTTGTCTTAATAAACCTCTGGATATTAAAATCATTTTAAAACAACCCTAACACAGAATCAAAAAAGAGTATAGCACAATCCATATATAAATCATATTTGAATATTTAGATAATAAAAAATTGAGTACTGAAAAAATATCTTCAATCTTTCGCAAGATTTTCTTTAATTTATGCTTACACCTATCACAATGTATATTTACTTTAAAGACACTAGTCTGCATGCACAAGTAAAGCCAGCCAAACCCATTAAGCCTTCAAACAGTACAAGAGAAACAATACACAAACTCACACATACAAAAATGAATAAACCCACAACACGTTTTGATCTTTCATTCAAACAAATAATAATTACTTCGTAAAATAGGAACATAGGATCTTGAATTAGAAACTCAAGCAATTTCCACAAAAAAACAATTTTATACACACACATTAATGGAATGACCCAATTGAGGAAATAACAAGTTAATGGAACGACCCAATTGAGGAAATAACAAGTACCTGGATTTTCAAGAACTCTTCTTTATTTATAACTCCAAGCCAATGAACAAAATACTTAACAAAAACGGTAATCTTGAAACGAGAAAAAATGAGATTTTTATAGCTAACAGATGTGGAAAAAAACCAAAGACAACTAAAAGTCAACACAAAGATGCTGAATTTATACACACCCTTAAAACTCAAACACACCTTTCTCCATTTTTTTTTTATTTTTCCTCAAATGGGGTTCTACCAAACAAACACAAAGCGCAAAAGTGAACGAAAAAACCAATCTTGATTAGAAAAGAAAGAAAACAGAAGTGATTTAGAGAATTTAGTTCATTTTTACATTACATTTACTATTCTTCGTGTTGTAATAATTTTAACATTTCTCAACCTTGAATATATTTGCATCAAGTAACGTGATATTTATACTATTGTAGTTGAAGTTGCTCGCTTTTAAAAGTAAAAAAATAAGAATTAGTATATGTTTGGTGAATATTATATTCTTCAGCATCTTTATTGTTCGACCAAAAGAACACTAATTAGAGAAAAAAATTTCACATTTATGAAACACACACACACACACACACACACACACACACACATATATATATATATATATATATATATATATATATATATATATTGTATTAGACTATTAGTACAATCTAGCTACTACAACCATACAATGACAACTGTGGAAGAGCTCCAGAAACAGTGCCGACCTTTTAGCCAGTTGAAGAAATATGTAACATCATGGGTGATTAAAGTATTAGTCATTCAGTGGAGCTTAACAAAAGAGTACAAAAATGCTAACGGTGAGAGTATTCATTGGCAACTGATATTCGTCGATGAAGACGTTACTCTATTTTAATATTTTATTATAATCATAACTTAATATGTTGCTCTTATCTTCTTATAAGATACAATTGTCACATTAATGTTGAAGTCTGCTCATGAGTATAAAAGTGTGTATGTGTGTGTGTGTGTGTATATATATATATATATATATATATATATATATATATATATAATGTATCTCGAGAAAGAATGATACAACTTAACATGTCTTATACGTGCAACGCACGTGTACATGTCTAGTGTATATTAAAAAGGGGAAGCTCCTAACTTTAATTTTGAACTACCATTTTGCCTCTTCATCATGTTAAAATATAATAAAAGTATTATCATATCAATAATATGATACAAAAAAATTATTTCATAGTGATAGTCCATGACATACATATTTATTTAATACCTAAAAATGTTATAAACCTGAGAAAACTAAGTAAACAAATAAAATAAATAAGCAGTTACTCACTACTAAAAAAACGGCCAAAAAGAGACCTGGAAATGGAGACCTCAAAAATAGGTCAATAATAAGAGACCTCATGAGGTCGGTATTTAAATTAATATCTTTTAATTTTTTTTAATGTAGGAGAGACCTCGTGAGGTCAATTTAATGAATAATTTTTTTTTACCTAACTTATTTAAAATTTTCAAATTTTTAATCTAATTCCCATAAAATTGGAGACCTCATGAGGTCTCTAATTTTTTAACTATTCAATTAAATTAAATTATTATTTTTAATTTAACTAGAGACCTCATGAGGTCTATACTTGTTAAATTAAAAATAATAATTTAATTTAATTGAATATTTAAAAAGTTAGAGACCTCATGAGGTCTCTTAAACAAAACCAAAAACCTAGCCAAAATTAAAATAGCTCTTTCTTCCCTCTCTCTTAATTTTTTTGGTCGACATCGCACCTCTCTCTCTTTCTCACTGACCTCGTCGACCGTACACCTCTCTCTTTCTCGTCGTCGATCGTCGACCGCCTCTCTCTTTCTCGTCGTCGATCGTCGACCGCCTCTCTCTTTCTCGTCGTCGAACGTCGACCGCCTCTCTCTTTCTCATCGTTGACCGCCTCTCTCTTTCTCTCTCTCTCTGTCGACCCTCTCGCTCATCGCTCTCTGTGGACCCTCTCGCTCATCGCTCTCTGTGGACCCTCTCGCTCATCGCTCTCTGTCGACCCTCTCGCTCATCGCTCTCTGTCGACCCTCTCGCTCCGCCGCCAGCTCTCGCGCCGCCGCCTGCAGCTCTCCGCCGCCAGCTCTCGCGCTGCCGCCAGTTGTAGTCGCCTCAGCAGCAGCGCCTCCATCTCCAGGTAAATTTATTTATTTTTGGTTATTGAAACTAAATGTGTTAGATCATTGAGATGAGGTGTTTGATGTTCATTTGATTGTATTGTTATATATTTATATCTCATTGTGATATTGTCACTTTGCACATATACTTATGTTGTTATAAATTTATAATATGTGATTTGTACTCTTTAACATCTCTTTTTTCATCAAACAAAAACAATATTGGGAACTTGTGAAGTGAAAATTGTTTTTTTTAATTAATAAGAGTTGGGATTACTCATTTACTCTAAATTAAATAAACATTATGAGATGTCCAATCATATACATATAATAATAGTTAGATGTAGAATGCTATACATATAATAGAGATGTGAACATGAATCAACAACAATTCCCCAATCCCTAACATTAATCTACATAATTATAAGTCATAATATACTACAAATGAGAACCAAATATCACAAAATTATTTGTTTAAGCATAAGTACCAACACTAGTTGATCCAATTGATGACAAAATTGATTTTCTTTGAAAATCAATTTGTGTCCATCTAGTGTTGACACTTAGCATTAAATTTAGAAATAATTATTTGTTAAGCTTAAGAACCAACACTAGTTGATCCTATTGATGACAAAATTGATTTTCTTTTGAAAATCAATTTGTGTCCATCTAGTGTTGACACTTAGCTTTAAATTTTAGAAATAATTATTTGTTAAGCATAAGTACCAACACTAGTTGATCCTATTGATGACAAAATTGAGTTTCTTTTGAAAATCAATTTGTGTCCATCTAGTGTTGACACTTAGCTTTAAAATTTTAGAAATAATTATTTGTTAAGCATAAGTACCCACACTAGTTGATCCTATTGATGACAAAATTGATTTTCTTTTTAAAATCAATTTGTGTCCATCTAGTGTTGACACTTAGCTTTAAATTTTAGAAATAATTATTTGTTAAAGAGGTTGTATGCGTCTAATAGATCTGCTCCTCATATGAGATGGCACCATGAACATAGAAGACCACCTGGAGTTATGTGTCATCCATCCAATGGAGAGGCTTGGAAGCATTTTGATAGAACATATCCACAATTTGCAGCTAAACCACGTAACATTAGATTGGGTTTATGTTCAGATGGATTCACGCCACATTCTGTTTCTGCTGCACCATATTCTTGTTGGCCTGTATTTGTAACACCATATAATCTTCCACCCGAGATGTGTATGACCTGTCCATATATATTTCTCAATTGTGTCATTCCTGGCCCTCGAAATCCAAAAGTATTGATTGATGTATACTTGCAACCTTTGATTGATGAGTTGAAACAATTGTGGGTTCAAGGGGTTGAAACATTTGATGTGTCTCTTAAGCAGAATTTTAATTTGCGGGCTGCCTTAATGTGGACTATTAATGATTTTCAAGCATATGGAATGTTGTTAGGGTGGATGACATCGGGAAAGTTAGCTTGTCCTTATTGTATGGAAAATACTAAATCATTCACTTTGAAACATGGTAGTAAAAATTCTTGGTTTGACTGTCATCGACAGTTCTTGCCAATGGATCATTAGTTTAGGAGTATGAAAAATGCATTTAGAAAGAATTCTATTGAGCAAGGTTATCCTCCTCCAATCTTAACTGGAGAACAAGTTTGGGAGAGGGTTCAAAACTTTCCAAAGGTCGCAAAAGAACAACCCTATAAATTTGATGGATATGGTGTTGCACATAACCGGACAAAACAAAGCATATTCTGGGTGTTACCGTATTGGAAGGACAATATTCTTCGACATAATCTTGATGTCATGCATATTGAAAAAAATGACTTTGATAATTTATTTAACACAGTAATGGATGTCACTGGCAAGACAAAAGATTGTGTTAAAGCTAGAATGGACTTACCTGAATATTGCAGGCGAAAAGAGTTATGGTTGCAAGAGAAACAGAACAACAAGTTCTTCAAGCCCAAGGCTAGTTATTCATTTACAAGGGATCAAAAGCGTAAAATTTGTGAATGGGTCGAGCAACTTAAGATTCCTGCTGGACATGCTTCAAATTTAGGAAAATGTGTTGCTATGGATCATGGAAAATTACATTGTATGAAAAGTCATGATTGTCATGTATTCATGGAAACATTACTCCCTGTTGCATTTAGTGGCTTGCCTGATAGAATTTGGAAACCTATGACTGAAATCAGTTTGTTCTTCAAGGACTTGTGTTCTAATACGTTAATGGAAGACAACCTTGTTCAGATGGATCAGAATATTCCTGTAATTACGAATAAGTTGGAGAAGATTCTTCCACCTGAATTTTTCGATGTGATGGAGCATCTTCCTGTACATCTAGTGCATGAAGCACGCCTTGGAGGTCCGGTTCAATATAGATGGATGTATCCTTTTGAGAGGTAAATATTTAACTATTAATATTTTTATATTAATATGTTGTTTAAATCAATGATAACAATGTATAATGTAGGACCATTGGAAAGTCTAAACAGGGCATGAAACAAAATCATAGAGTTGAAGGCTCAATGGTTCAATTCCATCTTGGTAGGGAGATAACTTATTTTTCTTCTTATTACTTTAAAAGAAGTGTGTCATGCTTTCAAAAAAGACCCAATTGCCATGAGGATGGTGGTGAGACTATGAAGCCACTATCAATCTTCAATCAACCAGGCAAAGGTTCAAAAAAACTCACAAGGAGGAATCTTAGTGCCATTGAGTTGCAGTCTGCATCTACACATGTCTTATTGAATTGCCCACAAGTTAAACCATTTGTTGAGTAAGTTTTTTTCACACTAAAATATGTAATTACAAGATAAAATAATTAACTCAATATCCATCTTCTTTGACAGTTACTTTGTGCATTTATATGGCAATGAAAGAGTATTTGAGAATTTCTCAAAGTGGTTTCAAGATTATGTAAGCCTTATAATATTTTCATAATACTATTATTATTAAATAAATTTATATTTAATTGATGCTAATTTCTTACTTTTTAAATATTTATAGATTTATGACACAAAAATGGTCAATTTGACCAATTTTTGAAGGACATTTCTTGGGGACCCATCAAGACTTATTCAATGAATAAGTATGTTGTTAATGGTTTTAAATTCTTTACTGAAGAATACTCAAAATATTAAAAAACTAACAATAGTGGAGTTTGGGTAAAAGGTTTTGATGGAAATATAGATGGAGTTGATTATTATGGGGTACTCAAGGAGGTTTTGGAAATGGAGTATTCCGGTTGGCCTACAAAAAAAATTATATTATTTAGATGCAAGTGGTTTTATCCAACCCCCAAAAGAGGTACGAGAGAAATCAAACAATATAATATCATTGAAGTAAATCACACAAGAGAATATGAAGCTTATGATCCTTTTATTATTGCACAAAATGTTAAGCAAGTGTACTATGTTCCTTATCCCTTGCGTCCAGATAAAGCTGATTGGTGGGTGGTTATTAAAACCAAACCCATGTGTCGTGTGGAAGTTAAAAACGTGTTGGATGTTGCATACCAAAATGATGATTCATCAATTGTTCACCACACCGTCGATATTGAATTAGAAAATGATTTAGAGCATCCTGAATACATATTAGAAGAGGTTGACATGGAAGAAATAACAAATGAAGGGGCAAATGCAACAATTCATGAGGATGAGTTTGAGTGTGATGATGAGGATGGAGATGAATATGAGGACGAGGACGAAGACGAGGATGAGGATGAGGATGAGGATGAGAATGAGGACGAGGATGAGGATGAGGATGAGGAGGATTAGTAATTATCATTGTATCTTTGTATTGATTGCTTTATAGATTTATTAATGATACAGAGAGTAATTTATTAATCTATCCTTGTGTGCCTTTTTTTTTAATTTCAATAACTTCAACTTCATATGTTCTCGTGTGCCTTTTGTTGGATATTGTTTTCGATATTATTTTGTACTTGTGGTTGTGGCTTTATTTTATTTTAAAAAGTGATGAACTGCTAGATAAGCTACTTGATGATGTTTGTCTCTCATATCTTCAATATCTAACAACCTTTGACTTGAATGTTTTTGTTACTAATTAGATGACAGGTAAATGTAAGAATAAAGATATTGATAATGGCCCAAAAAGAAAAAAAAGAAAGAAGGTATGGTTAGTAGACAACAAACAGGTATACATATAAGATCAGACAACACAACATCTCTCCCACCAAAAGACACTCAGCCACATTGCTATTCTAGGCGGACCGTGCCTCCACGTATTAGTCCTCCTTCGACCTATATGCATCCACCACTGGAATATACTCAGCCGCCCCCTCAGGTACCTTTGATGATGACCATATCAGGGAATGCTACCCCACAGGGATACAGTGTTTTGCCTCCAGAGGATAATCGACCAATGTCTACTGTCTCTCGCACTAATACTCACAACCCTGCAGACTCACAACCATCATCATCATTTGCTTCACAACTTATGATGTCGAGTCTTCGCATTCAAGGTAATAGTTCTCAGCCTAACACTCCTACCACAAATCATTCAGATACACCTGGTCATGACAATACACAAGTTGGCATGAGGGACATGCATAATAGACTTGTCATTGAGCCTGAAGGCTACACGTAAGTTTTTTAAAAAAAATATAGTATGTTTATTATTATATGATTTAAGTCTATTTGTTTTAAATTGTAAATGTTAAAACTTTGTATTACAGTTTCAATCCAGATGATGCTGTGGGGATCATTTCTCAGACAATCAAAGAACTCTATAGAGATGCATATCCTACATGGGGAAAGTTCACTAGAAATCTCAAGAGACAAATATTTTTGGAGTTCAGGGTATATTCGAATTTATTTGTTTTAACACTATTAAAATACTTGTCTTCATTAATATTTATCAAATAAAATCATTTATGCTTTGATTGTAAAAAAAATGTGCTTGGCGTCCAGAACATGAGACCAAAATTTGTGCAAACTTTCACAAGAAAGCTACGCATACTCTAGCTAGTTTGTTTAATAAAGATCGTAGAGATAATAACAAACCTAGATGGGTTCTACCGGAGGATTGGGCAAAATTACTCGTGCATTGGAAATATGATCCAAGAATTAAAGCAGATGAGTGAGATCGGTAAAAAGGCAAGATCATCTACTAAGGGTGGTTCTCTACTCACAAGTGGGGCTCAAAGTCAAGGAAGTGTGAGGAGGAAATTGGTGTGTAGCATTTTTCTTTGTGTTTATATATTTTATGTATTAATATTTAATTACTCTTGATTATAACTTTATTATTTTATGTAGGAAAAGGAACTAGGAAGACCGATAACTCAAGCTGAGGGATTTAAGGCAACACACATTATAAAGAAGAAAAATCCTGAAGATCCAGACGTGTGGGTTGAACCGCGAGCTGAAGTGACCTATGTAAGCCTCTAATTTTAAAAAATAAGTACTTATATTCTAAATTTATATTCTCATATGATAACATTCAATTTAGAATCGATATCTTCAAGATTTGGAGGATTTACAACAAACTCTGCCGGAAGAAAATCGAGGTATGCCACTTACTCAAGAACAGGATGAGAGAGTTTGGTTAGACTTGACTAGTGGGCCGAGTAGATATGGGCATGCATATGGAATGCCACATAAAACCTTTCGTGAATTGTCTTCTGAGTTTGAAGGCCTAAATAGTTCAAATCATGATGAATCAATGAAGAAAAATTTGGCTATGGAGAAAGAGATTGTTGAGCTATCTAGCTAAGCCGAAGAATCACGGGCTAGGGAAAGGCGGTTGGAATTACAGTTTGCGGGTCTTAAGGCTCAATTCGATGCATTACTTGCCTCAGGAGGGATCCCCCCTTGTTCTGGTGATGTCACTTTCCCTCCTCGACCTCCTCAATCTCAACCTACTCAATATCCAATGTATGGTAAACAAAGAAATATGACCCATGAGACTAGTAGTGATGAAGAAAGTGATGATTATGTGGCAAACACACTACCACATTAGTGAGGTTTAGACTTGTGATAGTTAACTTATGGATCATTTTGTTAACTTTATAATTTTGTGATGGAAATTATTTGTTTTGTGAATACATGATAACGTTGGAATGTATTATATAACTTATGGATATCATGGTTTTTGTTTAATACATAATTATGTTGAAGGGAGTTGCAATTGAGTTGATAAGAGAATATTTAGTAAATGTATTGCTTCAATTGAGTTTTTGAAGCTCTTTGATTTTGATTTGGGCACTGAATTAAAATGACAAGTGATGAGAAGCCGCAGAAATAATAATTCTGCCAGTTTTTCACCAGAAAAAGAGACCTCATGAGGTCTCTTTCTTGCATTAATTTTCCAGATATTTCATAATAGAGACCTCATGAGGTCTCTTTTTTGCATTAATTTTTCCAGATATTTCATAATAGAGACCTCATTAGGTCTCTATTTACCATTTTCTATTTTATAAATGCAGAAAAGAGACCTCATGAGGTCTCCCTTTTGTATTAATTTTTTCAGCTACTTCATAATAGAGACCTCATCAGGTCTCTAATTAACATTTTATATTTTATAAATGCAGAAAAGTGACCTCATGAGGTCTCTTTTCTGCATTATATTTTTCGTAAATTTCATTATGGAGACCTCACGAAGTCTCCAAAAATAAATGCAGAACAGAGACCTCATGAGGTCTCTACTTTAAAATAATATAAAATTAAATTAAATAATATCTTAGCTACCTAATGAGGTCTCTTTATTAAAATATAAAATTAAATAATATAATAAAATTGTGACCTCATGAGGTCTCTATATAAAAAATATAAAATTAAATTAAATAATATAATAGTGACCTCATGAGGTCTCTTTTTTGTAAAAAATCAGATAATTTGTTGGTGACCTCGTGAGGTCTCCGTTTGGCGACCTCATGAGGTGTCTGTAAAAAAGTTACCTGCATTTTACTGACCTAGCGTTGAGGTCTCTTTTTCGGTCTCTTTTTTCTGAAAAGAGATCTCGTGAGGTCTCTTTTCTAGGTCTCTTTTTGGCCTTTTTTTAGTAGTGACTCCTTCAAAACTAGAAATTAAAGTAGATACATGTATGCAAAGTTATTGTTCATGAATTATCTTTTTATTTATATTAATATTATTTGACCTTTCAAATTGGAAGACATCCAATGTTTTGACATTGGATTAGTTGTGTCTTATGGAGCGATCTTGTTGGGATTAGGTGCAGCGCTCTGCTTCTATCGTCATTGGAGAAGAACATGGTTCAGGATGATAGAGGCATTGATGTTTTATTGTTACTATTTTGTGTTGGACAACATTGATACACCCATCAAGAGTAGAATGCTGGTTAATTAGGTAGTTGTTTTAAAATATTGTTGTATGTCTATCACAATTATTATGTTGTTATTCAACAAATAGCCATGTTGTGGGGTTAGTTACATTTTCATGTATCTATTTGGAGTTGTTACATTTACATAATTGAATACCCATGCTCTATATGTGTGCGTATATAGTTATTATTCTCATTCATGGCAGCGGGGTTGTTCCTTGCAATATTTTCATTTCCGGCGGTAAAAAATCATCACTAAAATTCCATTGAAAGTTAAACCATAAATGATCTGGAAGAAATGATTGGTGCACTTCAACCAGCAGTTCAACAGACTCTCCCACCACTAGTCCTATCATATCTGCCTAACACAGCAGATGACAACAACTCCAAACATACCAAACAAACCATCAATTCCCCAAGCGCAAGTGATGATGAAAACAGAATTTAATTTCTAGCAATTCTATGGCCAGCACAACTCTAATTATGCACACAGGTATAACAACGAAGGAAAGAACATAGAAGCTAATTCTGTGGGATTATCATGTGATTTCAATCCTGACGAAGGAGGAAGTGGATCTGAGAATCAAACTCACAACCAAAAGAACCACAACATCAGTATCATCAACGAGCAATATGGACAGTTTGCTCATGTATCTTGGAGTTGTTTGACTGAATTTCTGGGAAGATATTTTGAATTGAACTGAAATGGTGTTTGAATACAAAAAAACTGTTGATAAGGTTTGGAGAAAATAACCTGTTTATTGCTCAATATGTAAAGAGTACTAACAAACTATGGTAATTAAATAATCAAATCCCTACAAATCAGCTAGACTACCATATATACAAGAACGGAGATTTAACATTAAACTGAAATACTTTCCAGCCATTTTGTAAAGCGATAGCTAACAATAATATGGTGGTTTCTGATCTAGCAACAGGACCAAATGTATTAGAAAAATTAATACAAAAAATTTAAGTGTACCCCTTTACAACTAGTTTGGATTTGTGCTTCTTGCTAAAGACATCTGCATTTAACTTGGTTCGGAAAATCGACTTCACTACTAAGACTATCCTATGTTTAGGTCTTTTCACAAGTTTCCATGTTTGATTGTTCTCAATCATGGTAAGTTCTTGCTTCATTGGAGATCTCCATTTTGGATCTTCTCTGCTTCCCAAAAATTTGTTGGTTCAAGAACAATTGTTATGAATGGGCCTAGAGAAGTATTGACAAAGCGGTCCAACACCGAGTTAAGTGTCCATGTATGGGATCCGGGTTGATAAATAAAGAACAGTGAGGGCAAAGAGACGGTTATGCAAATTGTTGAGAAAAATGTCTACCTTCTCATCCCTTTTCTATGAATTCTACTTCTCATCCCCTTTCTTCTACTTGTGGTCTTCAATTTCTATCTAGTTCTTAAATTTCTTTGTACTTTTAATTACGAGTTGGTGAAATAGATTTTTTGGTTGTTTCAAACTGAATTGAGTTCTCTTGTTATTGGGTTTGTTACAACAACTATATTGCGTCTCTCATAGATATCAAAGAGAGATTGTGTTCCTCTTATGGGGATATCATCAACCTATTCTTCTTCTTTTAGCTGGATAATCGTACTTTGATCTGGAATAAATGTTGGTTCTGCTTCTTTCCTGTTGGAATGTATGCGTCCACTTATTAGTCAAGGATCAGGTCCCTTGACTCAGCAAGAACAATAGTAAAAGTTTTGACCACCTATCTCGATGGGAACAGGTGCTTACCAAAGTTGCAATAACAGACAGTAAAACCACTGCTGAAAGTAAAGATTGAACAAAAATTTTATGGGGAAACCTCCTTGCTCAAGGGAAGAAAACCACGACATGTTCTCAACAAGACTTTTCAAACCGCTGTCACTAATCTTCAATAATCAAAAGTAAAAGACGATAACAACACGAGATTAGCCTGCTAATCTCCACACTAAGCAATAACACCTATTACTTAGACGAGGCAGAGCAAATACAACACTGCCCACTAAGCTATCACCCCTAGATAACTTAGACTTCAACAAAGCAGATTCCACACCATCCACTATACTATTTCAACTAATTAATATAACTTTTGAAGTAAGACACAAAGTTACTCCTAACTATGTCCTTACAAGACTCAACCCAGGTTTGAAACGTTTCTAACAAACAATGAAATGAATCCTACAAGTTAAGCTCAATACAAAAATTCAAGAACAACAGTAGGTACGAAAAGCCATTGTTTTCTTGATCAGGTCCTTGCTGTATGTATTCTTGTGCTTGAATTCTTCCTTGAAGATGGCCTTCTCTTTTAAGCTTTTTGAGTTTTACTTTTTCAAATCTTGAATTTATGTTTGTTGAAAAGAGATAATATAATTCACCACAAATTTGTTGAGATCATCCCATTGGCTGAAGGCCTGCTGTTGGAAAAGTTGTGCACCTAGCACATAAGAGGAGGCGGATTTTCTGACACATGCCTTGTCACCTTTTCATGTCGCATTCTTGCAAGGACCAGGTCCCTTGCGAACTTCTTTGTGAGTTCTTGAAAAGACTTGTTTGTTTACTTCCTTCTGTGGATGAAAAAATTGTTTTTGTCATGTTGACTAAGTCAACCATAAAGAGTTATTGACCGTTGGACAAACACCCTCCTCCATTTTGATTGGTGTAGTAAACTGACGCCTCACCAACCTCTGACATGATAGCTTTACAGTTGTAACCCATTATGCATCGGATGAAGACAACTCTGTCTATGACCAGGTCCCTGCATTTGTGAGTTACTGAAACATATAATCTCGTCTGCTCTTCCTATTGGTGTAGGACACTGCACTTTTCACCTAACCTGACATGATACCTTTACAGTTGTACCCCATTTGAATCTGGACGAGAGCACTCTGCTAGTGATCAGGTCCCATTGTGAGGATAATCAAAACACCTTGAATATAACATTTCCAATTCCATTGTTTATCTTTCATGAAATGTACATCTCCACTTATCATGATTTCACGTATGAGGTTGTAAAACCGCGTAAGCCTTAGAAATCTTTAACCCACATATCTTTCATTTTCCATTTTTTTTTATCAAACTTATCTCTTTTACGTTGTGGTACATAAGTAAAGCACAAGAATCCAAAAACATGGAGCTTTTTCAAAAGTTCTATAACCATACCAGACATCAAATGACGTATTTCGTTCTAATGCCTTTGTTGGAGAACTGATCAAATGTGTACTCCTTGCAATTGTTGAACCTTAAAGATGAGAGCACCTAGACACCTCTCCTACCTTAGCTTAAATGCACGATTCATGAAATGAGGGTATACACTTGAACCAATAATTTTGATGCACTAATCAACTCCTCTTAAGTCGTAGTGAAAATTTATACCCTTTTTGACGACTAAATCTAAAAGAATTGCACCATTAGCAATATAATCTCCAAACACATCCATCACCTCAAAAATTAAGGCGTAGAGAAATTAGAGTAAAGAAGGAAGTATTGATGAATTTACTACAGACGACTCAATTACACGATCTAGAGTATGAAAGAATAAGAAATATTTGTAAATATATCATAGACTTCTCGTTATAAGTGTGACATGCTTCACACTCATAAAAAGACTCTACTTGACACGGTTCCATAGACACCCTAGAAAACATGAACCTTAAGATATACTACCTAGTTTTTTCATGTCCAGAGTCCCCACCTAGATGGGACATTGCATACGAAACCCCTATAGGCCTTAGAGTACCAACCAACCTGCTCAACCTGAATAATAATATAAATAGCAGTTTAAATATTAATGCGAAAAGTAAGGCCCATATGAATTAACCTTCAAGAAAATTCAAAAGAGGATAGTAAATTTGACTCTTAATTAGAAAACAAAATTCAACTAATAACCATATGTCTATGAACCTGTAGCAAAAGAATAACAATGTTTACATTGGGATATGGCCCCCAACATATTATGAATATCAAAGGAAATACATATGAAGAAAAGTTCACTTCATGAAAGATGGAAAGCTCTCCATAATATTCGTTGTTATCCCTCAATGATCTATTGTTGCCCGAAACTACGAACTTGTGTCTCTGATCCTACATCGTGAAATGATGTAGCATCCGAAGATGGTTAGTACAGAGAGTACTGGCATGCAACCCAAGGGAAAGGATAAACAATATACATATATAAAACATATATAACCATAAAATAAAGGCAAAATCATAAGTGCAGACCCAAAACATTTGACGTAGACTTTTCAAAATCATCAATCTTGAGTAAGGTAGTGTTCATCAATATAATGGGGCTCACGGGCTATATGGGCCAAGCCTCCACCTGACTGAGGGTGCCAATCCATGTATAGCACATGGATTTAAGAAATATAAAAATCGGGCAAACTAAACTCTCCCAAAGTAAAGATTGTAAAGGCTGCTACGATTAACAACCTACAATGGTTATCCATATTTTAGGATAGAGACCTCCCACGTCTGTAAACTCTGTTTGGTGATGACTCACAAGAACTTTATACCTTTTTTGTGATACTACCAAACTCTCATGAAGCCCCTGTTAAAACATTAAAAAGTTTTCCACTATTAAGATTTATCTAAATAAGACATATTCCTATTGGTATGTTCATATCAAGACTTGCAAGCCATTGTAACAATGCCGAATTTCATAATAAACCATTTGATAATATTAACTCGTTCCCTAAAACCAAAGACTATTTACATTAAGACATTCCGTTCAATGTCAACATCCAAATCTTTCCAAGTCATAAGACAACATAAAAAAGTACAAAATCATTAGCATTTATCCAGGATGGAAATTACCCTTTTCTCATCATTTTAAATCAAAGCCTTTGAAAGACTCATAGATTCCCAATTCCCTTATTTATTGGAAAAATATTTTTCAAAATAATATGAAACATTTCACCCATCCAAAACCAACAATCAAAATTCTGAAATCATAATAAAGTAATTTAAACACAATTAACAAGAGAGGATCATTTGTGATCAATTCTCATGAAATCACCACTCAACCCCTTACTGCAATTCATTATTTATAAAAGTATGAATAATAAAATAAAATATGAATCTTGTATGCGTAGTTTTGAGTAGGGAGCGTTCAAACATACCTTTTGACGAAGAACATATAAAAAAGACTTTGAGAATTAACCTTAGATCTTACTTGTAGAAGTATTTTGGAAATCTCATAATTGTTGGGGATACATGGTAGAAGCATGTGGTACTACAGGGTGCACGTTTCGACTCGTGGCTGTTTATCTAAACCTGATTTTCATATTTAAATTTTATCAAGTCAGGATTAGTATGGTGGCTCTATTGTTAAAACTGAGTTTTACTTCTTTCGTCAAGTAGACTAGGGCATTAACAACATGATTTTGCTGTTTAGTTTTGTGTCAACTAAGGATAGAAAAAATAATTTTAAATTATAGACAGAAAAAAATTCTAATTATTTGTAGTATTTGGATGAATACCTTCTTATGCAATGTCACTCTCCCTTACTACTATAAAGTAGCACAAAATTTGAATGAAATGAGAAGGGAAAAAAATGATAAAATACGAAGAGAACAAAGCGATTCATCTAAATAATATAAAGTTGTACTATGTCATTTTGCATAAGAAAATAGTAGATTTAGGAATAAAATAATAACTGTAACAAATTATTTATTGAATCGAAAACTTCAAGACAAGAGTAGTAAACTAGATGAAGACCTTACATTAGTTTTTTAAAAAATTCACTTCAACCAGTCCACATCCCTCCCGCCACACACAACCTTAAACTCGTCCTGTTTCTCATAGCCTTAAACCCATCTTGCCCTGCCCCTTTGTCATCCCTAATGAAAAGAGAGAGATGTAGTTATTATATGATTTTAACAGAAAAGAGGCACAATGTTAGAGGTAAGCTTGGCTAATAGCAAATTGAATTTGACAAATCATGTACTTCGTCTTGTTTGCAACAAATTTTCAAGTGACAAAATAAATTACAATCACAAAAAATATGAAGAAATATAATTTTATTCATTAAGATTACGGGTACTATTCTGTTCCTCCCTTGATTCTCTTCTCATAAGATTTATCCATGATTCGAGGACCAGTAGTGGCTTATTTGTTGAACTAGGATGGATTTATATTTGACATCAATATGAATATTCCATGACTTTTGTGAATATTCGAGATCTTGATATTTGAAAATATCCAAGAGCTTATGGGATATTTTGAGATGCCTTTTAAGGGAATTTAGTACCCTTTTATATAGGCACTAATTAGGGTTTAGGGTTGAGTAGTCTCCAAGTATTCTATTAAAATTGAAAACACCTTCTAGAGTCCCAATTCGAATTAAACACATTTTGTAGAGTCCAACAAAATTATGATGTTTTCACGTCTCTTTGTGTCTTCTCTTTAATTTACTTAAATTAAGATTTATTATTGTTCTATTAGATCCAAAATGTCACAACCCAAGAGTACCCCTTAGATGTTAGGACATTCTCGAATCGTGGCATGACGTCGTCGACCTCTCAGAGGTCTAAGACAAGCCCTTTCGTACCATTAATTGCATACATGTACGAAAAGTAGTGTGGAATTAAAAAATTTCATATGAAATAATATTTTTTTTATAGAAAAACATAATGAAAGGATAAGTCTCTATCTTAGACATACGAATATATTGGGACACGACACATACTTCAACATATAGAAAATAGCTAAGTCTATTACAATACTTCAATAAGAAAAACTAAAAATCAAGATTTCCTCGGATCTAATGAGGACATATCAAACTCTTTGCTTGAATGAATACTAATCCAAGCTTCAACTTCGAGTTTCCTTTCAAATGCCACCTTAAACTTTAGATATAAACAAAATGTATGGAATTAGTCGAAACATTTGTACTAAGTATGGCGTAATGCATAAAATCATAAGAAACAAACATTCATATAAAATATGCTTTTTTTATTAAAACATCATAGTATAAGTATAACAACAACATTTAACACCTTAGAAATATACAAGATATCACATAAGCATTTTGTTAAATATTAAAGGACATTACCGTGAACTAAATTAAACTTTAGATTAAACTCTTTTAGCTTGCATTCTTCTCACCAAAGGTTATCCTAAGGTAAGATTATTTTCTTATTCATTTCATTAACTCCAAATCTAAGGTTACTCTAAGATGCACATAGGTAGAACAAGAAGATACCGACCATACACATTCTTCAAGCTTACCTAAGCAACCCTCAAAGCTACCCTAGATAGAGCACATTCTATTCATCGTATGTTATATAAAGTCGTGACATTTCATTAAGTCAATTAGAAGACATTTCATTCATTAAAGACTTCATATAAGTCTTGGAAAGACCTAGGGACTCACAAACTAACATCTTCAAAGTATAGTCGTGCATGGTCTAGATAGTGTCCTATTCCACTATCTAAACTTCCTAGAACTTACCCAACACTAGCATGTATCCCACGTGATGAGAATAGGAAATAATCGACATAGACCATACTATCTAGGAATGGAATCCGGAGTTCTAACCTACTCTAATGAGGGTTTCTACTTGCCAAGGGTAAAACTAGGACACATCCCATGTAGCACTTATGTACCGTGGTTTCATTATACTTTTATGCTTTTTCCTTAAGTGTAGTGTGTGTCTAGGGCCTTTTTGTAGTAATTTTAATGTGTTTTTATCTATCTTTTGCAGGAAAGTTGTCCAAAACAGAAATGCAGAAGATTGTGTAGAAGAGGTGACCCACGAAGCCATCGACGACCCGTTGTCCCATCAACGATCTGTACGTGGTGATCATCGATTGGACGTCCAAGCATCTGGAAGCAACTCGGGGAATTCTGACCAAGTGTGGGTCTATAGAAGGATTGACGGTCTGTCGACTGATCAACAGACCGTCTTGGCAAACCGTCAATCAAATTAGAGATTCGTCCCAGTACCCGGTGTTAAAGAAATAAATAAGTGTGGGACTACAAAGGCATCGAGGACCGTAAGTGTATCCACGGACCGTTTTGTTGGTCTATTGATTGGATCAGAAAAGATGCAAGGATGAAGGTTGAAGAAGATGCTAAGTATGGACCACGGAGGCAGTCGGTGGTTTGTCGTTCAATCAACGGATCGTCAGTGGACTCGTTGATTGAAGACGCATGTCTAGACATACTCTCCTTATTTTGGACTCTTTTTGAATTTAGAACTTTGTTATTATAAATAGGGTTAAGAACCTCGGTTTTGGGGTTAGACTTCTTTTTTGTTATACTCTTGTTATTGGAGAATTAACTTTGGATTTTTGGGAATTAATTAAAATTTCTGGAATCGATTCTCAAGTGAATTTGTTATTTCAAGTGCAATTTATGGATTTTACTTAAACTTGTCAAAGTAAGTACATGAATTATTGTTTAGCAACCATGAATTGTGTATTTTTAGGCATGGGTAACTAAATCCACAACTAGGGTTGTGGGAACCATGGGTAATTAACAAGGTAATACTAGCTAAATAACAATTCTATATTAGATTCTTGCATGTATTGACAATTCTTTCGTTAAGAAGTCGTCTTAACGAGTGCACGCGTTAGAACTTGCCCTATTTCTACTTGCCTGACCAAGGGGGTAGTTAATAGGAAAAGAATTATCAACATGGATTTAGTGGACACTATCTAATAGGCTAGTTTCAATTAATGAGAAGTAGTAACTAATACATACATAGAATATGATGCTTAATTTGAGGTGAAGGTAAGAGTTAGTAAATTTTACAAACGTAGCCGGACCAAGGTACAGGGTGAAATTTTATATTTTCAAGACCAAGGAATTAGAGATATCAAACTTATCACTTTGCATTCAAGACACTAGGAAAGAATTGTTATAGCTAGGATTATCGCGTTATGAACCTATGGGGAACACTTACACCATAGTTTTTCACATCACTTGATAAACACCAAAGTTTTATTCTTGCTACTTATTTTACTTAGAAATAATTAAACACTTTTGTTTCACCCCCCACTTTTATTACCTATTTTCGGAAAGGACTTGAATATATAGATGTAATCGTTGATTAAAGTTAAGTGTAAGCAATTTTCCTTGTAGGATTCACCCCAACCTAACAATTGAGTTCTTTACTTGATACGACCGTTTATACTTCTTTAAGGAAGTATAATTTGATCTTTTTTGGCGCCGCTGCTTGGGAAAATGACTTTTAAATTAATTTTATGAGTAACTACTGAAGTTTAGTCAACAATTTCCTAATTTTACTTTTTTTCTTTGTTTTTACCTCTTTCAGGTCTAGCTCTAGTGTATGCCAAGCACATGGAGTCGAGGAGAACCAATAACTCCATTTGATCCAAAACTGAACCGCACACTCTACAAAATAAATGATCCACACAATCTTTATAATATTGGTGATAGGATCAACCAACAACTTCCTCTGCCGGTTGATGCTCACAACCAAGTGATTAGGGAGAATCTTAGTGATGGTGCTATGGGGAGGAAACCTCCCGCCCCACATCCTCAAGAGTATTATAGGGGCAATGTTAACATCACAAATTCTGACGGTTCTATTGTACTACCTCCTCTACAGGGTCATACATTTGTGGTAACTAGTAGCTTGATCCAGATGCTCACCGCTAGAGGTTTGTTTTCAGGGCTACCATCTGAGGATCCACATTCTCACATCACCAAATTGAGGTTGGTTTGTAAGAGTTGTGTAGGGAGGCCAGACTTAGAAATGAATGTCATTGGATTAAGGCTGTTGCTTCTCTCACTGACGTGAAAGGCTGCAATTTGGTCTATTGAGTTACCCTACAATTCGGTCTACACTTGGCATAATTGAGGGATGTTTTCCTAGCACGGTATTACTCGATATCTGAAAATCTCAACCACAAAGATAGAGTTAAAAACTTTATGGCATTACCTGGGGAGTCGGTAAGTAGCTCTTGGGATAGGTTCGCCTCATTTGTGAGAAGTGTCCCAAACCACCGCATTGATGATGAGTCATTAAAAGAATACTTGTATCAGAGGAAAGATGATAACAATAAAGAAGTACTTGATACTATTGTGTGTCGTTCTTATGGTGCGTGCACATGTGCAGAGATCGTGGAAAAGTTGGAGAAAATTTCTCGAATCAATAAAGCTTGAAGCACTAAGAAGTCCGACACTGGGAGAAACACCTTTGCAATTCAAGTTACACATAACAACAGCTGTAGATGAGATTCGTATAGAGATGGCTCAAATGAGGACTAAGCTTGGGTTGGTATTGAAACATATCACTGGGGCTATAGAGAAAGTGAATGTGGTGAATTATTTCACTAAATCACCATCTCTAGTAGATGAATTTTACTATGAAGAGGATTCTTATGAAGTGAATGGGAAGACGGGGGGTTTTCGACCAAACTCCTAAGGCTCTAATCAAGAGAATTGGTGCCAAGGTCAAGTAAATCAAGGTTGGAATTATGGGAATTACAATCGAGAGGGTCATTATGTACGAGATTGAAACTACAACCACGATAACAACTTCAATCGGGGTTACTATGGTAACAGGAACAATCGGAGTGGGCCCTATGTTCCACCTCAAAATTGGGAAATTGCTCCTAGGGATGGTGAAAGTAGTATGGCGTGAGTTGAGGACATGTTGTAAAACATGACGAGAAGGTTTGATGCTAGTATTGAGCATGCAAAAGAGTTGAGAAGTAATTTAGATAATATTGGGCAAAAGATGGATGCACATGCAATCTCAATCAAACATCTTGAGTTGCAAATGGCCCAATTGTCTTCTACTATGAACCCACGTCAACCGGGTACTCTTCCTAGTAACACTCTCCAACATCCAAAAAATGATATACATTGCATGACAGTCACTACTCGAAGGGGTTAGCAAATTATTGATCCACCTATGTCGTCTGGCGTAGAAGATGAGATGAGAAGAGATGATGAGGTAGTGGAAGTTAGTGGTGAGTTGGCAGACAAATCGAGGAAAGAAGCATAGCTACCCCAAAAGGTGACTCCCGTTCCTAGACCACCACCACCATTCCCATAAAGATTGGTGAAAAAGACGGAAGATGGTAAGTACCAACGTTTTATTACCATGTTGAAACAACTTTCCATAAATGACATTTTGATAGAAGCTCTTGAACAAATGCCCGGTTGAAACAAATTTCCATAAATGACACTTTGATAGAATCTCTTGAACAATGCCCGGTCATGTCAAGTTTATGAAAGATATGGTCACTAAGAAGAGACCAGTTGGTTTTGAGGATGATGATCGGATGCAACATTGTAGTGTTGTTGCTACAAGGTCTCTTGTGCAAAAGAAACAAGATCCAGGCGCTTTCACTATTCCATGTACAATCAGGTTGTTACACTTTGCTAAAGCATTATGTGATCTTGGGTCAAGTATAAATCTCATGCCTCTTTCTATTTACAGAAAGTTGGGTTTGGGTGACCCAAAGCCCATTACGACGTAGTTAATGAAGGCCGATCGAACGGTTAAGAGGCCTATTGGATACTCCATGATGTGTTGTTGAAGGTGGAGTCATTTATTTTCTCTGCCAATTTTGTAATTCTTGATTGTGAGGTGGATTTTGAGGTGCCTATTATTCTTGGGAGGCCATTCCTTTCTACTAGACGCGCCTTGGTTGACATGGAAAAAGGGCAGATGAAGTTTACGATGAACAATGAAGATGCAACTTCAAACATTTGTAGGTCTATGAAGTAAAGTGGTGATCTCCAAATGGTATCTGCTATATCTTATAGGGTTGAGAGTACGTCTGAGGTACAAATCGAATAACGCCTTGGTATTGAAGCTTTAGCAGCAGTGATCATTAATTTTGAGAGTGATGGTATTGAGAAGTATGGTTCATTGGTTGCAGCACTTGATTGAGGGGACGTGCAATTCAAACCAAAGAAATTGGAGTTATATATGAAGCATTGTGAGTACCTACCCGCGAGACCATCAATTGTAGAGGCCCCAAAATTAGAGCTTAAGGATCTATCATCTCATCTGATGTATGTATTCTTGGGAAAAGATGACACTTTGCCGATAATCATTGCATCAGATTTGAATATGGAGCAACTAGAGTGTCTGGTAGAGGTGTTAAAGAGGTTTAAACGAGCCATTGGTTGGACTATTTCATACATTATTGGATTCCACCCGGTATTTTTTCATACAAAATCTAACTCATGCCTGATTATAAGCCTCGTATTGAGCATCAAAGACGGTTAAATACACTTATGAAAAAGCTAGTGAATAAGGAGATTATCAAGTGGTTGGATGCTGGAGTCATATATCCGATTGCTGATAATAGTTGGGTTTGTCCTATTTAGTGTGTGACAAAAAAGAGGGAATGATTGTGGTCCTTCATGAGAAGAATGAGCTTGTTCTAATGAGGCCGGTGACCGGATGGAGAGTTTGTATGGATTACCGGAAGTTGAATGCATGCACTGAGAAGGACCATTTCTGATGCCCTTGATGGATCAGAGTTGGATAGGCTTGGAGGAAAGAGGTGGTATTGTTTTTTGATGGTTACTCAAGTTACAACCAAATCTCTATTGCACCGGAGGATCAAGAGTAAACCACCTTTACTTAAACTTATGCAACTTTGCGTCAAGATTATGCCTTTTGGGTTGTTTAATGCAAATGCTACTTTCTAGAGATGTCTGATGTTGATATTCTGTGATATGGTGGAAGACATTATTGAGGTGTTTATGGATGATTTTTCAGTGGTTGGAGACTCCTTTGAGCATTGTTTGAGTCACTTGGCCGAGGTTCTCAAAAGGTATGAAGATTACAACCTTGTGCTAAATTGGTAGAAATGTCACTTCATGGTGAAAGAGGGTATTGTATTGGGTCGTCACATCTCATAGAAAGGTATAGAGGTTGATCGAGCCAAAGTTCAGGTGATAGAGCGACTTCCTCCACCCATCTCTGTAAAACGTGTGAGAAGTTTCCTTGGGCATATGGGATTCTACCGGAGGTTTATTAAGGATTTTCCCAAAATTGCATATCCTCTGTGCAAGTTATTTGAGAAAGAATGTAAATTTTATTTTGATAAATACTGTCTAAATGCGTTTGGAGAGTTGAAGGAGCAGTTTGTGTCTGCGCCCATTATTATCTCCCCAGATTGGAGTAAGCCATTTGAGGTGATGTGTGATGCTAGTGGGGTTGCTCTTGGTATATTTTTGGGTCAAAGAAGGGATAAAATCCTTTACCTCATTTAGTACGCTAGTAAGGCCCTTAATGAAGCTCAAAAGAACTATACTGTGACTGAATAAAAGCTCATTACAGTGGTTTTTGCTTTCGACAAATTTTGCTCCTATTTGTTTGGATTGAAAGTCATAGTACATACTGATTATTCTGCTTTGAGATATTTGATGGCAAAGAAGGATGTGAAACTAAGGTTTATTAGATGTGTATTAGTGTTGCAAGAGTTTGATTTTGAAGTAAAAAATAGAAAAGGGATCGAAAATCAAGTTGTCAATCACTTGTCAAAATTAAAGGATGAGGCAATGCGAGAGTTGGGTGAAAAGGCTAAAATTGATGATAATTTTTCGGATTAGCATGTTTTGGCCGTTTCTCATGACTTGATTCCATGGTTTGTCGATTTTGTGAATTATTTAGCCAATGATATAGTTCCATCGGACTTGTCCTTCCATTAAAGGAAAAAGTTCATGCATGACGTAAAAAAGTTCATTTGGGATGAGCCATATTTATATAAGAGTTGTGCTGATGGCCTTATTTGCTGTTATGTGCCGAAAGTTGAGATACTAAGAGTTTTGGAGGCATGCCACTCATCGCTTGTGGGTGGGTATCATAGTTGTATCCGGACTGCCCATATAATTTTGCAATGTGACTACTATTGGCCAACCATCCACCAAGATTCTCATTAGTTCGCCAAGGCCTGTTATAGGTGCCAAAATGATGGAGGTGTTTTTAGAAGTCAAGAGCTCCCTCTAAATCCCATTCTTGTAATTGAGTTGTTTGATGTGTGGGACATTGACTTTATGGGCCATTTTGTGAGTTCTTATGGGATGAAGTATATTTTTGTGGCGGTTGATTATGTATCAAAATGGGTGGAAGCATAGCACTTGCAAATAGTGAAGGGAAGAGTGTCACCGTGTTCTTGAGAAAGAACATATTTTCCAGATTTGGCACCCCGAGGGCCATTATTAGTGATGGGGAATCCCACTTTTTCAACAAGTTGTTCAAAGCGTTATTGTATAAATATGGAGTTCATCATATTGCCATCTGCAGACTAGTGGGCAAGTTGAGGTGTCAAACAGAGAAATCAAGCAAATTCTTGCAAAAATGGTGAATGCTAGTAGAACCGATTGGTCAAGAAGGCTTGATGATGCTCTTTTGTCCTACCATACAGCATACAAGACTCCATAGGTATGTCTTCATACCAACTTGTATATGGGAAAGCTTGTCACTTGTTGGTTGAGTTAGAGCATAAGGACACGTGGGAGATGAATAAACTGAAAATGGATTGGAATGACGCAGCGGAACATAGATTTAATGGATTAAATGAGCTTGATGAGTTTCTCTTAGGCATATGAAATTTCATCCCTTTATAAAGAAAAGATGACGAAGTACCATGACCAAAAGATTTAGAAGCGCGAATTTGCCATTGGGGACTTTGTGCTTTTGTTCAACTCTAGGTTGAGTTTGTTTCTGGGAAAACTCAAGTCCAAGTGGACTGGTCCATTCCTGATCACTAAAGTGTTCCCTCATGGTGCGGTTTAGTTGGAGAACAAGGAGGGTGCAAGGTTCACGATAAATGGGAAAAGAATAAAATCTACCTCGGGCATGCAAAAAATGTGAATGAAGTGATTGAGGCATACCATCTTGATGAAGTCTGAGTAATCAATAGTCTTGCATCGTGCCGCGACATTAAATCAAGAGCTAATTTGGAGTCAACCCAATATGTATCCTCTAGCCAACAATTGGTTTTTCTTGTCTTTATAGGAATAGATGTATTTTTTCGGTTTTTACTTAATTTCATGTGTGGATTTTCTGTTATTTCTTTTAGAGTGTTGGGTAGAGATTACTCTAGGGTAAGTGCCTACAAAGTTTCTAGAAAATACAAAAAGAATGGCTTGTTGGGTTCTCAATGTGCAGGGACCAAACCTAAGGAAATTTGTGTGGTGCACTAATCTACGAACCAATTGACGGGCCATCGTCCCATCGACGGACCGTCGATGGAGTCCATGAATCCCAGGTATGATTTTCAATTTTGTCTAAGTTAGGGAAGAATCGATGAAGCAGTCGACGGACCGTCGATTGACTTATGGTCCGTCGATGGGGAATGGTTAGTTTCACTTAACTCATGACCCGACCCAACCCAACCGACTATATACTAAAAAAACACCACCCTTTCATTAACCCCTCACATTTTCAAATTCTCCCCCCAACTGTTTTCCTCCCCTTATTCTCTTACACCCCTGCTCACTCCCATATTAAATCTATCATCATTCCCTTCTAATTTGCCATCTTCTCAAAAATCCCTCAGTTCCCAAAACATTACTGTCCCAAATTACCACCCCATCTCTTCCATTTTTTCGGTTGGTGTTAGAAGGCGGGCTCGGTGGTTGTTGTCAAAAAGTTCACCCTCATTTACTCCACTATAGCGTACATGTATTCCATTCTCATCTGCTCAATAAATTCTCATTCATTTGCATGCAAAAATGATTAAATTGTATGTGGGTCTTGGCATAGGGACAACATTAAATGTTTAGCATGTTAAAATTGGGTTTATCGTCCCTTAGAATGATGAAAAGTGAATGGGTTGGGGATGCTAACTGTCAAAAGGAAATGTGATTTGTGTTTTTCGTACTTATGACTTGATAGTCTCTTAGAATATAGGATCGAAATTATAATAATCCAAGCCTTAGGAATGACGAAATTGTTGGTAGACTGATTTTGAAAATTGGATGTCTTGATGTGCTTGAAATTTTTTATGTGTGGGGTGAAAAGGGACGTTAGAAAAATCTGTCTCTGACTGACAGCGTGAGACCCCGTCTACGGACCGTCATTCAATTGATGGATCCTCGATGGGGTCCATCGATAGCAGCACCCTGTATTTGTCAAACTCTGGGACAAAGGAAGTGGACTACGGTTCGTCAATTGATCGACAGGCCATTCTTCATGTCGGTCGATCCTAACTAAAATATCTCTATTGCATTCTGACTTTTTCTACGTATCCAACAACGGAAATGGACTACGGTCGCTCATTTCATCGATGGGCCATTTTGCACATCGGTCGTTTCTGGATACAATCAATGTGGAACTGTAACTTCTGATTTTTGCTAAGTGTCTAACAACGGACCCTATCACGGACCATCATTTCATTGACAGATCTTCGATAGTGTCCGTCGTCCTTTTCTGCAGTTTTGCACTTCACTGTGCCTTTTGTTCCAAATTTGGTTTTTGCTTCTCTTGTGTGTATAAGATGATTGCAATGAATCTAATAACTTTCTCTTGAAGGTACCAATGGACCCCAAGATGAATTTAGTCTATTCCGGAGGACGACCCAAGTCTATGGAACCTTCACGCTGGAAGGTGATTGACTCATCGAATGAAGAGAGTGATCTTGAGTACATGCTACCAGACACTGATATCTGCTACTAGGACCACATGGGACACGCCCAAGAAGGTAGAGTCCGGCATAGACACTGCCTTCCAGTTTAATGAGGAGCTCACACACACCTGCACACCGTCTAGGTCTACCTCGGTTTTGAAGGAGTGTCTGGCTCCGAAAAGGCTTTTTGTGCTGAGTCGACCCACTATACAGGGTCGAATGAGGCCACTGCCTCAGGTTCCGGTTCAAAGGGAGCCACTGTTTTGGATGCACCTGTCCACTATGCCTCGTCTGATGAGGCCCAGAGTTCAGAGGCTGCTCCGTCACCCCCATATAAGGATCCTTCATGGGTTATTTATTATCCTAACCGGTGGTACGTAGAGGGGAAACACCTGATATACAGGGACGCCAAGCTTCTAAATGATAAGGGGGTCATGCTTCAAACTCTTACAATTGAGCGGTGGGTTCTTACATGGAGTCTACACACTGTCCCTGCTATACATGACCTCTTCACCCCCAACCAGTTCGACTGGATGTCTAGGAGCAAGGGATGCTACAATGAGGAGTTTGTACGAGAGTTCTACTTTTCTTACGTAGAGACTCAGGGCTTCTTTGGATATGCGGTCTAATTCCGCCAAAGAGTCACCACTTACCTATGTTCAAGGCTGTGACTGCCGGGTGGATATCTCTTTGCCCACCATTCGTTGTTTCTTATTCGGTGATGATACTGATGCCAATAAGGCCCCCCTCACCCCCAAGTTTAACTACCACTAGAAATTGATTAAGCAGGGCCATTTCCAGCAAGAAGGGGATGTGAGAGAGAACACCAGGAGGTGGATTGCCCATCACATATCCGTAGATCGTAAGGGTGCAGACTTGATGCTGGATCCCACATGCCTTATCAAGAAGGCCAACCTCACGTTTGCTGCCAAGTTCATCTGGCTCTTGGTTCGCCACCACCTATCCCCCACAAATGCTGACAACAAACTCACATGGGATAGAGCGGTGTTGGTTGCTGCTATAGTTGAGGGGTTTGAGATTGATTTTCTAAGGTTGTTGTTGGCGGTCATCCATAAGAGGGCTTTTAAGGCCTCGACCACTTACCCCTTCCCCTATCTGATTTTTGAGTTGTGAAGGGCTACTAGAGTGACCATTTGACACATTTATGTTCTCCGTAATCCTACTGGGATAGTGAACATCGATCTCATCTGGGATGAGTCAGCGCCAAATAGAGGGCCCCGAGTGGAGGTGCAGCCATTGGGTGAGAACCTCGCAGATACGGTATAGCAAACCCAAGGGGCTGATCATGTTGCTTCAAAGCCTACCGACACCACCGCGATTGAGTCTGCCCCGAGCACTAGCGCAACACCGAGTTCCTCCCACTCTACACAATCTGCACTCACTAGTCCCGATGGCTAAGTTCCAAAAGTTAGAGGCCAGATGGCCACATTGCTGTATCATATCCACCCTTGGATGCATATGTCCTTTGTCGAGGCAGAGGATCAGATTGAGAAGAAGATTGACCTATAGACGAAGAAGAAGATTCACGTGGTCCACCAATGCCTCGATGCTTTTGAGTTGAGATTCCTCGCATGGCCAACCCCCATTATTGATTTGACGACTCTCAAGGCATCTGTGGTGAGTCTGAGGGCCAATGTTGATTCCATTTTGGACATGTGGGTACCCGAGTCTGAGGCCACACCTATGGATCTTGCTGAGGATACAGTACTTAGTGCACTGTTCTAGGACACCACCTCCGCCACATGAGTGTGCCAAGACGCATTGGTCCAGATAGAGTGAGGAGGCTCGGTCTATGAAGAAAGAGTGCACTGAGATGGAGATCGTGATGAGATTTTCTTTGGTAGATGACGCGGCCAGGCAGATGCGGGCTCGTGAGTTAGCTGTTGGGGCGTCTACCTACATGCTTGATGATGTTGAGAGGATCACCACTGAAGGTGTTGCCATTGATGCGGACACTAGTCATGGTGTCCCTACTAATGATAGAGCAGGTTCCGGGAAATCGAACCCATCGACTTTTTGATCTTTGGCACTATACGCCTCAGGTTTTCGTCACCTACCACCTTGTTCTTATATTTCTTATGCATTGGGGACAATTGCATGCTTTATTATTGGGGTTGGGGTAAATGGAAAGTGAGTAGACCAACTCACGATCCTCTCCTGGGGTTATCTTTCCTTTGTTCTTTTGCCCCCACAGAGTGTATATTTTACTATTTAACCAGCAGGTTAGTATCTTGTACAAAGTGTAAACTTTGAATTCTGAAGCATGATGTCTAAATATAAATGATATCCCGTTCTAAAAAGAATGCTTGCATGATAGGCATAATGAATGTTGAATGTGTTGGCTCTAAGCATGACATAGAAATACACCATTGCATGACCCTCAATCTAACACTAGAACTAGGTGTCCTATAATTTAATAGGGTAATTTGGTGTTAAGAGAGTGTGAGGAAAGTTGATTATTCCATTGTTGGTACCTAGCTAGAAATATGTCTTAGACAATTAGGAAAGTATTATAGGCCCTTGTTCAAATTAGCCAATCTTTAGCCTAAATAAAATAAAACTAAATGAAATTGATCTCTTTTTTATCCAAATATTTTGAGCATAAAATGAACTTTTCTTTTCTATCCCAACTCATCTTCCCCAGGTATAGTGTGTTGGTCCTGGTCCCTCATTTGACATGTGCACCTCAACTTAGGCCAAAAGCATAAGTTGAGGGTGGCTAATGCAGAAAATGATCTCTTCTTGGCCCTGACCCGACCTTAGGTATTGTGTACCTTGACTTATGGATTTTTTAGGGTTGTTATTATGAGTAATGTTCCGAAAAAGTGGGGTTGAAAGGATTAATATGAAAGGAAAAAGAAAAAGAAATAGTGAATAAGAGAACTAACTCAATCAAATTAGAAATCAAGTATAGAATTTGAAAAAAAATAAAAAAAATGAAAATAAAAAATTAAAAGAAGTGTTTAAAGAAGAGTCATTTGCACAAAAGGAGAAAACAAGGCAGAAAATACAAGAAAAGGAAGAGTATGGCATAATACACAATGAAAGAGGTAGAACGCTTAGTCGTAATTTCATGGAGGGAAAGAAGTCACTGAATGAATCTATATGTATCATACCTGACCCTGAATCTACGCTACAAGCCAAGAAAGTCCTATCGTAATCCTAAGAGTTTAATATGATGAACTTAAAGCAGTGAAAATAAGGGCAAGCCTATGGCGACAAGTATAAATTAGGTGTGAAGTTGTTCTGAGAGTGAGAGTTGAATAACGATCCTTATACTTAAATCTGAAATCACTGTGTGAAAAAGCAGGATATCTTTTGATGTGAGAACACTAGTTGCAAAATTGGGAAGTTTGTGCCTTTGTGAGAGATAAAAGAGTAAAGGTGTCGGCGTGGTGAGTCTATGCCATGGTCTGATCCACATGAATGAGCCTAGTGAGCCTAAGAGTGAAATCATGCATTAAATCAATGGAAATAGTTAGGATCCATATCATATGATTGCAAAAGCTTAAAAAAAGATACTTTTGTACAAAAGTATTGTGGTGAGTCATAGTGCGTCGCTTGACGACAACAATTTTAAGTTGAGGGTGTTGATGTACTGTGCTTTCACGGTACTTTCAATGCTTTTCTTTAAGTTTAGTGTGTGTCTAGGGCCTTTTTGTAGTAATTTTTATGTGATTTTGTCTATGTTTTGCAGGACAGTTGTCAAAAATAGAGATGCAGAAGATTGTGCAGAAGAGGTGACCCACGAAGACATCGACGGTCCGTAAGGGGTGATCATCGACTTGAGGTCCAAGCATCTGGAAGAAACTCAGGGAATTTTGACCAAGTGTGGGGCTATGGAAGGATCAACAGTCCGTCGACTGATCGACGGACCGTCCTGGAAAACCATCGATCAAATAAGAGATTAGCCCCAGTAACTGGTGTTGAAGATATAACTAAGTTTGGAACAATGAAGGCATCGACGGACATTAAGTGTATCGAAAGACCATGTTGTTGGTCTGTTGATTGTATCAGAAAAGATGCAAGGATGAAGGTTGAAGAAGATTCTAAGTATGGACCGACTGAGGTAGTCGACGGTCCACTGTTCCATTGACGGATCGACAGTGGAGTCGTTGATTGAAGATGCGTTTCTGGACAGACTTTACTTATTTTGGACTCTTTTTAATTTAGAACTTTGCTATTATAAATAGGGTTAAAAAACTCGGTTTTGGGGTTAGACTTTTTTTAATACTCTTGTTATTGGAGACTTAACTTTGGATTTTTTGGAATTAATTCAAATTTTTTGAATCGATTCTCAAGTGAATTTTGTTATTTCAAGTGCTATTTTTGGATTTTCTTCAAACTTATCAAAGTAAGTACATTAATTATTTTTTGATAACAACGAATTGTGTATTCTTAGGCGTGGGTAACTAAATCCACAGCTAGGGTTGTGTGAACCATGGGTAATTAACAAGGTAAAACTAGCTAAATAACAATTCTACAATAGATTATTGCATGTATAGATAATTCTTTCGTTTAGAAGTCATTTTAACGAGTGCACGCGTTAGAATATGCCCTATTTCAACTTTCCGGACCAAGGGGGTAGTTAGTTGGAAAAGAATTATCAACATAGTTTTAGTGGACATTATCTAATAGCCTAGTTTCAATTAATGAGAAGTAGTAACTAAGCCATATATTGAATATGATGGTTAATATGAGGTAAAGGTAAGGGTTAGTAAATTATATATACGTAGCCCGACTAAGGTAGGGGTGAAATTCTCTATTTGTCAGACTAAGGAATTAGAGATACCTAACTTATAACTTTGCATTTAAGACACTAGGAAAGAATTGTTATAGCTAGGATTACCGTGTCATGAACCTATGGGGAACACTTACATCCTAGTTTTTCCCATTACTTAATAAAAACCAAAGTTTTACGCTTTCTACTTGTTTTACTTAGAAATAATTAAACACTTTTGTTTCACAAACACCCCCCCCCCCCTTTTTATTACCTGTTTTTT
This sequence comes from Solanum lycopersicum, assembly GCF_036512215.1. Taxonomy (NCBI): domain Eukaryota; kingdom Viridiplantae; phylum Streptophyta; class Magnoliopsida; order Solanales; family Solanaceae; genus Solanum; species Solanum lycopersicum. The sequence continues at coordinate 8,015,415 of NC_090807.1, forward strand.
GAAAGGGCTCGACTAAATAGATGTAATCAAAGATTAAAATTAAGTGTAAACCATTTTCCTCGTGGGATTGACCCCAACCTAATAATTGGGTTCTTTACTTGATAAGACCGCTTATACTTCTTTAGGGAAGTATAATTTGAGCGTATTAGGAACATGTTTAAGGAAATGTACTTTAGTCTCAATCTTAGGTAGAGCTATATTGCACTCTAGTCTCATTCTCAAGTAGAGTTGCAAACCATAACATACTCGCTCGGTGCGAGCCTTTGTTCTCATAGAGTTCAACATAAGGGACATATGAAAAAGTACCATCTCTTAGTCTTTAAATAGTCATAATGCACCTACCAAAAATGGGTCCACTAGGGCTACCATTTAATGGTCTCTAAGGATAGCTCATTCTTAACCTTCTTTTTGTAGAAGATTTTACATATTAGTCATGCTTAGACGGGAACCATCTTAGGTCTACTGATCCTAGACTTTCATATTCTTAACCTTCTTTCTATATAAAATATTCCACATATTAGTCATGCTTAGATGGGCACCATCTTAGGTCTACCGATCCTAGACTTTCATTAAACATTCATCCATACACATACAAGACAAAGGTGCATAAGCCTAATAAGTGAAAATGTTCATATTCATTATATACGTGTATCAAGTAAGGGACTCAAGTCTACCAAAACAAGACACAACATACTTTACTTTATTTCATATAACATATCGTTCTTTGAAGCATTTAGGAATGACCCTTATCATCTTTATGTCATCCTATATATTAATATAACATTATAAATATAACCTTCATAGACTCATATAGTCAAGTAGGAATAATCATATATCAACTTTAAGACTACACACGTAAACACATAGACATAATCCAACATGATCACTTAATATCCATAGAAGAGCACATACTTTCACGTAACTAGCATGTTGATAGATATGATCATACTTCACATAATCAATTAGACAAATCATCATAATACTACAAATAGGGCCGACAAGGCCACAACAATTGCATATAAACTTTACGTCATTACATAGCCCATAGAAAACTATACTATAATTCATAAGTATTGAGACATCATCACTTAACCCATAAAATAGTCATAATAGGAATTTTCATGGATTTCATGGGTTCACAAGAATAATAACTTAAAAAACATTACATTGACATCAATTTTATTCTAAAACATTGATTTAAAACCTTTTATGCAAGAACCCATGGCTAGATCATAAAAGTTGACAAATCATGTTTTTGATCATCTTTAAATCATTGGAATTGACTCCTTGAAGAAAGATATTTCAAGGATTAATAACCATAACTTATAGATGAAGAATCCACGAAAATATGATTGGTAACTTTGAAACCTTCGTTTTCTTCCTTAAGCTTTTCTTGTTCTTCAATGGAGTGTTGAAAAGAGTGTGTTTCTTGAGAGATGAGATAATTTCATTTTGATATGATTAGGGACGTGTAAAAGTGGTCCAAAACTGACCTTAATACAATATATATTTTCCCCATGAATTACACTAAAAGAATCTCCACTTAAATTACCAAAAATGCCCCTCCTAGCTCGACCAAAACAAGGAGAGTGTTTGACTAATTAAGGGTCTCGGGTTTGACTAGGATTTAAATTAATTGATTAAGTTTCTAATTAATTAATTAAGTGACCTAGGGTAATAATAAAGTACCCCTACTTCATTAGGACCATAAACAACCCCTTTGGACCATCCTAGGTTAGGTACTAGGATGTTTATTTAGTTACTCGGCTAGTGTCACCCGAATAGGTCTTAGGTTGTCGGGTGCACTAGTTTGTTTATTTTAGTTAATCCTATGTTATCTATCTAGTTAGTTAAGTTAGTTTGATACTAGGACTGGTTAGGGAGCTTGTCCCTACGTGGCTTGACCCGACGTAAGCTTGCCCGCTAACCTCCCTAATCGAATTCGGTTGGGCTTGTCTCTCGGCCGGTTGCACATGTGTTGGTGTGCATTTTCCTAACTCTACACTTTTGGAAAGTTTACTCCTCATCCAAGGATCCTCACTAAATCCTTGGGCACCTTAATATACATGATCTTTTTAAATAGTTATGTGCTATGGTACCTATGCTTGACACTTGGATACCTCGTACCTAATGTGTGTAATCTGAAGAATATAGTTATTTTATCTTAGGGTCTTAGTTGCAAGTACACTTCTTAAACAAGATTGGATTTTGGCATTTGTATATCGAGGTGTATTCTAAATTTTGTTAATACATAGAAATTGGCTAACACCCCTAAGTCAATATTCTCCAATATGTCCAATATTGAGTAATATTGGGAATTGGGATGCCTATGTACCCCAATACATATTCTTAAAATCTATTAGGCTCTTCAATAGACAAGTACAGTTTCTGAAATGTTACAAAAAAGTTATAATGCGCAAGCGCAACAATTTAGATAGCCACAAATAGTGCAGGAATTGTGACATTGGTCAATTTGAATATAGGCTATAAAATCAGAATGTTCCTAACAATTTTTTAAGCATTCTCCATTGTTTTCTCTCTTTTCAACTTTACGGGGTCCAAGATGTTTGCATTGAGTCAACGTTTTATTATCCTCTAGTATATCACTATTTAATTTTCTAATTTAGTAGATCATCCTTCTTATACTAATATATACATACACAACTTGAACAAATTATTTCCTTGTAATTTGTGGTTTACATCATTTTTAATGACAAAAGATATATATATAATATTACGTATCTTACCACTAAGAATATTCTACCATATATTGAGAAACATGCACTTAGATACATGTATTTTTGCAACCAGATACACTTAAATAGAACGAGAGGCGAGCAAGATTTTGTTATGTATCTCAGATACATGTGAATTACACTAGTTACATGTATGGTAGGAATTTGTGTGATTCGCATGTACTTGAGATACTAGATAAATATATAGGAAAGTGGGGAGAAAGGCGGGGTAGAGGAGAGGGAAGCGAGTGAGATTTGTTATGTATCCCACATACATGGGCATCCACATTGATATAATGTATCTAGAACAAATTTGACCTTGTGTATTGATACGCTAAAACTTACTTCTCAAATGAGAAGTAAAGCGGTCGCGTTAAGTAAATAACCCAACTAGTGAGGTTGGGATCGTTCCCACGAGGAAAATAGTCTAGACTTAACTCCAACTTGTAATCACTATTGTTCGGTTGATGACTTTCTTAAAAAGTAAAAGCATAAAAGGGGGTTTTGTACTTCCTAATAAAATAAAAAATAACTAACGAACTTGACAGAGACACTTAACAGCTTTTAATGTTGAGTTTTAATCAAGTAATCAAAGTAACTAGGGTTTACGTGTTCCCCACAGGTTCATAACTTGATAATTCTAGCTATAACAATTCTTTCCTAGTATCTTGCATGCAAAGTGATAAGCTATGTATTTCTAAATCCTTGGTCCGGCATCTAGAAAATCTCACTCCGCACCTTGGTCCGGCTACGTGTGTTGCTTTCCTAACCCTTATCCTTACCTCATATTAAGCATCATATTCGATATTTGACTCAGTTATTACCTCGTACCAATCAATACTAGCCTATTAGATAGTATACACTAAATCTATGTTAATAATTCTTTTCCTATTATCTACCTCCTTGGTCCGGCAAGTAGCATTAAGGCGAGTTCTAACGTTGATCATCCGTTAAAAAGACTTCTAAGCGAAAGAATTATTAATACATGCAAGACACTATTCTAGAATTGTTATTTTAGCTAGGGTTTATCTCATTATTTGCCTATGGTTCCCACAACCCTAGTTATAGAGTTTAGTTCCTCATAGCCATAAACACAATATTCAAATATATTAAATAAGAAGTCATGTACTTACTTTGATGAGAAAGAATAAAGTCTGAAAATTTGCTTGATTAATCAACAAGAGTTACTTGTAAGAATCTCCAACAATCAAAAACTTAGAAAAACAAAGTCTAATAATATGATGTTTAATCTCCCAGAGTCTAACCTCAAAAATGAGGTTTTTCGAACTATTTATAAAAAAATAAAAACCTAATTAAACAAGGATTCTAATTACTGGAAATCTGCCAAAACGCAGCTGGGTCAACGGACCACGCGACGGAACGTCGTGGTCATGACGGACCGTCGTGGGCTCCGTCGCCCCATACTTGGGTGCAATTCTTCTGCTGCTTTCTTCATTCCCCTCGACGGCAAGTGTGACGGACCGTCACAGGCACGACGGTCCGTCGAGGGTCTTCGTTACAAAATACTTCAACTTTTGGAATTTGGGTACTGGGATCACTTCTCTGATCTTCGCGATGAACCTGCAGGACGGACCGTCATATCCATGACGGACCGTCACAAGCTTCGTGATCCCACACTTGGTTAGACTTCCCCATCTTCCTTCAGCAGCTTCTCTACGCTACCACCTACGGACCGTCACAAGCACTACGGACCGTCATAAGCTCCGTAGGTGGTCTCTTCTGCATTTTTCGCTCAAAATCTCCGCATTCAGCTTTAGATAGATTTCCTTCAAAACAAAGAAAAACTTACATCAAAATTAGCATAAAAAGGCTTTCGGACACAATAAACTTAAGGAAAAAGTATTAATTATACCGTGAAACCACGGTATATCAACACCCTCAACTTAAATTCGTTGTTTGTCCTCAAGCGACGCACTATGACTCACTACATAATCTTTGTACAATAGTATTCATGTTTTATCCTTTGCAATCATTTGGCTATCAATCCCGACTAATCCCATCAAATCTATGCATTCTATCACTATTAGGCTTGACTTTTGTGGGATTCGAACATGACACAGACTCACCATGCACTAACGCCTATCCTCTTCAATTGCTCACCGAGGTGCTAACAATTCCGGTATTGCAACTAGTGTCCTCGCTTTAGACAAAATCCTCATTTTTCACACAATGATTTCAGTTTGAGTATAAGGATTACATTTCAACACTCGCTCTCAGAACAAAGTAACACTCATTCATACCTATTGCCATAAGCTTGCCCTTATTTTCACTGCCTTAAGTTCGCTATACAACCCTTAGGATCACGATAGGACTTTTTTAGCTTGTAACGTAGGCTCAGAGTCAGGTAGGGTATATTTAGGTAAACTTTAGTGACTTTTTGCCCTCCTTGACATGTCGGCTAAACCTTCCGCTCTATATCAATTTATCTCGCCCGATTCTCCTATTCTTTCACCTTGCTGTTTCCCTTCTTTCTTCATTTGTGTAAGTGACTCGTTTCTTTTCTTATTTGTAATTCTTGAATATTTCCCTCTCTTTTTTTCAACGAGTTCTTTGAGTCACTTTACTTTTGTTCTTTCTCTCTCTTTCTTCTTTCAACCCCACTTTCCAGAGCATTCCTCAAAACAGCCACCCTCAACTCATGGCTTTGCCATGAGTCAAGGTACACAATACCCAAAATTGGGTCAGGGCCATAACGAAGGTTGTTTATACATTAGCCACCCTCAACTTATGCTTTTGGCATAAGCTGAGGTGCACATGTCCAAGGAGGGACCAGGGCCAACATATTGTTCCCAGAAAAGATCAGTTGGGGTGAAAAAGAAAGGTCTAATTTTAAGCTCAAATTATTTGGATCAACGAATGATAACTTTCATTTGGTTTCTTTTATTTAGGCTAGAAATGGGCTATATTGAATAAGGGCCTATGATCCTTTCCTAATTGTATGTTACAGCTTACTTTTAGCAGGACTAACCAGGCAAGTTCTAGCTCAGTATCAGTAGTGGACTATTCAACTTTCCTCACACTCACTTGACATCTCATCACTATACCAGATTATCAGACACCTAGTTCGACTTGAAGGTTTAGGGTAGTGCAATGGTGTAACTCTATTTCATGTTTAGATCCACACAATTATCAGTTACTACGCCTTTTTATGCAACCTTTTCCAGTTTTATCGGGATATCATTTCAGCCATCATGCTTCAGAGTTAAACTATGTACAAAAGATATAACGTGCCGGTTCAACAGAAAAAGTAATCAGTCTTTTGGGGAAAAAGAACACAGGCAAGAGAACCCCAAAAGAGGATAGTGAGATGGGCTACTCAGACTTCACCCTAACACTCACTTTCCATTTACCCCACCCCCAACAAAAAAGCATGCAATTGTCCCCAATGCATAAAAAAATCTAAAGATTAGAGGGGTGGGTGAAGCAAACCTGTGGCGCATAGCGCCGACGATCAACAAGCTGGTGGGTCTAGTTTCCCAGAACCCATATCCTCTGCAATCTGGACACCCTCAGTGATGTCCTCAGCAACAACTGCACCCTCAGTAGTGCCTCCTGCTGGCTCTACAGTGCGGGAGCTAGACGCCCCAGCCGCTATCTGTGATGCTCTGATCTGGTGTGCCTCCGCCTCAGCAAGTGAGGCTCTCCTCGCGGCCTCCATCTCTCGGCGCTCCTTCTTTCTTGCTCGCGCCTCATCCTCTGATCGACCCCTCCGCCTCTTGGCACTCTCTCTCGGGGAAGATGGGGGAATGTCTGGAGTAGAAAACAGAGCCGCCAATATAGTATCCTCAGCATGCTCGACAGACTCTGACACTCTTGTCGCTAGGATCATGTCGATGTCTGCACGAAGACTGGCGACTACAGCCTGGGGAGTCGACACATCTACCGGAGGGGCTGGTCGAGCTAATACTCTCAATTCAAAGGCATCGAGGCGCTGGTTAACCTCAGCAATCTTCCGCTGCATCTGCCTCTCCATATGCGCGTCAGACTCAGCAATAGACTTCTGCATCCACGGCTGGATATGATGCAGAAGAGTGGCCATTTGTGCCTCCAGTTTTTGGACTCGAGCAAGCGGGGCCGGTGTCGGTAGAGGGGTTGTGCTGCTACCCGGGATAGACTCGACCGGGGTAGTGTCCGTGGATGCCTGTGTAGCTGTGCGAGCCTTGTCCACCGTATCCGCAAGGTCATCAGATAGTGGTGGTAGCTCTGGACGGGGCCCTCGACGTGGGGCCAACTCATTGGCCTCGTCTCTGATGAGGCCGACGTCAACGGTACCCGGCGGGGTCCTCAACTGATCTATGTGCCATATGGGCACACCTGCAGACCTGCAAAGGGCAAATATCATGCACGGAAAGGGGTAGGTGGTGGTGACCTTGAATGCCCTCTCGTGCATGACTGCCTGGAGAAGCCATGCATAGTCCACCTCGAAGCCGGCTATCATCGCTGCCATCAGCACTGCTCGATCCCAGGTGACTATGTTATCAGCAGCTGTGGGGGAAAGGCAGTGACACACGAGCAGCCACAAGAACTTGGCAACGAACGTGAGGTTGGCCTTCTTGATGGCCCCCTTCGGCTCAGTGACCCAATCTGCACCCTCTCCGTCGATTGATAAGTGTAGGGCCATCCACCGCTTGGTGGTCTCCCTCAGTGCAGGCTCTCGCAGGAACTGTCCATCCTTCACTACCTGCCAGCGGTAGTCAAACTCGGCAGTGATGGGGGTCCGAGTAGCATCTGCACTCTCGCCGTATAGGAACCGGCGGATGGCGGGCAGGGAAATGTCAACCTGCATGCCCTGGACTAGAACCTGCTCCAATGGGGCCTGTTTCGCGGGAGCAGCCCGCCTGTCAATCTGTGATCGGAGAGTCGCTACGTAGGACGCGTAGAACTCTTGGACCATCTCCTCACTGTATCGTCCCAAGGGACGGGCTGTCCACTCTAGGCGATGCCTGGTAAATATGTTGTGGATCTCCGGCATCAAGGGGAGACTCCCTGTAAGTACCCGCCGCTCCAGGGTGAGTGTTCGAGTCATTACTCCTTTATCGGTCAAGAACTTTGCGTCGGAGTAAACCTGAAACTGGCCTTCAACGCACCACCGGTTTGGCTGGTCAGAGGCTGGGGTGGGGACCGGGGCTGGTGCACCGGATGTGGAGTTTGAACTGTCAGCCTCATCAGACAAGGCCGACGCTGCAGCAGTGGCGGGTGCGGGAACCTCAGCAGATCCTGAAGCTTCCTCGGACCAGGATGCTCCCAAGGAGCCAGACGCTCCTTCCTCGTTTGTGTCCGACCCAGAGGGTGCACCGGTCAGTGTGCGCTCCTCATCAGACTGGGAGGCAGTGACTACGCCGGACGCCACCGTCTTGGGTGTGGCTCTGGGGGCACGTGTAGCACGGGAAGGAGTGGAGGTGCCTGGGGGCATGTATTCAGGGTCCCGCTCATCATCAGACCTGATGATCAAGTGTGCAGACGGGGCGACAGACTTAGATCGCCCGCGTGCATAAGTGCGGTCTTTCTTGGGTGCCATAGTCGATAGTACCTGTAAAGGGGCAATGTTAGTATGAGTAGTGGCAATCAAATCAAGCAAGATCATATGACATGAAACTTTAAAAAAATGTGTTAGTAATATTGAAACTGTACCACATGACGGGACCTATGACGGCTCGTCGTGACTATGACGGACCGTCATGAGGTCCGTCGTGTTATACTTGGTATATGTATATATAAGGAACCCTGAAGGAGGGGTCGCTGACCATCATGACGGTTAAGCAGGACGGACCGTCGTGGGTATGACGGTCCGTCGTAAGGGTCCGTCGTTGGACACTTAGAAAATGATGGGAGAACCTCAGAAGAGGGTTCTCTGACTATCATGACGGTCGTGCAGGACGGACCGTCGTGGGTGTGACGGTCCGTCGTAAGTGTACGTCGTTGGACACTTGGAAAATTTTTTGGAGGCCCTTATTATAGGGGTCTCTGACCATCATGACGGTCGTGCAGGACGGACCGTCGTGTGTATGACGGTCCGTCGTAAGTGTCTGTCGTTGGACACTTGGAAAAATTTTGGAAACCCTTTTCAAAGGGGTCTCTGACCATCATGACGACCGTGCAGGACGGATCGTCGTGATGACAACAGTCCGTCACAGGCGTCATTGGGGTGGGTGCTAGGGCTTATGCGACGGACCCTACGACGGTCCATCGTGAATACGACGGACCGTCATCGGGGTCTCGTTCTGAATATCAGAGACAGAATGGTAGGTACCCTAAGCAACCGCAATGAACACATATGGTCGTGTAGTGTTGTGGACCTCTATGTGTCTATCCCAACTACCTAGGAAACTATTAATGTGAAATCACCTATGTCTGGGGTTATTATCATGGCAAATTCAAACATTTAGAGCCTAGGTCTAGACATAATCATATCAAGGTAACAAGAGACTACTAGGAACGAAATAATAACTAATAAACAAAAATACAAGAGAAATGAGTACAAATTTAGAGACACATACCTTGGAAATGGAGAAAACACAAGTAGGGAATGATTCAGGTGGCAAGGTAGATACCAAAAACAGCAGCACCGACAAGTAAGTGATAGTAATAAGGTTGGGGAGATTGTGGAAGTAATGATCAGTGGGGGAAATGTGGAAGTGGAAAAGAGAGGGGAGATGAGAGGAAGTGGAAGTAATGGGGTGGAATATGGAGGGGTGGGGAGTATAAACGGTCAAATTTTGAAAAGGGGTCCAGCCGGGTCGGGTCGGGTTAATATCATTAATCGCGCGACGGTTCCCCGACGACGTTCCGTCTCACTTGCGACGCCCCGTCGTGGTGTCCGTCGTGTGTGCCCTAATTTCAAAAATGACAGAAATACGTACCTGGTGTGACGGTGCATACGACGATCCATTTTACTCGCGACGGCCCGTCGTTGTATCCGTCAGTGGCTACTGCGGAGTAGTTTTCTGCAGAATTTCCTGGTGATGTGCCTGCAAATTTAAAACCCATTTATAGAAAAATGCTACAATTATTAAAAAGATGATAAGTATTGGGTTGCCTCCCAACAAGCGCCAGATTTAACGTCGCGGCACGACTGGGGCCACTTGATTACTCAGACTTCATCAAGATGGCATGCCTCTATCACTTTATTCCCCGATGCTTTATCCCAAAATAGAGTTTTATTCTATCTCTATTCTTCTTAAACCGCACTCCCTCCTTGGCTTTTAACTCAACTGTCCCATGAGGGAATACTTGGGTAATCAAGTAAGGGCCAGTCCATTTGGACTTGAGCCTACCTGGAAGACAAGGCACCCCAGAACTGTCTACAAGTACCAAATCCCCAACCACAAACTCTTGTTTTGCAAAAAATTTTTCAGTCCCCTTCTTCATCTTTTCTTTGTGGGATATGGCAGATACCGATTGGAGCTCACCACTCTGCCTCATGGTCCTACAAATGTTGAAGGTTGCTGCTTCATTATTTAACCGAAATGTCATCTGTCCCTTCTCCATGTCAACTAAGGCTCTACCTGTAGCAAGAAATGGCCTCCCAAGAATAATGGGCACCTCGAAATCGACTTCGCAATCAAGAATCACAAAATCTGCTGGAAAGATGAATGACTCCACTTTTACTAGCACATCATGGAGTATCCCTATGGGCTTTTTCACAGTCCGATCGGCCATCAGTAGCCGCATCGCAGTGGGTTTTGGATCCCCCAAACCCAACTTCTTGTAAATTGAGAGGGGCATTAGATTTATGCTTGCCCCCAGATCACATAATGCTTTCGCAAAATGTAATGACCCAACTGTGCAAGGAATAGTGAACGCACCCGGATCTTCTTTCTTTTGTACTAGGGATCTTGTAGCGATAGCACTACAATGTTGCAATCTATCATCATCCTCAAACGTGACCGATCTTTTCTTGGTGACCAGATCTTTCATAAATTTGGCATAACCGGGCATTTGTTCTAGAGCTTCTACCAAAGGGACATTGATAGAGAGCTGCTTCAACATTGTTATGAAGCGCCGGTATTTACCATCCTCAGTCTTTTTCACTAATCTCTGAGGGAAGGGTGGTGGTGGCCTAGGCATGGGGATTACCTTGATAGGTACTTCTGCATCTGTTCCATTACTTTCATCTGTTTCACCACTACCCTTTACCACCTTATCATTATCCTTTCTTACATTTTTCTCAGCAGATGGCATGGGTGGGTCAATGGTTTGCCTACCACCCCGAGTAGTAATTGCCATACAGTGTGCATCATTCTTTGGATTTTGGACAGTGTTGCTAGGAAGAGTGCCCGGTTGCCGTGCGTTCACTGTCGCAGATAATTGGGCCACTTGCAATTCGATCTGTTTAATCGAAATTGCGTGTGTGTCCACTTTTTGCCCAATACTAGCTAACTCACCCCTTAATTCTTTAATGTGCTCATCACTAGCATCGAACCTCCTCATCATTTTGTGCAACATATCCTCAACTCGCGCCATACTATCTCCACCATCCCTAGGAGTAACTTCACGATTTTGAGGAGGAACATAGGGTCCACTCCTGTTATTTCTATTACCATAGTTACTCATGTTGAAGTTGTTGTCGCGGTTGTAGTTACCATCTCGGACATAATGACCCTCACGGTTGTAGTTACCATAGTTCCGACCTTGGCGCCAATTATCCTGATTTGAGACTTGGGCGCTTGGTCGGAAACCCCCCATTTGTTCATTGACTGCATAGGAATCCTCCTCATAGTAACATTCACCGTTAGGGGGTGGTGGTTTAGCCAAGTAGTTTACTGCATTAATCTTTTCTGCACACCCAGTGATATGTTTTAGTACCAACCCAAGCTCAGTTCTCATCTGAGCCATTTCTTCCCGAATATCATCTGTTGCTGGGTTGTGAGTGGACTGTACTGCGAAGGTGTTTCTCCCTGTATCGGACTTCCTAGTACTCCAAGATTTGTTGTTACGGGAGATTTTCTCTAATTTCTCAGCAATCTCAGCATAAGGGCATTCTTCATAAGATCCACCTGCTATAGTGTCCAACACCGCTTTATTGTTATCATCCTGTCCCCTATAGAAGTATTCCTTTAGTGACTCATCATCAATACGGTGATTTGGGACACTTCTCAAGAATGAGGTGAATCTATCCCAAGAACTACTAACTGGCTCTCCTGGTAGTGCCACAAAGTTATTCACCCTGTCTTTGTGGTTTAATTTCTTGGAGACCTGATAGTAGCGTGCTAAGAAGACATCCCGTAGTTGGTTCCAAGTAAAAATAGAGTTGTATGGGAGCTCAGTAAACCACATAGCAGCCTCTCCCGTCAGTGAGAGAGGAAACACTCTGAGACCTATTACATCTAGATCCAAATCAGGCCTCCCCACACAACTCTTACACACTGCCCTTACCTTAGCTATATGGGCATGTGGATCCTCAGAAGGTAGCCCTGAAAACAAACCCCTGGCAGTGAGCATTTGCATCAGACTACTAGTTACCACAAAAGTGTGGCCTGTAGGTAGAGGAGGCAAAACCAGTGGCCCATCCGAATCTGCTATGTTATCATAGCCTCTGTAGTATGCTTGGGGCCGTGGAGCGGGATTCTGTCCCCTCTGTTGATGTTCACCCGGAGCATCGGGTAACATCTGACCATGAACATCAGCCGGAGCTGGGATGTTCTGGTTTGGATCCTCATCATTGATTCCCAAGTTACGATTCATGTTTCGCAGTGTACGTTCTAGCTCGTGATCGTAGGGGAACAACGGTTCTCTTCCTCTCCGTGTATTTGGCATACAAGGAGAATAATTCTGAAAAGGAATCAAAAACAATAAAACAAAGTAAAATCAAGAAAATATCAACTAAACTATAGTAAGAAGTTCAAGTTAATCTAAAAGCTAAATTCCCCGGCAACGGCGCCAAAATTTGATACGCTCAAACTTACTTCTCAAATGAGAAGTAAAGCGGTCGCGTCAAGTAAATAACCCAACTAGTGAGGTTGGGATCGTTCCCACGAGGAAAATAGTCTAGACTTAACTCAAACTTGTAATTACTATTGTTCGGTTGATGACTTTCTTAAAAAGTAAAAGCATAAAAGGGGGGTTTTGTACTTCCTAAGAAAATAAAAAATAACTAACGAACTTGACAGAGACACTTAACAGCTTTTAATGTTGAGTTTTAATCAAGTAATCAAAGTAACTAGGGTTTACGTGTTCCCCACAAGTTCATAACTTGATAATTCTAGCTATAACAATTCTTTCCTAGTATCTTGCATGCAAAGTGATAAGCTATGTATTTCTAAATGCTTGGTCTGGCATCTAGAAAATCTCACTCCGCACCTTGGTCCGGCTACGTGTGTTGCTTTCCTAACCCTTATCCTTACCTCATATTAAGCATCATATTCGATATTTGACTTAGTTATTACCTCGTACCAATCAATACTAGCTTATTAGATAGTATACACTAAATCTATGTTAATAATTCTTTTCCTATTATCTACCTCCTTGGTCCGGCAAGTAGCATTAAGGCGAGTTCTAACGTTGATCATCCGTTAAAAAGACTTCTAAGCGAAAGAATTATTAATACATGCAAGACACTATTCTAGAATTGTTATTTTAGCTAGGGTTTATCTCATTATTTGCCTATGGTTCCCACAACCCTAGTTATAGAGTTTAGTTCCTCATAGCCATAAACACAATATTCAAATATATTAAACAAGAAGTCATGTACTTACTTTGATGAGAAAGAATAAAGTCTGAAAATTTGCTTGATTAATCAACAAGAGTTACTTGTAAGAATCTCCAACAATCAAAAACTTAGAAAAACAAAGTCTAATAATATGATGTTTAATCTCCCAGCGTCTAACCTCAAAAACGAGGTTTTTCGAACTATTTATAAAAAAATAAAAACCTAATTAAACAAGGATTCTAATTACTGGAAATCTGCCAAAACGCGGCTGGGTCGACGGACCACGCGACGGAACGTCGTGGTCATGACGGACCGTCGTGGGCTCCGTCGCCCCATACTTGGGTGCAATTCTTCTGCTGCTTTCTTCATTCCCCTCGACGGCAAGTGTGACGGACCGTCACAGGCACGACGGTCCGTCGAGGGTCTTCGTTACAAAATACTTCAACTTTTGGAATTTGGGTACTGGGATCACTTCTCTGATCTTCGCGACGAACCTGCAGGACGGACCGTCATATCCATGACGGACCATCACAAGCTTCGTGATCCTATACTTGGTCAGACTTCCCCATCTTCCTTCAGCAGCTTCTCTACGCTGCCACCTACGGACCATCATAAGCTCCGTAGGTGGTCTCTTCTTCTGCATTTTTCGCTCAAAATCTCCGCATTCAGCTTTAGACAGATTTCCTGCAAAACAAAGAAAAACTTATATCAAAATTAGCACAAAAAGGCTTTCGGACACAATAAACTTAAGGAAAAAGTATTAATTATACCGTGAAACCACGGTATATCATGTATCCTGAGACACATGTATGTGGATGTATCAGAACATATCTGAACACACCAAAATCTATTAAGATACGCAATATTTGAAACTAGAATGTATCTACGTAAATAGATCTTAAACTTGAAGTCCATTTTCAAACATTTAATATTCAAAGTTGTTAAAATTAATTTTTAATTGATCTTTTAATAATATATATAATTTCTTATATATCAAATTGCTTTAGTCTCCCATCAAACATATTTTTTTAGTATTTTATGGACACGTTTGTTGCACATGTATCCCATACTTATAGTCGGCTTAAAAAGAAATATAGAAATTAGAATATGTGTGCCATGAGTTACACTAAATTATAGATAAAAAGAAAGGGATGTTTACCCTGTCATGACCCAATTTAGAATCATGACCGGTGCAAAGTAGAAGAATTCCAAAGTAAGCCTTAACAAAAAATCAACAGACAATTGGAAAGAGTTTCCTCTATTTTTAGGTATATCCTAAAATTACCTGTATAAAAAACCAATAACGCAACCAACAAGTCTCATCAATAATCCACCTTATTCATCAATAGACTATTCGAAGAGTAAATATACTAATTTCAACTTCAAAACATGGATGAGTTTGGTCTGAAGCTAATCAAAGATGAAAGAGGGAGCATGGTAGACAATACATTTTATAGGAAAATCATAGGCAGTTTTATGTATATAAACTCCACTAGGCCCGACATCATGTATGTAGTAAGTTTCATAAGCAAATATATGGAGAGCCCGGTTGAAATTCACCTGCTAGCTGCCAAGAGAATCCTTCGCTACTTATAAGGAACTAAAGATTTTGGTATGTTTTACAAAATGGGTGAGAAATCTTGTTCGCTTGGTCTTGCTTATAGTGATTATGCAGGATATCAAGATGATAGGACGAGCACTTCAGACTATGTTTTTATGTTTTTATGCTAGGCACAGGGGTTATTTCGTGGTCTTCCAGGAAGCAAAAAATTATTACTTATCCACCAGTGAAGCGGAATTTGTTGCTGCTACAGCTTTTGCTTGTCAAGCTGTTTGGTTGAAAAGAATCCTTGAAGAACTACAGTTCAAACAAGAAAGAGAAATTGTAATTTTCTGCGACAATAATTCTGCCATCAAGCTATCAAAAAATCATGCGTTACATGGAAGAATCAAGCACATTGACGTGAAGTTTTTTTTTTAACGAGATCTCAACGATGAAGGAACAATAGAGTTGAAATATTGTCGAAGTGAAGATCAACTAGCGGATATTTTTATGAAGCCTCTCAAGTTTCTTTCTTTCCAAAATCTGAGAAGGCTATTAGGACTTTGCACCATGGAAGAACTCAAGAGATTGATGATAACCTGAAGTTTAAAAGCTTTCAGTTTAAGGGAGGGTGTGAGAAATAAATTTTGTTTTGTTTTTCCTATTCTTTAGGGAGTAATTTTAATCGTGGGTGTTATCTAGTTTAGGAGACAATCTTGTTAGATATTTCCTTGATTTTAGCTTAACTTTGTTATGTTTTTGCTTATAAAACAAAGATTGCATCGCAAAAATTAGTGACATCAAATCAATAAAATTTCTTTGCTTGTTCAGCCTCTTTCTCTTCTCTGTCAACTTCTACTTCCATATTTTTTGTTTTTTTTCTATCAATCTTGTGTCCAATAAAATTGGTGCAGAATTGCAAATAGCAACCAAACTAGCTGTTGTGGAGTTCGAATTTTGATCTCCTATTTGAAGGTAAATAACTAAAGTTAGTAGCTAATTGAAACCTTATTTATTCGTGTAAACTTCAATTTTTTTGTAACTAGGATAACATCTCCATGACGAAGAACTTTCTTCAGGTTCATTCCTAGCTAGATGTGCTTATCCAAATGTACTTAATTCAGAGCTCGATCTTAATATTTTCTTATGATATTTTAATTACAGCATCACAAATTGTTATATCCCAGTGTGTATGATAGTGGTTGAGGGTGTATGCCTTGTATTTACTGCTTTTGATGGTACTCTTTGAACAAAAATTCATGTAATTGATTAAGGTAGTTAATTTTACTTGAAGTGGAAAATGGAGTAAACAAATAGAAGAGTAAGAGAAATGAAATGCATTATTTGTCTCATTTCTAGGTGCCATACTCTTAAGGATGTATTCATACTTGAATTCATATTCATGGAATGTATGTATTGTGGATGCTTATGCTTTATACTTGATGATTTGATCGACCATGTTACCATTTTAAATTTTTAACTCGGTATCGTAGATCTGAAAAGGGAACATCAATTAAGAAGAGAC
The DNA here is from genome assembly GCF_036512215.1 of Solanum lycopersicum. Taxonomy (NCBI): domain Eukaryota; kingdom Viridiplantae; phylum Streptophyta; class Magnoliopsida; order Solanales; family Solanaceae; genus Solanum; species Solanum lycopersicum. Next base: position 8,031,887 of record NC_090807.1, read on the forward strand.
TTTAACTTGGTATCGTATTTCTAGTTTAGTCTCACACTATTTTTCTGACAATTGGATAAACGAAGGTAGTGACCCATACTTACCAGTCCCTTTTTAGTCTGGCGCTACTGTTTTTCAAGTGAGAGCAGATTTTTTCGAGCCAGAGCACATGAAACTAACTAAAAATGCATGTTGTGCTTATATATAGTTAGTTCTTCGATAGAATAATTGAAGAGTAGGCAGGAGCATAGCATCACCATGACGAAGAACTTCCTTCAGGTTCATTAGTGATCTTCCAAATGTGTCAATTTAGATCTCAATCTAAATATTTTCCTATACTTATGCTATTAATATACTCCTTGTATCTGAGTTTGTCAACATCTATGCTCTTTTTGCATTGCATCAGCATATAGCTGCATGAAAAGGGCACGGAGAACGTGTAATGGTGCTTCTCAGTCATTAATGTAACATACATTTATAAGGTATGACAATCTCAATAAATGTCACTTAGAATTAATTAAATAATTTTGACAAGCCAAGTGTTATATGAGTAATTATTTATTCCATCAATAACATATATAAATGGTGACACCACATTATGGGAAGCTATAGCAGCAAAACTCTATCACATATTTGAACTCTATCATTGGGCATCTATTTAAACATGGATTACTTGTTAACTCAAAACATTAAAAAAGATTAGCTATTATCCACGTTGCAATATAAAAAAATCATGTAGATATGGTAAAGCATTTATTATTGAAAGGATATGAGATTGATCAACTGCTATCACTTTGTTTCTTATGCTAGTCTTGCACTGCTCATTATAGACATCTAATCTATGAAGTTTTCTCTATGATCTTGCATATGACACATAGCATCCATTTAAAATTAGTGACATAATATACCTCAAGATAAGTTTATACCAATTTTTATTAACTAGAATCTTTTATCAAGAGAAACAAATTGATTTGTCAATACTAACACGTGATAACTGTTACTTGGTTCTATTTAGGTCAATAATGAGGATACATTGGCCACGACAATTGTTGGATATGCTAAAAAGTGGACACATGTTTGAGCTAAAGGCTTTATAGGTGCAGTGTGTGTTCTTTTAAAATTCCAAAAAAAATGCTAACAGGAAAATTTATTGCCGCTAAAGGCTTCTTTTGTTGTAGTGTTAGTGTACTATGCCTTGGGCTTCCTGTCTATTTCAATAATTTGTTGGAACTGATTTAACTTATCTGATGGACCAAGATCTCGTCTTGCACTTTCCAAACGACGTGATTCTCTCTCTTTCCACCGTGTACCAAGGATGGGTTGATGAGAAGACGCTTGCTCCAACTAAAGTTGGCACTGCAATGATTGTTGCCATCAAGAAGTTGAACTCTGAGAGCACTCAAGGATTTGAAGAGTGGCAGGTATACAATTGATATTTTTGATACAATGATAACACAATTGTTCGTTGGCACTAATTTCCACTATTTTTTGAATCGAAACATCCAATACTTTGGCCTTTTCATTTTTACTAAAAATGGGATACACTTTACGAAATGGGAGTTGTATCTAAACTCATTGTTATAGGAGCATTAGACACTCAAAATTTAGAGAATTTCACCGAAGTGAGTATTCTTGCTTATCGAACCCTTATTGTATTCATTTCACTTTCTAGGGAGGATGGATATTTGATTGTTTTGTTGTTAAATACAAAAATTTATAAAGTGAGTGTGTTTGTTCTTGATATTTGTTGGCAGGAAATGAATGTTGTGAAATGGGATGAGCACAAATCTTGTTCTGTATTTCAAGAATAGGCTTAACCAACATACTACTTCACCCTCAAAGAATGCCTCAAATGTGTCTGAAACAAGTTGTACTACTCTACATCCCACCCCTAATTGGGGCATTTCTTGCAAGTGCCTATTTAGGATGATACTAGACAATTGCTTGTTTTTCAATCATCTTGTTAGACTCAAAATAATATTAGCTTTTGGAATCAAATGATGTAATTTTGTATATCTTATGTTTGTTGACTCTAAGATAATGAATGACTAGTTGTTTATTTGTAAATTATGATTTTAATGAAGCACAATACCTTTTACTATTAATATTGTGAATTTGTGGTTAATTTTATGGCTAATGAGGTGTGTCGTTAATGTCAATGCAAGATGAAAGTCAAGGTGATTTTAGTGGCAATTGTTATTGCCGCTAAATAAATGCCACTAAAGTTGAGACCTTTTAGAGGCAATAGTTGGTATCTCTACCACCACTCATTGTAATTGTCGCTAAAGCCTTTAGCGACATTGGATCCAATGACAATTAACTAAATGCCGGCAAAAGCTTTAGTGAGAATTTGTATTGCTGCTAAAATGTATACTAATTGCCGCTAAAAGCCTTTATTGTTGTAGTGATATAAGCAAAAACAATGTAAACACTTAATAATAAACACAGAGAAACCTTTCCATATCAAATCTTATAGTTGTAAACTCAGAAAAACACTTTCATATCAAATATTATATCTGGGAGGTTTCCACGGATGAATCATGTAATTAGAGTGGCCTTCTCTTTAAGAAATAACCAATAGCAGTGAACTCCTCGTAAAGGAATTAAATATTCAAATCAGTAGATCCCTACTCGAGTGATATCAGTAACAGTATACGAGTTCCACATTCCCACTAGCAAGGACTTTATCAGAAATCAGTAACTACAAGGTGCACCATGTCTAACAATCCCACCGTTAGCTAGTGGATTCATCAAGATCTACTCCCATTTATATTTTTCTTGTAATCAGTAGAAGCATTTCAAAACCGAACAGAGCATTTAAATCTTATCAAATCATATCATTGCAAAATTTAATTATCACCTGTCAAAATACTATTTCTCAAATAATTATAAAACCTTTTCAATAATAGTAATCATATATTGTATAAATGAGATCATCTCCAATAATCTTTTCAGTATCATATCCAGTAAAAGACTTGTCCCACATGCAAGTTCAAAACATTTTACTTTATAAACCATGTGGTAATCATGCAAATTATGAAACATGAACTGTGGTAAGATTACTACTCATGGTACTTGTGTTGAAATACAAAACATGTCACCTCAAGTAATTTGTAAGCCTTCCTGGTTTAATCTATAATCACATCATATCGATCTCGTGTTAAAATCTTGTTTCAAGATAATTAACAATAAATGTAGAATACCCAACCCTTGAGATTTCATAATTAACTAGTCATTCGTTTGAATCATATCTAATCATGCTATGATTATTAAGTTCATATACCTAGCAATTTCAACCTACTTATACAATTTGTTCATCCCATTCCTTACCGAGAAGTATACCAAACTAGTGGTTAAGACCAAGAAACAACTCACTGCATATTGTTTTCTTAAAAGTATCAAAATTATCTTTGTACCCAAAAACAAAACCAATAATCATAAGAAGATAACTCAAATAAATTTACTAATCGGAGATTGACCTTTCAGTAGAATGAGTCCTTTATGTAAAGTAGGTGTGGAGTACAAATTTCTTCAAATGTTCTTGCAATACTATATCAATCTGATGCGATAAGTAGTTCTCTGCGTGAATGACCTAATAATAATGCCGGAGAGGCTGCAGGAGAAGAAAAGCGACAAGGATTTACCTGAAACTTGGAAGCGGAGCCTTCTAATAGAAAATAACGACCCTCAAAATTAAATAGGACAATCTAGAGCTTCACATATGTTTCATGAATTAATAATGTGTTAAAATGATGAATAATATCCTTAGTTTTCAGTTGTTAAGAGTTTGGAAGTTGAACGTCAAAGAACGACCAAGATGTTTAGAAACTAGTCTTGTATGTGTTTATGTGCCTTTGCATGTTTTATGTGTTGTTTGGTGTTCCAATTGATAATGAAGGACCTTCGACCCTATTTGGTCACGTTTAGGGTCAAAAAATACGGGTAAGACTCCCCAAGCACCACCCTAAAGGTCCTTGAGGAGAACAAAAGACTTGGCAAGAAGCTACCAAAAGAAGCTCCAAACTATAAGCCATAACAACGGTTAGTAGCCAGGGTTGACGCCCCGTCGTTTGATGGACGTAATTCCACTCTTAGCTTTGGTATGTTATCCCCAAACTTTGAGGCTCTGTTAGAAACCATGGACCAACAAGACATTCCGTTGGTTGAGTGACGCCTCGTGGATGGTTGTCCGTCGTTTAGATCTAAAATCTGTCTGCTACTCGACAAGCTTAGGGGTGGAAAATTCACCCCACGTACGAATTAAGTAGTGGTCAGTTGTTTTAAGGGTTTTTAGGTATTTTAAGTTAGTTTATATCCCTAAGACCTATGTTATACTTCACTTTTCAAAATCAAAACCCCTCTCACAAAAAAACTCCATCAAGACCTATTGAAGCTTGAACTCAAGGTAGAGCTACGATTGAAGGTTTTGGGTGATTTCTTCACCAAGTCTCATGGGTATTCTCAGGTTTCATAGTTCATCCTTGATTATTCTCTAATTCAAGGATTCAATCCAAAGGCTTTTCAAAAAGGTTTCAAATTCCTAAACTCTTCTATTATGAATTTAAGCATGGCTCTTTACATGAAAATGTTCTAATTATGGATTATGATGTTTTCAATATAAAGTGAAGGTTCTATAATAAAATAACTCAATGGACCCATGGTCATACAAATTCTCAAATTTTGAATTATGAATTGCATTAGATGAATATGATTAGATAATGTTATAGTTGTGGTTTTTTTATATTGTACTGTGATTATCTACTGCAGTTTATGCCTTATTATGTTGATTTATTGGAGAATTTAGAATAGGTTGTCAAGGCTTGGATAAAGGGTAAGTTGATCTACATTGTCTAGTTCTTATTGAATTGATGTTGAGTGGTATGATCCACTTATTTTAGTAGTTTTTACTTTAAATATATGAATATATATGTGAATTGTGATTATGGATTTGAAGGCAATGAATGTGAAGTCAAGTGATGTTGATATATATGTATGAGAAGTATTATGAAGTTGAGAATGTGTATCTTGAAGGTTCTATGTATAAAGGAAGTATAATGAGAATGTGAAACATGATAGTGTGTGAAGTATGATGAATATGGTATAATCATTTTTAGAAGTCAATGCTATGACTAATGGTGGTTATGTGAAAAGTATTCTCACATGTACTTACACAAACTATGTAACCCAAAATGTAATTTAGGTATATCTAGAGCCTAACATGTTTTTCATGAGTTTATAAGGTCCTAAAATGACTAAAAATAGTGTCAATAGTCATTATATAATGTTTGGAAGTGTTAGGAGGTTAAACGCCCAACAACGTCCAAAACGTCCGGAAACTAGTCAAAGTCAAACTAGTGTGTCGTAATATTTTGTAGGGGAGTTTTGGAGGATGGTTTGAGGGTTAAATTGATTATATATGGTTCCCATACATATCCTAACATTTAAAGGGTCGAAACATTCAAGAACGACGCCCCGGGGACAAGCCTAAGGGTCCCCGAGGAGGACCCAAACATAGGCCAGTGAAGCTACTGGGCAGCCTAGATGCGGAGGTTGTTGCGCAACGCGGATCCATCACGTAAAGGGAAATTTTTGCCCTGCGATGTGGATACATCGCAAAACATTATGTCCTACACTACTTTCCTGAACCAAGAATCAAAAATGCCTCCGCGAGGCGCAGTAAGTGCCCAGATTTGGTCGCTTCGTTTTTAAGTCATATTTAAGTTGATTAAAATGTACAATAGTTGCAGGGGTATTTTGGGAAATTTAGGGGTTAATTATTGGAGGTTATTGTAGTTATTTTAGGAGTATATAATCATCACAATAGCCAATAAGACTCTATACTTCAAATTAAACCTTTCTCTCCCAATATTCTCCCAAAACCACCATTGAAGAAGAAGAAAAATTGCAGCAGCTTTAAAAAGAATTCACGAAGGTTTCAAGCTAGGTTTCAGGCTCTAGTATAAGGTATGTGAATCTTATTAGTCCATGGATTCTTCCATCCATGGAGTCCCCCTAGTTTCCCCACAATTGAGAATCTAAAGAAGCCCAAACAAGTGAGGGTTGTGATTGCATTGTGGGTAAGGTGTGTTTGTGATCCCAATAGAGTAGGTAACATTCACTTATGTTCATGTGATGTTTATGCACTATATTCATGTAGTTTTCATGGTGAGTTATGATAATTTAACTTGAAGGTGATCATGGTGATTTTAGGTCATTAGAGGCTAGATTAAAGTTTTATGTAAGTTTTCTTAATTAAATTGTATTCTATTATATTGGATCATCATTTAATCACCTTGATACGAATAAAAATAGGTCTAATTGATTAGGGATGATCTTGACCTATGATATAATGTGTTTTCACGGTATTATTAACACTTTGTCCTTAATTTTAGTGTGTCCAAAAGCCTTTTTGTGCTAATATTTATATTAGTTTCTCCTTATTTGCAGGAAATCTGTTCAAAGATGTATGCAGAGGTTTTTTAGCGAAGAAATGCAGAAGAGACCAACTAGGGAGCTTGTGACGGTCCGTCATGCTTGTGACGGTCCGTCATGCTTGTGACGGTCCGTCATGCTTGTGACGGTCCGTAAGTGGCAACGTAGTGCAGCTGCTGAAGGAAGATGGGAAAGTCTGACCAAGTGTGGGGTTACGGAGTCCATGACGGTCAGTCGTGTCTATGACGGTCCATCCTGCAGGTTCGTCATGAACTTCATAGAAGTAATCCCAGTACCCATATTCCGAGAGTTTAAGTGTTTTGGAACGAAGACCCTCGACGGACCGTTGTGCCTATGACGGTCCGTCATACTTGCCGTCGAGGGTAATGAAGAGAGCAATAGAAGAAATTTCATCAAGTATGGAACGACGGAGTCCATGACGGTCCGTCATGACCACGACGATCTGTCGCGCTCTCCTTCGACCCAGCCGCATTTTGATAGATTTCTAGCAAATAAAGTCCATGTTTAATTAGGTTTTTATTTTCTATAAATAGTTCGAAAATAGACTCTGGATCATTATTAGACTCTGTGTATTAGTGTTAGATTCTTGATTATCATTAGACTTTTTGTGAGATTATTGATTACTTTGATATTCTTGCAAGTGATTATTGGTGATTAATCAAGCAAACTTTCGGATTTTACTCTTTCTCATTGAAGTAAGTACATGAATTCTTATTTAATATATTTAAATATTGTGATTATGACTATGTGTAACTAAACTCCATAACTAGGGTTGTGGGAACCATAGACAAATAATGACATAAACCCTAACTAAAATAACAATTCTAGAATAGTGTCTTGCATGTATTGATAATTCTTTCACTTAGAATTCTTTTTAACAGATGGCCAACGTTAGAACTCGCCTGAATGCTACTTACCGGACCAAGGAGGTAGATAATAGAAAAAGAATTATCAACATAGATTTAGTGTATACTATCTAATAGGCTAGTATTGATTTGTACGAGGTAATAACTTAGTCAGATATCGAATACGATGCTTAATATGAGGTAAAGATAAGGGTTAGGATAGCAACACACGTAGCTGGACCAAGGTGCGGAATAAGATTTTCTAGATGCCGGACCAAGGATTTAGAAATAAATAACTTATCACTTTGCACGCAAGATACTAGGAAAGAATTGTTATAGTTAGAATTATCAAGTTATGAACCTGTGCGGAACACGTAAACCCTAGTTACTTTGATTAATTGATTAAAATCCAACATTCAAAGTTGTTAAGTGTCTCTTTCAATTTATGTAGTTATTTTCATTCATTTAGAAATAGAAACCCCCCTTTTTATTGTTTTTACTTTCCAAGGAAGTAATTGACTAAACAAAAGTAATAATAGATTGAAGTTAAGTCTAGACTATTTTCCTCGTGGGAACGATCCCAACCTCACTAGTTGGGTTATTTACTTGACACGACCGCTTTACTTCTTATTTGAGAAGTAAGTTTGAGCGTATCAACCTAGGAAGTTAGAACTGAACCTATGTGGAATTACCTTCTAATGAGCGTATCAACCTAGGAAGTTAGAACTGAACCTATGTGGTCATGTATGACTAGAATTACCTTCAAATGATATAATTGAATAGATTAACATGTAATTGAGTGCGAATCATGAAGGAATAAATATAGTAGTTTTTTATAGGTCTTATGACCATTTTAGTTAGGGATTTGGGGGTAAATTCTTGATGAAGATGATTGTGATGATGTTTCCTTTCTCTTTTCAACCTAGACATGAATATGATTAGGAGAAGCAAGTTCACCCTAGATTGATTTAGCAACCTAACATGAATCAATGTATGGTAGACTAAGGTTAGCTTGAAGTTTGCTTGTATGATCACTTCTTCTGTAGTAGACTTGGTGAGACAAGACCAAGGACATGGTAGCTTGAGTTGAAGTACTCATGGTACCTTGAGATAGTAGATCTTAAGGGTATCTTTGGATGGTGAATCTCAAGGAGGATTGAGTTGAAATACTCATGGTAGATTGAGTTATTGAATCTCATGGAAGCTTGGGTTAGATTACTTATGGTAACCTGAGGTGTTGAACTTCATGGTATCTTGACTTTGTTTGGACAAAACCATTTCATGGTAGCTTTAGGTGAAAGGCCTAATTGTAGATTGATTTGCATGCAGGGTGCACTTCATGGTATCTTGATTTACATGTAATGTTTATTTCATAAAATAGCTTGAGATTAGTTTCTCATGGTAGCTTAGGGTTGAGGATTCATGCTCCCGTACGGTTAGCTTGCATTTACATGATTGGTTGCATGGTGGTTAGGATGGTTGTATCCTTCTTTTAGTAGTTTGGTTAGTACATTGAGATGTTTCCCATGGTAGTAGTTCTATAATTGTAGTATGTTGAGCTTAATAGACAAGGTTGCACGATAAGGTAGCTTGGATTACGTAAGTCTAGAGAAGTACTTAGTATGGATGGTAGTATGGGATTCCATCTATACATTGCACAAGTATGACTTAAAGGTACCTATGACATTAGCCATACATGATTTATGCTTAGATTGGATAGTGATTATAGTTGCATTCCATGACATGGTTGACTTAAGATGATGGTTCCTTGACAAGATGAAGTAGGTCTACTTGAGACTCCTAGATGATATGAAACAAGATAGGGTGAATTCAAGATATGCTTAGTGTACAAAGTATTATGGGGTGTTTCACAAGCATTGCACAAGTGTACTTTGAGGTGTACTAGGGGAAAAGTGCTCATATGTTAAGATGAACTTAGGTCTTAGTTATGAAAGTGAACTATGATCAAGTATGACTAAAGAGAGGTACTTAGATTTGGTAGTAGTATGGGATGCTACCTTAGCCTTGCACAAGTAAACTTAGAGGTGGCTTGTGATATAGTTCATTTGAGTAAGAAGGACAAAAAGGGTTAAGTATGAACTCTATATGTTTTATGATGCTTTAATATGCTTATGATATTCATGATATGATTATGTCTTTATCTCTTATGATTATGTCTATTGTTGACTAACCCTTTGAGATAATGGTATGTAGTTTCCATACTTAGTACATATCGTACTAACACATATTACCTACATGTTGTCCATGTAGGATCTTGAGAAGATAGAGTTGCTTGAAGGGTAGAGTTTTAAGGTTTCGGAAAAGAGAATAAGTGGTGAGTCCTCATAGCTTTGACGACGAACCTTTATGTTCCTTTATGTTTTCTTTATATTTTAGACTTTATGTGGGCTGCGTCCCAACATGTTTCATTCGTGTCAAAGTTAGATGGTTTTTGAGACAATGTTATTATAGATGCTTCCACTTTTATCAAATACCTTTGGTTTATCCTTAAACGAAGTTTTTAAATTCCCTCCATTTATGTATGATATTATTTAATGAAGTCAAGTTACTTGTACAAGACCTCCAATAGGTCGAGTACGCTGTGTTGCGACCCAAGGCTTGCCCTAACTTCTAGGGCGTACTGGCGGGTCATTACAGAATGAATGAAATTATTAAATGAAGATGGGGTTCTTTTTGGTAGACACTATTCGTGAGTAGAGATGAAGTGTCTAGTACCAACCCTGCTATTCCTTAGAACCTTATTGAATGAAAAAGGGGGATTTTGGGGTGGACACTCTTCGTAAGTTGAGATGAAGTGTTTAGTAGCAACCTCACTATTCCCAAAATCTTTCCAAGGAATGGTTGGAGGTTGTATACTCTTCCTAAGTTGAGATATGATATTCTAAAGTAACCTCTAGAGATGGATTCACTTCATAAGTTGAGATATAGTTTTTAATATAAATCTCTTTACCTATATCTAATGAATGTAATGAACGTCTAAGACTCCGTGGGAGAGTTATGCTTAGCACTGAGAGGATTTGAAGAATAGGTAGATTCTCTTCATGAGTAAAGATGTTGTATCTAATGTACCACTCTAGATGAGTGCTCTTCGTTAGTTGAGATGGGTTATTTAGAAGCAATCTCTTACCCTTTAACAGTGCGCCCACATATGTATAGATATTGGAGAACCATGTAAAGTGTAAAAGAGAATGACCTTACCTAAGGCAAGTAGGGATCCCTCATCTGGTAGGGGTTAATACCGGGATTTCATGTCTAGCTCTCATGGTCTATGTCGGTTAAAGTTATCCCCCACAAATGAATGTAATGAACTAGTCTTCTTAAGAGTGTACTAGTTAGGGTATGAGGTGGGATGAGATGTCATCTATCCATTTCACAAGTAGAAATTTGGAGGGAGTCTTGGACTTTCCTTATATGAAAATGTTTAATGGGTTACTTTATGATGTTAATGAAGTATGTTGACTTTATGTCTAATGTAAACAAATCATGGTTATCTTATGTCTAATATGATGAAAGTTATGTAAATGATCAAATGTGATGTACCTAGTCTAAGGTGATTCCTAATGAGCACTAAGTGGGAGTAGTAGTATGCGATGCTACATTCACATTGCACTAGTGTAAATTTGGGGTTGTCTTGGAGAATGGTCTTTATGTGAAGTTCTCAAATGAATGTACGGTTCCTCTAGTATCTTTAGTTGTGAATGTTGACTTGTTGAATTAAAATGAAGCATGATTATGTTTTTAGTCTTAAGGATCAATTAGATGTGTACTGAAGAGGTTGTATGGACAGTCTGTTCACGTCTTACCTAGGTGAATTTTGGTATAACTTTGGATATAAAGGTCTAAATGATAAATGGATTACTTGATGAATGTGACTAAATGTTGAGATTTATGGAAGTATTACTTGTATGTGAAATGATAATTTGTATGATGCTTCTAAGCTTAATTCATGAATGATTTTTACTAAAATATCACGAAAAGTATGTTTCAACTATAATGTCCTCTTTAAGTATGTTTTTGCATATTGTCATACTTAGTACAATGTTTTTACTAACTCCATACTCTTCTATATTTCTAGAAGTATAGGTGGAAGGCAAGTGAAGGTTCTTAGAAGGTGAAGCTTGGGAAGTTTATTTCTCTCAAGAGTGGTATGTCCTCATATGTTAGAGGACATAAACTATGTTTCTTTCAGTTGCTTTCTTTTAAGACTTAGTATGTTTCTTTCAATGTAAAGGGTGTGACCCTATTATGTTAAGACGTGTCTAAGTTGGATTGTGATGATGAGACTCTATACCTTCATTTAATGAAAGAGTATTTCATATTATTTATGTTGAGAAAAGTTTTGATACCTTACTACTTTTCATACCTATGTATTGAATGGAATCTAAAAGACTTCTACAAGTCCTCCGAGAGATCGAGTACGCTGTGTAATGCCTATAGGGTACTCTTGGGTTGTTATAAACTTGGTATCATAGCATTAGGTTTTTGAAAAGATAGTCTTAGTGTCAAAAGTCTCACAACCATTTCTAGTAGAGTCTTGTTCGTTGGTGTGATTCGTGACACATCTATGAGTGAGATGCTATAGGACAATAGAATTTTCACATTCTTCATTAGTCTTGTACCGTGCCATAGAGTTGAGTTCTATATGTGTCTTTCATAATCTCTACTCTTTGTGTTTATAAGATATGAATATAAGATGGACTCGCGCAAGAATAAAGGAGAAAAAAGTAGTTAATGAGGGAGTTCTTCCCCGGGGTGAGCGAGTCCCTATAGCTAATCAAGAGAATGTGAATGAGGCAGTTTCCCCTCAAGTGTCCCAAGGTCCTCAAGCCCCCAATATTGAAGGATATGTGTCTAATGTAGAGATAAGGGCTACTTTTAAGGCTTTCACCCAACTCGTGATGACTCAATCTCAAGTTGTCATTAATCATGTGGTTGCCTTAGCTAACCTAGGAGTTGGACCTCAGTGAACCCTAAGGCAAGTACTCCCGCTTCTAGAATATGGGATTTAATGAGGATGAATCCTCCTACATTTCATGGCACTAAGGCGGATGGAGATCCACAAGGCTTCATAGATGAGGTTTTAAAGGTGGTAGATGCTATGGGAATGACTCTTACGAAGAAAGTGGATCTAGCCGCTTACCAACTAAATGATGTGGATCAAGTATGGTTTGAGCAATGAAGGGATGAGAGACACGTAAGGGCAGGCATGGTAGATTGGGGGGTGTTTAAGATGACCTTTCTTGATAGGTTTTTCCCCATAGAGTTGAGGAAGAAAAATTAGTAGAATTCATGAACTTCGTCAAGAGGGAATGAGTATGAATGAGCATTCTCTCAAGTTCACCCAACTCTCTAAGTATGCTCCAACCTTGGTAGCCAACTCTAGGGCAAGTATGAATAATTTCACGATAGGAGTATCTAGTTTGATTGAGAAAGAGTGTCGTACGACATTGTTCCATCAAGATATTGATATCTGTAGACCCATGGTATATGCTCAACAAATTGAGAAATCCAAGCATAGGAAGATGAATAGAGATGGGAAGAGGGCTAGGTCGGATGAACCAAGTCATTCCATAATCGAGATTCTTCCATGGGGAGCAAGGATAGGATTCCCACCAAAATTCTCAAGGAGGAAATGGAGGTGGCTATACATATGAGAGACCTAAGTATACTACATTTAGAAAGCAAAAGTTGGGAAAGTGTCTTGACAGTACGGATGGATATTTTGGATGTGGTAATAGGGGTCGAAAGATGAGGGACTACCCGATCCTCAAGGCAAAAGGGAAAGAGACCAACAAAGCTCCTCAAGAAGGTCCGGATTCCAATACTCAAATGAAGAACCATTTTTATATGCTTCAAGCTAACAAATGATCTAATCCGGAATAAATGCCACGTTAAGTCATAGTTCCTTATGGTTGTTTTTGATTTGTTCTTAGATGAGTTTACCCTAAGTGGGGGATAATAAGTTGAGTAGTAAGGTGGTTGAAATCCTTATCTTTTCCTTCTATTCTTACTCAAACTTGAGACCGAAATTCTTAGTAGTTTGGTTATGTTTTGTAGTCTTGCATATGAGTATGAGTTGAATGTCTACTATTGTTATGGGTGTCATTGATAATACGATGTTTTGGATGCTCTTGATGATATCATAGTACATGAGAAGATTGGTAGTTAATATATATCTCTAACGTCAATGTGTAGCTAATGATATTTTCTTAATTTCCTTATGAGTTATTATGTTTAAGTGCCAATGTGTTATTTAAAAGGTATTACATGATGAGATTTATAATGTTATCATGAGTATGTCTAATGTTGAGAAGGTAGTTCCTCCATAAATGCAATGAAAATGATGAAGTATGTATGCACTTTGCATTGTGGAAATAGTTCCAATTTGCTTGTATTGCTTAGAGTGAAAAATGATGTGAATTTGGTGTTCCTTGTAATTTTGATTCATTGAATATGAATTTGGTATCCACGATGATGCGTGCTATGAGCTTCCAGTTGAGTCTTTTAGCCCTTAAAGGTGCTTAGTGTCATTCGAAGATGAAAGTTTTTCTAAGTGAGGGAGATTGTAACAACCCTCAAAAAGAAATAGGACAATCTACAAATTCACATGTGCTTCATGAGTTAATAATGTGTTAAAATGATGAAGAATAGCCTTAGAGGTCAGTTGTTTAGAGTTTGAATGTTGAACGTCAAAGAACGACCAAGACGTTCGGAAACTAGTCTTGGATCTGTTTGTGTGACTTTGCATGTTTTATGTGTTGTTTGGTGTTAAAATTGATAGGGAAGGAACTTAGAACATATTTTGTCGTGTTTAGGGTTGAAATGTCCAGATACGACTCCCCAAGGACCATCCTGGGGGTCCTTGAAGAGGACCAAAGACTTGGCAAGAAGTTGCAACAAGCAGCTCCAAACCATGGCCCATAACAACAACGAGTAGCCTGGTTGATGCCCCGTCGTTTGGGGTAGTGGCTCCACACTCAGCTATGGGATCTTAGCCCCTAAAGTTGAGCCTCTATCAGAAACCACGGACCAGCAGGATGGTCTGTGTGTTAAGTGACACCTCTTGGATAGTTGTCCGTCGTTTGGACCTGTAGTTCTCCCTACAACTTGGCAGCTTAGGGGTGAATTGAGAAATTCACCCCATGTCCTAATTAACTAGTGATCGGTTGTTTTAAGGGTTTTTTGGTATTTTAATTTAGTTTATATCCCTAATACCTAAGTTAGACTTCGTTTGTCAAAATCAAAACCCCTCTCCCAAGTAAAACTCTCTCAAGACCCCATTGAAGCTTGAACTCAAGGTAGAGTTAAGATTGAAGTTTTTGGGTAATATCTTCACAAAATATCATAGGTTTCCTCCTATTAAAGTATGATAGTTCATCCTTGATTCTTCTCTCATTCAAGGAGCCAATCCAAAGGCTTTTTAAAAATGTTTCGAATACCTAAACTCGTCTATTTTGAATTCTAAGCATGGGTCTTTGCATGAAAAGGTTTTAATGTATGGATTATGATGTTTTCTATCAATATAAAGTGAGGGTTTTATGATCAAAAACTCAATGGACCCATGATCATACAAATTCTCAAATTTTGACTTATGGATTGGGTTTGAATTAGATGATTAGATAATGTTAGAGTTGTGTTTTTTTATGTTGTATTTTGATTATCTACTGCCATTTATGCCTTATTATGCCACTTGATTTCGGCTTTGAAAAACGATCGAGAGATTATTTTTTGGAGAAAGAGTGTTTTTTATGAGAAAAAATTGATATAATTGTCATTTAAAAATATAATTAGGATAAGGGAGAGTTTGAAGCTTGCTTTACACTAATGTTTTGAATGTTTTATTTTAACCTTAAGAACAAAATGCAAATTTGATCAAATAAAGATTAACAATGAAATGTGGTCTGTGGACTAAGATTACACATCTTTTCAAACTTATGGAATAAGATAGATCTTTTCATTCTTATGTAAAAATATATATGCTTTGTTCAACATGTAGCAAAAGAATGAGTTCTCTGCAAAATTTACAATTGGAAAGTCTTAATTCCAACTCGAGCAGAGCCATACAATCCTTAAAATCACTCTCATCTCTCAAGTCACTTTTTATAAATTTAGTGATCTCACTTCTCCAACCATAATTTAAGGTAAGCTCAAAATTGAATTTTATTTAACTTACTTCTATTGCCGCTTTTTCTTTAGAAATATATATTTAAAATTGTAGTTTCAATTTTCTGACTACATCATATATAAGCATTAAGAAATCTGAGCACGGTGGAGTACCTATACTTGGAGGGATTTTCTTTAAGTGACAACTTTCTGGCAAACATTGAACAAATGACTTCTCTTAAAGTGTTGAGTATGCCTTTTGGTAGAAAGAATGGCACCCTAATCAAGTTACCCTATTTTTCTCTTTTTGTCCTAATACCTGCATTTTCATAAACATAGTGTGTTTGGCAGGGAAAAGAAATTGTACTAGAAAACAAGTTCTTTGAAAATGAGAAAAATTCTTCACATATGACATTCCACATTGATATATATATATATATATATATATATATATATATATATATATATATATATATATATATATATATATATATATATATATATATATATATATATATATAGGCAAATACATAAACATGTCCTTAACTAGGCGTCAACGGAAAATTATGACCTTTAAGTTAGGGTGTGCACAAGTAGACACTTAAACTAGTGTAAAATTAAATAAATAAACACATTCATCCTACAAGACACTCTGCATGAAATTTACTTTATTAATGTTTGTTACTACCTAATTTCCTAGAAAATATATTCCTTCATGTCGAATTGCACAATAAAATAGCATAAGAAGCTTTGACTTCTTTTTGAAATTTGTTTTAGGTATAAATATCTTTGAATTTTTTTATAAAAAAAAAATATATATATATGTGTGTGTGTGAGAGAGAGAGAGAGTATGTATGTATGTTGGTGTGAACTCAAATACATTGAAGAGCTGGATTTTTTTAAACAATAATTTTGAGGGAACACTGCCTTCGTGTCTTGGAAACTTGAAATCAGGCTCATTTCAACATATTTGGAGGCCTAAAGTCAAATTTTATTAAAATGCCCTATTATTTTTAGTTGACAAATATTGAATAATTATAGCATACTTAGCGTAATCCTACAAATATGTAGACATTATGAAGTAAAATTAGGGAAAATGCACAAATACCCCCTTAACCTATGTCTGAAATCTCAGAGATACACTTATACTATAGTAAGGTCCTCTTACCCCCTAAACTTATTTTATAAATAATTTTTTACCCCTTTTCAAACTACGTCACACTATCTTGTGGGCCCAGCACGTATTGATATTTTTTGTCAAGCTAGTGCCACGTAGGTCGAAAAGGGGTAAAAAGTTATTTATAAAATAAGTTCAGGGGTAATAGGATCTTAGTATAGTAAAAATGCAAACAATGTTTAAATTCAATGAAAAATTATATATAAAGATAAAATAATAAAACATGACTCAAATTTTTTTTAAAATACGATGATACTAGAATAGTATTGCCATGAATTTGATAAGTTGATAAATAATATTGAAATCACATTAATTAATTTTAGTGCTTTACATTTGAATAAGATGCCAAAAATAAATTTGATCTTTTTATAAACGCACTACAATAGATTTAAGATAATGTAGAATGTTTGAACATTTAAGAGACTTTACGATATTCAATGATGAAAAAATACAAATAGTTAAAGGAGAATAAAGAGAAGCAAGTATAAGAAAACAATAGCGTTGCTTCATAATAATCGTGAAATATAAACGATTTAGACGATATAATAGATAGCCACATACGAAACTAGAAAGGATACTGCAATTAACTAGCCAGATAAGAATCTAGAAAAGATACTATACAATCAACTAAACAATACTCAATTTCTCAATTATTTTTTCTATACAATTTTTTTTTCTTCAAACTTATGAATACATTAAAATTTTTGTTCACAATATATATATATATATATATATATATATATATATATATATATATATATATATATATATATATATATATATATATATAACACATTTTTAGGAGAAATAAAATGGGGACCTCAAATGCGATTGCTTTAGTGACCTTATGATTGAGACGACCCTGCTTGACATCACTCCGATGATTATGTTTTTATGGAATTACTTGAGAGGAAATATAGCTTCATATTCAATTTGGAGGAGACATAGATCGGTTGAGCACCTCGATATTGCTGCTAACAAATTTGATGTTCCTCTTTCATTCAACCAATTTTCCAACCATACAAAATTGATCTACTTGGATGTTGGTTCTAATACAATAAATAGGATTTGTTACTATTCATGTAGCCCTTTGAGGAATAATATATGTTCATTTCAAGTCAAGCTATAACCATTGCACTTTTTGAAAAACCACACACTTTTTTTTTTTTTTTGACACAAATAGCAATGCAAGCCTATCACAATATGTACAACCACACACTGATATTTTTGAAAAAAAACTTGCTGATGGAGAAAAAGTGATTATTTTTTTAAAAAGAATGATTTATTCAGAAATTTACCCCTCAATCACTAGCCATGCAATAGTTTAATTTTACTTCACAAAAGAGATCAAATTATTACAATACAAAGTCAAACTTAATTTTAATCAAGTCTATTATGTGAGAACGGACAACGAGAATAGTTAGAGTTAACTGTATAGTGTGTGATTGAAGTCTATATTAATTATAGTTTGTTATTATAGTGGAATAGAGGCATTGTTTTGGCTCTCTTTGTAATAGAGTTATTATAGGTGGTGAGATTAAGAGTTTAATATCTGTATGTGTATTTGGAGTTTGTAATCACTAGTTGCTTGAAAATAGTGAAAGCAGTTGGAAATCTTGTGTAATAGCTCCTGATTTTTCTGTTTTGAGCAAGGAGGTTTTCATGTAAAACTCTTGTTGTTTTATATTATATTTAGTCTCTTTTAATAAACTATATTGTAAGACCTCATTTATTTTCATTAAAGTTAAAACCTTTGAATTTGAATACACGTGTGAATATTAAGATTTGCATTAAGAGTTAGGTGTCTAGATCTGAATACACATCTGAATATTAAGATGAAGTCTTCAAATCTGAACACGGAATGATAATTGTTTGTTTTTTTCCATATCTTAATGTGCATATGAAATCAAACATTATATTAATAAAATGTTATAAAAGTTCCTTTCAACAAAAAAAAAATTGACTAAAAAATATAACAATCATCAAGCATAACTAAAAAAATTACAAATAAAAATTATTTTATAGGTACAATATAATATAAAAAAGTTTAACAAGTATCATAAATACTAGTTGAAAAATAGTAAAGGTTTAAGTCATCGACATACCCTTAATATAAAGTTATCCTCATAATCCACTTAGACACCTCAACTATTTAAAAACTTATAGTTTTTTCTTTTATTGACATTGGACAATAAAATAACTAAAATCTATTTAAAATTGATTTCATGATAAACAATAGAAATCAACCCCACCCCGTTATTCCAGCCATCATTTCTTCCTTAAACTCCAAATTCTATGCACTTCTTTTTTCTTTGTTATCTCATTTCTTTTCATTCTTTTATATATATATAGGGATAATGCACAAGTACCCCCTCTATATTCGAAATTTCAGAGACATATTTATACTATTCTATGATCCTATTATTCCCCTGAACTTATTTTATTAATATTTTTCTATCCTTTTCGGCCTACGTGGCACTATCTTGTAGGCCCAACGCTGGTTGACTTTTTTTTTTCAAGGTAGTGCCACGTAGGTCGAAAAGGGATAGAAAATTACTTATAAAATAAGTTCATAGGGTAATAAGATCTTAGTATAATATAAGTGTTTCTCTGAGATTTAGGGCATATGTTGAGTGGGTACTTGTGCATTTTCCTATATATATATATATATATATATATATATATATATATATATATATATATATAAAATCTGAATCTACGAATTTATGTGATTTTGCAAAAAGGAAGAAAATTTTGAATCTACAAATTGCTGTGATTTTGCAAGAAAAAGAAGATTTTCAGACAGTGGAGTTAAAAAGTTAGCCGGCCTAAGTTCAAATCTAGTTTTGGTCACTCAATCAGACATCACCACTTCAAATTTAAATGTAAACTAATTAAGCTTATTAAAAACGATATCATGAAATTTCATAGAGTTAGAATTGATAGTTAAAAAGAAACAAGAGTTCTTCACCTCCAAAAATCATCCATTATGAAATTCAAAAAAATATGTCAAGAAACTCAATATTTTTCGACCATGGTAATAAGAATTTAAATTTTTCTCATGAAAACTTTTTCATCTTCCTTGTACCAAAACTAGATGGAGAGAAGAGGATTACAATTGAAAAATTCATTGAGGGAGGGATTATATTGTTGGAGAGTTGGGGACACTTTGGATCAACTGGAGAGGAAAAAATATAGGGGTTGCCGTGGGGTGGATGGTGTTTTTGTAGAAAATTCTATTTTATTTTTTTAGTTGGCTAAATAGACTAAAATAGTTATTTTATAGAGATATATTTTTAAAATAAGATTTTGGAACCCAATGCCACACGCCATCATTTTAAAACATCAATTTGTCATGTCATCGCAAATGTAGTATACACATATCATATTTTGGGCTTATTGTCAAAAAAATGTCAATAACTATTAATTTTAAGGGGCATAGGTTTTCAATAAGTACAAATCTTAGTTAAGGTGTTTAAATAAATTATGCGGACAACTTTAACGGCCGCGGATGACTTAAGCCAATAGTAAATAAGGTATAACTTTATTTTGTCCGTAAGCTTTAGGGAAAAAAATAAGTATTTTTGAGTAACAAAAACTCTTCCAAGAAGCTTAAAAAAATATTTTTCCGATGAACTGTTTTTTGCAAAATTTAAATTGTCGCTCTAATATTGATAAAGTGCTTTCAAATTAATTATCCAAACACAAGCTTATTTCTTTTTTAAAATATTTTTTTCAAGGATAAATAAAAGAGCAACTTTTGCGTATAGCAAACATAAAAATCATATTTGTATGTTATAGCTATAGTTTGCATAATTGTTCTCCTAAGCAGACATAAATATGTATATTTCGCTATACATATACAAAAAAAACAGTTATATAATTTGTTTTGGTATACAATTCAAAAGATAATTTGTATAATTTGTGTTTGTATAAAGCGAGAAAGAGAGAAATACAAAAGAAAATTGGGTAGGGAGAAGATCGTATTTACATAATCGTAAGTGTATACGACGAAAATATATGTATTCATTTGTGCATATAATTTTCTCTCACTTTATACAAACACATATAGTGAGAGAGGCAAGTGAGCGAGCGAGATCTTGGAGAGTGGCGAACGAGAGGGGAATAAAAATATGTGTATATATAAAATTTTCTCTCACTTAATACAAACACAAACACATTACATACGTTTGTGTTTGTATAAAAGCGAGAGAGGTGAGAGAGAGAACGAGAGTGGCGAGCAAGATTCACCGGGAGAGAGGCGAAATAACAACAGTTTGCTATGTGGTACAATTGAATCAAGCTATGTTTATAAAATTTAATTTGAATTAATAGTTTGCTCTTATATACATTTTTTCCTAAAATAAATTGAGGCCCCAAGTGATTGTTTTAGTGACTTTATAATCGCGTCGACCCTGATCCGTAGACTAATTTGGGATTTTATCATATCTACTCGAAACTTAAGTTCATAATCATTTTTGAACACCTTACAAATATGGAAAACTCACATAAATATACTATATTTAAAAAAATATTTGTCATTTATAACAATAACATTTTTTTCACTTAATCACTTTTAATACATTTATAATACAATTTTAATACATATTACAAAGAACAAATTATTTTTCACCTATAATACAACTTTTATTGATGGATAATACATTTATCACACATTTTAATACACTTATAATTCAATTTGCCAATTTTTTACTAAACAAGCATAATATTTTTTTAAAAATTGTTATAATACATATATATGACATACATAATTCACTTTTAATAGAAGTTCCAGATTTAACAAAGTATTGCTATAAATGATAATAAGTAAAAAGTGCGCTAAAATAAATAATTATTTAACAATCCAAGAAATTCTTCCAAAATCATAGCGTATTTACAATTAATAGGTATTGATATTTTATTCAGCAATGAATTGAGACCTAAAAAAATTGAGGGCCCAAGGGATTGCATTAGCAATTAATTGAGGCCTAAAAAAAATGAGGGCTCAAATGATTGTTTAAGCGATCTAATAATCGAGTTGATCCTGATCCATAGACTTGTTTGGTCTTTTATCCTCTCCATTTGATACTTAAATCAAAAAGTAGGAAAACTAGAAAAACCAACATCAAATTAAATTACATTCTTTCGACTTGCTACCCACATTTTGGTTGATTGAATTGGAGTGGGTGTTCATTATTTCTTTATCAAATTGTGTTATGCTAGTTGATTCATATTGGTTGTGTTCTTTGTAATCGTATAGTCAATTTTGTTGGGTTTTATTTGTCCTAATTTGTTGCCATAAATAGGTTTTTCTTTAAAGAAAAAGTTTTGGATTGACTAATCCTTTTCTTGTAGGAAAAGGTTTAGGACTCTATAAATAGAGGAATGTGCCTTCTAACTTAATCAGCATTCACAATATAGTATTAAGGCTTTGAGAGTTTTGGTTAGGGGAGAATTTATGGGTCAAAAACTTGATACGTTATCACTTGTGTGAACCTCCCATGTATTCTGAGTGAATTGGTTGAGGTTATTTCTCTCTATATTTTGTACTCTCATATTTATAGTGGATTGTTTATCTCCTTTTTGGACATAGGTCGATTGACCGAACCACGTTAAATCTTTGTGTCTTTTGGTATATTTCTTGTTGTCTTCTAACTCGTAGTCTTTCGAGGTTCGTATTGCGAGCTTCCACATTACACCTACTTATTTTCGGTCCTAAAAAATGGTATCAGAGCCAGATTCTATGATGAATTCAGGTTTAGTGGTTCGATAATCGATGTTTGAACCAGTTAGAAGGAGGTATTCATGTTGACGGGTGTAGTTCTAGCCGCAACCTTTTTGACAGGAATGAAGATTTTGTAGGAGAAATTGTTTCAGAGAGGTTCTCCGTGTTGAGAAATAAATTTTACAAAGGAGATTATGGAGAGGAGAACCAAGTTGTTGAAGATTAAGTAAAGATGGTGGACAAATTTATTTTGTCAGAAATTGAAGCCAAGGGAGAGATTTGTTAGGTTTTATTTGTTCTAAATTTCTTACCATAACTAGGTTTCCTTTTAGGAAAAGGTTTTGGATTGAATAATCATCTTTCTGGTAGAAAAAGGTTGAAGACTTTATAAATAGAGACATGTTTTTCTAACTTAATCAGCATTAACAATGTAGTCTTAAGAGCTTTGAGAGTTTTGGTTAGGGGGAGAATTTATGGGTCACAAGCTTGATACGTTATCACTTGTGTGTACCTCCCATGTATTCTGAGTGAATTGTTTTAGGTTGTTTCTCTCTGTATTTTGTACTCTCATATTTATAGTGAATTGCTCATCTCCTTTGTGGATGTAGGTCTATTGACCAAATCACGTTAAATTGTGTCTTTTGATATATTTCTCGTTTGTTTTCTTACTCGTGATTTTTCGAGGTTTGCTTTGCTAGCTTCCGCGTTTACACTTGCTTATTTTCGGTCCTAACAAATTTTTCTTTCTACTTGTTAGCTTGATATAAGTTATCCCATATAATTGATGGAATAGCTTATCTTGGGATTAATTATTTTGGGATGACTTGTTCCCAACAATCCAGTTCAATTAGTATGGTCTTGCCTTTATTGATTTGACTTTCTGATGCAATGTCTCCTTCTCCTTTGTAGTTGGATTTGTTGCACTCGAGGCATTTTTTTTTTACCTTTCTCAAATCTCACTTGTTTCGTTGTTGTTTCTGGTGCAATGACTATTGGAAAGAATTGATGTTCTGTTGGAAATAATGTTTTCTCTAAACTTAGTAATTCGTGTTCTCTGTTGTTTCATTTATGTGAGAAAAGATTGAGAATCAATCAAAAACTCATCTTAATTTTCTCTTTTATGCCTGTTGTGATGATCCGATCAAGTGAAGTAGCGGGCATGAAGCGGAGAAGACCAAATGTGGATTCGCCTACTCAGGGACTCATAGATGCTGATTATATAGTTCGTGTACTATGTGCAATGCTATTATAGAGGTAAGGAGCACTGGATTGGGAGGATATCATTCTAGTTTTGTTGGATCAGTATGTTACCGAATTGCAAGCGAAGTTGCTGATCCAAAAATAATTGTGCCAATGGCTTCAATTCCGTGGAGTTATATCCCCACAAATCTGTGTCTATTACACTAAATGGTTGAACTTTGAATTTTGATAGTAAGTAAATCCTACACTCTACTTTGCTTTGATGAAACAAAAAGAAAACACTTTTTTTCCCAATATTACAACCCAGAATTTGAAGTATTCTCTGCTAAATTGCCCTGCATTATCAAGTTTGTAACTTCCTTCACATTTCACATTTATGATGTGTCACCTTGTTTGGATGGTTGTTACCTATTGTATTGTGTTGTGACAGTGGACGTTAGTCTATTTATATAGTTTGTTTTGGTAGTTACTTAAACTTTATTGTATCGTATTGTTAAGGTATCATTATATAATATGAAGTGTCTCATTTTATATAATGATAAATACGATGTGATCCTGTTGCTCTTACCTTATCATTATTTTTCTCATTTTGTTTTTATTTATTATATAATAATCCTTTTTTCCTTTTACTATATTTTTTTGATAGGTTTACGGTATACTCTATTTCTCTTATTGGTTTATCTTTCAAATTATTTATATTTGACATCATATGACCACATAAAATGATGCAATATGTCCGAACATTATATTAATCAAAACAATACAATACATCTTGAAACAACCATCCAAACAAAACAAGAAACCCCCGACACCCAAAACTAACTTATAGAAGAAATAAAAATCAAACTTGACTACTATTGGATTATCTCAACTGTTAGACAAGAATATATTTTGAAGAGTGTCAGTTGCAGAGAACAAGTCCCACAAACATAATCCTAGAAAACCATATCCAACTAGGAGAAGGAGAAGTAAAATAAAATATATTGTATAAATCAGAAAGTTAAACAACATTATAAAAGTTAATTTTGCTATTATATATTTTATACTAATTAATTCAAACCCCAATTGTCGAATAATCATACTCCTTTTAGATATACAAGGTTACAAAATTTCTTTTTTATATATAGTGTGAATGTTGAACTCAATCGGCAATTTCTTTTTGAACTCCGCCTCTTTTATTAACACATATACAAAGTTATTTAGTAACTTTGATTCAGACTATGTAAATCAGTACATGTGTTGATAATAGCGGAGACAATATCTTTTTCAAACCAGTTCAACATCTACAATATTGATGTTATATATATAATAGGAGTATAATTTTTCGATAAATGGAGTTCGAAATAAATAGTATACTATATACTAATAGCATAAATAATTCATATTTATGTCGTTTAACTTGTTGATTTATCCACATTATGTTTTTCTTTATTCGAAATTTGTAATTCGACTAGTTTTTTTTAAAAGAATATGTTTTTGAATATATTTTACGATATATATATATATATATATATATATATATATATATATATTTTACTTTTTATCTCTAATGATCATACATATGGCACATTGTTGAAAACTTGTACAATTTTACAAGCAGAATTTCGTAGCCATAACTTTTATGGAATCCATTTACAACTTTACCTTAAAATCCATTATTGATACTCAATTGTGTCCTTATACCTTTTAATGCACCCTTTTGTTGTTTTTACTCAGCTTGATCATTAATGGGTTCTTTTCTTTCCTCTTCTTTAAGTCAGTTTTGGGTTTCTTGCTTGGCTTGTTTGGATGATGGTTGCGTATTATTTCACGATGTATTACATTGTATTGTTTTGATGAATATAATGTTTGGATATATTTGTAACATGCCTTATTATTACATAATGTCAGATATAAAAAAAAATTGAAAGATGAACCATCAATTTAAACTAACACCGATAGTGGCAACATAATACAAGAGGTAAGAACCAACAAAACAAGGTCACCCACCACCAGTAGGCAGTACATGTTCTGAATATAAAGTCTAAATATTTATTTGGTTGCTGATGTAAAAGATATATAAAATGCAACCACATATGTGTTCGGTTACTGAATTTTATGTGCTTTTGAATGAAGTCTAAAATTTCATCTGAACTCATCACATTCTTCTTGTTCAACAAAGAAGAGCTCTCACTCAAAAGTAAATACTTTGGTTAAAAGCAATACACCTTTAGCAAAACAATTTTTGATAGTTTGCCCTTCCTCATCCCTTGCACCACCAGCTGACAGCGCTAGCGTGCAACCATGCAAACTAATATAAATAAAAAGGATTCAAATTCGTTAGTGTTGGAACATAAGCCTAGCAAAAAGCCCCAGACAACATAGTTATTTCTTCTATGGTGACAAAGAGCTTTAAGGCCTCCATCCCCTTCTTTAATCCAACATTCCCCCCTCAATATTTTAAGTTCAGCCTGGTCCTAGCCAAGCCTCCAAGTAGCTTACATTAAATTCTCGTTTGCTAAATCAGATCACCTTTGGAGCTGTTTCTGCGATATCTTCAAATGGGAAGTTCGCAACAATATAGCTTTATCTCTCTCATTTTTGGTGACATATTTCCTTAGATATTCATCATATGGATACCAACATATTTAATAATGTGGGACCACAGAAGAAATAGTTATGTTGTCTGAGGGATTTATGCTAGACTTAGGTTCCAAGGCTAATGAATTCGGATCCTTTTCATTTACATTATCTTGTATGAGCACATGGAGGTGTCAATTGCAGGTGCAATGTATGAGTAAGGACAAACTATCACAACTTGCTTTTCTAAGGTTGTATTGCTTTTAACCGAAGTATTTACTTGAAAGTGAAAACTCTTCTTTGTTGCACAAGAAGATTGTGATGAGTTAAATGTCTTGTACAAATCCAAATAAAAATTTAGACTTCATTCAAAACACATGGAATTTTGTAACTTAACAAACATATGATTGAATTTTATTTGTCTTTTTCCTAAAAAACAAATAAATGCTCTCCTTTTGTTCAAAACTTGTACCGCTATTGGCGTTTCACATTTATGTCGTGTGCCCTTGTTTGGATTGTTGTTACATTTTGTATTGTGTTGCAACTATCGATGTTAGTTTAAGTACATTATTTCTTTTGATGTTTATTTTACCACTACAAAAAAAAGGTTTAAAACCCGGAGGTTTAATAGAGTGGGTTAGATACAACCCCCGAAAATTACATTAAATAACGGGGATTGTGCGACTCCCGGAAAATATGACTAAATAACAGGAATCGAAACCGCTGCCATTAAAAAGAGAAAATAATAGTCATTATACTCCCAAAATACAAAATATGTCTTTAACTCTCCGCTATTCCTCCGCCACTCCTCCCCGCTTCTCCGCTACTCCTCCGCCTCTCCTCCTAGTTTCTCCGCTACTCTTCCGTCACTCCTCCTCGCTTTTGTGCTACTCCTCTTCGCTTCTCCGCTACTCCTCAGCCACTTTTTCACCATTTAATTTTTTCCTATTCTCTCATGTATTTGAATTTTGTCATCTCAATATTCACAGTAGATTGATTTTGCTGGATATTGGATCTCTCATTGAAAAGTTTTGTACACAATTCCTGGTTGTGCTCACCAGCTAAGTTCACTTTTTTTAATGTATGTATAGATGCATGGAGGTAAAAATTTTATTCTATTCAATCTTCTTATTTGAGATCTCTATATGATTGTTTCAGGTTTTTGTGTTGGGTTTGGTTTTTATCTGATTATATTTCAAGAAGATATTGAATGTCTAAACGCCTGTGTTTAAAATGAGTTGTTTTCTTGTTGATAGTAGATAAATCCTCCTACAATGAGCTCTTGTCCATGTTCCCTGCTTGACCCTTCTTCACTGCCTCCTGCTCCATTGCTAAAGCTTTATCCGTATTTGTAGCATACACACTGTAGAGAGCATTTTAAGTCCTCCATCACCTTCTTCAGGACAAAATATCCTCCCCCCAAGCTAGTAAGACTAGAAATACCTGTCTCAATTATGTAAAAAAAATTTACCAACACTTGCTCTGTCTCTGAAATCTTATTCATGGTGTTTTCCTTTGGCATTCGTGTTTCCTTGTAAAAATTTTCAGCATCTTCCTTTTTCTTGCCTCAACATTTTAAGCTTGGACCAGTCCTTGCCAAGCCTTCAAGTAACATGCATTACCTTCTCGTTTGTCTAATCATACCACCCTTGGATCTCTTTCTACAATGTCTTCAAATGGGAAGTTAGCAACAGTATAGCTTCATCACTCTCATTTTGAAAGACATATTTCCTTAGAGACTCATCATAATAATTTGGCGCCTGAGGAAATAGTTGTGTTGCCTGGCCTGATGAGAATTGAGCAGAAAATTTGTAGAATGTACTAGACTATAGAATGGAATCATCGGCTTCTAACAGACTCTAGGCTAACTAACTTGAGGACTTGTAGTGTTGCAATTAATTAACTTGACACATCAGCTTCCACATTCCACCTTAGCTAACACTTTCGTCTTCTTTTAACTTGCATCAACTCTGAAACTGCTGCTTTTGGAAGAGGTGTGGAACTTGCTTAACAAACAAGTGAACTTTTAGACTAAGGTTATTTTCCATAAAGTATATTGAGTACAAATATAGGATTTTAAGAGTAAAGTTGTAGATGTTTTCAACAATGTAACTTATGTATGATCATCCGAGATAACATTAAAAAAGGAAAGGAATATCATAAAATATATTCATAATATTTTATTTTCTAAAAACATAAACGATTTATTTATATGTTTTTTATTTTTTATTTGATTCATAAAATCCTGGCCTCGCCACTTTTTTTACACATATCGAGTCTGAATAAAAATTACCTAATTCATATGAACCTGTAATGAAAATAATCAAACCATATCCACAGAATGCAATAACATGTATGAATTTACCTAATTCATATGAACCTGTAATGAAAATAATCAAACCACATCCACAAAATGCAATAACATGTACGAATTTATTTCAAAGCCAATGTAATTAGGTGAATACTAGTACTGAGTAGATATATCTAGACAAAGAAACAAATTTCCACAAAAAATTTAACCTAAGTAGAAAAAGAATCACTTACTTCCAAATTGACAAAAATGAAATGGCTCTAAGGGATACAATATCATCTTTGTCCATATATAACATTAAGAGATGTTCCACTTGTTGCTAGTAGACAATCAAGATCCAACTTTTCTTTTGCATATTAATTTTTAAAACAAGGTTAGGAAACCGATATAAGATAATAGAATGCAACAAAGAAATAGTTTTTTTTGTTTGACAAGTGCTATAAGGAAAAATAGGAATAAGATATCTCGAGTTTGAATCATGTAAATGAACATTTACCCCTTGGTTGAACAAAATTTGTCAAGATGTTATGTTTCAAATAACAAATGGATAAATTTAAAAAAGAAAAGTTTGTTGTAAGTGCAAAAAAACTTGAGATCATACTTTGGGAGCTTGAGGAAATATAGAAAATGCTTGAGGAAGATTAAGTTTTACCACATAGAACAACATTATGCATTAAACAATCAAACTTGAGGATTGACAACGACCATTAAGCACACTCCCTCTTTGTAACTCTTTTCACATGTACTTTCTGCATATCCCTATACCTTTTTGTGTTTTCCTATCAACCATTATAGTTATGGTAGGAAAGAAAGGCCTGACAAAAAGGACATAGATTTAAACTGGAAAAAAACATACAATGACAAGTGTCATTTTCCTGCTGTTATTTTTAAGTTGCTAACTATTCTGAATATGGAAAGTGGACACTAATTCGCTCCTTAATTTGTGTCCTACAGGAAGGGCATATGTCCATTCCTTTTCTTTGGTGAAGCACATTGCAATCTTCACAAAGGAATTGATGTGCACAAGGGAGAAAACCCATACACATAAGACATTCCCTCTCCACATTTAGAACATTATTGCCAGAACTTTGTACATAGGCTACTAAACCCTTTGTCATTTGTGGAATTCCTTGTTTAAGTGCCTCTATTTTTATCTTTCGGATTAGAATCTCAACTGAGAGATTTCACTCTCACACTTTTGGATATCTTCTTCATACTTTTTCATTTTTATATCTACCTTTTCTCTAGAATTATCTTGCTGCACTTTTTCGTGAATAGGAGTTGTTCTCTTTCATCTTTCAGAGAATCAGCTTGTTGTAGAAGCCTTTGTTTCACCCATTCCTCCTTCTACAATAGGACCTGAGATTCAAAATATTTACAAACTTATTTCTATAATAGAAGGAATATCAAATAGAAGTCCATTATCTATAGACTGCATAAGTGAATGCTTGAACCACTATTACCGGAGGCGATAAGTAAAAAAACAACTAGTAATTAACGACCTGAACACTTTAATACACTAACTATATTTGTAGAAGAACATTTTAATTAACCGGACAAAAAAAATGATTAGTAGAATAATAATACCTTAAACTGGTCCACAAACTCGTTTGCTTTCTGTTGCTGCTGTTGTAAAGAAGTTTTTTCTTGCTTGAAGGTAGATAAATCCTTCTCAAATAAGTGTTTCTCCACGTCTGCTGCTTGACACTTCTTTATTTCCTCTTGCTCCTTTGCTAAATCATTATCCACATTCATAACATTCTCATTGGTGGAGAGCATTAGAGCCTCCATATCCGTTTTTTAGTCCAACATTATCCATCTCTAAAGTTTTAAGAAGAGAATTAGTTGTATCACTCATGGAATTAATATTTACTAGCGCTTGCTCCATCTCCATAATCCTCTCCCTATGGTGTCTTTCTCCAACATTTCCTTTTCCCAGTGAACTTTTTCAACATCTTCTTTTTCTTGCCTCAACATTTTAAGCTCAGCCTGGTCCTTGTTGAGCCTCTAGATAGCTTGCATTAACTTCTCATGTGCCCAATCAGACCACCCTTGGAGCTCTTTCTGTAGTGATTTCAAACGGAAAGTTCGCATCTATATAGTTTCCTCTCCCTCATTTTGAGTGACAAATTTCCCTAAGAGCCATCATATGGGATACCAACATAATAATCTGGCACCGCAAAAGAAATAGTTGTGTTGTCTAGGGCCTTTTTACTGGACTTGGTCTCTACGGATAACGAATCCTGGTCCTTATCATTTACATCAGCTTGCATATGTGGCACTTTGGAGGTGATACTTGCAGGTGAAATGGATGAGGAATGGCATGGACTATCTGAACTTGCTTTTGCTAAAGGTTGATTGCATTTAATGTAAGTTGTTGCTTTGGAGTGTGAACTTTTCTTTGTTGCACCAATAAAAGATAAGTTCACATTCTTGTCCAAAACCAAATCTTCCCAAGCATCATGTTTGCCTTAATATTCTTCCTCGTACAACTTCCGTAGTTCTTCTCAAAATGAAATGTCTTTCGCCTACGCAAATCCTTTTTGGAATTTAAGGAACTTTTACCAGCCACCGTTTTGTCTTCTGAAACTGGTCCTTTTGATTTAGACTATGGAAAAGGTGTGGAACTTCCTTTTCCTTTTGCCGCTTGATAAACATTTGAATTTTTAGATTCAGATTCTTTAGGGGTTGTGCTAGCAATAGGAACTTTGGATTGCAAGATTTAAGCAATTTGGGCAAAAGGTTTTGACAACTGTTATTTATCTGAGTTTAATTGAGTATTATCGAAATTCTTAGTCTTTGATTGGGGAAGATTCAAACCATATGAGTTATCACCTAGACTTGCAACCAGATGATAAACTTCCATTGTACATGCATGTATCGGATTCAAGTCCAATATTAACAACCACCACAATGCTTTTACAACTGGCAAACCTGGCTCAACCTCTTTCAGCATACATACCATCTCTAACAATGTGTAATTAACCAAACTCGGTAAATCTTCAAATACAATAGGTTTACAAATACCGAAAACATTTTCCCTACTTAATAGAGCCAAGGCACCATTAACAACATTTGAGACTGCGTCTTTGCTTCCATGATAAAGACCACTCCGCATGATAACCCATTAAGCAACTTTCTCACTATATCCACACTTGACAATCCTCTTGAATGCACTCTGGAAAATTATGGACAAATTTTGGGTTAAAAGCTCCGTAAGTTGAGTAGTTATCATATCCTCCCAATCTGTATCTGGTGGCATTTTCACTTCTAGTTCCGCATCAGACTGAAAGCACCCTCCCTTTAATAGGTCGATATAAAAAATTCTTTCTCCTTTCGGCGCTTCCTTTAATAATTCATATTTTAGAAATTCCGTTAGACATGACACTAGTGAGTTAGTAAGAGTTCCTAGAGGAAGCTCAGATATGAACTTCCTCTTGTTCATGCTTCCTTTTTCCTGGTCCAGAACCACCAACGACTTTACATTGAAATCATCACTGATGTTATCATCAACCATGTTGATTATATTTTTGGTGAGTGTTATTATTGTTGTACTTTGATCAAAGTGTCCAGCCACAATTTCTGGTCTTGCCACAAAATTCATTCTAGTGATAATATGGTCGTGTGGGGATTATAAGTTAAGATAAACACATAACAATAATAGAGAATTAGGGTTTCCAGATAAAATGAAAAAACCACATTGCATTGCTTATTGATAGGATAAATAACAAAAAACAAAATTGACAGGCTGATAGACACAAGAACAACTAACTCAGTGAACACAATTATGCAAAAATCGTGTATGTGGAACTCCTAAAGACAGGATGACATCAATTACTCAAATAAATTAATTCAGGAAAAAGATCACTCAAATGAATCGGGTTAGGGGTGGGGGTGGGGTGGGGTGGGGGGAGGACAAGCATCAAAATTGCCAAAAATAAGAAAACAATGTAATAATCTCAGATGAACACAAAAAAGCTCAAACCTCAAATTCTATTAAGAAATCAATAAAGAAAACAATCTTTTTGAAACCCAAATAAACCCATCCCATAAATAAAATCAAGAAACCTGAAAAGGGTAGTACCAAAACTGAAAAAAATGGATTCTTTACGGGCGCTCATACACACACATATTTATATATCAAGAATGGAACTAGATTTAACAAAACTTCAATCCAAAATCAAAATGGTAACTCACCTAAGGGTTTGAAAAGGTAAAATCAAGAAAGGGTAAACTCCATTTGGCACAAGCTATGAGTAGTCTTTTGTTTGTGGTGCCAAACACTTAAATTTGGATTCCTTATATAGAGCCACGGATTTGATGGTAATTACTGTTAGGTACATTTTATTTACTCTCTAACTCATCTATAATTAGATGGAATTTAAAACTCTTTTCCATTTTCAAGGGGTTTATTAAATAGATATTGTGAAAATCCTTAAATATTTGGGCTACAATAATTCAAGATTTATAATGTTTATAACTTTATGTTCTAAAATCCCACCATAATTAAAGCTCTTTAAAGTCACAACTTAAAGTTCTAAAATCCTATAAAAATTCAAGTTTTCCAAAATTCATAAGATCAAATTCTAAAATTCGGCAAAAATTCAAGATTTCTAACATTTCACAACCTAAAATTCCAAAATCCTAAAAAAATTCATGTTCTCTAAAGTTTGCAACTTAAAGTTCTAAAATCCTACGATAATTCAAAATTTCTAACATATACAATCTTATAAAGTTCTAAAATCCAAAAAAAATTCAAGTTCTCAAAAGTTCACAATTTCAAGTTATAAAATCCTACAATAATTCAAGTTCTCTAATGTTCACAATTTATAGTTTTAAAATCCTACAAAAATTCAAGTTCTCTAAAATTCACAACTTAAAGTTCTAAAATTCTAGAATAATTCAAGATTTCTAACGTTTCATAACCTTAAGTTCTAAAATCCTACAAAAATTAAGTTCTTTAAGGTTCACAACTTCAAGTTCTAAAATCCACATTCAAGATTCCTAACGTTCACAACTTTATGTAATTCTAAAATCCTACATCCTTTGAAGTTCATACCTTTTAAGTTCTATAATCCTAAAATAACTGATAGTTTTAAGGTTCACAACTTGAAGTTCTAAAATCCTATAATAATTCAAGATTTCTAACGTTCACAACTTAAAGTTCTAAAATCCCACTATAGTTCAACATTTCTAAAGTTCTTAACCTAAAGTTCTAAAATACTACAATAATTCAAGATTTTTAAAGTTCCCAACCTAATTAAAGTTCTAAAATCTTACAAAATTCAAGTTCATATCTAATTTCTAGGTTCAAGAATTTCCAATTTCAAGAATATAAAATTCAAATAACCCAAATTTAAACAACAATATAATACATATAAACACAAATAAAATGGAAAATTGAAAAATTCAACAAATCTCTAATTAACTTCTAACTTTTAATTATTTGTTAGTTCTTGTTGAATATTAAGAGGAATCATCAATGAGATGTGTACCTTGTAATTCACATGGAAAGTTGTCGATCTGCTTCTTTGACAAGTTAGTGTTCAAGTCCATCTTTGAATCACTAGGAAACAAAGATTTTGTTCACAAACTAGAACTTTGTTTTTGTGTGTTCATGAATTTGTGTGAGAAACTCAATACTTTTGTTTCTTTACTGAACGGCTGTTTTTTTTTGTTTCACAGGTTTCCCCACTATTTCATGTTTCATATTTGTTGTTTCACATCTCATGTCCATAGATGCTCCTACTAGGAGTCCTTTAAAGAGGGGTTAAACAGTTACAAATGTACTGTCTTATCCTTTGAAGGATTTATCCTAATTCATTAATTAATTAATTGGATAAGATATTAAAATAGATTGGGTCGGGTCGGTTCGTCTACATGGGCGACTGATACGCTCAAACTTACTTCTCAAATAAGAACACGATCGTGTAGAGTAAATAACCCAACTAGTGAGGTTGGGATCGTTCCCACGAGGAAAATAGTCTAGACTTAACTTCAATCTATTATTACTTTTGTTTAGTCAATTACTTCCTTGGAAAGTAAAAACTATAAAAGGAGGTTTCTATTTCTAAATGAATGAAAATAACTACCTAAATTGAAAAAGACACTTAACAGTTTTGAATGTTGGATTTTAATCAATTAATCAAAGTAACTAGGGTTTACGTGTTCCCCACAGGTTCATAACTTGATAACTCTAACTATAACAATTCTTTCCTAGTATCTTGCATGCAAAGTGATAAGTTATGTATTTCTAAATCCTTGGTCCGGCATCTAGAAAATCTCACTCTGCACCTTGGTCCGGCTATGTGTGTTGCTATCTTAACCCTTATCTTTACCTCATATTAAGCATCGTATTCGATATTTGACTAAGTTATTACCTCGTACCAATCAATACTAGCCCATTAGATAGTATACACTAAATATATCTTGATAATTCTTTTCCTATTATCTACCTCCTTGGTCTGGCAAGTAGCATTAAGGCGAGTTCTAATGTTGGTCATCCGTTAAAAAGATTTCTAAGCGAAAGAATTATTAATACGTGCGAGACACTATTCTAGAATCGTTATTTTAGTTAGGTTTTATCTCGTTATTTACCTATGGTTCTCACAACCCTAGTTATAGAGTTAAGTTACTCATAGTCATAATCACAATATTCAAATATATTAAATAAGAATTCATGTTCTTACTTCAATGAGAAAGAGTAAAATCGAAAGTTTGCTTGATTAATCACCAATAATCACTTGCAAGAATCTCAAAGTAATCAACAATCTCACAAAAAGTCTAATGATTCTCAAAAGTCTAACAATACAGTGTCTACTAATATGATGTCTAACAATACGGAGTCTAACCTCAAAAAATGAGGTTTTTCAAACTATTTATAAAAAATAAAAACCTAATTAAACAAGGACTCTATTTGCTGGAAATCTGCCAAAATGCGGCTCGGTTGACGGACCTCGCGACGGATCGTCGTGGTCATGACGGACCGTCATGGACTCCGTCGTCCCATACTTATGCAATATCTTCTTCTGTTCTCTTAATTACCCTCGACTGCAAGTATAACGGACCGTCATAGGCACAACGGTCCGTCGAGGGTCTTCATTCCAAAACACTTCAACTCTTGGCATATGGGTACTGGGATTACTTCTCTGAACTTCATGACGAACCTGCAGGACGGACCGTCATAGAAACGATGGACCATCACAAGCTTCATAACCCCATACTTGGTCAGACTTCCCCATCTTCCTTCAGTAGATGCACTACGCTGCCACCTACGAACCGTCATAAGCACGACGGACCGTCACAAGCTCCGTAGGTGGTCTCTTCTGCATTTCTTCACTCAAAATCTTTGCATTCATCTTTGGATAGATTTCCTGCAAAATAAAGAGAAACTTATTTAAAAATTAGCACAAAAAGGCTTTTGGACACACTAAACTTAAGGAAAAAGTATTAATAATACCGTGAAACCACGGTATATCAACACCCTCAACTTAAATTCATTTTTTGTCCTCAAGCGACGCACTATGACTCACTACAAAATCTTTGTACAATAGTATCCATGTTTTATCCTTTGCAATCATTTGGCTATCAATCCCGATTTATCTCATCATATCTATGCATGCTATCACTATTAGGCTTGAACTATGTGGGATCAGAACATGACACAGACTCACCATGCACTAACACCTATCCTCTTCAATTTCTCACCGAGGTGCTAAAAATTCCGGTATTGCAACTAGTGTCCTCACTTTGAAACAAAATCCTCATTTTTCACACAATGATTTCAGTTTGAGTATAAGGATTATTTTTCAACACTCGCTCTCAGAACAAAGTCACACTCATTCATACCTATTGCCATAAGGTTGCCCTTATTTTCACTGCCTTAAGTTCTCTATACAACCCTTAGGATCACGATAGGACTTTCTTAGCTTGTAACATAGGCTTAGGGTAAGGTAGGGTATATTTAGGTATACTTTAATGACTTTTGCCCTCCTTGACATATCGGCTAAACCTACCACTTTCTATCATTTTATCTCACCTAGTTTCTCATATTCTTTCACCTTGCCATTTTCTCTTCTTTCTTCATTTGTTTAAGTGACTCTTCTTTTCTTACTTGTATTTCTTGTAATTTTATTATTCTTTTTACTTTTCTTTCAACTAATTCTTGAGTCACTTTACTTTTGTTCTTTCTCTCTCTTTGTTTTTTCTACCCCACTTTCTAGAGCATTCCTCATAATAGCCACCCTCAACTCATGGCTTTGCCATGAGTCAAGGTACAAAATACCCAAAGTTGGGTCAGGGCCATAACTAAGTTTGTTTACTGCACTAGCCACCCTCAACTTATGCTTTTGGCATAAGCTGAGGTGCACATGTCCAAGGAAGGACCAGGCCCAACACATTGTTCCCAGAAAAGATCAGTTGGGGTGAAAAAGAAAGGTCTAATTTAAGCTTAGATTATTTGGATCAAAGAAGGATAAATTTCATTTGGTTTTCTTTTATTTAGGATAGAAATGGACTATATTGAATAAGGGCCAATGATCCTTTCCTAATTGTCTATTACAGCTTACTTTTAGCAGGACTAACCAGACAAGTTCTAGCTCAGTACAAATAGTGGACTATTCAAATATTCATCACACTCACTTGACATCTCATCACTCTACCAGATTATAAGACACCTAGTTCGAATTTTAGACTCAGGGTAATTCAATGGTGTACCTCTATGTCATGCTTAGAGCCACACATTAATCAATTACTATGCCTAGTCGTGCATCATTTTCCAATTTATCATGATATCATTTTAGGCATCATGCTCCAGAATTAAACTATGTACAAAAGATATAGACATGCCGGTTCAACAAAAAAAGTAATCAGTCTTTTGGGGAAAATAGTCTAGACTTAACTTCAATCTATTATTACTTTTGTTTAGTCAATTACTTCCTTGGAAAGTAAAAACAATAAAAGGGGGGTTTCTATTTCTAAATGAATGAAAATAAATACCTAAATTGAAAGAGACACTTAACAACTTTGAATGTTGGATTTTAATCAATTAATCAAAGTAACTAGGGTTTACGTGTTCCCCACAGGTTCATAACTTGATAATTCTAACTATAACAATTCTTTCCTAGTATCTTGCATGCAAAGTGATAAGTTATGTATTTCTAAATCCTTGGTCCGACATCTAGAAAATCTCACTCAGCACCTTGGTCCGGCTACGTGTGTTGCTATCCTAACCCTTATCTTTACCTCATATTAAGCATCGTATTCGATATTTGACTAAGTTATTACCTCGTACGAATCAATACTAGCCTATTAGATAGTATACACTAAATATATCTTGATAATTCTTTTCCTATTATCTACCTCCTTGGTCTGGCAGGTAGCATTAAGGCGAGTTCTAATGTTTGGTCATCCGTTAAAAAGACTTCTAAGTGAAAGAATTATTAATAAATGCAAGACACTATTCTAGAATCGTTATTTTAGTTAGGTTTTATCTCGTTATTTGCCTATGGTTCCCACAACCCTAGTTATGGAGTTTAGTTACTCATAGTCATAATCATAATATTCAAATATATTAAATAAGAATTCATGTACTTACTTCAATGAGAAAGAGTAAAATCTGAAAGTTTGCTTGTTTAATCACCAATAATCACTTGCAAGAATCTCAAAGTAATCAACAATCTCACAAAAAGTCTAATGATTCTCAAAAGTCTAACAATGCAGTGTCTACTAATATGATGTCTAACAATACGGAGTCTAACCTCAAAAACGAGGTTTTTTTAACTATTTATAAAAAATAAAAACCTAATTAAACAAGGACTCTATTTGCTGGAAATCTGCCAAAATGCGGCAGGGTCGACGGACCTCGCGACGGATCGTCATGGTCACGATGGACCGTCATGGATTCCGTCGTCCCATACTTATGCAATTTCTTCTGCTGCTCTCTTCATTACCCTCGACGGCAAGTATGACGGACCGTCATAAGCACAACTGTCCGTCGAGGGTCTTCGTTCCAAAACACTTCAACTCTTGGAATATGGGTACTGGGATTACTTCTCTGAACTTCATGACGAACCTGCAGGATGGACCATCATAGACACGACGGACCGTCACAAGCTTTGTAACCCCATACTTGGTCAGACTTCCCCATCTTCCTTCAGCAGATGCACTACGCTGCCACCTACGGACCGTCACAAGAACGACGGACCGTCACAAGCTCCGTAGGTGGTCTCTTCTGTATTTCTTCACTCAAAATCTCCGCATTCATCTTTGGACAGATTTCCTGCAAAATAAAGAGAAACTTATATAAAAATTAGCACAAAAAGGATTTTGGACACAGTAAACATAAGGAAAAAGTATTAATAATACCGTGAAACCACGGTATATTAGCGACTCACGACCCAAAACATACATCTCGAACTTTGCACATGGTTGACAAGATCCAAGTCAAAATTATATCAATCAGACACACAATTCATACGACAAGTAGTTTGTGCAGCCTGTGAGCATGAATAGCTTATCTTTAAGATTCTACAAGACATGTATATGAATTCAATCATATGTAAAAGAATTCACTACTATTAAAGAACACTATTGCTCACATTACCCTAGTCATTATTCACTACTTCAGTAGTTACTTATTCGATCCCTCAACCTCTTACAGAGGTGAAACAGAGTTTATGTTTAACTTTTTACACACAATTACACTTGTGTAATAGCCGACTTATGTATACAAGTTGAATTTTCATTTAATCATCTTCCCTTTCTTATCGAATCTATCTGTTCCATATCAACTGCTTTCCTAGACATTTACTGCATTGTCGAATCACTCATGGCTATTAGTAACATGCTAAAGTAGAAACACCGATTAAAACATCAAGAAATAACAAAAGGTCAAAGGGTATTTCATTGAAAAGTTAATTTATTTTTTCTGGGTCTCACATAATGAAGAAGTAGGGAATATTCTTTCATTGACCCATTGATTTCCAGACACACGTGGTATGATACATGTGCTACGATGTTTACACATAAAATTTGTGTATATGTCACATTCTTTTAATTATTCAACATCGTACATACCTTGGTCTAAACACCTCCAGATGTTTAACCCTAGTTTCTCTATTCAGTGATCCTTAAGCTTATTTCTTGGAGAAACTTTTGTCTTGATCATAAAACAAGTCATAAAATGGTGGTGAAACTCATATAATCAAATTTCCCGACGTAAGAGGTGGTTGCTCGTGTGAGAGATTCAATGTCGTGACTTGATTTACACATTTTCTATCTTACATATTATCACATGAATACTATATTTAAACATAAATTCAATAGTTTAATATAGAAGAGAATATCACAAAAGTCAAGTTAGTTTACAATACTCAAATGTCATCATACTATACGTAAACCTACAGCCTTAACATGTTCTTCAAACAAGTCTCTAGAGATGACCTTCTTGAAGAAAAATCAACTATCATTTCACATGTATGAATATATTGTAAAGTTATTTTTGTACTTACCCCTGTGTCTCTCACAAAATTTATAATTGATGTTAATGAGTTGAGTTCATACGTGATACTTAGGATCCTTTGTATGTGATAGTCGCTTGACTAGCATAATATAGAATTATCGGACCCTTAGAATTCTTTGCAATATTCAAACATTCTAAGAATCTCTTTGACCAAATATCTTTTAGTAATGCACACACACATGCCACAAATTCAGATTTCATGGTTGAAAGAGTTATGCAAGTTTTCTTCTTACTTTTCCATGAAATAGTACCACCATTTAGTAAGAAAGAAAAATTGGACGTTGATTTTCTATGATCCCAGTCACCAGCCCAATCAGTATTTGTATAACCTTTTATGAATAAATCAGATCCACTATAACACAATATATGATCTACGGTTCTTTGCAAATATCGAAATATTCATTTTACTGCTTTCCGGTGATCTTTTATAATATAGGATTGATATCTGCTAACTAGACTTACGACATAGAAAATGTCTGGGTGAGTACACATCATATCATACATTTAAGTCCCGACACCACTAGAATAAGGAACACGAGACATGTTTTTCTATTGACCCATCCAATTTACGTTTAACATAAAGAATTCATTTATTCTTAATAGCTTAATGTTACTTAGGAATGTCAACAAGATTCTAGACTTTGTTGATTTTCAAAAACTCTAATTCTTCTTTCATCACTTTTAACCATTGCCCTTTTAGGGCTTGATAAAGTCTATGTTGCATAATTAGGTTCATCCAATTTTATAGGAGATACCAAGAAAATATAATCTTCAATCTCATAAGATCGTTTAGGAACACTTTTTCTTGTACTCTTACGAATTTGAAGTTCAGATTCCTCTATAGGATTTTGGGATTCATAACTCCCACTTGGACCAGGAATCATTTCTTGATCAATTGAATTATCAAGTATGTTTTACAACATTGATATTTTGAATTCAACATTTCGTACAGAGGCTCAACTTCACCTATTTCACCCTTTTGGGAAAATCATCTTAAAAAATATGATATCTCATGATACAATTTTAGTAATACTTTCATCTTCCAATTCATAAATAAATACATATCCTTTAGAGCATTCAGAATACCTTACATTTCTTTCCTTTTGGACTTAGTTTACCAAACTCACCGATATGGTCTTTAATATATGCCGCCTAACCCCACGGTAGCATATCATTCAGATTTATTTTATAGCCAGTCCAAAGTCCACTAATGAAGTATGTCCCACCAGACCTTAATTGGACAATAAATATCATAATGAATTAATTGAAGCGGAAAATTCATATCTCTTTAGCCTTCCAAATAGTTTACGCGTAATCTTTCCAACAAGACAATTTTCATAAATTGGCATTCCAATTTTGGTAAAAGAAACTAAATGTCTTTCTTTTGCCAACTTTTTAATTTAATCTTGTCCTCTGTGACCTATTCTAGCATGTCATCTCGGTTATTGACATATAATTAGGCAAGAATTCTAATAATTATGCATGTGACATACACATTCAAGCAAATAAATTCTCATAAAGGTTCCATATTTAAATGTAAAATCAAAATGACACTTAAGCATCCATTCATCATCTACGAATTAAATATTTAACCAAAATTCAAAATTAACTTCTTAATCTGTACACTAGTTTATTTTAGACTATTATCACACAAATTTAAATGTCTAATTATTAAATACCATATGATTTTGTGCAAGAATAATCATTCACTTATCCAAAAAAATAAATAAGAATAAAACTGAAATATTCATGTTAAAGCACAATTAAAGATGTTCACTTC
The DNA here is from genome assembly GCF_036512215.1 of Solanum lycopersicum. Classification (NCBI taxonomy): domain Eukaryota; kingdom Viridiplantae; phylum Streptophyta; class Magnoliopsida; order Solanales; family Solanaceae; genus Solanum; species Solanum lycopersicum. The sequence goes on from NC_090807.1 coordinate 8,073,561, forward strand.
AAAGTTTAATACAAACAAACAAAAGAAATTATTTTGATAAAAAAGGGAGTGTGTGGATAAACCGTGGGTGAAGTTTAACCCACTTAACCCCTATTTTTACATAGTACTTCCATAATTTTTTATTATCCCCAATTTCGATTCTAACTTCATTTAATTCATTCTTCTAGTATTCTGGCAAGGAACGATGTAAAATATCGTACCCTTCCATCCCTGAAACATGAACACTTTCATTAAGTTTTTCAATTTTTTTGACAAAGATCTGGAGGAATCCTATTAAACAACTTAGGGGATCCATCTTCAAAGACTTAAACTCTCTTAGATCTTTTTCTCTTTTTCTTCGAATGATCCTTTCACTCCTTAACATACTTTGTATCTCTTTTGGGAAATCAATCCATACTACTTCTCGCCCTTGGAAACACATCCTACGGCGAGTTACTCTTCGACCTCGTCCTTTTGCTCGACACTGAGAACTCCCATTTGGAGTAATTTTGAGCATGTTCCTTTTCAACCATATCAAAAATTGGAACAAAAAGAAATATGGTTAATTCATTTAATATGACAACATATGTCCCAATTTTTTCATAAAAGGCAAGCAATTGTTTAAGGAACATAAGGACTAAACGAATACATAATACCACTATGATCCTAAAAGGCTACATATAGAAATAATCCTAAATAGGTCGTAAACTTAATACCCAATTTTTTTAAAAAAAGAAAGGTTTTTTTTCAGCCTAACATAAAAAATTCATATCTTACTCGTTTTAAAATTTTTTTCTTTATTATAATATATTTTTGAAAAGCTTAAAACGAGCAAATCATATTGAAAATAATTTTCCATCAAAAAACTACACAATGAATTTCCAGATTGCTCTAGACAACTGAAGTTTTTTAAAAACTGTCAAAAAAACAACCAATTTTTCAACAATTCATATCTTACTAGTTTTGATTCCGTTTCTCTATTATAATAATTTTTTTATGGAAAGATATGAACAATAAAATTATGATTAATTAAGTTTTGACCAAAAATATCTTCCAAAAAATTTTTAAATCGCTAATAAACAGAATCAGTTTTTTTCTTAAAAGGACAATTATTTTCTTAGAATTCTTAATCCTATCTATTTCATGAGTTACAATCAATTAGAATTCTGAATCCTATTTTCCATATTATTAATCCACCATTAAGAGTCAAAAAAAACATTAACTTCTTCAAAAATTAAATTCTTTCTACTCACTGATTTCAAAAGAAAAAGACTCAATTTTAATTTCTTATATACATACGAAGTGAATAGTCAAAAATGTAACACATAATGAGATTAATAACAATGAATCTGATACAATTATTGAAATATTAAGAGGAATCATCAACGAGATGTGTACCTTATAATTCATAGCGGAAATCGTCAATCAGCTTATTTGACAGGTTAGTGCTCAAGTCCATCTTTGAATCACTAGGAAACAAAGATCTTGTTCACAAATTAGAAGTCTGTTTTTTTGTGTTAATGATTTTTTCTAAGAAACTCAATACATATGTTTCTTGACTGAATGCTTAATTTTTGATTTTCTGTTTCATAGGTTTCCCCCTCTATTTCACGTTTCACGTATCGCATCCCATAGAAAATGCTCCCACTAGAAGTCTTTTAAATAGAGGTTGAACAGTTACAATGTAATTGTTCTGTCTTATCATTTAAAGGATTTATTATAATTAATTAATTAATTAATTGGATAAGACATTAAAACAGATTGAGTCGGGTCGGGTCGGTCCACAGGGGAAACCCACAATCCAAAACTTACATCTCCCACTTCGCACATGGTGGATACGATCCAAGTAAAAATTAATATCTAATAATTAACTTACAATCATCTTTAGAAATCCCCAATTTTTCTAATTTGAACTTTCAAACTTACAAAATTCAAGAACTTCTAAGTTGAAAAATTCAATTAATCTAATTTCAACGTTCATATACTATTCAATATTTTTCTAATTTCAAAGTAAACTTTTATATACAATTGAAAGTTTTTCTAACGTCAAACGTCAAACATACTAAATTCAAGAATTTCAAAGTTGAAAAATGCAACTAATCTAGCTTTTAACTTTTGAATTTCTAACTTATAATTATTTGTTAGTTCTATATTCTAATACAATTCACAATCATATTAAAATAAACCCCAATTTAGAAGAAAACCTAAAATCAAAAATCCCCAATTTTTTACCTAACTAACAATAATCAAATATACAAATTAACAACTCGATAACACAATTCATCAAACTAATACAATATACTAATTTAAAACAAACCAAATATTGCTAGAATTGAAAAAAAACTAAAATTAAACCCTTTTTTTTTAATTATTTAAGGAAATGAGTGTGGGGATGATGGTTGGCGGCGCCGACAGGGCAAGGCAGCAATAGGACTAATGCTCAAGGAGAGAAGTACGACGGCGGTGGTGCAACTATTTGGTGTTAGAGAGAAGGCAGAGAAGAGAGAATAGAGATGGGGAAAATTGGGGGGGGGGATCCGCTTTTGGGTTCAACATAATTTGAAAAAAGCGACGGACAACGTCTCTTTGTCCGTTGCTTTTAAAAGTATTTGACCTAAATTTTGTCTAAAAAGCGACGGTTTAAGAGATGCTCTCTGTCGCTTTTTAAAATGATTGACTAGATATTTTGACCAAAAAGCTAAAGACTAAGAGATGTCGTCCGTCGCTTTTTAATATAACCAATTAATAAAATAAATTAAATTAAAAACGATGGACAACGTGGTTATTTTTTAATTTATAAATAATTATTTTTATAAAAATCGACGGATCACATCTCTATATATATTAAAGAAATAATTATTAGTCCTATATATATATATATATATATATATATATATATATAGCGTAAAAATTTGCAAAAAAGCGACGGACTAAGAGATGCCGTCCATCGTTTTTAAAAGTGTTTCTTTTATTAAAAGTGGCGGACAGTATGACAAATGGCGTTGCTTTTCTATTTGTCATTTTCTGGCAGTTTTTTTTGTAGTGATAAAAAAATACTTGCAAAGGTTATGAAACTTACAAGTTCAAGAAGAAATGATTGGTTTTTGATTGAGAAAAGAGAGGAAGAAAGTTTGTAGTTGTGAGAGCAAAGTCTGCAAAAATCGAGAGAGATGATATAGTATTATTTTATAACTTATTAAGTAAGCCTGAATGGATTTATGAATCTCCTGTAGATCTAATCCATTCATACCTTTTCAGGTCAATTAAGATAGATTTTGAAAATAGAAATAAATGGACTGATTCAGATTCAAACCTAACAACCAAACACACTTAATGAACTGAATCAGAATGGTTAAGATTCAAATCTCCATTAAGTACAAACAAATGAGGCCTTAGTAGGTCTCATTATGACCCAAATTTTCGGTCGTGACAAGTAGCCTCCTAGAATCCTAATTGAGTTTGAACTTGTCTTGTTGAGTTCCAACTAGAATTTTAACACAACCTGTAGAGTCTCATACAATTTCGATGTCTACATAATTCAATTTTCATGCATGTAAATTACCCAGTATATATATAAAAGTGAATCATCCGCCTAGTGACGTAACATAATCATAGGACATGAACTATTTTCATCCCAAAGTAATATTAACAAAAACAATACAAAAGAAGAAAATTACAGTTTATGTTCACACAAGTATTTTACCATACTCCAATCTTATATAAACTTTACTCACTGCTACAATTTTTGTTTTTTTGGTGTGTGTGTCTTTTTGATGAAGTTAATATAGGGAAGATTTTAAGAATCGAGAAACATTGACTATTGAATGTACCAACATTGAGAAAATGAAATGGAAGAAGACTTGAGGATATAATCTACAAGTTTAAAAGTGGAATAGTCAGAATTATACCCATATATAGATTCTATAAAGTTTAGGATTGTAATACATATTTTATGTTTTGTTTAAATATACTAGGGATAAGACATAAATCCCCTGTACTTGTCTTTTCAAGTGACATAAATATATTATCATAATGTCAATATATGCCGAACAACCTTTATGGAACAATTTGGAGGGCAATATAGAAAGGAAAAACTCTGTGGCAAGTCTAGAATAGAATCAGATGCCATAAAATCGAGCATTGGCAAGAAATACTGATGGGTAGTGCAAGTAAACCTCTAGATAGCTTGATCGAAATATGTAAGGCTTCTACTTGATCAAGAATAAGATGATACAATGAATAGACATATTATTCCTCAACTACCAGATAAATGAAGCATCTCATGAATGAGAACAAATATGCACACATAGAACACGGTGTATTAAAATATGAAATTGTAGAAACTCCAAACCGACATCATAATAATGGTGATAGACATACAACAAAATTTTAAAACAACTACCTAATAAACATTTTTGCACCATCTACTCTTGACGGGTGTAACAACATTGTCCAAAAGAAATAATAAAAACAAAACATCAATGCCTTTATCATCCTAACCATGATTTTCTTTAATAAAAATTGACACAAAGTGATGTAGCTAATTCAAATAATATTTCTTCATACAACACAACAAAGTCAATGTAAAAATGTGAATATCCACCAAGTCGATGATTCCTCACCTCTATTAAATCTAGAGGTATTTGATAATTTAGGACTGCCACACTTGTTGTCTAATGGATAACTGCAAAGGAAAGGACATCCCCGATAGTTGCTTCTATTGAAAGTTCTGAATTGAGCATTAAAATTGGTCACTACACCGGATAAGTTATTGTATACAACACTGAATACTGTCAACGAATTCAGATCAAGTAGAAAAACAGGAATGCTCCCATTCATTCTGTTGTAGGGAAGGTTTGTAACTCCCCGAGACAACCCTTAGATGCATCATGGAGTATAGATCCACAAGTGACCCCAAGCAAACCTCACGTCATGTCAAGACACTATGATCAATGTGAAATAGCACAAGAGAATCACTCAATGCAGAACTAAATGTAATAAACTAAAATATTAATGCACACATATTTGAGTTCACATAAGTGGAACCTAACCTTATTGTCCAAAATTTACTTATAACATGAGTTGCTAGGACAACCCCTAGCTAACTTCATTTATTTGAAAACTGAATGATTAAAAAAAACATAAAGTGTTGGTACACAATGGGTGAAGTGATTCCATTAATGAAATCCTATATACCTAGAGTAAAAACCCTAGCTCGAATTCCTTCAATGGAAACTTGAAGTTTGGAACCTTAATTCTTACTAGAGAGAGAGAAAACTGATTTTGGGGAAGTTATAAGAGAATAAGAGGTTAGGGTCACTAGAAATCACTTAAACCAACTTAGAATAGTCATAAATGGCATAGTATGGGGATTAAAAGAATGGGAAAATCCCAAATTGACCCTCATTAAAACTTATCGAAGTCATTTACGGACACCTTTTTGTTAGGATCGGAATTAAGAAGGTGTAAACGCGGAAGCTAGCAAAACAAACCTCGAAAGACCAAGAGTTAGAATACAACGAGAAATATACCAAAAGACACAAAGATTTAATGTGGTTCGGTCAATCGACCTACGTCCACAAAGGAGATGAGCAATCCACTATAAATATGAGAGTACAAAATACAGAGGGAAACAACCTCAACCAATTCACTCGGAATACATGGGAGGTTCACACAAGTGATAATGTATCAAGCTTGTGACCCACATATTCTCCCTCTAACCAAAACTCTCAAAGCCCTTAAGACTACATTGTGAATGCTGATTAAGTTAAAAGGAACATGCCTCTATTTATAGAGTCCTAAACCTTTTCCTACCAAAAAAGAATTAGTCAATCCAAAACCTTTTCCTAAAAGTAAAACCTATTTATGGTAAGAAATCAGGGCAAATAAAACCCAACAAATCTCCCCCTTGGCCTGAATTTCTGACAAAATAAATTTGTCCACCTTCTTCACTTAATTTTCAACAACTTGCTTCTCCTCTCCATAATCTCCTTTGCAAAATTTATGTCTCAACACAGAGAACCTCTCTGAAACAATTTCTCCAACAAAATCTTCATTACTGTCAAAAAGATTGCGGCTAGAACTACACCCGCCAAGATGAACACTTCTTTCTAACCTGGTTCAATCATCGTTTATCGAACCACAAAACCTTACTCCATCATTGAATTTGGCTCTGATATCACTTGTTAGGATCGGAAATAAGCAGGTGTAAATGCGGAAACTAGCAAAGAAAACCTCGAAAGACCACGAGTAAGAAGACAACGAGAAATATACCAAAAGACACAAAGATTTAATGTGGTTCAGTCAATCGACCTACGTCCACAAACGAGATGAGCAATCCACTATAAATATGAGAGTACAAAATACAGAGGGAAACAACCTCAACCAATTCACTCGGAATACATGGTAGGTTCACACAAGTGATAATGTATCAAGCTTGTGACCCACAAATTCTCCCTCTAACCAAAACTCTTAAAGCCCTTAAATCTACATTGTGAATGCTGATTAAGTTAAAAGGAACATGCCTCTATTTATAGAGTCCTAAACCTTTTCCTACCAAAAAAGAATTAGTCAATCCAAAATCTTTTCATAAAAGGAAAACCTATTTATGGTAAGAAATCAGGGATAATAAAACCCAACAACTTTTATGGATTGTTAAACAATCTACGAATTGTGAAACGATTCGTAGAAAGTAGGGGAGATTTTCTAGGTTTCTAAAGTCTTATTGTAAGAATAATCTACAACCCGTAATAGGTTCTAAGACCCGTGTTGGCCTTCCTTAAAATTCAGGGGAAAATCTATGTTTTTCAGTTTTCAAGACTTTGGTTTACGAGGCCTTTCTATGATTTGAGAAACCTTTTAAAACCAATGAAACTCATTCATCCTGTTCAAGTCCCAAATATAACTTTCTAAAGTCTAGTCTACGACCATGTCTATGAACTATAAAAGATTCATGACCCATAACTATGTCCATTAACTCATACCCAAATCTCATGTTTCTGAAATTTGAACTATGGGTGGCATTTATAGTCTGTAGTTCCTTTCTTGGCCGCAAATGCTATCCGTAAAGTTCAATTTTCAGCAAACTTCAACATTTTTCTAAACTCTTCATGTCTTATCTAACTTAGGCACTTTAGGTTTGTTATAATCTCTTCTCTTTGAGAATATTCAGCATTGAATGGAGTCTAACTAGGATGAAAAGATTAGGGAAATATCTGCAACCCAATACTAAAAGAAAAAAAGTTCTTATGAAGATGAATATTTCACATGAAGGAGTGTGCATCTTTATGTTTGGAGTTCTTCTTTCACTGAAAACTGAACAAGTTACTGACTACAAACTAAAGTATGATGATTAAATTGATTTCATCAACACGAATGCATCCTGAGATTATATATATATAAAATGTGTGCCACCCAAAGATCAAAATAAGCCTCTGGTGCCATGGTAGAGGGGAGACTTACAAACACTAAGGCCACAGTTTCGAATCCCATTTGCTATATTATGTTTTTGGAAATTGCTATTTTTTGCACATGTTCTTAAGAAAAAGAAAATGCCCCAGCATGTGCTGACACATTTTTTTTTAATCTATAATTTTTACTGATTCAAATTAAATTATTAGTCGTTGACTTTTCTTTTATTTGATTAAACATAAAAAAGGTGTTCTCTTTCTCTTTAACTTTTTCCAAAACCTTCTTCCTCCAAGTTCAACTTCTCCAAAGTGTATTGCTCCATTACAATTTTCGAACTCAGGTCACTTCGCCGCCGCTGCCCACCGCTTTGGTGCTATTATTTCCACTTTTGTCTATCCATCCACAACCTTTTATAAATGTAAGTTTGTAATTTTATTTTTGTAAGGATTTTTAATTTCTTTCTTGAGTTATTTTATATTTTGATGAGTGATGGTAAATTTCATATCAGATAAGAGTTTTGTTTTTACTTTGATATTCTAAATATCTAATGCGCATTGTAAGACATCATTGGTTAAAAATTATATGATATGAACCATGTTAATTTGAATTAACCATTGTCTAGTGTGTTGCATAGAGCGTGATGTATTTATAAATATTAGCAATGATGTCATTATCTTTATCATTTTCAAAATACGAAAACTCGTCGAGCACAACTGTAAATGACTGATGAATATTTTTAATATTATTGAAAATTTTAAATTTGTTACGTTCAAGCTTTTAGTGTGGAGTGTGGATTTCTAATATCTTATTGTTTATATTTTATTGATTGATTTATGATATATATCGAAAATACAAATAATTTAATCAAATATTGAATAATTTAAGCGATAAGTTTATTTGGAACCCACGAACTCTAAATCCAGGATCCGCCACAATACGAAGACATGAGAATAACTAAAAATATGAATCTCAAAGAGTACTAAGGAGGAATTATTACTTCAGGCTGAAAATAAACCAGATGGGAAATGATGAGGGGGTACTTGGAGATCATATTCACTTTGTCTTCCCAAGTAGCGCCCTCAACTAACTGATTCCTCCAAAGGATTTCCAATGAAGAAACTTTCTTATTCCTCAACTTACAGACAATACAGTCAAGGATGCTAACTAGGATTTCTTCGTAAGAAAGACTTTTCACACGGACACTTTCTAAAGGCATAACTGAAGTTGAATCACCAATACGTGCACTTCTTTAATAAGGACACATGAAATACTAAATGCACCGATGCTAATTCTAAAAGAAAAATCCAACTCACAAGCAACTTTACGAAAATTAGGTAATTGTTTTAAAATTTTGATGTATGTGTGTCACCATTATTTATTATGTTGTCATTATGTTTTATCAATATTTAACAAATAGGATCTGTTACAACTTCATAATTTAATACCCCCTGCATAGCTTCATTAGTGTTGCTATTCATGTAGTCATTTGAGGAATAATATATATTATTTCAAGTCAAGGTAAAACCATTGCACTTTTTCTAAAAACCGCACACTACTTTTTGACACAAATAGCATCGTAGGCTTATCACGATATGTACAACCCTCACACTCATATATTTGAAATTCATGCTGATGGATAGATCCTTCAATATGGGTTGGCCCAACACGACATGATTACATACAAATTTTCATTTATGAATCACACACTTCAATGAATACTTAAAGGATAACATTTATGAATCTCACACTTAAGTGAATGCTTACTAAAATATATAATAGTCAACGTAAAATTTAGCGGGAAAATGTTGATCATTCAACAATTTCTCCCACAAAAAAACATGCTAGTTTAAAAGACTAGATTCTTTATGTTTTTAACATATTTATTGATAAAAAATTCACAAATATTCATACACCACGGGCAGGCCTCGGAGGCTTACGGGTTGGGCCTACGAGGCTAGAGGGCCAATTGAGACTGGACTAAAAAGCCTCGTTCCTAAATAGACAAAAAAAATTAGACCCAACCCCACTTAATTCAAGGGTTGGGTTTGGCCAACCTCGCGGGTCAAGCCCATTTTGACAGCTCTACTGATGGAGAAAAAAAAAGTTATTTCTTCATAAACTTACCCCTCAATCACAATTCATGCAAAAGTTTAATTTTATTTCCCAAAAGAGATCAAACTATACGATACAAAGTCAAACTTTAATTTTGGTACTATGGATATGAGTAGAGTCGGTAGGGGAAATCTAATAGGTTGGGATTTAATTTTATTCAATAGACAAATGACATGTAAAAATTTAAATGAAATGGACGTCAGTTTAAGGGTAAAAATTAATTAAAAATATGGATTGAGAGATATATGAAGAATATTTTTGGCATTTTCCCGCAATTAATTAGGAAAGCTTTAGTTATAATCTCCTACCCATTCTCGATAGTATGGCATCCCACCCAAAGCTAGACTTGTAGCGAAGTTGTTCTTTGCCGTCTTTTCATTTTGACAGTTAAAATTAAACTCATCTTGTAGATTTCCAACTAAAATATAACACAAATTGTTATGTCGTACAATCGAACATTGGCAGGAATTCCTGACGGGTAGTGCTAGTGAACCTCTAGACAACTTGATCAAACAATGTAAGGCTTCAACTTGATCAAGAATTAGATGGTACAATAAAATATAGACATGTCTTTAAACATATTATTCCTCAACTACAAGATAAATGAAGCTTCTCATGAATGACAACGAATATGCACACATACACTATGGGGTATTAAAATATGATATTGTAGAAACTCCAAACAGACATCATAATAATGGTGATAGACATAGAACAATTTTTTAAAACAACTACCTAACCAACATTCCTAGACTATCTACTCTTGAACGGTGTAACAACGTTGTCTAAAAAAATATTAAAAATGCCTCTATCATCCTAAACCATGACTTTCTCCAATAACCATTGACATAGAGCGATGTAGCTAATCCTAATAAGATCGCTCCATGCAACACAACAAATACAATGTAACAATATTCAATATCTATTTTATTTTAAGTTGATTTGAAGTTTTGATAATTTACAAACATTCGAATTAAACAAGGGACCTGCTTGTGAAAAGATTGCTTACACGAAAAAAGTCAAAAGATAGATATCTAAAAGATGTCATATCTGACATGGTTGGTGCACAACTTTTCAGAGTGGGCCCCAACAACTTCACTCTGAAGGAATCACATATTCTTAAGCGAGAAGATCAGACTCTTATTATTGAATTTCCATTGTTTGCACGTAATAGCTCATTCTCTATATTTTTTTTATGCTCTCTACCAATGGTCTTATCCGAAGGGTTTGTGTCCATTTGAATATAGTCTCTTCTCCAAAGACACAACAAAAGATTTGGCAAACAAAGTTTTGAATTTGGAAAAATTAATAATTACAAAGAAAAATCCATCTTCAAGGAAGACAACAGATCATACTCAATGAGGAGATTAAAGTCAAGAGGGGGGGCACTAGTCAATCGAATCACCTACACGTTAGTAAAATAATAAATTGTAATAATAAAATTTCCTTCACTAGACTTCCTACTCTGGTCAGTCGACTCACATGCAAATTAGTAAAACAAATAAACAATAATAATAACTTGAAGTAAGTAACTGAACAAACTTGTGTTCTTGTAAGAAAAACCCAAGGGAGTTATACTTCAATTAAGGATTTGAGGAATCCCTTGATTGAGGCGATTTGCCGATCTATGTCCATAATAGATATGCGCATGGTAAATCACATTCCTTTTTTTTTACATATATGAATAGATTTTGTGCTTTGGCTGAAGGATTTATCTTTGACTCTTTGGCTTGATTTAATTTTCTTTCTTCTCTTGATGGCTTGGCTCTATTCTTGGTTTGATTGATTATTCCTTTAGTGGGTTCTGATTTATTTTATTGATTTATTGCAAGTTTATTTGCTTGATTGATCTGCTAACATCTTTAGGTCATTTTTAATGATTTGTTGGTTCCTTTGATCGTACCTTTCCTTTACATAGTAATTGAAAGGATCATAATATATTGCTTTCCATGTGGGTGTTTGCTTGGATCATTTCCTTATTGGATCTCCACGCCTTTATGTAGTAATTGTAGGCATCAGAACATATTGCTTTCCATATGGGTGTATACTCTGATCCTTTCCTTATTGGATCTCCACGACTGCTAGAACTGTGAGTAGTCTGTTTAGTGTCATTTATCAGAATTTACATAACATTAAGAAGCTAACAATCTCCCCCTTTTTGATAATGACAATTAATTCACAATTTTTAATGGAGTGTGGAGAGACAATGATACTTCCCTGAGATGAAAGCATGTTTAGCTCCCCCTGAATCTGTGGCTCCCCCTACCATGAAGGCTTTAGGAAAGTGTCTTTGAACTTGGTTCCCCTGTTTTACATATTGGGCTTGCGAATTCTCCGCCATAATAAAAAAGAACAAAACACCAAATACAAACAGAAACAGGTAAAGCAACTTAAAGAAAAGTAGTCCAGAAGTAAGATAGTCCTTAAGAAACAGGCCAAAGCAAGCAAAGAGAGAATTTTAAATGATTAAGGAAAAATAATTAATTAAAGTGTGTAATGCCAAGGCAGTCTTGAAGGAAAGAAAATATTTCCTAAGTAAAGGTTTTCTAAAAGTATCTTTTCATAATCAAAAAATTCAAGCACAAAATCTCCATATTCAACATGATCATGAATAAAATGATGTTTTATATCTATATGCTTAGCCTTGGAATGATGCAAACTATATTTAGATAGACTAATGACACTTTTATTATCACAAAAAATAGGCACTCCCTCGAAGTATAGATCATAATCTAAGAGTTGATGCATCATCCAAAGTAATTGAGTGCCACAACTTCCGACCGCCAAATATTCAAATTTCGTGGTGGAGAAAGCGACAGAGGTCTGCTTCTTACTATGATAGAAAATAAGGGATTATCCCAGGAACTGGCATGTTCCACTTGTACTTTTTCTTTTATTTTTATCACCAACAAAATCAGCATCTGAATATCCAATTAAATTAAAAGTTTCAGAATAAGGATACCATAACCCAATATCAAAGGTTCAAATTAGATATCGAATAATTTGTTTCACTGCGGTGAGATGTGATTCCTTTGGAGTGGATTGGAATCTTGTACATTTGCAAACACTGAACATAATGTTTGGTCGACTTGCAGTGAGATATAATAGAGAACCAATCATTCCTCAATAAAGTTTTTCGTCAATAACTTTTCCTGTTGTATTGGATTATAGGCAGTTGGAGGGACTTATTGGAGTACCAAATCTTTGCATTTTCCATTCCATATTTTTTGATCAATTTCTTTGCAGACATTCCTTAATTTGTAAAAATTCCTTTTTCTGATTGCTTAATTTGAAGAACAAGAAAGAATGTGAGCTCGCCCATACGACTCATTTCAAATTCACCTTTCATAAGATTTGCAAAATTCTCACACAGAGAAATGTTAGAGGTTCCTACTATAATATCATCGACATAAATTTGGACAATTAGAATACATGAATCAGATTTTTTTTTGTAAATAAGGTTGTATCAATTTTCTCTCTAAGAAATTATTTTTTAATCAAAAAGGTGCTCAATCTTTCATACCAAGCTTTTGGGGCTTGTTTTAGAACGTAGAGAGATTTTCACAATTTGAAAATATAATCAGGACAAGAACAATTTTCAAAACCAGAAGGTTGTTTAACAAAAAGTTCTTTTATAATAAAACTGTTTAGAAAAGCTATATCAACGTACATTTGAAAAAGTTTGAAACGATTGTAAGAAGCAAATTCTAGAAGAATATTAATAGATTCCAAACTTGCGAGCAAAGGTTTCATCATAGTCGACCCCTTTTTTTCTGAGAGTAACCTTGAGCTATTAACCTAGCTTTTTTTCAAATAACTATCCCATTTTTCATCCAATTTGTTACGAAAGACCCACTTGATTCCTATCACAGAACAATTCTTAGGTCTTTCAATAAGAGTTCATACCTGATTCTTTTTTAATTAATCAAGTTCTTTTTCCATTGCTTGAATCCATGTCTGGCCCCGAGCTACCCCTGAGATGCGAACATGGGACCTAGGACCACAAGATACCCCAAGCTAACCCTGTTGGCATTATCATAAGCATACTAGAGATAACAAACTGATGCGGAAGATAAATCATAATTATAATGAAAAGATGGGAAATACCCATAAACTATAACTGAGATATTTGAAAAGTGATGACTTTAATACAAAGAAAATATTAACTCAATACTAAGATGGAACTAACAATATCTAAAAATAGCCTCTAACCTAGAAATTTTTGGATAGGCCAGCTAAGTCTTGCTAAACTCAAACTAAAGGACTAAAAATATAGAAACAAACTCAAGACTATTGTCCTCGGACAATGAGGACTCACTACTGATTGTACTAAATTGGAGATCGTGAATCGATCTAAGCGTGAGCTGGATGCTGAGAACCTGAACCTACATCAAGAGAAGATGTAACTCATGTATGCATCAGTACTTAAAAGTTACTAAGCATGTAGGATAGAGTAAAGCTGAAATAAAACATAACTGAACAAGCACAAAATCAAGTATAACATTCTGAACATGATATACTGAATGCTGAGCTAACTTGATACAATGACAAAATTTATAACATGCTGAGACTGAATACTAACTGAATTATAAATATGGTCAATGCAATAGAGTGTGGCTGAACTGTGGGAGCTACAAATAACCGATAATGGAATCCGATGTATACGCCCTCATCGAGAGGACACAATATACCCTGCCAAAGGTATAATGATATACTGACGTGATGAATAAACTGATACCCACAGAGGGGACTTACAACCTACTAGACTAGTAGTTTTGGAACTATTTGGGTATGTTGGACACTAGTCCAACTCGGTATTATGCTACTCCAAATAAATGTAATGGTTAACTTATCATGTCTAAGTTTCTTTAAATACTGGATAACTCAAACTGAAAATGCAACAATTAATCTGATACTAACTCTATAACAATTGATGCAATGACAAAATTTATAACATGCTGAGACTGAATACTAACTGAATTATAAATATGGTCAATGCAATAGAGTGTGGCTGAACTGTGGGAGCTACTAATAACCGATAATGGAATCCGATGTATACGCCCCCATCGAGAGGACACAATATACCCTGCCAAAGGTATAATGATATACTGACGTGATGAATAAACTGATACCCACAGAGGGGACTTACAACCTACTAGACTAGTAGTTCTGGAACTATTGGGTATGTTGGACACTAGTCCAACTCGGTATTATGATACTCCCAATAAATGTAATGGTTAAATTATCATGTCTAAGTTTCTTTAAATACTGGATAACTCAAACTGAAAATGCAACAATTAATCTGATAATTAAGCATTAATAATCGAGGCATGTATAAGTGAATAACTGAGTTATCTGACCTACCATGTGTAATTTAAGAACTAAGAAATACATAGCTAGGGTTCTGGAATTCATGCATTTTTATCTAAAGATTAATGTACTAATCTAATTTGGATCATTCCTTCAGATAAGAACCCAATAATTCTAACATTCAAAGAACCCTAGGTCTAGTCATAATAAGGGAATCAAGAAACTGACTGAAAACTAACGACCCGATTTGGTGAAAGGAACCCATTAGTGAAATGCCACATACCTAGTGATGAAATCCACAGAAAAATCTTTAGGTTTTGAAGTTGGAACTGATGGAACCTTGTTTCTTCTTAACTAGGATTATTGACCTTTTTGTCCTCTGTTGCTTCTAATTTTCTAAGTTTTGATTAATGATTTTGACTTAGGTAAGCTCTAGTTATGTTTTCAAACTTAAACTAACTAAAACCTCATGATTTAGGGTCCAAATGACGCATCTTAGGGGTCTAACAAAGTACGAAAAAACTAAAAGACCCCTGAATTAAATGTTGTCGGACTGATCGACGGATCGGACTAACGGGCCGTTGTTCAATCGATGGTCTATTATTTGGGTCTGCTCGATAGACGTTTACTAAAATGAGCATAACTTTTTACTCGGAGGTCAGATTTTAACAAACTCGATGGGCTTGTAAAGAGGATTCAATTATCTATCATATCGCAGGTCACATGACACCTAATTCATTTTGTGATATGATTTATAACCATTTGAAGTTGACCCAATCAGAAATTTCCCCTAACTGCTAACCTTCACCTACGGTCAGACCTACGGACCGCAGATCAAACAATCGTTTGTGTTGTCATCCATAGTTCATGTCAAAAGATAGGTAATAGGAGTACTAATCCATTGATACAGACCATCGACCGTAGGTCTGTCCGTGGGTCGAGATTTAGTCAATTTTCTGAGATGAGTTTTGGTAGGGGCTACAGTGGTGAACCACGTACCCACAATATGGATCATATATAAGACTACGATTCGTAGGTGGTGACTATAGACTGCACCTACAAATTTCTGAAAAGCTAATTTCTAGTCTATTTTGGATACGGGGTGTTACACTATCTGCCCCTTGGAAACATTCATCCTCGAATGATAACTAAACTAGCTGAAATAGAAGGACAGAGCTGCGATGTCTACCACTAAACACAGAGAAATATATTTCTGACTGAATTGAGTTCCAAGAACATGTAAATACGCTGAAAATGCAAGTACAAACTGAGGGAACACCATTATAAGGTTGATTTCACGCATGAATGATTGAAAAAAATGAAGAGGAATTATTACCTCAAGCTGAAGTGGAATCGAAAGGAAAGAGGTGAGGATACTTGGTTTTCATGGATGTTTCGCTTCCCAAGTAGATCCCTCTACATACTAACTCCTCCACAGAACCTTGACTAAAGCGACTTGTTTGTTTCTCAAATTTCTAACCTGACGGTCAAGGATCTCCACTGGTACATCCTCATAATAAAGACTATTTTTCACTGCCACACTCTCTAATGGTACTACAGAGGTTGGATCATCCACACACTTCTTCAAGAGCGAGATGTGTAAGACTTGATGCACTGCTGCTAGTTCTGCTGACAACCCTAACTCATATGCCACCTTTCCAACCCTTTTCCAGATCTTGTTAGTTCCTACATATCTAGGACAGAGCTTTCCTTTCTTGACAAATCTTATACACTCTTCATAGGTTAGACTTTCAAGAAAACTCAATCATCAACTTGGAACTCTAGTTTCTTTTTCCTTAAATATGCATAAGATTTTTAACGACTGTGGGCTGTCTTAAGTCTATCTCTAATGAGTTGCACTTTCTCCATAGCATAAAGTACTGAATTTGTCCCTATCAAAGCTACCGCAACTACTTCAAACTAACAAACATGAGATCTACATCTACGCCCATACAGTGCCTCATAAGGGGCCATCTGAATGTTGGAATGGTAGTTATTGTTGTAGGGAAACTCAGTAAGAGGAAGGTGATCATCCCAATTGACCTAAGAATCAATCACACAAGATCTAAATATATCTTGTAAGGTCTAAATGATACGCTCTGCGTGTCCATCTGTTTGCGGATAAAATGTTGTGTAAAGGTTAACATGAGTACCAAGACCGTTCTGAAATGACTTCTAGAAATGAAAGGTAAACTGAGGACCTCTATCTGAGATATCTGACAAAGTAACCCCATGCAACCTAACAATTTCATTAATGTAAAGTTTGAGACAGTCCTCCGCCAAATCTATGGTCTTGACCGCCAAAATACGAGAAGACTTAGTCATCCTGTCAACTATAACCCAAATGGAGTAATGTTGTCTACGAATTTGAGGTAACCTTGTAATGAAATCCATATTGATAACTTTCCACTTACAAGTAGAAATGTCGATCTCTTGAATCATACCCCCTAATTTCTTATGTTCTACCTTTACTTGTTGGAAATTGGGGCACTTTTGTTTAATAAAATCTGCTATATTCCTGTTCATGCCATTCCACCAGTAGACTAATTGGAGATCATGGTACATCTTAGTGGAACTTGGAAAAATAGAATATCTAGAGTTATGGGCTTCTGTAAGAATATATTTTCTCAAATCACCCACATCAGGAACACACAATCTGTCACATCAGGGAATACCCCCTAGACGTAACCGGCGTTCTTCTCCTCTTTGAGGACTAACACTAGCCTCTTAGCTTACATACATTCATAGATCAAATTTAGAGGATAATATAAAACTTTTCATTATTTATACTTGGAGGTTTACATAGACCTCTACATACACTTAATATATATATATATATATATATATATATATATATATATATATATATATATATATCGAGTCTACATAGACCCTTCATATAGGAAGATTACTTAGTTTTCTACTTTTCTTGCACATAGATATATAGAATATAACATAGTCTCAAAATAGTCGTCTTATCTCATAACCATATAATACTAGTATATCAAATTGGGCCTAGCCCATGAATCAATACAATAATACCACATATAGGTCATACTGTCACACCCGGGTCCTAGACCCTAGATGAGGCCGGCGTCGTTAACCTCTCTGAGGCGCAGCAATACTTTTCTTATCTTTCATCACAATCATAAAATTTAATTTAGCGGAAAATTTAAAACTTTTTAAATTTACTGAAGTGTACTTAGACTTCATATAATTCTTGCATAAGAGTGATATACTAAAGCTCAAAATAAACAACCATCTATTAACAGATTGAACAATTGAAATGAAGAATTCACAATATCATTAATAGTTGCCAAATCGACCTTAATACAAAGGCTTGAAAAAAAGTTTGAAAGGAAACACTAGGGAAAACATCCACTAGCTATGTATAATCTACTAAAGCTAGAAAATACAGCGTAGTCATCCTCGAACTCAAGAGGACCTACCAAAGTCTGGAGGTACTAGTCCAAACAGCTTCAACTAATCTTCAATCTTCTTCAAGGATCTGCATCTATAAAAATAGTAATTTTATGTGAGTTAGAACACCCTTGTACTATGTATGGGTGTATGCACATAAACACATACGGACTATGCATGATCAAGGAAAGTTCTTCCTATAGCAACATGTCATTTTTGGAAAGTGAAGTCACTTCACTTTCCTAATTCATTATTTATGAATCATGCTATGAATATGACATAATTTCATGCATTTAAAGCACACAACTCATTTTCTATATGAACATAAGACCTTGGAATCATGAACATAATTTTAGACCAACTCAAGCAAAATTTAAAATTTTTGCTCCCCTTAGGACAAGAGCTCCCTCTCCCGGGCTTAAATTTATTTTTCAGTCTCTTCTTCTTTTTTTGTTCTTTACTTCGATTATCTCCTTTTATCTATGTCTTAATTATAAGTTAAATTATTCATTGTAGTCCCATTGCTACAATGAATCAAGTTAGTAATTTAAAAGACTAAGGAAATGATTTGACTACCCTATTCACAAGTTATTCTTTGCATTCTTGTTAAATTGGGCATGAAGTCTTTATAAGCCAATCATTAGGGCTATGCCCATTCTTTGATCATTTGTATAATATAAAGATATCGGGGCATATATTCATACTCCGATTGATGAGTCATTATGTTTTGCTCCTTTTATTGACATAGGCCAATAACTATTAAAACTTCATTTTTATCAAACACTGATGATGTGATATACTTATGATTTTGCTTATTAGTTCACTTAGAACTTACATTTCTTCTCCTTTAATATCTTGTTCACTTTGAACATTCTAGGTTGACTTAGGATATACTTTTAAGACTTCTATTGGGATCTTTTCTGTGCAATGACTAAGAATGACTTACATCATTACTTAGTCTAACCTCACTATTTGGTCATCCTATCCGAACACTCCTCATATTCCTAGTTATTTCTTTATTTCTTTCTCTTTCTCAGAGAAATCTTGAGCATTTAACCAACATAGATCATGTGAGCTAATATTAAATCAGTGTCTTCCGCACACTGAAAAGTGGTGGTTCACCAGCCAAAGTAAAATCGAATACTTCCTAGCTTTCTTAGATGTATCCACTAGCTAGTAACCTATGATGGCGACATAGTTCAAAGACAATGAGAATATTGAGACCCTTATCCACCTTGGTGGTAGTCTCATCTCATGATGCTTACATGTGCTTTCACAATCTCATTACTAGTCTATAGATCAATTCATTATACTTTACAACGTTTAGAGTTGACTCGTATACTATGGAAGCTTGCCTGTAGTATGAGGTATGCTTAGCTCAATGGATACTTGTCAACCCTTTCTATACTTGATGATTATGAACTTAAATTTTACATTATCCTTATGGTGTGAATGAGACTTGTCTCACGATTTCTGACACCCTCTTATGTCAGTATCTTTAACATAATTGTGTAGGTGCAAGTCCTTTAACACTTCATTCTAGGTCAATTTCATAATTTATAAGCTTTAAATTATTTCATTACTCACCTTATCTTGTTCAATGTTATTTGGTAGTCTTATACCATTCTTTATGAAAGTTATCAGTACTTATTCAATGTGCTACTATGTTCACAAGTTCATTTAGATAGGGTACGTAGGGACTTGTCCCAATCATTGACATACCCTAGGTTATGAGTTCATTGAGTTACATCTTGTCAAGTCAATCTTTAAAATGTATTTGGCCTTACAAGAAACACCATAATTTACATTGGCCTTATAAGATTGGTATGACTTAGTCATTGGCCAATTTTATTACATATTTTGGAAATAATATTGCTGGCCAATTTATTGGCATATACAAAACTTTCACTAAATACTGGTCATGATATTATCACTATCAAAGTCAATTGACTCTATCTATATACTATGGTAATCTCATCAATTTAAGCAAGCCAACTTTTAACATTTGATTAGCTTATAAGAACAATTCAGTGCTTAGTTTGTCGAAGCTATATGTTTATTTGTCATTGAAGATTCATTAACTAGCTTTGATTCTCATTCTTATTTATTCTTGGAAACATTGCATTCCAAACACTTACAAACATATCTACTAATAAACACACACAGTAATTGAAACCTTCATTCCTTTCAACAGTAAACAGAATTTCATAAACGACCTATACCAATTTCAATCTCTCAAACACAATTAGGAATTACAACACTTTTTATCTCATGTAAATGATAATCTAATCATACGGATATAACCTATAGGCCTCATTTTACATTATCAAATCATAGAAACCTACACATAATTATTAATTAGCACCACATACCAACAACATGCTCGATATTTTCATTATACATACTAATATAATCGGAAATAGGGAGAACTAGGGAGACGAATATTCCACAATTTCATTGGGAACAACCCTTGTTTCGGTTTTCTTGAATTCAAAACGTTTGAGAATCCTCATAGGGAAAGGATATCCAAGAGAGAAAACTCATACCTTACTATAGAATTGAATCTGCGAAGATCACCCTGTACGTTGCACGAAAATCTTGAAGAATTGCCTTGAAATCGCCTAAGGAGAATCGAGAGTATTTTTCTATTTTCCTCACGTTTGTTCACTATTTTACAGTTGTGGGTTTCAACTGAATAAACGTGAGTCTAAGTCTTAATAACTGAATATTGACTAATTCAACTTAGGGAATGAACATCTCAACATATTTGCATATGTAATCATAACCACCCAAATCATCAAGTTATAACTTCAACAAGAATGAAAAGAGTACATTTCACCATAACCAAAGCAACACAATTACCCATGAACCCCTATCAAGTCAACAAGTGCAATGACCAAGAAAAGCCCCATAACCTTACTCAATCAAGTAACCCAACAAGAATCATGACCAACATCCCACTTCACATAACATGGAATTTAAGAGTACATATCATCATACTTTAACAATGTAGACCAACACATATTCATAAGTAAAACTCCTAAACATATAGTAACAACAATGTGTAAGTTCATCATATACATATCATGTACCATTATAATAATATACATATATAAGAACATCCTCCTAAGACTTCCCTCAAGGCTAACTAGTGCAATGTTTAGGTAGAGTCTCATACCCCTATCTAGAATAAGCTAAAACCACTAGGTTATCTTAGTTAGAGTTCATCTCGTAATTCCTTCTTACCTTTTGGGAACATGTTTTCTTAAGTGAAGAGACTAATTGAGCTAATATGGAATCCGGTGTCATGGAACCCTATACCAAAAGAAGGAGGACTACTTGCCAATGTAGTACAAACTATGAACATACCAACTACGTGTATCTACTAGCTACTAATCCTATGGGGGCAACATAGTTCAAGAAATAGGAGATATAGTTTGGACCCTTTTTATGCTACATGCATTATAGTCTCCAATCTCAAGAGTACATTAGTGATCTTACCTTCCCTATGTGGGAAAGGACACTCCTCACTCTAGTTCACTCGCTGTTAAGCTCGAGCCTCTTTTGAAATGTCTTTAATGTCTTTATTAATCATCACAATTTTTCGTAGGTCATATGGTCTAAACCTTGTATATTTATCATCATCATAGCTCAGTAACAATTGCATGAGTATAATCCTTTAATAATAAGTGAGGTTAGATATCACTTCATAATAAGACACATTGGTAAATTATTCACAATCCTTATACCATTTACATCTTAGTCAACACCTTGAAAACCATAGTCAAGACATTTCAATTCAACATCATACCATACTATAAAGCCTAATACAAGGCATACTCCAATACAACATTATGACTTAATGAAAATTAACCATAATTTGAAGTAAAGGATAGGGATCACAAGACTTACCAAGTTCCTTCATAATTCATCATCAAGTTCTTACCATTGACCCTTAATTCAAACCAATTTGGGTATAACATCATCACAATTCACTTATCAACATGATAAAAAGGCTAAAAGAATCAATATATCATAATCCAACACTAGTTCATAGCTTAAGACAAGAGACATAGATCAGAGTCATAGTGTAATTCAATTACTCAAGAACTAGTACAATAGGACTATAATTTACCCTAATTCATCAATGATTGATACTATAACATCATATAGTAGTAATTCAACCAATAACCAAGTCAATTTAATCAACATTACACAATTCATATCAAGATCACAACCTAGGGTTAAGGGGTAAAGGTCATCATCTACAAACTAGACCAAACCATCAAGATATATCATAATTAAGTTAGAATAAATGTTAATATATTCATAATATACAAAATATATCATAAACAAATCAATTCACAACATCAAATTCGTATTGGATAAAAACCCACTTGAAAATCCAACTTTTGAAATCAATTTGATGGAACCCTTTGAGCAAAAAGAGGTCCCAAAGGTGAAAGAGATCTCATACCTTACTAATTGATGAAGATTGATGGTTAAACTTGACTATTTTCATCCCTTAAACCCTCCCCTAGTTTGGTATTCAATGGAGTTCTTCACTGGCAAGAGAAAGAAGAGATAAGAAAGATAGTTTTGGGTTTGTGAGTTATGAGAGTTTTAGTTAGTCTTAATTAGGTTAGGACTTTATATAGGTGGTTAACCAACTAACTAAGACAACCCCTAACCCCTAATTAACTTCCTAACTAAGGCAATATATTAATTAACTTGAATGAAAATGTGTAGTGAAAACCAGTCCTCAGAGACGACACCACGATCGACACAGATCGTAGGTCAATCGACGACCAATCCCCCCTTCCATGCTGCATATTTGTTGATAAGTTCTGAGAGTTTTCAAAATGACCCTTCCATGATTTTGTCTAAGTTACATCGACGGTGGCCATCGACGCCTTGTTGATTGACACACGTCACGTCGATACCTGTCTGTAAAGGTGGCAATGGAACCGGAACCAACCGGACCGGTTTTTACCTAAACAGGGATCATCCATCCGTAATCGCACTGGAACTGGACCGGACCGGAACCGGTAGCTCTGGAAATTTTGAGGTGTACCCGTCCTGGTCCACCAGGGAACCGGTACTAAACCAGACCGAAACAGATTGGTTTGCAGAACAGGGCGGGTTTTTTTTTAAAAAAAAAAGAATTAATCAAATTCAATTAAAGCATAAAAATTAGTTTTAAAAATTGAATAAAATTTATATTACAATAATTATAAATTTAAAATTAATTATAGATAAATTTTAAAGTTTTGAAATTTGCAATTCAAAGTTCAAAAGTTTTAAAATTTGAATTTCATAGTTTAAAATTTATAAAACTTAAATTTCAAATTTGAAAGTTATAACTTATAAACTTTTAAAATTTAAAGTTTAAAATTTATAAAATTCAAAGTTTAAAAGTTATAAAATATAAAATTCACAATAATAAAAATTAAATTTAATACAACACTAATTAAATAAAATTAAGACGAATCGACTAGACTTTTATTAATATTTATTTAATATTACAATTTCATCAACAAAAGTATTTAGTAGATTATTGAAAAATCTAATCTACACAACCACCTTCTAGAAAGGGTTCTGTTTGATTTAAATCTCGAATTATCATACTCTTACTAATAGTCGGTGCTACGATAAAGATACTTCCTTAAATCATTTAACATTTCCATAGTAACATGATCGGGAATTGGTTGAATAGATAAATCTTCCATTACTTCAGTCCCGTCGTCACTATAATCTTGCATGATTTCATCAACGTCATTTTGAAATTTGGTCGGTAGTGGTTCACGACCCAAATTTCTTTTTTCGACATTAATCTAATCTCTAACAATACCGATATTTCAAAGATACTCTGTTGCTAGTGAATTCCTATGCTCCCTAATTTGAAACATTTCCGCACTAAAACGCCTTCTAAAGCCACCGAAGATGCATCGGTTGAAGTTTCGGAAAACCTTCGCTGCGATTTCTCCACCATGCTAGGAAATTGCTAGTAGGTTCTGTATTTTGATTAACATATTTCTTCAAAATCATTTCTATTATTGTGAGAAAGTTCAAGAAAAGAATCTAGATAAGAATCTAAATAATCTTTATTAAGTTTACTCCTAGAAATTTCACGTTCTTGATCATTTGATAAATTTATATCAGAATTATATAATTCATACAATTTTCTAGCTTCAATTTTAATGATATCTTTAACTTGTTGACAACTATGAATTTTGTCGTTTTCACTATCAATATCTAAGTTAAAATATATTTTATCAACCATATTAGATGCACCTACATCTTTGTAATGAGGGTTTAACAAACAAGCAGTTAAATAAATTTGAGGAATAGGAATAAAATATTTTTTAAATTTTACAATCATTTTATTAATAGCTTCTTCAAATATCGGTTTACTTTTAAATATAGAAGAAATCATACAAATATCAGACGAACCAGTACAAATAGATGGATAATAAAGTCCATATATTCTTTTGGTAGTTAAGTAAAATCTTTTAAGAAATATATGAGTTCATGTATGTCATGCCAATCACTATCATCGATTCTATATGACAGATCTGACTTATGAGTGTTCCAAACCATTTGTATGGGTTTTCTATATTCATAAGCGACTACAAGCATTTCATATATATAATTTAGTTTAGTAGATACGGTTATTGGAATTTTCTATGTGGAAGATTATATTCAAAACAACGATTTTCAAAATCTTTACGTCTAGACTTAACTTAAATGTAAAATGACATGAATTTTCAACTTTTGTGCCATACATTCGTATACCATCTCTAAAAATCAAATTATATATGTGTGCAACACACCTAATATGATAATAATGACCATAAATAGGGCAAAGAGAAGGTTTTAACAATTCAACAATAACATTATTATTTGGAGCATTATCTAAGGTTATGCTACTTATTTTATCACATTTTTCATAACTTTCTAAAATATCTAAAACAATTTGTGCTATATAAGAACCAGTATTTTGCATCTGACAACACTTATAACCTAAAATTATTTTTTGCTGAATCCAATTTTCATCAATCCAATGTGCAATAACGATCAAATAATCATTACCCTTTAAACTACGACCCATATCAGAAGTAATAGCTATTTTACAATTATTATAATAAAATAAACAACGAAGATATTGAAAATGTTGTGTTTGATAATCAAATACAGTCCTTTTTATTGCATTTCTAGCAAAACCTTTAAAATGTGGATTATATACAATTTGAATATAATGTATAAAACTGGGATTTTCAGCAAAACTAAATGGCAAACCCATAACAACTACCATTTTATCTAGTTCTTCAAGATCTTTTTCCCTATTATATGAACGTGATAAACTAGAGCTAGAAACATTAGAAGGATTTTACTATGTTTGTAATATGTTGGAGTCGCCTACTCCTATATTTTCAGGAAGAGGGGTACCGTTCTTTTTAGATTCGGCAAGCGCTTTAGCATGCAAAAATTCATTTTTACAACAAGACATTAAATGATTAGTCAAATGTCCCATCCCACCGAATTTACCAACAATGTTATAATTTAATCTATGTTTATATTTATCACAAATAGCTTGTGTTTCATCTTTATTTTGTGTCACAAATTGCTACACAACCGATTTTTTATCACGTTCTACCTTAGGCCTAGGATGTACGGGGGGAACGGGGGCAGAATAACAAAAGGGAGCGGGAGTAGGAGCACGACAAGGAGTACTAGTAGTCTTAGGTGGCTCAGTTTCATCATCATCATCATCAAAAGTAGGCGTATCAATATAATCATCAATATCATTATCATTATCATCATCTCGAGGAAATTCCTCATTAAAATTACCAAACCTATGTTGTAAATGTTCATGATAAGGATTTAGTCCAGAGTTACTATAAATATTAAAAACAGTATCATTAACATGTGCATAATCCTTTGTATTCATTCTTACTATAGTTGATTTTTTTGTGTTAGATCTAGAAGAACTACCGGCTTTTGGATTATGGGAGGATGTAAATTTAACCATATTTTAAACATGCTCAATTGCACTTTTTTACATTTTCCTTTTTTAACAACATTTTTACCGGAATTCATATTAAAAAATTAAATGTGAGTAGATTATATATAATAAGAAAAATGTAATGCAAACAAATAATTAAACACAAAATAAATTAATAATTAGTGCAATATAAATAAGATGTAATTTATAAGTTGAAACAAATGTACCGAATGTCTACTTAAAAAGTAGACATTTATAATCGCCGAGAGTGGAAAGTTTAAAGTTGAATTTTGAATCTCCAATTCCAATTTTCAAAGACCAAAACCGGAATTTCAACAATTTTAAGAGATTAGATGTTAGAGAAGTAGATAGTTGAGAGTTGAGAGAATAGAAAATGATTTTGTGAATTTGTGATTGAAAATAATGAAAGTTTAGGGGTAATTATAGGTGAAAAAAGGGTTAAAGTGTAATTTTTAAAACTTTAAGGTAATAAAAAAGTTGGGGGGGGGATTAATTAGCTGAAAGAGTGGGAAAAGAGCCGTTTGGGGCCCCACTAGCCGTTGCCCAATATCTCCAAACGGACATATTTAAAAAAACATTAATTGACCAGACCAGATTGGACCGGGATGAATCGGAACCGGGACTAACTGGTAATCTCGATATCCATCCCGTTACTTGTCCCGGTACCGGCATGAACCTGTACGGAACTGAACAATGATGGACCGGGATGGACTGGACTGGTATCCGGTAGCTACCGGTTCTATGGCCAGCCATACCCATCTGTGCACACTGGTTTGGGCAGTCCTTTGACCCCAAAATGCAAGGGTCCTCCTCAAGGGCCCTTGGTTTATCCTTGGGGAGTCGTGCCCAAAAGTTTCGACTATAAATTAACTCGAATACGTGTTACACACCCTTGCCCAAATTTTCATCATATTTTGACTTCTAAAAGCTAGTCAAATAGGCTAAGGCACTCTAATACCTCCTTGAACTAGTTTCCGGACGTCATAAGACGTTCTTGGACATTTTTGTTTCTAGACTTTCTAAATGACTTATATTCATTAAAATGGACTTTAAAACAATATCTACACCTTATTACACTTATGTTAGGCTCTAGAACACGTCTTGGATTTTTGAAGTTATACATTATCCCCCCTTAGGAACATTCGTCCCCAAATGTCAGTAAAATCCTTTTGAATGAAAGAATAGACTCAAGACTAGCAGCCCAACCAACAACAATACATAACAACATCAATCACATCATCTACACAAGGCAATTTAAAAGCTTCAATTACCACACATAAGGCTGAACATTACATTATGAGGAATATCCTTCTCACAACAACAAGAGCTCAACATAGCATTTACGAGTAAATTATTCCATAGTTCAACTTATCAACATGCTACATATCATTTCATGAAGAATCACCATATTAAAATGCACAACATAACTCAAACAAGCAAAATTGAAAATTATCCGCATACTTCACTGTCAGTCATTGTAACATTATCAAAAATCTATATTTTTGGAAAACTTTTCCAAAAATCAAGAAACTTCAATTTTTAGTCATTATTTTCATTATTAGGAAGAACAACTAACCTTAGTTATCAAATAGATGAGGGTAACGGGACTTCATATTTGCCTCGGCCTCCCATGTTGCACCCTCAACTAGGTGATTTTTCCATAACGCCTTTACGGAAGCCACCTCTTTGTTCCACAATCGATTTACTTGCCTAACAAGGATTTGAAACAGAACTTCCTCATAAGAGAGGTTATCCTTCACACCAAGACCCTCAATAGGAAGAATAGACTCAGGATCAACGATACACTTCTTAAGCATGGAAACATGGAAAAGCGAATGAACTGAAGCGAATTCACTAGGCAACCTTAGATCATAAGCAACCTTACCAACCCTTTGCAAGATTTCATATGGACCCACGTAACGAGGACTCAACTTACCTTTATTTCCAAATCTAACCACCCCTTTCATAGGCAAAATTTTCAAATACACTTTATCACCTTCCTCAAACTCTAAGTTCTTCTCCTGTAATCGGCATAAGACTTTTGCCGACTATAGGCCATTTGCAAGCAATTCCTTATAACATGCACTTTCTCCAAAGTCTAATAAATCAAATTGGGACCAAGAAGCGAAGGATCACCCACTTCAAACCATCCAATAGGAGACCTACACCTCCTACGATACAAGGCTTCATAAGGAGCCATCAATATGGATGAATGGAAAATATTATTGTAAGCAAACTCCACCAAAGGCAAATGCTTATCCTAATTCCCTTGAAATCATTAATACAATCCCTAGGCATATCCTCAAGGGTTTGAATAGTACGCTCCGCTTGGCCATCCGTTTGGGCATGAAAAGTGGTGCTTCACCTTAGTACCCAACCCTTCTTTGAATGATCTCCAAAACCTAGATGTGAATTGTGCACCCCAATCTGATATGAGGGATAATAGAATACCATGGTGACACACAATCTCATCACTGAAGATCCTTGCATAATATTCTATTGAATAAGTAAACTTGACGTGAATAAAATGAGTGGATTTGGTCAACCTATCCATAACCACTGATATAGAGTCATATTGGTTTTGTGTCCGAGGCAAACCTAACACAAAAATCCATATTGATGTCTTCCCACTTCCAAGTAGGAACTTGGATTTCTTATAGT
This sequence comes from Solanum lycopersicum, assembly GCF_036512215.1. Lineage (NCBI taxonomy): Eukaryota > Viridiplantae > Streptophyta > Magnoliopsida > Solanales > Solanaceae > Solanum > Solanum lycopersicum. Next base: position 8,102,479 of record NC_090807.1, read on the forward strand.
AAACCACCCAACTTTTGATGTTCGGATTTCACTTGTTAGAAATTTGGACACTTAGAAACAAACTCCACTATGTCATTTTTCAAACCTTCCTACCAAAATACTTTCCTAAGGTCATGGTACATTTTTGTCGAACCCGGATGAATGGAGTAACGGGCCCATGAGCTTCCTCAAGGATCTAGTTCCTCAAACTATATACATTGGGAATACTCAACCTTCCTTGATACCTCAAGTCACCATCCCCCACTCAGGATAATGACTCATTAAGCTTAATAAGAACCGATTTCTTCAACTCCATCAATGGTTGATCAAGGTGTTGTTTGGACTTCATCTCAACTACCAAAGATGACTCGGAGTTATGATGGACCATAAAACCATCATTCGTAGAATCTTCTAATGTAACACCCAATATAGCCAACCTATGAACATATTTAACTAGGTCTTTCTTGGTTTCCTCTATATGAGACATACTACCCATGGTAATACGATTTAGAGCATCGACAATCACATTGGTCTTGCCGGGGGTGATAGAGAACACTCATGTTGTAATCTTTTAATAAGTCCAACCACATTATTTGTCGGAGATTTAACTCCTTTTGAAGTAACACATATTGTAGACTCTTGTTATCAGTATACACATCATCATGGACACCATACAAGTAATGCCTCCATATTTTTAAGGAAAATACCACGGCCTTTAACTCAAGATCATGAGTGGGATAGTTTCTCTCATGCACCTTAAGTTTTATAGAAGCATAGGCTATTACTTTCCCATGTTTAATAAGCACACAACCTAAACCCACTCGGGATGCATCACAATACATAAGAAACCCTTTGTACCCTCTGGTAGAGTCAACACTGGAGCGGAAGTAAGCTTATCTTTCGATATTTGGAAGCTTCTCTGTCATGCCTCTGACCACTCAAATTTCTTACTCTTTTTGGTCAATGTAGTCAAGGTAGTTGTAATGGACATAAAACCATCCATAAACCTTCGATAATAACCCGCTAGACCCAAGAAACTCTAAATGTCGGTTGGAGTCAATAGTCTAGGAAATATTTTCACTACCTTGGTTTTCCATAGATCAACCTCAACTCCCTCACTAGAGAGTATATTACCAAGAAACTCCACCGACCTCAACGAAAACTCACAGTTGCTATTACTTTGGAAATAATTAGTTCTCCTCAAGTACTTGCAGCACCATCCTCAAATGTTTTATGTGGTCACCCTAATTTTTTTATATACCAAGATATCGTCAATGAAGACAATAACAAATGAATCTAGGTAACTTTGAAACACCCTATTCATGAGATCCATAAACGCCACCGGAGCATTCGTGAGGACAAAGGACATTACTAAGAACTCATAGTGACCATATCTATTATGAAATGTTGTATTTGGTATATCTTAACCTCTCACTCTACGTTGGTGATAACCCGATCTCAAATCAATCTTAGAAAAGTAGTTTTCCTCTTGGAGTTGATTAAACAAGTCGTCAATCCGAGGAAGAGGATACTTGTTCCTAATAGTAACTTTGTTGAGTTGGCGATAATCAATGCACATGCTAAGGTACCCATCCTTTTTTTTCACAAACAAAACTGGAGCACCCCATGGACAAATACTAGTTCTAATGAAACCTTTGTCTAGTAAATCTTTGAGTTGAGTGTCAACTTTTTCAATTCAACCAGAGTCATCCGACATGGAGTATTTAAAATGGGATTTATATCTGGTATAATAGTCGATACCAAAATCAAATTCCCGTTCGGGAGGAATACCGGGAACATCATTAGTTTAGACCTCCGAAAATTCCCTCACTACAGGGACCGACTCAATGGGAGGAATTTCAGAGTCTAAATCTTGGAATCTTACCATATGGTATAAACACCCTTTAGAGATCATTTTGCATGCTTTCAAACAAGAGATGATATGACCTCTAGGAATAGAATATCCCCCCTTCCACTATAAAATGGGTTCATTTGGAAAGTTAAACTTCACCACCCTTGTTCTACAATCAATAGAGGCAAATCAAGCATGCAACCAATCCATACCCAAAATGACATCAAAATCAAGCTTATCAAGTCATACTAGTTCAACATAAGAAACTCTATTGGGCAACATTATTGTACAACTTCGAGACCCTTTTTGCAACAACCAACTCACCTACCGGGGTAGACACTATAAAAGGTTCATGTAATATATCGGGAAAAATATCAAAAAAAATTTCTACTAGAGGAGTAACAAATGATAAGGTAGCATCGGGATCAAGTAACATATATACATCTATAGAGAGGACTTTGAACATACTGGTGACTACGTCGGGAGAAGTCTCTTGCTCACCCCTAGAGCGGAGAGCACAAAAGTGATTCTTCTTTGGAGCATCATTAGAACCACTTGCTTGTCCACTCTCTTGTCTTGCCCCCTCACATTTGGGCAATTTCAAACCTTGTTCCCACTTTTTCCATAACCAAAAAAATTATCCGTTCCCTTAAGACAATTACCATAGTATTTCTTTCAACACCTTCCACAAGTTGGCTTCTTGGTTGGTGAACTAGTTCCCTTTTCTTTTTAGGCTTAGGGTTAGACACCGTATAATCCCTAGCCCTAAACAAATAGGAAGGAACTTGAATTTTTTCTGTTTTTTTTAACCTAGACTTGTCTTGAATCTCAAACCTTCCCTTGGAACAACAACAATCAAAAGCCTTCTTGAACACTTCCCAAGTCACCGGTCCACCCCTTAACGACCTATTGTCCCTCCATTGGATATATCAAGTTTGAGCCACACCTTTGACTTGGTAAGTGGCCAACTCGGCCTTCTCACTAGTAGTCAACCCCATGGAACTTATAGATTTCATCGATCAACTCATGGGGGTCTTTTTCAGCCTTGGACCCATAGAAATTAGGGTTGTTCATCCTAGTGAAATTCCTTAGACGAGAGGATATGCCAGCAACTTGTTGATTTGCTCGGGGTACAACTTATGGATTAGCTTGGGTCGTCATGGCTTGAGCTTTAGTAGTGGCGGCTTGTGCTTGTGTAGTAATGGCTTGTCCCATTTGGAGAAAATAATCCCTTATGTCACCATCCGTTAAAGGATGAGGATTTTCCGGGGCTTGGTCATCATTCACATCTTCCTCAAGAGGAGGAATTTGATCACCTCAGTGAGGAAATCCCGCATTGGGAATCTCATCTGCAAGTCTTCATGTCGCATTCCTTTTAGTTTTAATTGCCTATCATCACAATAAAAGAACATAGAACTAACGCTCTAGAGGCACGATATTGGACTTCCAAGAAAGTGAGAGTTTCTTAAGCATCATATAGATTCCTATCCATAAGTGTGGCGCGTTTCATAATTATGAATAAAAACCTACATAGACGTGGTTGACAGAGAAATCAACTCAAAGATATTTAACCTCATGCTCTGATACCAAGTTTGTCACATCCGGGAATACCCCCTAGACCTAATCGGCGTCGTCGTCCTCTTTGAGGACTAATACTAGCCTCTTAGATTACATCATTACATTCATAGGTAAAATTTAGCAGAAAAATTGAAAATAAAATCATTACTTCTACTTGGAGATTTACATAGACCTTTACATACACTTAATATATATATCGAGTATACATAGACCCTCCATATATGAAGATTACTTAGTTTCTAATTTTATTGCACATAGATATGTAGAATATAACATAGTCTCAATATAGTCGTCTCATCTCATAACCATCTAATATGAGTATATCAACTTAGGTCTAGCCCATACATCAATACAATAAGACCACATATAGGTCATACAATGTTTAGTATCCAAATGAAAAGGAAAGAACACAAGAGTCATAATACTAAAAACAACATCATAGGCTTGATAGTGGCATTTCCCTCAAAAAGTGAGGACCTACCTAACTTGGATGATCAAGACTTTCAAGTCTTCTTCAAAATCGTCTCCAAAAATCCTTCAACGATGGAAACTTAAAATGTTGGGGAAGAGGAAGGAATAGGGTTAGTATAGCACTTGTACAATCGGAACCTAAAAAGGGACCATTCTTGGAAACATGCTATTTTACCCTTTTGAAAATCTTATGCACATTCAAGAAGACCATACCAATCAAAAAGACATATTACTTGAGTCATATGCATGTACACCACAAGACCAACGATACAAAGCATAGCCAAGTTAATGAAAATATCAATATACTTGCATATAAAATCAAGACCACCCTAATGATCGAGTTATAATTTCAACAAGAATGAATAAGAGTAAATTTCACCATAACCAAAGCAAGATAATTACCCATGAACCCCTATCAAGTTAACAAATGCAATGACCAAGCAAAGCTCCATAACCTTAATCAAGTAACCCAACAAGAATCATGACCAACATTTCACTTCACACAACATGGCATTTAAGAGTACATATCATTGTACTTTAACAATGTAGACCAACACAAATTCACAAGTGAAACTACTCAACCTATAGTATCAACAATGTGTAAGTTCATCATATACATATTATGTACCATTATAATAACATACATACATAAGAACATCCTCCTAAGACTTCCCTCAAGGCTAAATACTGCAATGTTTAGGTAGAGTCCCATACCCCAACCTAGACTAAGATAAACCCCTTAGGTTATCGTAGTTAGAGTTCATATCTTTAATTTCTTTTTACCTTTTGGAAACTTCATGTCTTAACCGACTTAGACCACATGAGCTAATATGAAATCCGGTGTCATGGAACCCTACACCGAAAGAAGGCAGAATACTGGCCAAGGTAGTACCAAAACATGAACATAGCAACTTCGTGGATCAACTAGCTAGTATTCCTATAGGGGCAACATAGTTCAAGAACAAGGAGATATAGTTAGGACCCTCTTTTTGCTACATGCATTATAGTCTCCAATCTCAAGATTACACTAGTGATCCTAACTTCCTTATGTGGGAAGGAACACTCCTCACTTTACTTCACTCGGTGCTAAGCTAGAGTCTCTTTTGAAATGTCTTTAATGTCTTTATAAATCATCATAACTTATTATAGGTCATAGGGTCTAAACCTTGTATATTCATCATCATCATAGCTCAATAAGAATTGCATGAATATAATCCTTTCATTACAATTCATATAAGTGAGGTTTGCATATTTACATATCACTTCATAATAAGGCACATTGGTAAATCATTCACCATCCTTATACCATTTACATCTCATCCAATACCTCAAAAACCATAGTAAAGGCATTTTAATTCAAAATCACCACCCAATAAATCCTAATACAAGGAATACTCCAATACAACATCATGACTTAATCACAAATAGCCATAATTTGAAGTAAAAGATACGGATCACAAGACTTACCAAGTCTCCTTTATAATGCATCATCAAGGTATTACGAACAATCCTTAATTCAACCCAATTAGGGTATAACATCATCGGGATTCAATGATCAACATGATAACAAGGCTAAAAGTATCACTACATCATAATCCAACACTAGTTCATAGCTTAAGACAAGAGACATAGAACAAAGTCCTAATCTAATTCAATTACTCAATAACTAGAATGATAGGAATATAATTGATCCTTATTCATTAATAATTGATACTATAACATCATCTAGTAGTATTTCAACCAATAACAAAGTCAATTGAATCAATATTACACAATCCATATCAAGATCACAACCTAGGGTTAAGGGGTAAAGGTCATTTTCTACAAACTAGACCAAACCATCAGGATATATCATATTTAGGTTAGAATACATGTTAATATATTAATAATATCAAAAATAAATCATAAAAAATCATTTTACAACATCAAATTTGTATGGGATGAAACACACTTGAAAACCTAACTTTTTAAATCAATTTGATGGAACCCTTTGATGAAAGAGCTCTCAAAGGTTAAAGAGATACCATACCTTACTAATTGATGAAGATTGATGGTGAAACTTGACTTGTTTCATCCCTTAAACCCTCCCCTAGCTTGTTTTTCAATTGAGTTCTTCACTAGAGAGAGAAAGAAGAAAGAAGGAAGATAGTTTTGGGTTTGTGAGTTGTGTTAGTTTTAGTTAGTCTTAATTAGGTTAGGACTTTATATAGGTGGTTAAAAAACTTAATTAGACCTCCTTAATACCTAATTAACTTCCCAACTAATCCAATTAATTAATTAACTTAAGTGAAAACGTGCAGCGAAAACCAGTCCCCACAGACGCATCGATCGTGGGTCAATTGATGACAAATCCCCCCCTTTCGTGATGCACATCCATTGGTAAGTTCAGAGACTGGTCAAAATGACCCGTCCAGGTTTTTGTCTAAGTGACTATCTATGGTGGCCATCGATTCCCCCTTGATTGACACACGCCCCTTCGATGGCACCCGCCTGTGGAAACTAGTTTGGCCAATCCTTTGTCCCCAAAATGCAAAAGTCCTCCTCAAGGGCCCTTGGTTGGTCCTTGGGGAGATGTGCCAAATTTTTCAGCTATTAATTAACTCTAATACATGTGAGACACCCTTCCATTAATTTTCATCATTTTTCGACTCCTAAAATCTAGTCAAATAGGCTAAGGCAATCTAGTACCTCCTTGAACTAGTTTCTAGACGTCATGGACGTTCTTGGACGTTTTGGTTTCTAGACTTCCTAAATGACTTCTATTCATTAACATAGACTATAAAACAGTGTCTACACCTTATTATACTTATGTTAGGCTCTAGAACACGTCTTGAATTTTTGAAGTGTTACACAATATACCCTGGTAGCGAAGTACACCATCTTCCCTTTGGGAGAAAACCTCCACTCTCATGATAAAGGACTGCACTCTTAAGTTCAAGCAATATTGGATCAATGTCTTGCTTTTCCTTAACTTCCACTACCACAGAAGATGTTGCCCCCTTCTGAATTGTTACACCACTTTTTGATATGCTCATAAGGCGAACTCCCAAGCGATCAAACCAGTGAACATCCTTTATTTCTCAACATTTACAACTACATTCGCCTTACCAGAATGATAATGCACACTCATATCATAATTTTTAAGGAACTCCAGTCATCTCCTATGGCGAAGATTCAACTCTTTCTGGGTGAACACACATTGAAGGCTATTATGGTTAGTGAACACATCTACATGAACACCATACAAGTAGTGTCTTCAGAGCATGAGTGCCAACACAACTGTTGCAAGATCGAGGTCATGAGTTGGATAGTTCTTATCATGCACCTTAAGTTATTAGATGCATAAACTATAACCTTATATCGCGCATCAATACAAAACCTAGTCCAACTTTGGATGCATTATAATAGATCACGTAACCATTGAACCCTCTAGTAGAGTCAAGATAGGAGTAGTAGTCAATCTATTTTTTAGTTCTGCAAAGTTTTTCTCAAAATCATCGGACTACTAAAACTTGACCATCTTGTGAGCCAACATAGTCAATAATGATGGAATGCATGAAAGTCCTTCCACGCACCTTCTACAATAACCCGCTAGACCTAAGAAACGTTTGATATATGTAGCAGAATTGTTTCACTGCTTCTATCTTTTGTAAATCCACTCATATTCCCTCTCTAGATACAATGTGACCAAGGAAAGAAACGGATTACAACTAGAACTCATATTTTTTTAACTTAGTGAATAACTAGCAATCTTTGAGAGTCTGCAGAACAACTCTCAAATGACTCGCATGTTCTTCCTCATTCCTAGATTAAATGAGGATATCATCACTAAAGACGATAATGAACAAGTCCAAGTACTGTTTGAACACTTTGTTCATCAAATCCATGAAAGCTACATGAGCATTGGTTAGTCCAAACGACATAACTACAAATTCATAATGATCATACCGAGTTCTGAAGGTTTTTTTCAGAATGTAACTATCTTTGACTCCGAGCTGGTGATAACCCGATCTGAGGTCTTTCTTTGAGAAATGACTAGCACCTTGAAGTTGGTCAAAAATGCCATCAATCATTGGCATGGATAATTATTCTTGATTGTAACCTTGTTCAATTTTCTATAGTCAATGCACATTCTGAGAGAACAATCTTTCTTCTTTACCAACAACACTAGTACACCCCATGGTTAAATAATAGGTATGATGAAACCCTTATCTATATGGTCTTTCAACTACTTTTGCAATTCCTTAAGATATCCCATAGGCGATAAGCTACTACCCTTTCATTCTAAGATTGGTTCATTTGGAAACTGAAAATGAACAATCCTAGTTGTACAATCGACTGAGGCATAATACGAATGTAATTCATTCCTAGAATGACATAGAAGTATACCATTTATATCTCTACAAGATCTGCTGAAATGACTTTCTGAGCGACTGTGACGGGGCAATTTTTGTATACCTGTCTAGCTATAACTGGGTCAACAACTGGAGTAGAGACTGAGAAAGGTTCTAAGAGATTTTCTGGATTAACAATGAATTGGACTGCTATGTAAGGAGTTACAAAGGAAAGAGTAGCCCTTGGATCTAATAATTCATAAACATCAAGTTCAAAGACTCGCAACATACTAGTGACTACATTAAGAGAGCCTTCCTGATCATGGCAAGCTTGAAGAGCATACAACTTGTTCTAGCGCTGATCACCACCTGTACTAGATCAGTTACCCTGCTGAGTCGGGATACTTGCAGGTTCTGCTGAGGTTTTAGGCTGAGCTCTACCATGACCACCTCCATGACCCTATCTAGAAGGACAATCCCTCAACTTCTAATGAGACTCACCGCACCCAAAGCATCATTCCTTTTCCTGCAAGGCACTCGCCTGGATGGTTCTTATTACACTTAGGGAAAGTGGGGTAAGTCTTGGTGCTTGAAACACTTCCCTGAGACTTAGAGTTGGTGCCCTAACCATCTGATCATACTTGTTCTTGGAGGATGGAACACTAGCTGATGAAGGGGCTGGGGTTGAAAATTGTTGCTAACTCTGCAAGCGATTTCCACCACCCGATTTCTGTTGATAATAGTCATAGTTCCCAGTCCTAGCCTTCTTATTATCCTTTGCTTGTTCCCTAAGCTTATGACCCTCAACCTTCTTAGCATGAGTCATGGGCCTAGAGATGGTCATATCTCCTGTTTTCACCAAATCTGATACTCCATACAAGAACTTATTCATGTGAGCCCTGGAGTCAGTAACCATGTGAGGAGAAAACCTTGAAAGTTGGTTAAACTTGAGCCCATACTCTTGAACTGTCACGTTTCCCTCCCTTAAGTTCATGGATTCCTAATCCTTTGCTTCTCTCAACTCTATTGGCACAAAACTTTCCAGAAATGTCTCACTAAAGCACTCCCAAGTAATAGGAGTTGAATCTGTAACCCTATTCTCCTTCTACTAAGTGTACCAGATATGAGCCACATTTTCAGCTGGTATGATTTTAACTTGACCTGATCATTCCCACTGACCTGCATCACCTCAAATATCTTCTTGATCTCATCCACAAAATTCCGAGGATCTTCACTAGTTTGCGATCCTAAGAACTCAGGCGGATTCATCCTAACAAATTCACGGACCCTTGCTGCTGCTGATCCACCAGTAGAATTCAAAGGAGCTTAAACTCGATTGTTCTGGTTGAAAACACTCTGAGCCAACATCTGAATTGCGTTCCTAAATTCAGCATTGGAGACTTCCTGATCATGGACTGGAGGAGTTGTGTTTGTATTCCTAGCATTCACATTCCTTGTGTTAGATCTATGAGGAAGCATGATTTGAAACGTAGAACGTAAAGTTTAATGGAATTAGATCATACCTTACGCACGATAAGAGTAACAAGAAAATGTAGTTTTTTCTTGAAAGACTTCATAATCCCTCTCTCATTAGATGTGTTGCACTTCACATCCATGAAAAGGACTCTACTTAATGTTGCTTTTCAGACATCCTATGACTCTTAAACCTAGGGCTCTGATACCAAGTTATGCTCGTTTTAATAAAGGTCTATCGAGCAGTCTCAAAAACGGACTGGCAATTAAACAACGGCCCGTTAGTCCAATCTGTCGATTAGTCCAACAAAAGTTAATTTAGGGGTCTTTCGGTCTTCTCCCACTTCGTTGGACCCCTAACATACATCATTTGGACCCTAAATCATGAGGTTTTAGTTAGTTGAAGCCTAGAAACATAACTAAATCTTACCTAGGTCAAAATCATTGATCAAAACATAGAAAGTTAGAAGTGAGAGAGGAGAAAAAGGTCAAGAATCTTAGTCAAGAACACAAAAAGGTTCCATCAATTCCTGCTCCAAAACCTAAAGATTTCTCCGTGGTTAGTTCCAGCTCCAAAACCTAAACATTTCTCCGATGATTTTATCACCAGGTATGTGGGATTTCACTAGTTGGTTCCTTTCACCCATTAGGTCCCTAGTTTTCATTCAGTTTCTTGATTCCCTTATTATGACTAGACCTAGTGGCGGATCCAGGATTTAGAGTTTGTGGATGCCAAATAAAATTATCGAATAAATTAATTTTATATTTGATTAAATTATTAGTATTTTTGATACATATCATAAATCAATCAATAAAATATAAATAATAAGATATTACAAATTTTTAAAACTTTCAATAATATTAAAAATATTCATCATTCATTTACAGTTGTCCTCAAGGAGTTTTCATATTCTAAAAAAGATGGATAATGACATCATTACTAACATTTATAAATACATCACGCTCTATGTAACACACTAGACAATGGTTAATTGTAATTAATATGGTTCATATCACACAATTTTTAACTAATAATGTCTTACAATGTTTATTAGATATTTAGAATATCAAAGTAAAATCAAAACTCTTGTCTAACATGAAATCAATCATCACTCATTAAAATTAAAATCAACTCAAGAAAGAAATTAAAAAAACCTTTAAAAAATAAAATTACAAACTTACAATCTAAAAAAGGTTGTAAATGGATGGAGAAAAGTGAAAATAATAGCACCCAAGCGGCGGGGTTACGCCCCTGACTAGGCCTAGGGTTTCTTGAATGTTAAAATTATTGGGTTCTTAGATAATAAAATGATCCAAATCAATTAGTATGTTAATGTTTAGATAAATGCATGAATTCCAGAACCCTAGGTATGTATTTCTTTAGTTCTTGAATTACACATGTTAGCTCAGATATTTCAGATATCCAGTTATACATGCCTCGGTTATTAATGCATCATTACTCAGATTAATTGTTACATTCTCAGTTTGCCTGTTCGGTTTGAGCTATCCAGCATTTATTGAAACTTATTCAAGATTAGTTAAATATTGAATTCATTGGAGTAGAATAATATCAAGTTGGACTAGGTTTCAGCGTACGCAGATAGTCGTAGAACTACTAGCCAAGTAGGTTGTAAGTCCGGTCTATGGGCATCAGTTTAGTCATCAGGCCAGCATGCCTTTATACCTCTAGCAGGGTATATTAGGTCCTCTCGATGGAGTGTATACATCGGACTCCACATTTAGCTCATGTGATTTTATTATTAGTTATTAGTGGCTTCAACAGTTCAGTCAGACCCTAATGCAGTGACCATATTTACAGTTCAATTAGTATTCAGTCCCAGCATGTTATAAATTTTGTCATTAGATCCAGTTAGCTCAGCATTTTACTTGTTTTTGTGCTTGTTTAGTCATGTTTTGTTTCAACTTTACTCTATCCTACATGCTCAGTACCTTTTAAGTACTGACACATACATGCGTTATATCTTATCGTGATGTAGGTTCAATTTCTCAGCATCTAGATCATGCTTAGATCAATTCCCGATCTCCAATTCAGCAAAATCCGTGGTGAGTCCTTATTCTCCGAGGATAATAGTCATGAGTTTATTTTCAGTATTTTTAGTCCTTTAATTTTAGTTTTGCTAGACTTAGTTAAGGTCTATCCCATGATTTCTAGTAAGTTAGAGGCTATTTTCAGACATAGGTAGTTTTATTTTAGTATTGAGTTAATATTTTCTTTGTATTAAACTCATTAATTTTCAAATATCTTAGTTATAGTATATGGGTATTCCCCATCTTTTCATTTTAATTATGATTTAGCTTCCACATCAGTTTGTTATCTCTAATATGCTCATGATCATGCCAGTAGTGTTAGCTTGGGATCACTTGTTGTCCTAGATCCCCTGTCCGTGTCTTGGGAGTAGCTCGAGGCGTGAAAAACTCATCTTCCATTGCTTTGTTTATTTGTTTTGGTTCCAGTTGACATATGAGAGCTAATGGAGCTTGTTCCTTGAGAGAGGATCTAGTTTGGATTTTATCATCTGGTTTTCCCAAGATGAAATTCTCATGATAGCTTGCATTGTGTCTCCATTCCCTGGGTACGTTTATTTTGTTAGCTAGAGTAGTCGACTCTAGTTCTGTAGTAGTTGACTCTTCAATGATATTTCCAAGAGATACTTCAGAAGTAAAGTCTGTTAATATGGATGATTCAATTTAATCTTAACCGGCTTCACTTTCCTGCATACTTAGTTAGTTTCATCAAATACCACATGTACAAATTCTTCCACACTTAACGTTATTTTATTGAAAACACGAAAAGCTCTGCTGATAGGAGCATAGCCTAAAAAGATAACTTTGTAACTTCTTGGATCGAACTTACCGAGACTGTTCTCACCATTATTGTGGATGAAACACTTGAATCCAAAGGGATGAAAGTAGCTTATATTTGGTTTAATAAATGTCCATAGTTCATAGGGTGTTTTCTTTAGGATTGGCCTGGATTAGACACATGTTAAGAATATGACAAGTTATGCTTACAACTTCTGCCCAAAAATGATCAGGTAAGCTTCTTTAGGATTGGCCTGATTAGCATTGTCCTTGTTGTATCTTGTAGAGAACGATTTTTTCTTTTTACCACTCTATTCTTCTAAGGTGATCTGGGTGAAGAGAAATTTTCCAAAAAGTCATTCTTAGCGCAAAATTCTTCAAAAGCTTTATTTTCAAAATCACCACCATGATCACTATGAATGGTTATGATGAAGTAACATGCTTCTCTTTGAAATTTTCTACAAAAGACTTCAAAGTTATAAATAGCTTCATTTTTATGAGTGAGAAATATTACCCATGTAAACCTTGAGAAGTCGTCAATAATTACGAATTCATATTGTTTACCTCCAATGTTGGTAGTTCGAGTAGGACTAAACAGATCCATATGAAGAAGCTGAAGGGGTTTAGAACTACTTCCAATATCTTTTGTTTTGAAGGAAGAATGAGTTTTCTTACCCAATTGGCATTCATCACATATATGATCTTTCTCAAACTTTAGTTTTGGCAAGTCAATGACTAGTTCAAGTCTCGATAGTTTCTCGTGGGCATATATTCTTGCTTGTCCAAGCTTTCTATGTCATAGCCAAGGATTGCTTAAAAAAACATTAAGACATGTAAGAGATGAAAAATCAACATTATTTAAAAACATATATATTATTTACTTGATCTCCGATAAGGGTGAGCTTTTTCTCAGATGGCTTGATGATACAACTAGTTGTGTTGAAGGTAACTTAAAATCCAGCTTCACATAGTTAACTAAATGCTCAGGATATTATGCTTAAGTCCTTCAACCAAATACACTTCGACTAGATCACATGATGAGATAAGAGCGATAGTTCCTACTCAGGTTGCTTCTCCTTTTAACATTTTCACCAAATTTAAAACATCCTCCATTGATCTTTTTTTAGAATTTTGAAGTTTTATTCATTTCCACTCATGTTTCTGGAGCATCCACTATCAACTACCCACATTCCTTTTTTGTAGGTTTTCTTAGATTGCTCTTGCATGACAACAAGGTTAATTTCTTTTACGTAACCAAGTATTTTTGGGTCCTTAATGATTATTAACTTTTGATATCCAAATTCATTTTTCAGAAGAATATTTTCTACAGTTTAAATATTTATGACCAAGTTCTCCACTAAGTATAACAAGTAATTTTAACATAATTATCAGTAAAATGAGAATTTAACATAGATCTATTCGATCTATTAAAATTTTGATTAGGAGATCTTCTCCCGTTGAAAATAGATCTGTTTGATCTGAAAGAACTAAGCTGGGATATTTCCTAATACTATTTAGCTGCATTTTTACTTCTTCCCGTTCTTTCGTTAGTAAGTCGACTTCAATCTAACTTGCTTCAAGAAGAACTTGCCAATCTTTCTTTTCTTGAGAACTTTTATTTTATTCGTCATAACCTTTTGTAATTCAGCAGCAACCGTGTCCGAGGAATTGTAATTCATTACAGTTAGGACAATTAAAAGATCTTGCCTCACTTGTTTCACCTAGTGCCATGAAACACAATTTTGCCTTTTCATTTTAGTAATTGTCGATTGTTTCTCCTTGTTCCCATAATCTGAGACTTTTAAATCTTCATTTCTTTGTTTGTTTCTTCTTCTCCATTTTGACATTTTTTTGTATGTTTCCTGTTATGCCGTAAGTTTATTATCCTTAGAAAAATCACTTTTTGAAATGTTATTAAGTATAAAATAATTTGAGAAAAATATCTAGAAAAAAATGCCACTTAATTTTTTAAAATAATTAAGAAAACATAATTTTTTTAAAAAAAATTAACAGATAAATCTTTAAAATTTTAGAAAAATAGGTAAGCGGTTGTGATTTACGCTTCACAAAGACTTTTAAGGCATTTGAAGAGTCCACTAACATACGACTATCCTACGACTTTGGTTAAATATTTCTTGACTATTTTTTAAGAAAATAATTAAATTTATAATATTAAATTAGCCAATAGTTAAACAAAGAGCAATTTTTAATTTTTAAGGAAATGCAATCTTACCTTGAAAAATTCAATTGCATTTTATTAGAATTTTAACAAATTTACATTAATCACACTTATTTGAATTGTTTTAAAAACAATATAATTTGAACCAAGCATGATGACTATCTTAAAAAAAGGAACCAAAGTTTTACCATCTTTTTGAGAAAGTGTTTAGCTTATTTGATTAACTAAAAAAAGGTTCTTTTATACAAACAAATATACGTAATAAAGATATAAAAGTTTGACCGATATACCACATAAAATAAATGAACACGAGAGATGTTTTTAAGGAAAACCAACATAAAGAAAATAACTCCTCTTTTGGGGATCTAAATAAGTTAAGTAAAATAAATTATGGTTATAATTAGAAGAAATAAGTCGAACCATAATCAAAGCAATTAAAGGAGTAAAAGAGATGATGAAATTGGGCCCTTCTTGGGCCAATTTCGCTGCAAATTTTGATATTTAACCAAATTTCTATTTTTGTATACACAGGTTGTATATCAATGTATATTAGTGCGTATACCAGATCTTTCTATGTATAGACTGCTTCCAAACACCTGTAGTTTACTTCATCTCTGTGTTTTCGCATTTTTTGGCCACATATTTGCTGTCATATATCTGTATATTATTGTATAAATGTTGTATACATCCTGTATACAACCCATTTCTCGGTTTTTTTAACATTTCCAGCAGCATTTTGGGTCTCTGGAACCTATAATATATGACTCGAGAATGGGAGAAGACAAAGATCGAGCCTTTATGGCTCAACTCGGAATATGCAAGGTAGATGAGCTCGGAGGAATCGATCCGGAGATTTATGCAAGAAAAACAAGATGAAATGATACTAAAATAATAGAGTTAGAAAAAGAGTTAGCAATATGAAAAGAAATGTATGAAATTAAACAAAGAGAAAAAAAATTAAAAATAAAATTAGCAAATGAGATAATTGAATTCAAAGAAAAATTGCAATTAGAAGACGAATTATAAGAAAAAGAAGAAAATAGCCAAGATAATCTACCCGAAATAAGAATTGATGAAATAAACAACGATGATTTAGAACAATATTCGGAAACAAGCGATACATATACGGAAATTCTAGCAAATATAGATAATGCAAGGAATGAAGAAATAAATACAGGAGGTGTAGACATAGATGAAAAACCTAGCACATCAGGAGTAAAAAATCCAAAAAAACTTAAATTCAAAATATTATAATGAAAACTATGGACACTAATGATAGAGAAAAACTATATGGGATAAAAAATTGAATAAAAAATGAATACCTAAACCAATAACTGAATAACACAATTTTCTAGATTTAGACTGTGTAAAAGATATAAATAAAACAATCCAATTATGAATAGAATATATATCAAAACAATTAATAGGTAACAAAATAGTAATAAGAGAGACAACTCAACATAATAACAAAAACTAGAAATGAAATAAAATTCAAGCATATGAAGGCTAGTGCACAAATTCTAGTTCACAAATGTAAACAATTGCTATAACTTGATTTTTTATAATTATTGTTTATTTCGTTCTTTCTGTTTTATTTATACAAAAAAAATCTGGGCATGATCAATGGGAAATTAAGTCTAAGTGCCAACAAAATCAATCTTAAACAGTGATCAAGTTTGCCAAGAACTTACTAGTGCATCTTTACAACCGTACGAAATAACAACTCATTATAAGGAACAATTTCGGAAAGATGCCTTCACAATATTACTTTCCAAATTCAACAACCTACACTAATAAGAACTGGGAAACTAGACCAAGCAGTGCAATCATGAATATATCCCCTACCCACGGAACACACATTATACTGTACTAGGCAACCGGAGCAACATATACACATGAAACTAACAATATTTTCATGAGAATATTTCTAGCGCAAGTCACAAATAAGTATATCTAAATGTATGCGATGTAGGATATATTAGTTTAAACTTCTACGATTTTTACTTCTCCAAGAAAATACATATTCAACAAATCATGACAACCGAATATAATCTAACGCCAAACCAACTTCTACAAGGCGCACATTCTATCTTGGAGAGTCACCATACATCAATACCTTTGAACTCTAAGAAACAGGAAAAGGCAAGCAACAATAACCTTCAAACTTTGCTTAACTAGGGTTCATTGGGTTTCAAAATCGAAGAGGAATGTTTCAAACAACCTAAAATCGGAATGAAATAAAATCAACCAAACCAGTCCACGAAGATAATTCATTGGGAATTATAAAGTGGGAATTGGGCTGAGAATAATAAAGTGGGCTGGAAATTGGCCCAACTTTGGTCAGGTAGAGCAAAATATTGGTTAAAATGATTTTAAAAGATAGACAAATAAATTGCAAACTCGGTCAAGTTGGATAAGATGAATTAATATCAATTAATTAAAGAGTTTTTTAATCTTAACGGAATAATAATTAACTTGATTATAAATTAATAACTAAAAGAATATATCCCAACTTAATATAAACTAATTTAATAATATATTCAACTAAAAAGTAAAATCTTTTGAGATGGTTTTCAAATATTCATATAATATATTAATTATATATAATTATATAGAACTTATAAATTATTTAAAATTATAAAAAAAGCGACGAAATAACTTGCAAACTATATTTATTGTTTGATTTTTATTTTGAAATTCTTATAAAATTAATTATTTTAAATCGTTTGAAATTTAAGAAGCTCGTGATTAATTTATATATTGAAGGATCAAAATTGGGTGTCAAAAGTTCCTGGTTATATGCAGTAGTAACAATAATCGTCACTTCTTTGAAATCATTGTTCATGAAGTCTTACTGAGGTATTTTTGTCCTACCCTATGATTTATGAGTGTTATTCCTTCATTTTGATTTTCATTGATTTCTTCTCCAATGTTAGATGCCTCAGCAGTAAATGCAACATTTTTTTTCTTGTCCTCATCATTGTAACGATTAATATGACTCTGTTCATAGGCCATTAAGTTGCCTCGAACTCCATCGTATGTCATTTTCTGTAGATCTCCATCTTCAAGAATGGTAGCTTTAGTTTCCCAAGCCTTGGGAAGACTTCTAATGAGTTCCCTAATTTTGTAACGCATTTGATTACACCATTCCAAGAATTTTGAGATTGCAAACAATTTTTCTAAATCTTGAAAACGTAGATTCAACGTTTTCATCTTCGTACATTTTGAAGAACTCATACTCATTGACAAATTAACTGATCTGAGCTTCCTTTACTTTGTTGATTCCTTCATTCGTCACTTCAAGTTTATCCCATATTCGTTTCAAAGGTTAATATTTTATCGTATTCTGCTCCACTTATTGCATAGGATTAGTATAGATTACCTCTTGTTGTTCTTTAGTGATGTCGAATGATTCAGGATCAAATGATTTTTCAGTGCCACCTTTTTTAGTGCCACATTTTTGGACCCTTCTTGATGATTATCCATGCTTGATGATTTGTTGAGGAAACAAAGATTTTGAATCTATTTTTTAAGTGAGAGTAATGTTGTCCATTGAAGTATGGTGGTCGGTGTGAGGAGTGTCCGTATTGAAGTAACACACCAGGAATTTGATAGAGTGTCATTTGATCTTTGCCACATGTGGTTAAACAATTATAAAAATCCTTTTGATCGTTTTGAGTATCAGAGTTTTTATTACCTAGAATATTATCCGATAGAGTCTAAATGGTTATCTTGGACTATTCGTAGTTATAATTATGAAATTAGTGATGTAGTTTGAATAATTAATTTGCTTAGTCGTTAAAGAAAATAACTTTGAAATGAATGGACTACTTTTACTACTTTTAAAAAGTAATTTAGTTAATGATTAAAGAAAATGACATTAAAATTAATATGGGATCACTTTCACACTTTATAATTGATCTTGTATAAGAATTAGGAATAAATATTTTGTAAAGGAGAAATAAGGGTTTAGCCAAGTGATCTTTACATGCGGCACCTAAGAGTACCAACAAATAAAGTGATATACTAATTATAATGTTAAATTATCGTATTGATTTATTTCACTGTTGGATTACTAGAATTATTATGTTATTGAATAGTGTCAAAAAGAAGAGAAAAGAAATCAAGATATGTTCGAGTAAAAATATAAAATAAATTGTTACTCTAATTGTAATAACTCCATTGGTCATCATTAGATAACGATGAAACTGTTGGCACTTGTCATCACTTTAAGTTATATAAATTATATGTTAAATATAGAATTGAGGAAGATGCGGTGTAGTTACGATTTATTACTTAAAGTAGTTGGCATGATATTTTGGTTACACTAATTCTTGAGTGTATTATATTATAAATATTAGATATATTTTATCAGGGGAATTACATTAGAGTGTAGTGTCAGGAAGAATTGGATTGTGTGCTACATATTGGACGAGAAAATATATGTTGTGATGGTGGTGATGGCTTACTAAGATCAGTGTTATGGAGTAATGATTATATAATATTGATTAATGATTAATGATTAATGATTGGCCAATTATTGGCTGATGAGATAATAAGTTTAGATTATTTAGTATATGCTGAAATTTGGGTTAGAGTGTTATCACTGGTTTTCAAAACCAGTGGCTTTAATGTTGAAATCTATTAAGTTGTCATTGTCTTATAAAGTGAGCTTAATATATTAATATAGGTAATTAAATATTGGGTGTATTAAATATAATTTGAATATTATTAAGATTATGTTATTCGGAGAAATAAATACTTGACCTTAAGCTTAAATATAAGAAATAAGAGACTTGACATATTAATGGACCACAAGATAAGAAATTTGAGTATAGATTTGTGTGTGATGATTTTTTAGTCTAAGCTATACATAGAGTAATATGAGTATTTATAGATTCGTTAACTTACAAATTATGTATATTGCATAGATTGGAAGTGTTCGGAGGCATTGAGGAAAGGAACAGTGGCTTGCTTGATTTTGATTTTTCGGTGGAGGGAGGTTATGACTTATGCTATTAATTGTGATTGATATGCATTAAATGATATTGTGAAGTGTTCTACATACTTGATTGTGTAGTTGCGTGTCTTGGTTGTGTGTTTTATGATTGGTCTGAAATCCTGAGGTCGTAAAATTTATGTTCTTGAACCCTCTTTATTGAAGTGATGCCTGTTGACACCCAATTTTGACCCACGTCGGTATAAATTAATTATCGAGCTTCCTAAATTTTCCAAATAATTTAAATTAATTAGTTTTATAATTTTGCAAAATATAACGATTTAACGTTTACATAGTGGTGTATATAGCTGGTATATCTTGTGTATATTAACCTCCCAGGCCCAAACATCTTCAGCGGCCCACATCAATCCCTTTCGACCCAACCCAACTCCCTTCTCCTTCCTTACCCGCTCCAACTCAATTCCGGCCCAACCCTCTTTAATCCTATAACCTCCAACCCAACCCACTAACTTAAACCCATAACCCGCCTTTTGACCCGTCCCCCTGACCCGACCCAGCCTCCCCTTTCTTCCCCCTTTCCTCACGTTTTTTCTTCCAGAAACAGAAGCAAAACCTCCCCCCACGCTCCCTCCTATCTCTCACGCGATCCACCCTACAAACGAACCCAGAAAACGCAGCAAAAGCGGAAACCCAGAAATCGAAACCCCCTCCCCCCGCGTCTCTTCCCCACGCTCTCTCTCCTTCTCTCCATCGCGCGTGGACGAAAGGGTCAGCAACGGAAACCTGCGGTAGCAGGTGTTCCTTGTCGTTTCTCCCGCAACGTCCATCTCACTCTTTTCGAATTCAAAATGGGGGGAGAATCTCGAATTTGCCCCAGCTCTTTTCAGGATTTCCCCCACTCTCCATCCGTCAAATGGCTATATATATTGCCATTACTCACATCGTGAAGGAAGAGGATTTTTTAGTTGGAAATTTGGGAAGGAGATTCTTGGGTCGTTCTACTGTTCTGAGAGATTTGTTTAAAAATTGTGGGGAATTTTGGTTGGGAATTTTGTCGAAATTTTTGATGGTTCTGTCTATTCGGAAGACAAGAACAGAAGAGGGGTGGGAGTTTAAGAGAAGAGTGAGTAAAACTACGGAAAGAGCGATTATGCATTCCCGTTTCTGAGAGTCTCAGGGTCGAAGATTTGTCTCCCTCTTTGTTTTTTTTTTAGAACTGTTAGCCGAAGCGATTCGAAATAGAGCTTCGCTTCCGTTTCGATTACGACAGCGTATTCTCGTTCCGGTGATACTAAGTTCGCGGTGGAGGTCGTCGCCTGTTACTGCTCGTACTCGTTTCAGTCGCTGCTTCCGAAAAGGTAATTCCCCTGCTCCATCTTATTTCTTCGTTTGTTTTCCTGTTTCAAGAATGCCTTTTTTTTGTTGTTGCTTCGTGCTTTGAATGTTGCTGCTGTCGATAATGCGTTGTGTTTCATTCATTTTGGGTTAAAGGAGTCAAATGTTCGAATGTTGAGTACATGGCTTGTTTTGCCGTAGATATCAGATGTTAAACTTGTCGTTAGTTCGATCTTGTGGTGTATCTTTCGTGCTGTGGCTCTGCTTAATTGTGTCTGCTGGTTGTTGTGTCGCTGCTCGTCGACTGCTGTCACCTTCCTCAACTATATTACGTAATAGAAAGGCGCATATGTTTGTTGCTTCAGCTTGTATCCACTGTATGTTTTGTTTTTTTTTAAATAAATAAATAAATAAATTTTATACTTATATTACTTTGGATCTGTTGCAAGTTGATATTTGTCTATTATGTTTTCTTCATTGAAAAGTAATCAAATCCATTGTTTCAATCCCTTAGCCTGGTGCAATGTTTTCAAACGTGGGTATATATATAGAGATATATAATAATTGGGGGATTCTTCCCTTTCTTATCTGTTTAAAACTCAGTGTAAAAAAGTGGCAGTGCATTGATTCTATATACTTCTTTCTATGTAATGCATGTGACTCGACCCTTTCATACGGTTGTGGCATCTTATCTCATGTTTTTGAATAGCACCAATATAGCTTCGATGATTCTCAAGTGATATGTCGGCATTCGTTACCATTTGTTTATTTAAAACTCTATGTTCATGTCAACGCGATGTTCCATTGATATATTTATTTTATCTTGTCATATATTATCTGTTTCAAAAAAAAAAAATGCTAATTTCGATTTATTTGTTTGTCCTTTTGCATGTGAAATATCCTCTCGAGTCCATTTGGGACTTCATCCTTTTCTTTGCCTTTCGGAAGAGCCATGAAGGCTCGAAAGATTCCCATTGAGTCAATATATCGAGGCGGATGTGCATGGTTCGAACGCTTTGAAGATAAAGGAAGTCTTGAAGAAGATGGATTAGAAGACCCTTTCTTTATCGTCATTTTGTATTTTGTAATGGGCCTAAGCCCTTATGGTTTTATTTTCTTGTACCTATTTTTGTATATTTAGATTAGGACAGGTACAAAAATGGGTTGAAACCCAAAAGCAAGTGGGTCCGAGTTTCGGTCAAGGCGAACAGAACCGAAGTTGGACCCAAATCTCTCCCTCTCTCTCTCTCTCTTTCTCCTTTACTCTTTGTTTACGTGCTTTTGCTTGAATATCGTTAGTCTAGGATTAGAAACTCCAAACTCCGTCGACGCCTTTTTTGTTTTATCAAACTTGGAAATTTTAAAATCAAGCTTAGAAGCGATAATATTTCAAAATTCATAAAGTTTGTTTAGATAAAACTTCAAGGAAGTTAAGTTTCGGAATAGCTTCACAAAAGTTGCAAAATAAACTATGAATATTTCCAACCTTGAAAATTTGCCTAAGTAAATGTCTAATAAGTTTAATAACAAAAGATTCGCAAAAGTTAAAACAAAATAGTCAAATAAGTTAATCATTGGAAAACCATAAGTTAGCGGAGTGTCTTAGGTGCCTTACACCTTCCTAAGACACTAATAAGAATCCCGAACCCCCTAAAATATTTTCAAAATGATTTTTTCTGTTTAAATTGTTTTGAGAATGAGTTTTCTTAATTTTTTTTAAAAATTAAGTGGCGACTCCTAAAAGTCGAAAATACTTCTAAAAATAAACAAACTCTTTTCGAAATCACATTTTTCGATAAACAATGCCTTGAATAAAGAATACTAGATGAAATATTATTAATGAATTAAATGTGGTGATAATAAATGAAAATTAATGGTATTATTGGATTGGAGTGTCATATTCCTACACGGTATAATAAGATCTGAGTGTCACGTTCCGACATGGTGTAATTGGATCAGAGTGTCACATTCTGATACGGTATAATTGGATTGGATTGTCATATTTCGACACGGTATAATTGAATCAAAGTGTCACATTTCGACACAGTATAATTGGATCCGAGTGTCACGTATTAGTAGGGTATAATTGAATCAGAGTTTCACGTTCTGATGCAGTATTCTTGGATCAGAATGTCACGTTCATATACAGTAACATTAAAGGAAAAGATATTCAATTAACTTAATGTACTCAATCTCAAAGAACCCATTTCTCAAATGAGCGTGACATGGAGGCTTGAGTCTTCATGGGTGTACTTGATATTGTAATTGATTACGTAGTCACTTGTTCATGTTGTTTGTTGCTTACCACCTTTTAATTAAGTGTCATAATTTATTTCAAACTATTATTCATTGTATATTAGTTTCTATTTTGGATTATCCAATGATACCTACTCAGTACATGTTGCCCCGTATGGAGTGCTACTTGTGTTTTTCTTTGTTTTCCTTTAATAGAGTGCTACAAGTCTACCGGCGAGTTTAATTCGCCCTCAGCTCTAGCCAATCTCAGCATATCAAGTTCAAGGGTGAGCTATTTATTTGAGCTTGAGTTGGATTCTCTCGGTCCTTACCTAATGTCCTTAGATTTCAGACACAAACTACTGTATTTCAATTATTTTGATGTCTTTGATATTCTTAGGCTTAGTAAGTGATTATAAGATGTCCTTGTTGCAATTACTTTCAGGTTTTGGGAAATGATATTTAGTAAGATTTTTAGCTTCCGCATTATACTTGTATTTTGTAAGCCGAGTTAAATTTGTTGGTTCTCCCACCTAGGAGGTTCAGTGTTGGGGTCACTCATGACTCGATTTGGGTCCTGACAAACTTGATATCAGAGTGTTAGGTTCAATTATTTCATCACACAAGGATAAGTCTAGTAGAGTCTTAAGAACCGTATGGGCATGCCTTTAATTTTCTTGAAGAGGCTATAGAACTTTAGGAAAAACTCATTTCTTTCTTTCTTTCGTGCTACTAATTGAATCCAATTGGTATCTAGAGGATACAAATTGGTATCTGAACTTCTTCACTCTATTTCACATATGGTTAGTACTAGAGTATTAAGAGTTGAAATAGCAACACCAGGAAAAAAGAATGTGTTCTTAGAAATAGTTGTATTTTCTCGTAGTAGGTCTTGTAATAATTAGTGATCAACATCATTTTTTTGTTATGTCCATAAAGCTTATATCCTCATTCTTCATAGGTATTTATTATGAAAATGCTTATGATTTCATCATTGATTGTTTTGAGTTGTTTCATAAAATGAATATAGTGGAGAGGCTTAGTGTTGATTTTGTGACATACTAGCTTCGGGAAGACGCAAAATGTGGTGATAGTTAGATGTAAAGTGTCAATTAGTAAAGTCACTACCTATGAATCTTCATCCAGTTCTATACCCCAAACTTTGAGCGATAGGAGAAGAGATGATTTTTGAATATAGAGTAACGGAAGATATGTATTGCAGCCTATGAGGTCAAATTTTGTACCTTATTTAGATATATGATAATATGTAAGAAGTTTCGTAAGGTATAGCTAGAAAATGAACACTATTACGTTAGAAAATATAGTTAGGGAAGTTTTCATAACATGTATGAGTTGTTTAGCAAATGATGAAATTAGGTTTTACTAATTGAGGTTAGAATCTTTACTACTATTCCATAGATTGATTGTATATTAAAGAAGACCATGATACGACTACTACAATAGTACTAATGTTTACTTCGTTAGATTTATGAAGTGTATTACTTTTCTTATCGACTAGATCTAACAGAGATTGCAAATTGCTTGGGCTAAGGACAAAATATATTTGGTAATGTTTTGCAATTATTCAAAGGGTAGAAATGTGTGGGTTATTTGGGTACGATCTTCTCTATAAGTATGATGTATTCTAGTGATGGATTTAACAACCTTTCACGGTATGGTACTAGTGTTATGGTGAAAAATACATCTATTGTCAAGTGCGAATACTCACAATTAAAGAGTTATTAGAGGTATGACATGTTTAGATAATGAGATTCGATTTTTCTTACACATCTGAGAAATCAGCTAGTTTATTACTACGGGTGTTTGGATTGAGCATTATTTTAAAGACAATTTAAGTGGTGAATATTTGGTACGATATTGATATATTTGGGTTGTGAAATGTATCTTGAAGCATCTCAATGAGGACTGATGATTTTATCTCAAGCTTCAAAGAATAGACATATACTAGACGACAAACTTATAGGTAAAGAATGTCCTAGTGAGTATACTTGGATAAAGTAAATTGAAGAATTTAATAAGAAGGTGTGTATAAATTTAGGTTAGTCCCTTGAATTTGATTAGTATACCTAAGTTTAAGGTGTCAGGTCGAGGAAAAGGTTCACTTTTTTGTGATGACAAGGGGTAACTGAGCACGATGGTAAGTTCGTGAGGGATTGTGATTCAGATGAAACTATATAATTAGAATTTGTTTGGTAAATAAATTTTGTATGGTAATAAAGACTTGCGAGTATATAAGATTGTGATTTTCTATTATTTAGTGAGTAATGTGGTTGTATGACAAGTTTTAGACCATGTTGGGACACCGCTTAAATAGAATTTAAAGGAGCTAGAGTCATAATTAAAATAATATAAAATTTTTGGGATGTTAATACGCTGAAATTTACTTCTCGAAACGAAGTAAAAACGGTCGCATCAAGTAAAGAACCCAACTAGTGAGGTTGGGATAGGTCCCACGAAGAATATGGTTCATACTTAACTTTATTATATTATTACTTATATTTAGTCAATTATTTTCAGAAAACAAATAACTAAAGTGGGGTTTTGACTAATGAAAAGCAATTAGCTAGATTAAAGTAAACAAGTGACAGGTTCAAGTAGGGCGTAAGTGTCCCCACAGGCTCCTAACTCGGAATTTTAGCTATAACAATCCTTTCCTAGAATCTTGCATGCAAAGTGATAAGTTAGGTATCTCTAAATCCTTGGTCCGACATCTAGAAAATTTCACTCCGCACCTTGGTCCGGCTATATGTGTTGCTATACTTACCCTTATATTCACCTCATATTAAGCATTGTATTAAATATTTGACTAAGTTATTACCTCGTACCAATCAACACTAGCCCTATTAGATAGTGTACACTAAATCTATGTTGATAATTCTTTTCCTATTATCTACCTCCTTGGTCCGGCAAGTAGCATTAAGGCGAGTTCTAACGTTGTCCATCCGTTAAAAAGACTTCTAAACGACAGAATATTCAATACATGCAAGACACTATTCTAGAATTGCTATTTTAGTTAGATTTTACCTCATTATTCACCCATGGTTCCACAATCCTAGTTATGGAGTTTACTTACCCATAGTCATAATCACACTATTCATATATTTAATATAAGAATTCATGCACTTAATTTGATGAGTAAGAACAAAATCAAGAAATTTACTTGAATAAATCATAAAACACTCATAATTAATTCTGGAAAAGTAATATCAAATCCCAAAATCGAAAGTTCAATACTAAGACAATAAAACTGAAAATAATTCAAGAGTCTGACCCAAAAATGAGGTTTTTCGGACTATTTATAAGAAAATAAAACATAATAAAAGAGGGAAATCTATTTAAGAAAAATTCTGCCCAAAACGCGTCTGAGACGACGACCCTCGTGACGGACCATCGTGGACACAACGCACCATCTTGTTCTTCCGTTGCTCCATACTTAGCTCTTTTTCTGCTGCTTTTCTTTAACAATTATTTGTTACCCTCGACGTACAGGTGTGACAGAGCGTTGCAAGCACGACGGTCCGTCGACAAGCTTTGTTTCACGACACATAGAATATTCTGAAGTTGGTTACTGGGACTACTCTCTGTTAGCATTGACGAATGTCATGACCCAGACTCACCACAAACTGGCACCTATCCTCTTCGATCTCTCACCTAGGTGCTAATTTTTCCGGTATTGCAACTAGTGTCCTCACTTCAAAATAACATCCTCATTTTTCACATGATGATTACAGTTTGAGTATAAGAATTACTTTTCAACACTCGCTCTCAGAACAAATTCACAACTCATTTACACATATTTCCATAGGCTTGCCCTTATTTTTACTGCTTTAAGTTCACCATAACAACTCTTAGGATCACAATAGGACTTTCTTAGCTTGTAACATAGGATCAGGGTCAGATAAGGTATATTTAGGTATATTTTAGTGACTTGTTTGCCTCCTTGACATATCGGCAAAGAGTCCTACCTTTGTAGTAGTTTATTTTGCCCTATTTCTCAATATTCTTTCATCTTGTTATTCTCGCTTTCTTCTCCTTATGTGTAAGTGACTCTTCTCTTTTATTGTTTTTATTTTGTTTTTACTCTTGAGTTACTGTTGTTTTGTTCTTTCGTTATCTTTATTCTTTCAACCCTACTTTCCAGAGTATTCCTCATAATAGCCACCCTCAAATCATGGCTTTACCATGAGTCAAGGTTCCCAATACCAAAGATTGGGTTAGGGACATAACAAGGTTGTTTTTCTGCATTAGCCACCCTCAACATATGCTTTTGGCATAAGCTGAGGTGTCCCTGTCCAAGGAGGGACCAGGGCCAACACACTCTTCCCAGAAAAGATCAGATGGGGTGAAGAAGAAAGATCTATTTTAAGCTCAAACTATTTGGATCAATAAGGGATTACTTTATTTGGTTTTTCGGTTATTTTAGGCTAACGATTGACTATTTCAAACAAGGGCCTATGATCCTTTCCTAATTGTCTATTACGACTTACTTTTAGCAGAACTAACCAGGCAAGTTCTAGCTCAGTACGAATTGTGGAGTATTCAAATTTTCCTCACTCTCACTTGATATCTCATTACTTTATCAGATTATCAGATACCTAGTTCAAATCTTAGATTTCGGGTCATGCCGTAGTGTATTTATATGTCATGCTTAGAGCCACACATTTATCAATTACTATGCCTAGTCATGCATCATTTTCATTACATCAAGATATCATTTCTTTTTTAGCCATCATGCTTTAGAGTTATACTATGTACACAACATATAGACATGCCGATTCATCATGTTTATATTATTTTAGGCTAAAGATTAACTATTTTGATCAAGGGTCTATGATCCTTTCCTAATTGTCTATTGTGACTTACTTTTAGCAGGACTAACCAAGCAAGTTCTAGCTCAGTACCAACGATGGAATATTAAAATTTTCCTCACTCTCACTTGATATCTCATTACTCTACCAGATTATCAAATACCTAGTTCGAATCTTAGATTTAGGGTCATGTCGTAGTGTATCTCTATGTCATGCTTAGAACCAAACATTTATCAGTTACTATTCATAGTGTTGCATCATTTTCATTACATCAGGATATCATTTCTGTTTTAGCAATTATGCTTTAGAGTTATACTATGTACACAAGATGTAGACATGTTAGTTTATCATGTTTTTGTTATTTTAGGGTAAAGATTGACTATTTCAAACAAGGGAGCCTATTATCCTTCCTAATTGTCTATTATGACTTACTTTTAGTAACCAGACAAGTTCTAGCTCAGTACCAATGGTGGAATATTCAAATTTTCCTCACTCTCATTTGACATCTCATTACTCTACCAGATTATCAGACACCTAGTTTGAATCTTACATTTAGGGTCAATGTCATAGTGTATCTCTACGTCATGCTTAGAGACACACATTTATAAATTACTATGCCTAGTCATGCATCATTTTCAACACATAAGGATATCATTTTTGTTTTAGCCATCATGATTCAGAGTTATGCTATGTACACAAGATATAGACATGTCGGTTCAACAATAAAAATAATCAGTCTCTTGAGAAAAAAGAGCACAGACAAGAAAACCCCAAAAGAGGATCGTGAGTGCGGCTACTCAAACTTCACCCTAGCACTCACTTTCCATTTCCCAACAAAAATATATGCAATTGTCCCTAATGCGTAAAAGAATCTAATATAATAGAGTGGTAGGTGAAGCAAACCTGAGGCACAAAGCGCCGGCGATCAACAAGCTGGTGGGTCCGGTGTCCCATTTATGGGCTTTAACGCGATGAGTCCCCGTCGATGGTCCAGCCAGCTCTACGGTCTGTCGTGGTGGTCCGCCATGCGCTCCGTAACATAGAAAATTTGAAAAACATACCTGGGCACAATGTATGCTTGTGACGGTTCGTAGCAAGCGTAACGGTCCGTCGATGAGCCCGTCAAAGGGTGTTGCAGATCAATTTTCCTGCAGATTTTCTGGTGATTTGATACCTGCAAATTTGAAACCCATTAAGCCATTCTTTTTGTATTTTCTGGACATTTTTTTTGGACATGGACCCTAAACTATGCTCTAGCTAACATGGTATACTGTGGTTTCATGGTATTTTTAATGCTTTTTCCTTAAGTTTGGTGTGTGTCCAAAAGCCTTTTTGTATTATTCTTATGTAAGTTTCTCTTTATTTGAAGGAAATCTGTCTAAAGATGAACGCGAAAGTTTTTGAGCAAGAAATGCAGAAAAGTTACCACCTACGAATCTTGTGACGGTCCGTTATGCCTGTGACGGTCCGTAGGTGGCATCGTAGAGAAGCTGTTGAAGAAAGATGGGAAAGTCTGAACAAGTGTGGGGTTATGAAGTGCATGACGGGCAGTCGTAGCCATGACGGCAGGTCCCGTGGGTTCATTGTAATGATCAGAGAAGTAGTCCTGATACCCAAATTCCAAGAAGTTCAGATGTGATAGAACGGAGACCGTCGTGCTTAGAACGGTCCGTCATACCTGCCGTCGAGGGTAATGAAGAGAGCAGCAGAAGAATTTGCAAAGTATGGAACGATGGAGTTCAAGACAGCCCATCATAACCGCGACGGTCCGTCACTAGATCCGTCGACCCAGCCGCATTTTGAATGATTTTCAGCAAGTAGTGTCCTTCTTTTATTAGGGTTTGGTTTTCTATAAATAGTTGTAAAGACCTCATTTTTGGGGTTAGACTCTCGTATAGTTAGACTTTTTTGGGGGAAAATACTTTTATGTTAGATTCTTTGTTAGTAGATTATTTTGGATATTAGACTTTGGATTGTTACTCTTTTCTCTGGAGTTGATTATTGGTGATTTTGTCGATTAATCCAATAAATTTCTGGATTTTATTCCTTCTCTTTGAAGTAAGTGCATGAATTGTTATATTATATATATGAATATTGTGATTATGACTATGGGTAACTAAACTCCATAACTAGGGTTGTGGGAACCATGGGTGAATAATGAGGTAAAATCTTACTAAAATAACAATTCTAGAATAGTGTTTGCACGTATTGACAGTGCTTTCGCTTAGAAGTCCTTTTAACGGATGGCCAACGTTAGAACTAGCCTTAATGCTACTTGCCGGACCAAGGAAGTAGATAATAGGAAAAGAATTATCAACATAGATTTAGTGTAAACTATCTAATAGGCTAGTATTGATTAGTACGAGGTAATAACTTAGTCAAATATCAAATACAATGCTTAATATGAGCTAAAGGTAAGGGTTAGTATAGCAATACACGTAGCCGGACCAAGGTGCGGAGTTAAATTTTCTAGATGCCGGACCAAGGATTTAGAAATACATAACTTATCACTTTGCATGCAAGATACTAGGAAAGAATTTTATAGTTAGAATTATCAAATTAGGAACATGTGGGGAACACTTAAACCCTAGTTACTTTTATTAATTGATTAAACTCCAACATTTGAATCTTTTAGTTGCCTATTTTAATGTAGCTAGCTGTTTTCATTTATTTAGAAATACCCCCTCCCCCTTTTATGGTCTTTATTTTCTAAGGAAATAATTTACTAAATAATAGTAATAATAGATTGAAGTTAAGTCTGAATTATTTTCCTCGTGGGAACGGTCCCAACCTCAATAGTTGGGTTCTTTACTTGATACGATCGCTTTACTTCTTATTTGAGAAGTAAGTTTGAGTGTATCAAATTTTGGCGCCGCTGCCGGGCAAAGTAGCTTTTAGATTAACTTAAACTTATTACTAAAGTTTAGTTAATATTTTCTTGATCTTACTTTGTTTATTGTTTTGCATTCTTGCAGGACTATCTTCCTTGTATGCCAAATACACAGAGGAAGAGAACCCTTGTTTCCCTATGATCACGAATTAGAGCGTACACTACGCAACATGAATTGAAACTTGGGTATTAATGATGATGATCCAAACAAGAACATCCCAGCTCTGGTTGATGTGCATCGTCTGTTATTACCCGATGCTCCGGGTGAAAATCAACAAAGGGGACAAAATCCAGCTCCACATCCTCAAGAATAATACAGAGGCTATGACAATAT